>NW_027555514.1:27037895-27637895 GCF_003287225.1 Phascolarctos cinereus | reverse complement strand
CCTGTCTCCAAATGATTGGCCATCCTTGAGCAGTGCCTGCTGCATAGCAGATGCTTAATAAATGATGATTGATTGATTTGCAGCAAGCCATCTGTATCAAGACGAGGACAGAAAGGACCTTCCAGGAAGGGCTTTTGAAGATCCATCCATCATGTGGATGGTACCTCCGTTGCCTATGTTAGCTAATCTTCATAGGAATGTAGATTTAGAGGGGCAAAGAACTTCTGAAGTCATCATGTCCACCACCCTCATTTTACAGAGGAGGAAAACTGAGTTCCAGAGAGGGGAAGCTAATTGTCCACAGTTACGCAGGTACCACATACAGGTATTAAAATACCGACTTTGTTACTTGGCCCAACTCTTTGACAACGAGCATCCACTTTACCTGTCTAAACTACCTGTCCCCATCTTGCACTCTCCATCCAGCCCAGCTGGCCATGTGCTGTTCCTTTAATTTTGCCAGACATCTCCCCCCTCCATTCCTTTGCTTAGACTGCTCTATATTCCTGGAACACTCTCTTTCCTTCATCCCCACCTCTTATACTTACTAGCTTACAAGGCTCAACCTCTGTTCTATTTTATAAAGGAAGCCTGTCATGATCCTTCTCTTTGCTAGTGTTCTCCCTCCCTTCTCAAAGGATATGTTTATTTAGTAACAACAACAACAATTACAGCATTTATACAGCACTCTAAGGTGTGCAAAGTACTTTATAAGTATCTCATTTGATCCTCACATTAACCTGAGAGGTAGGTACTAATACTATTCCTCCTCCTCCTTCTCCTCCTTCTCCTCCTTTTTCTTCTACAGATGAGGAAACTATGGCTGAGAGAGATTAGTGACTTGTCCAGGGTCATGTAGCTACTGAGTGTCTGAGGGCAGATTTGAACTCAGGTCTTCCTGATTTCAGGTATAGCATTCTATCCACTGTGCCACCCATCTACCTATGCTTATAGATTCTATGTCCCAGAAGAATGCAAACTCCTTGAAGCAGGTCAGATGCCATTTTTCATCTTGTTTTTGTATCTCTAGTAGTGTTTGTACCTAATAGGTACTTAATAAATTCCTGTTGGATAAGTAGGAATTAAGTGCTAGCACCAGGATTTGAAGCTGGTCCCATGACTCCAACCCCTGCCCCTCCCCATGCTCCTCATTCATCCCTCTAGAGTCAAACAGTAGGCTGCTTGCCACCCTAGCCCTATCTGTTATTACTCATGCCATGGGGTCCATGGTCCACTCAAACTGGATTATTTCTATTCTCATACAGGTCCTTTGCTTTCTCACCTCCATGTTTTGGCTTGTATTTATATATGTACACATACATATACATACACATATACATATACATATACATATACAGATACAGATACAGATACAGATACAGATACAGATACAGATATATATATACACACACACATACATACATACAAATATATACATGCAAATACATAGATGTGTGTGTGTGTGTATACACTGTTCCCTGTGACTGGGTTATCTTCCTTTCCTCAATTTGTCCAATGAATTCCTGTCAACATTTTAACACATCATGCTTGAAACACTCTTGTTTGGTGGGAAGAAACATGGGAGTTCAATTAGCTTTGATGTTAGGAAGAATTCCTTATTAACTGGAGCTGTCCATAGGTGGAGTGGTCTGCCTTGGGTGGCTGTGGGTTCTCCCCTACGAGAGGCCTCAGGTGGAAGGTCGATGACCACTTGTAGATTGCATAACCTCTTTTTCAGGTGTGAAGTGGCCAGATAGTCATTGAAATTCCTTTCCACTCTGAGATTCTGGGAAAATATTGCAATAGCAGAATTAAGGAGAAAGGAGGATGTTTAAGTAGGGACAGGACCAGAGAAGAAGAGATTGAAGGAATCCCAAATGGCATCTCCAGGACCTGAAAGGAGGTTGCTTTGTATATATTTTCTTTCTGTGTCTCTGTATTTTCTATTTTTCTCCACCTTTTTCCATCTTCTCTCTGCTCTTTCTTTCCCTTTCCCTTCTCCTCTCCTCCCTCTCTCCTTCTCTGTCTCTCTTTTTGTGTCTCTCTCTGTTGGTCTCTCTCTGTCTCTACATCTCCCTATCCCTCTGTCTCTGCCTCTCTCTGCCCCTCTGTCTTTCTCTACATATCTCTCCTCTTCCCTCCTCTCCCTTTCCCTCAGGCCCTCCCCTCCTTTCTTTTCCTTTGCCTCTCTTTCTTCCTATCCTCCTCCTCTTCCTGTCCTCCTCCTCCTTCTCCTCCTCCTCTTCTTCTTCTTCTTCTTCTTCTTCTTCTTCTTTTCTTCTTCTTCTTCTTCTTCTTCTTCTTCTCTTCTTCTCACACACACACATACACACACAGAGTAAATTAAGACATAGAATTTCTCACCTTTAGAACATTAGTCTGTAAGTTCCTAGCAGACATTTGGTTCCCTTTCCTGCCATCCCACTAAAGACATTGACATCTCTCAAAAGTTATAAGCAAGTTGAATTTGTAAAAGATCCTTTTAAAAAGATAGAGCAGGCATTGTGTAATTTTATTTTTTCTTTTTCTTCTGGGGGTGATTCTCTCTCCTCTGACTGATTCCCTATCCTCCTTTGAGACACCATTATCTCTATTCTCTTCTTATCTGTCACTTCCATCTAGCTAAATGAAAGGCTCAGATGGAGAAGTCCAATTCTGTTTTATGCAAATGTTTATGATGTCATAATGAGGTGTGAGGGAAGTCTCTGTGTTTGGTGCTACAATTAAACAGCACTGGAAACTTTCTTTTCCTTTGTTGTTGACAAAAACTGGGTCCCTAGGTGGTTGTTAATTTTTCCGGGTGGTTCCCAGGTGAAAACCACATTTAACTTGGAGCCTGCTGGCTCCCTGTGGCATTGAGCTAAATTATGACAGGATAGAAAGGATGGGCTATGAATCTCCTGTGCTATTTTCCTTTTGGTTTCTTTCTTTTGTTGATTGGTAGAGACTTATCTTGTTGCAGAATTACTAGAAGAAGCCAAATCTGACCTTGGGAGGCAGGGGGCTGAAGTGGGAGGAGAGGGGAGAAGCAAGGTGAGGCTATTTTTAGAACGAATCCCCTCCATCTGTCGGGGAAGTGCTGACTCACAGGTATCCAGAGTAAAGTAAGCTGTTAATCTTCTGTGAGGAGCAACCCAAGTGGTGGTTCCCCATCCTCAGAAACTTAATTACTGTTGAAAATTATCAGGTGAGTTCTTTGTTATTGTTCTATTACTTTTAAGAAGGGAATTATATCTACCTTGGGGAAAAAAGCCCTTTTAAGCTATAATCAGGAAGTAACCCCTCCCTCCCAATTGACAAGGGGGAAAATATAAGGTTTGGAGACAGATCAAGTAATCCTTCCTGGTTGTATAAGAAATAAGGAAAATGAGTTAGGGAGGTCTAGGCCCCATTCCCTCAATACACCCAGGCATGAATTGGGGCATTTGGCAATGCAAAGGAGGGAAAAAGGGGCTGAATTTGGAGACACAGGACTTGGGGTCAAATCTCTGCCCTTCCCCTTGGTACTTTTGCACCTTGGACAAGTCACTTCTTTGGGCCACAGTTTATCATCTGTTAATCGAGAGGGTTGCACTAGAAGACCTCAAAGTCCCCTTAAAGCTGTAATCTGTGATACTGTTTCCTACGTTGTGAGCCCCTTCAAGAGTCTGTGGCTATGGAATGAGAGAATATGAGACTATGAATGGAAACTCCATTTTATGGATTGTTTGGTCTTTAGTAAGCCGGAGAGACTCCCTTACCTGACTACCTTCTCCTTAATACATTATGTAAATATATGCATGCATGCATGTATATGTATATATACACACCTACACATATGCATATAGATGTACATACATACATACATACACACATATATACACACACATATGTATACGTATATACATACACACAGTAGAGCTGAACTGAAAGGAGTTTGGTACCAGTAACCACAAGCAGGGCTGATCATGAGTGTGTATGTTTGGATTTGACTTTGTATGTGTGTCTGAGGGAGCTATGAGTGTTTTACCTGGAGAAGGGGAATCTTGGAGGAGACACAATGGGTTTTTTCAAACAAATAAAAGTCTATTGTGGGGAAGACAGGCACGTTGGTCAACAAGGATTTGCAAAGCACTTTGTGCTCTGCATAGCCCAAAAGGGAGAGCTGGAAATAATCAACCAATTATTCAGAAGGTTTTTATTAAAATTGTGCTATGTTATGCATTATGTCAAATTCTAGAGGTTAAAAAAAAATAAAAATGAAACAATCCCTGCCCTCAAGAGCCTTAAATTCTATATAGCAGGAGACATCTACATACAAGTAGATGTAAAATTAACAGGTATAATTATGAGGTCAGTTTTTGTAGGAGAAGTACTAGCAACTGAGGAAGACCAGGGAAGGCTTCATGTAGCAGACAGTGTTTGAAGGAAAATGGGGATTTGAGAAGCCAAGGTGAGGAAGGAGGGTATTCCAGGCACAAAGGACAAAAGCACAGGGTGGGAGTCAGAACATCATGCATGAACATAAAGAAGTCCAGTTTGGCCAACTCAAATAGTCCATTAAGTGGAGTGACATAAGATAAGTCTGGAAAGGAAATTCATAGCCTGGTTTTGAGGAGCTTTATTGCATTTTAAGGGAAATTGGGAGCCACTGAAGTATACTGATCAGGGCTGGGCTGTGCCTTGGGAATTTCCCTGTGGCAGCTTTGTGGAGGATGGACAGGAGAGGGGAGAGACTGGGCGTCAGGCCAGCTGCTAGGAGGCTGTTTGCAGTATTGCAGGGGAGAAGCGATGGGGATAAGATGGAAAGGAGCCTAAACCTTGTTTGGTCTTGCACAGATCACTTCTGTTCAATGAGATACTTGGACTAGATGGCCTCTAATGTCTCTTCCAGCTGTAATCTGTTATTGTGAACCTCTTCTAGAGTTGGTGGTTAGGGAAGGGGAGGATTTAGGCTCAATGTCAGGGAAAACAAATAAAAAAAAGTCTTAAAATTAGAACAATATAAAAGTGAATTTGACTGCCTCAGGAAGTGATGGATTCCTCCACATAATAGGTCTTCAGCTGGTCTAGATGCCTATGTGTTGGGTATGCTAGAGGGTAGATTCTTGTTCAGGTGTGGGTCAGCTTTTGAGACCATTTGCAACACTGAGGGGTGTGTGTGTGTGTGTGTGTGTGTGTGTGTGTGTGTGTGTAGCTAAAGTGAAATTTAGAGATCTGAAAATGTTATCCAGCGGCTCTCTGCCTTGTTGGCTCAGGTCATGGAGTCATCTCCACTTGATAGGGCCCTTCTAGGTTTCCAAAAGATGCAATGGATTGTGCAAGACCTCTCAAGGTCTGCAATCACTGACTGTCTTGGGAGGACATGCAATCTGTTAGTTGATTTCAGTTCACCTTCCTGGAGACAGGATCGTTCTGACGTTTTATTTCTCTCCTAAGTCAGTAATCTTCAGAACATTTCCTTCCTATGTTGTTTGCAGTAGGATTTTATTTTAGTATATTCCAGGATGGTTCTTGTGAAAGTGCCTGCCTGTTGGCTCACAGGAGCACTGGGTTCGGATATTTTACACAGGCCTCCTTTGGAGTGGCTGGATGCCCAAGAAAGGCATTGAAAAATGCCATACTCAGCAGTACCCGCAATCCGTAAAACAAAAACCAGATATTGACCTTTGGGTCAGCTCACCATCTTTCTGTCCCAGAAAACCCCTTTCATTTCTGCATGTCTCAGATGCTGAGAGTTCACCACTGAGATTTCTGAAACAGTATTTCAAATCATTGTTAGAGCAGAAGGTTCCCAACCTTTCTGAGTACAAGGGCCCTTTTTAAACATTGAGAAATTTCATGGACTGCCTCTCCCCTCCCCTCATATGATAATAGTCCTATTACCCATCATTCCATCTCCCTTCCTGAGGCCTTTGTATAGGCTGTCCCTCATGCTTGGAATGCTGTTTAATGACCTGTCTACAAGGCTCAGCTCAGCTGCTCCCTCTTACATGAAGCCTTTCCTGATCCCCCCAGCTATAAGTACTCTCTGTCTGTCTCTCTGTCTCTGTGTGTCTCTTTCTTTATCTCTCTGTCTCTGTCTCTCTCATAATTATGTATATTTCCTTACTTTTATATACAGGGGTCTCAAAATTTTAGTGCACTTTTAAACTTTAAAGTTCAAAACTGAACTAAGACTTTTGGGACATCTGGATGCTATATTCTCCTTGAGACAGATAATTTTGGTTTTGCATCTCCAGCTCCAAGCATGCTGCCTTGTATAGACTAAATCAGGGGTGGGGAACCTTTGGCCTCAAGGCCACATGTGGCCCTCTAGGTCCTTGAGTGTAGTCTTTTGACTGAATCCAAACTTCATAGAACAAATCCCCTTAATGAAAGGATGCTCTCTGTAAAACCTGGGCTCAGTCAGAAGGCTGTACCCAAGGACCTAGAAGGTCACATGTGGCCTTGAGACTGATTGAATTATATTGAATTATATTGACTAGTATCCACTGACTAAGAGAATAATATATAGTGGTTTAACAAAACAATAATTCAGTAACATAGTCGAAATCATTTGAAAAATGGAGTGGAGCAGTTCTGAACCATAGACACTTTGAACTGCAAGAAGCCTTCTCTATGGTTTATTACCTGGGTTACCTTGAACAAGTCATTAGCCTCCCTGGGTCTTGAATACTTCATCTGTCAAATGAGAAGTTTAGATTAGACGATCGCTAAGGTCCCTTCTTGCTCTAAAACAATGATCCAAGTCCAGCCTCTTCATTTTATAAATCACAAGATCCTACATTTAGAGCTGGGAAATCAGATACCATCTAGTCCAATGACTTCATTTTAGCATATGAATTGACTGAGACCCAGGGCAATTGGGATGTGCCAAAGATCACCAAGCTAATGAAGGGCAGAAGTTGGTACTTGAACCCAGGTGTCCCAGTGCCATGGTATGTCTCTGAGGGGAGGGGCCTCTCAGAGGGAGGGCATACCGACTTCTGACTTTTGAGGGGAAATGTCTCAGATCACCCTTCTGTTGGCTCATTGTATCACTGATATCCACTCGGTCTCCAGGGCTTACTTTTCAATGGCTCTAGATTGGGGGAAGAGACGAAGTATGCATTGCTGCTCACTGGCTCCTGAGAGAGTCCTAACTATGTGTCAGTCATTGACTTTCATCTCAGGCCATAGAGAAGTGCAGCTCACAAGCAGTGATGGGGAGAGGGCACTGCAGGACAAGTTTCCCAACGGAATAGGCTCATGCGCCATCTTTGGAATCACTGCCTCTTCTGAGTGCTGTGTCGGGTCATGTCCATTGTATAGGGATGCCATGTCTGCTTCTCATCTTGGTCCTATTTGGGGTCATTTTGGGGAGATCTGCCCTGTCACTCATGGGCTGGCTTTCATGATTAGCAAGCAGCCGAGTGGAGAAGATAGAACACTAAGCAGTTCATCTCCGGGATCTTCTGCTTCCCGTATCTGTAATATTAGGAAACATGCAATCTCCATGGCCTTTTTCATCAGCTGTAAATGAAGGTGATTGGCCTAAATCAGAAATTCTTAGCTTAGGGTTCATATATATATATATATATATGTGTGTGTGTGTGTGTGTGTGTGTGTGTGTGTGTGTGTGTGTATTTGGTGAGGCATTTGGGGTTAAGTGACTTGCCCAGAGTCACACAGCTGGTAAGTGTTATGTGTTTGAGGTCGTATTTGAACTCAGGTCCTCTTGAATCCAGGGCTGGTGCTCTATCTACTGCGCCACCTAGCAGGCCCAGTTTGTAAATTTTTTAAAAAATGTTTTTATAGCTATATTTCAATATAATTGTTTCTTCTGTAATTCTATGTAATTTATTTTATGAAACTCAAAACACTCTGAGAAACCAAAATATTCATCACACACACACACACACACACACACACACACACATACACACACACACACACACACAAACTAAGATGCCTCTGGACTCTTCCAGTTTGGGCATGTGGTCTCTTGATTCAAAAGGAAAGTAATTTGTTTTCTTCCTGAAACTTCCATGTTATAGTAAAGAGAACAATGTATTGGGGAGAGGGGAAAGAGAGGTCAGGCTTTCTGGGCTCTAGTCCCATGGACTGTCCCTGCATCTGTCACAAAAGCTTCCATTTATAGAGCATTTTCTAACTTACATAATGCTTCACACTTGTTTAAGCCTCGCAGGAAAGCTGCAAAATAGACAGGGAGGGTATGATCCCTGGTGTATAGCTGATGAAATGATGGCTCAGAGAGGAATATAGTCACTTGTCCAGAGCCACAGAGGAAGTTAGTGGCAGAACTGGGGTTCGAGCCCGAGATAAGGGAGGCAGTGACTAAAAGCACTTTGAATTTGGGGATTCTTGGGTTCAAGTGTATTTGCCATCACTTTGAGACATGAGCCTGCAGGGAAATTACATAATGTCTCTGAAACTCAGTTTACTCATCAGTAATAGGTCTAAAGACTGAACCTGTGTCCAGTTGCTGGGTAAGGAAACCCTTGCTACTAAGGGATGGTCAGCAACTTCTCTGCAATTTATAGTCCTACTGTGTTTCCTGAGGAGTGCTTTTCAAAGTATGGTCCAGAGGCTCCTTGGAGGTCCTGAGACCCTTTCAAGGCATCTAAAAGGTTAAAATTATTTTCATAATAATACTTATGTTTTGATTTCTAATGCAGTAAATATTGATAGGTATAGCCTACCTGAACAAAAGCCCTTTGTGGAGGGGTCTTCAATGATTTTTAAGACTATAAAGGGACCCCTAGAGTTCTGAACAGTTAAGTGTCCAGAGTTACAGAGCCAGGACATTTCAAAGGTAAAACTTAAACCCAGATCTTCCTGGCTTTGAGGATGGCTCCTTATCCACTACCCTACACTGCCTCTCACCTCACTCATTTACTCATCAATAAAATGAAGATAATATCTGTAGTTTCATTCTTGTGAGCTTGTTGTAAATATCAAATGAGTTGCTGTATGTGAAATGCTTTGCAAACCCTAAAGCATTCCATGTACATCTGGTATTATCACTGGGAAGTGTCCTGACCCTTTGGGTAGGTCCCTTACCCTCTCTCAGCCTCAGTTTCTACATCTTGCAAGTGAAAGGATTGAGTTAGATGATTTTCAGACCAGTGGTAATGTTGTAGCGTTCTTTAGGTTACTTCTTTACTAATTATCCCTAAGGCAGAGAGATTCTGAGCTTTAAAAAACATGTACCAGGCATTTTCTGAAAACAACTTAGCCCAGAAGCCTATTTATAATAAGCTTGGCTTTTTCAGAGTTACCAGTGGAAGCCTTTGCAAAGAGCAATGGGAAGGTGGTAATTTTGTGGTAGGGCAAAGCAGGGTCATTCTTCAAAATTTCTGATTGTTTCTCCTTATGTGCTACAAAGTACCTGAATCCATCATGGACTGGCTATTCCAGAAGAAACTTGTGATATCACCTCTCTGGATGATATAGTTGGAGGTGAGGGGGAACACATTAGAATGTAAGCTTCTGGAAGGCAGGAACTATTTTTGCCTTTCTTTGCATTCTCCAGAATGTGGCTCATAGTGAGAACTTAATAAATGCTTATTGATTAATTTTGAGTGATTGAAAATGCTCTGTTTGGAGTTAGAAAATCTAGGCTTCTATCTCCAGATATCATATGTGAGCTATGTGACATTGGGCAAGTCACTGACTTCCTGGAATCTATTTCTTCGCCTATGAATTAGGTGTTTGGATTAGATGGCCCTAAAGTCCCTTCCAGCGCTAAAGTCCAAGATCGCACTTGTCTTTGAAAATATTATAAGGCCATAGATTTAGAATTGGAAAAGACCCTAGAAATCATGGAGTCTAAATCTTTTGTTTTACTAGTGAGGAAACTGAGTCCAAAAGACCATAAGCAACATGCCTGTAGTTGGTGAGGTGGTAAATGCTAGGGCCAGAATTTGAACTTGGGTCCTTTGATTCTAAATCTCAGGCTCTTTCAACTGCTCTTTCTTTGCACAGTTCTTGTGTCAGGATTTGAAAAGGTTACAAGTATCTACTGGGAAATAATAATAGGGTTGAAAAAGAAAACAGAGCAACAGGGGTAGATGGGTCCCTAGGAAGTCTCACAATTAAGTTGTAACCTGCTAAATAGTAAATATAAACATTAGTAAAGAACTGTGGTTATCGTTCTTAGGGGAGTAAAGGACCAAATGGGAATGCTGACTCTGCATGAAAAGGAGTCTTTTCTCTCCTGCTTTTCTATGGAGAATCGGGTAGGAGGAATTTTTAAAATGTCATCCAAGCATTTGAGGGCATTAGAGAAGAACAATTCTTGTTCGCTGTAGGAACCATAGGTAGCAGATTCCCACCTGATTCAGTCTCTCTAAATCATGGAATTGGCTTAACAACTTTTCACAAAATAAACTTAAAAACAGGGAAAACAATTATCTTTTTTATTTGTTTACTTTTTGTGATTTTGTCAGTATACAGAACTCCCAGTAAGGAAATTCCCTCCCACCAGTAAAGATCTGCAACTTCTCTGTAATTCATTCTGTTTTAGAGAGTTTCCTGGGACACTGAGTTAAATGAGATAGAATTCAAAAAGCGCTTAGCAAATGCCTGGAACATAGTAGGTGCTTTACAAATGCTTGTTTCCCTTCTTCAACAGTAAAGTGACTTGTCTGTGGTAACCTTGAACCCAGGCCTTCCTGACTTTAGGTTGCTTCAGTATCCATGATACTCTGCAGCTCGTCTGAACTCTCTTGTGTAAAGTGGTAAAAGTACGCTTTAATAAGGCTTGCTGATGTTACGCTAATTAAACATACTTCCTGTCCACCTCGCAGAAAAACTGTGGAAGACAGTGATAGATGGCTGCCCAGTACTGCTAAAGCCTTATCAGAGAGGCACTTTATTATTGATGTCGTTATCATCAGCATTATTTTTACTGGAGCAAATATTAGAGTTCTTTCAATGATGAGTTTCTATTATTTTATCCCCTTCCCCTGCAATCCAAAATGAGAAAGGAAGGGGCAGCAGGGTGGTGCAGTAGATAGAGCACTGGCCCTGAAGTTAGGAGGACCTGAGTTCAAATCTGGCCTCAGACCAAACACTTGACACTTACTAGCTGTGTGACCCTGGGCAAGTCACTTAACTCCAATTGCCTAAAAACAAATATACAAACAACAACAAAAAAAGGGAAAGGAAAGACTAGTGGCTTCCATAATTCAGCTGACTTTGGGTAGTTTGCATAGAGAAGAACAGAAAATATGGTCCCCTTGCTCCTTTCTAGATTCAGATTATCAGTAACTTCTTGATAGAACTGGACTCTGAGAACCTGGGTCTGAGTTTAGGTTCTCCTACTTATTCGCTCAGAAGAGAGAAGGCAATGCAAAGGTCTGGTCCCAACTCCTTCACTCTGCAAATGAGGAAACTGAGGCCTAAAGAAGGGAAATGGATTCCTCAAGAATAGCAGAACTGGGTCTTCTGCCTCCAAATCAACATTCTACCATTCCATCCATGTGACCTCTGTGCAGGGCTGGATTAAGGCTTCCATGAGCTCTTATGACTTTGATTGCATATAGGCCCCTTGGCAGATGCAGTTTGCTAAGTGTATCCTATTTCACAATGAAAAAAATATCGAAACGGGGATCTTTCATGTCAATATCTTTGACTTTATGAAAGGAAGATTGATGTTGCCATGGCTCTCTTTGCTTCTTTGTATGAACACTGTGACCCCGTCCTTGAGACCTTGAGACATTTGCATACAAATGTATTCCAGTTGTATAAATATATTGTATATTTACATTGTAAATATTTATATTGTGTATATATGCATTGGAATGTATAAATCTATTCCAGTTATATATTATTAACAAAAAAGGGGGGGCATCCAAATCTTTTTATAAGTCCTAGAGCTTTCATTGATACTAAGCATTGTTCTGACTGTGCCTGACGGAGCATGAAGCTCTGTCTGTGCAACCTGCAATGAGTCACTTCATCTGTGTGGGGTTTGATTTCCTCATCTGTAAAATGGGGCAAGGCTTGATGATGTGAGCTCCAATGTCCCTCCAAGTTCTCAATCATGGATCTTGTGATTTCCTAACTTTAAGAGATGCTTCTTTTCTGGAATCATAGTTTCAGAATTGAACGGGGTTGATGGTCATCCATTCCACTCAATCTTCATATTACAGAGGAGAAAACTGAAGCTGAGAGAATTAAATGACATATTCAAGGTCACCCAGGTAGCAAATGGCAAAGCCAGGATTCAAACCCACAGACTCTGATACCAGAGAAAATCCTGTCTTCTTTTCTGTTTCAATATATGTGTTGATTTAAAAAAATACACTTTTACTGGTATCTCTTATTGTTTACTCTTCTTACACTTCTCATTGTATCTCTCAATATTCAGCAAGTATTTATTAAACACCTACTGTGTGCCACATGTACGTGGGCTCAGCTATCTCTTTCCCATGGTCATTTTGGTTCTTCCTACTGGCATCATCAGCATAGGTACGATTATTGCCCTGAAAGGCTGTCTTGACTGGGGAGGATAGAATGGAGTGCATTATGAGGAGTTATGGGTGTATTATCTGGATTGTTGAATAAACAATCACTACTTTTACCATATTGAGTCTTAAATCAGTGGCTTCCTGTTTTTGATTGCTTGTCATTCAGTTGTTTTTCAGTCATTTCTGACTCTTCGTGACCCCACGTGGGGTTTCCTTGGCAAAAATACTAGAGTGGTTTTCCATTTCCTTCTCCAGCTCATTTTACAGGTGAAGAAACTGAGGCACACAGAGTTCAGTGACTTGCCCAGGGTCACACAGCTACTAAGTGTCGGAGGCCAGATTTAAACTCAGAAAGAGGAGTCTTCCTGACTCCAGGACCACTGTACTGCCTTAGAGACAAACCAGGCTGTAGTCCCAAATGTCCCAGAGAGATCTTTGGAATTAACAGAGAACTCACCAGGCCACCCTGTCCAACCCCTTCATTCTGCAGTTGATGAAACTGAGGTCCAGAAAGATAAAGGGACTTACCCAAGGTCACATAGGTGTTAAGTCAGATGGAGGATCTCAACCTATGTTCATTGATTCCATTACCACTGTCTCATGTCACCTAGAAATGGTGTTATTCCATTCTGTCATTCCTCTCCTAAATGTGTGTAGAGCTGTGAACATTCAGAAGACTTCCAGATTGCCCTGTAAAGCCAACAGAAGGTCAGTCAGTCTACTGCCCAGATAAAACCATTTTTAGCAGTCTAGACTTCCCCTCCCCACTACAGAAAGAGTGAAGCTAAATTAAACCAGCCTTCTTTCAAAGTATGCATATTCATTCATCAGCCTGAATTGAGATGTGAAGTATGTGAGGCATGTAGACCCACCAGATGCTCCACGAAACGATCACATCTGGAAACAGAGAGTGCAGGATACTACTCTCCTATGAGAGAAGTAGTGTGGAGTGGGGAAGAGAGTACCTCATTTTAAAATATACTTGTAGGTCTACTTGTCTCCTCTGATGGAATGTTAGCTTCATGGGGCCAGGGCCTGCTTGCTCCTTAAATTCCCAGAGCTTAGCACAGTGCCTAATGTGGTAGGAGCTTAATGACTGCTTGTTGATTGAGTCCATGATGTGGAATCAGAGGAGCTGGGTTCAAATTCTCACTCTGCTTGCTTTTTTTCCTTTGTGACCTTAGATAACTGACTTACCTTCTCTGGGCCTCAGTTTCCTCATCTGCAAAATAAGGGATCTAGAATAGACTTCTTGGGTTCCATTCAGTTTTAATTCTGTAGATGTGTTCTTTGTCTCCTATTTAGTTGATCTTCCTGACTCACATTCATTCTTTGTCTGTCTGTCTGTCTGTCTCTCTCCTCTCTGTATCTCTGTCTGTTTCTTTGTATCTGTCTCTCTGTCTTTCTGTCCATCTGTCTGCCTGTCTGTCTCTCCTCTCTCTCTCTCTCTGTATCTCTGTCTGTCTCTCTCTTTGTAAATGTCTCTGTCTCTCTTTCTCTCTTCCCCTCCCTTCTTCTCTCCTTCTCTGTTTTTGTCTCTCTCTCATCAAGACACTGACTAGAATTTCTGAACTAACATGCAAAGCTGATTTCAAAAGAACAAGTGGGAGGGAGGGGAGCTCTCCCTGCAAATGAAGAGAGTGGTTGATAGATGGTTCAATAGGCTTCCAGGTCCTTCTTCAGTATCCTATGGGTTGGGTTTTGTTTTTTGTTGTTTTTTTTTTTTTTTTGGTTAGGCAATGGGGTTAAGCAACTTGCCTAAGGTCACACAGCTAGTAAGTGTTATGTGCCCGAGGCTGGCTTTGAACTCAGGTCCTCCTGACTCTATCCACTGGGCCACCCAGCTGCCCCCCCCTTTTTTTTAAGATGTTGGATTAACAAAAGTACAGCCGCTTGGCTTTGCTGTGGCTAATCTCATTTTTTTCTATGATTAACAGCCCAGTTCATTATGTTTTCTGCTCACGTTAAACTCTTCTTCTTAGAGTTTGGTAACATTTCTAGTAATTTCTCCTCTATATTTATCCTTCTTGTATCTTTAGAAAAGAGATTTAAAAAAAAAACTGTTCACTTCTCATTCCTAAATGTGAACTGAGGGGTAGATGAACAGAAAAAAATGAGAAACTCTAAACCTAATTTGGAGTTGGAAAGCCTGGGTTCAGCTGATTACCTGTATGATTTTAAACATGCTGCTTTTTTTTTTCTGGACCTCAGTTACCTAGCTAGCTAGTGGTTAATATTTATATAATTCTTAAAGACATATAAAGTACTTTACAAATTTTTATCTCATTTTATTCTTACAAGAATCCTGGTTGCTATTATTATTCCCATTTTACAGATGAGGAAACTGAGGCAGGTGAGAGTTAAGTAACTTACCCAGGATCACACATTATAATAAGTGTCTGAGGCTGGATTTGAACTCAGGTCTTCCTGATTCCAGACCTAGGGCTCTATCCACTGGGCAACCTAGCTATCTCATCTGGAGAATGAGGGGAATTCAAAAGTCCCATTCATCTCTAAAGTCTGATAATCCTTTATCTCATTGAAAAGATGGCTAGTTTTAAAGTCAGGAATATCTGGATTCAAATCTCAGCTCTTCCACTTACATGTGACTTTCTATAGATTTTTTTTTTCATCTATGCCTCTCTCGGCCTCAGTTTCCTCATCTGTAAAATGAGGGAATTAGACTATTTGACCTCTAAGGCCCCTTCCAAGTCCAAGCCTAACATGTCACAATTGTAATGCCTTTAGGGACCCCCAGGAGGTGTCTTTCTGATTTGATCAGAGTTCACAGGGTGGCATGACCATAGACAACAGGGGCCCTTCTGAAGCCAACCCCGTAGAACATGGCGGTTCTCATGTTCTTAGCTGAGAATCTGAGCCCATAGTATTACTATGGGCACAGGGGTTTTCTTATTGCCCTGGACTAGCAATAAATGTTGCAAGTAGGGAGCTATCCCATGACTCTTGATTTTCCCTGTGGAATAGACAAGGCCATAGTTTTAAAATTTTACCTTCATTGTGAAAGAACCTCATGAAATTCTAAGATATGGAACATTCAAAATGTTGCATAAATTATATCGGTTGATTCTTCTTTATTACAAAGGAAGGCTCACAGAGACGAAGAGGGGGCAGAGAATAAATCTGGAGATGCTTAGTATTTTTAGAAAGACATCAGTAAAATAATTTAAAAAATAAAACACAGCAGGAAAGATACTCCTTAACCAGACAATTTATGTTTGATGGTGGTGGGGTCTTTGGCATGCCTGAAAATCATCTCTATTTTAGGCCAAATGGCTGGTCCCCCCACTTTGTATTAGTTAGCCCAAGCTATCTCTGTCGTAAGGCAGCTGTAAGGGAAACAATCTATACATTTCCAAGCAAAGTCATTATCTGAGTCAAGATGTGATTATTACTAGTATTGGCCCCAATGACATTTTCCAGAAGTGCCTCCTGGAGGCTTAGAGCTGACTTGGCATTCCTGGAGTATTTTGGGAGTTCTATCTCTGGCTGATCTTACCAATTAATTAAAACTTCTATCATTCATAGTGTATTTGTTTAAAGCTTCCATAGCACTTTCTCTTATTATCTTACTTGATCCTCACGATGGCCCTGGGAAGTAAAGCGGCTAAGGGCAGTCTCTGACCTTCCCAGGAGGGGAGAGGAGCATAGGTTTCTAATTGGATGACTATCTGCTCCAGTTTTCTCATATTATAGATCAGGACTAGGCCCAGAGAAGAGGATTGGACTCCAGATCTATGCTTTCTCCATTGTCCCCTGATGCTGCTCTGAGGCTGAGAGAACTTTAGCTTATGGGCTCATGGCCGCGCAGCTAGTGTGTGTCAGTTAGGATTCAAACTCGGGTCTTCCTGACTGTGAGCTTTTTTGCTGATATAACAAACTGCCTCTCTCTCCATTTCTTTTCTTTCTTTTGGCTAGGCAATGGGGTTAAGTGACTTGCCCAGGGTCACACAGCTAGTGAGTGTTTTGTGTCCGAGGCCAAATTTGAACTCAGGTCCTCCTGAGTCCAGGGCTGGTGCTCTATCCACTGGGCCACCTAGCTGCCTCTCATTTCTTTTACAGTAAAGATTACTTCCTCGTGTCTTAAGGTGAACTTTTCTATTGTCCCTTTATGAATCAATTGCCCCAACATCAATGCCGCCAGAGGTAGGTAACTCTCCCAGAGAGAACCATGGTGGGGGAGTAGGCCAGGAGTCTCAGCTCTTCCTCGGCGGGGTGATTCGCCAGAGGCATCCTCAATGCTCAACTTGACAGTGCCAACCCTAATTGTTTTCTGGGAAGCAGTGACTATTTAAAATGCTTCATCCGTATCAAATCCTCCTCTATCTGTGACTCAGAGCATCAGTCAGCCGGGAAGGAGGTGAGCCTTTAGCACAGTTCTGTGCTCTGTTGGGTAACTAGCCCACAAACAATTAAAATTCTGTTGTGTTTTGGGTCTTGAAGACCATGCAGGGCTAGCCAGGTTACCTAATCCTGAGCACAGCCCTCCTGAGGCTGGTGTGGTCAGGCCAGGGGTGAAGCACAGGTCAAGAACAATCAATGACTGCAGTTTCCTGGGCTAAGGTGACCCCAGACCAAGTAAGCCAGCTCACGGCAGTCCAGAGCAGGAGAACATGGCCCTAGGGAAGTGCCCTTGTGCCTCGCTTTCCCACTGACACAGCCTTTCAAGCTGAAGATGTGACTCAGGTTAGAGGCCTCATGTTGGTAGCAATGAACTTGCTTCTTTGCCACGAATCATGACAAGGTAATTAGCACTCCTTCCCTACTCCCCATCCCCCTAACTAGGCAAGAGAAGGTGATTTAACAGGAGGAGTGACTGATTTCTATTTTTCAAATTCAGTATTTTCAGACATTGTCTTGCTTTAAAAACCAGACAGAGATTCTGGATTATTTCTGTGTGTGCTGGACCCCTTTTGACAGTCTGTCTGGGGAAGCCTATGGAATACCTCTAAGCATCACGTTCTCAAATAATTCAAGGAAATGCTAAAGTTCAGCTAGAAATGAATAATGATAAAGATTTTTTAAAACATCCAAGTTCACAGACCTTCCTGAAAACTATGCACAGACCCCTTAGGGATCCCAGGTTAATACCACATAATTTAGAATAGATTCATTTAAAAAAGAAAAGGAAAAGAAAAAGGAGAGGAGAAAAAAAATAGAGGAGAGGAAAGAAGAGGGAAGAGAAGAGGAGAGGAAAAGAGAAGAGGAGAGGAGAATTCAGAGTAGGTGAGTGATAGAAAATAGATAGTAAAAGGTCTTCCTAGGTGAGCTTCTATCTAATCTCCTGTCTATACATATTTTTCTATACCTCTGTCCCCTTCCCCCCTCCCCTATTCTACTTCTTCCACTCAAGAATCCAGGCAGTGGAATCACAAGCCTTTGGCTCAATGTTATCTTCTGCACTTATTTATTCTTTGACCAAGGGCAAATCTTGAATCTGAATCTCAAGCCCACAATCTGTAAAATGGGGTGATGCCAGCCCCAGCTGCTCTCCCTGCCTCAGAAGGAGTCTGTAGCAATGACAGTCTCCAATTCTTCCCTTTGGAAACCAGATGGTGGCTATCCCTCCACTTGATTTCTGAAAAACCTTTCTCAAGCCAACACCTGGACGAGATAAGCTGGGTTAGGAGTGAGTTGGTAGGCTGTGATTTGGCCATGAAGACTTCTGCAATGGTGGGGCAGGGCAGAGAGAGGCTTGTTCTTGAAGTCAGAAGACCTGGCTTCCTGGCCTGGGTCTGCTGTTTCAGTAGATATGTAGCCTTGGGTGAGTGACTGCCCTTTCCTGAGCCTTGGCTTCTCCTGTAAAATGGGAAGAGTAACATGTTTACCTCACAGGTGTGCTGTATGCAAAACGTTATGTAAACTGTAAAGTGCTCTATATGTGTGTTTTTACTTGATTCAACAACAATAATAGCTAGCATTTCTATGGTGCTTGAAGGTTTGCAAAGTAATTTATATATGTTGTCTCGGTACTCAGAACAATTCTGTGAGGTGGGGTGATAGCAAAAAAAAAAAAACCTCTAATCTATAGTCAAAGGACCTGGGTTTAAATCTTGGATCAACAAATTACTACCCTTAAAACTCTAGACAAGTCACTTAACTACTCTGGGCTTCAGTATCAGGAGGTAGATGGAGTCCATGATTTCAGAGATTCCTTCTGGCTCAGAATCTACAATCCTTACTTAGGCCATCCATATTACACGTGCAAGCATATGGTGGGTGAGTACTGGCACAGGGGCTTTTAAAAATCCCTGTAATCCATTGGCTGATTCTTTGTTAAATTGTTTTTTTTGGGGGGGAGGAGCCCTAAAGTCACTTGGGCCAAACTCTGTCTTCCCCTTCCTGCCATTACCGCCTCCCCACCGCTATCACCAGAGAGTTTTCACCCAAATTTACTTTCTGGGCCATTGTCAACTCCAAATGAAAAGAAAGCAAAGTGTTTTAGGGAATCATAGGAGCATTGCATGATAGATTTGGAGCTGGAAGCAACTGTAGGGGCCAGCTAATCTAATCCTTTTTACAGATGAGGAAACTGAGGCCTAGTTAATATTGTGTTGTAATAACACAAATGATATCAGAGATGGGACTTGAGCTCAGTTCTTC
This sequence comes from Phascolarctos cinereus, assembly GCF_003287225.1. NCBI lineage: Eukaryota > Metazoa > Chordata > Mammalia > Diprotodontia > Phascolarctidae > Phascolarctos > Phascolarctos cinereus. The sequence goes on along the minus strand of NW_027555514.1, from coordinate 27,618,816 downwards.
CGATTTCACAGACAACGCTCCTGTCATAGTCACACCTACGTAATATTTTAAGGGGTTCAAGGAGCTGAGCGAAGCCATTAGTAGCCCACATTTATGGAGTGCTTTGTGGTTTGCAGGATGCTTTACATATATTATCTCATTCCAACTTCACATTAACCCAGTAAGATGGGTGGTATTTTTATCTCTTTTTCATAGAAAAGAAAACTGAAATCAGGTAAGTTAGGTGACTTGCCCAGGGTCACAAAGCTGTGAAGTGTGAGAGTATTAAGGTGAGAAGTGGGGCTTGAACCTAGCTCTTCTTGACTCCAAGACCAGCCTTCTGCCTTTTTACCTCCTTTTCACAAAACTGAGGCTTACACAAGTTCAATGACTTGTCTAAGGTCATGCTGCTTATAAGTGTCTCAGGTAGGATTTTAACCTGACTCTTCCTAACTCCAGGTTCAGGACTCTAAACATGTATTCCATGCTGAGGCGCACTTAAAGGGGGTTTGCAAAGCCACCTGCTAGAACAGTGGTGGAACCTGTGATGCCAGTCCAAGTTTCCACATGGATAATGTGGAGTACAAAGCAGCTCATATCAACAGAGTACTTCATACCCATTACCTGCTTGAAGCCTTGTAACAGTTGTGTGAGTTTACAGGGCAAGAGCCTTCACCCCCGTTTTGTACATAAAGGAAATGGTTCTGAAATGGAAAAGGAACTCTCCAGGGGTGACCCAATCATCCTGTAAATGGCAGAGGGACTCAAATCTTCATTGTATCTTGTTGACTCTAGCTTTAACTAGGGAACTTGCAAAGGCTAAAGAAGTCATCCTTTGTAAGTTGCCTGAAACACAGAAAACTAAGGAATGAGACCTTTCCTTTGGACATTTCCGAGGCAACACATAGTAGATACAGAACCAGCCCAGGAGGCAGGAAACTCAGGTTCACATGCCACCTCTGAGCTGCTTAACCATTCACTGCTGAGAAGGTACTGATTTATATTGGTAAAGGGAGTTTCCTTACTGGGAGTTTTCATACCAATCAAATCAGAGGTCTGATCCAAAAAAAAAAAGGTAGGGGCAAGTGAATGTCAATATAGAAGGGTAGGATGGTATGTGGGGAAAGCACTGTGTTTGGAGACAGAAAAACGAGTTCAAATCTGATCTTATATATTTACCCAGCTATGTGACCCTGGCCAAGTCACTCAGCTTCTGGGCCTCAATTTCCTTATCTATACAATGAAAGGGCTGGGCTCAAAGAACTCAAAGGTCCTTTCCATTTCTAAATCTACAATTCTGTGATCCCTTCTTGACATTGTACACTAAGGATTCCCAACTGTTGAGAAATTCCAACACTCCACCATTGTTTATTTTATTTTCCCAAATTTCACTCTTTCTCTCCCCCTCCTTTGTTAAAGTGGGTGACATGCTTTATTTGTTAAAAATTTCTATTGCGTTAAACACTTTTCCTGAGGATTCCATAGCCCCATTGTGAGTGACTTGATCATTGCCTGAATGGTCGCCAAACAGGGCTTGAGAACCCCGATAGCATCTGTGACCTGCTGTTCAGCACATTTGGTGGGAGCCAGCCTCACATGGACACTACCAGAAGCCAGGCTTCTGCAAACTTTCTCACATTCTGTGGATGGTTAGAGGGATTCCTCTTTCCAGTGGGCCTCCCTGTGTCTGTCATTTCTACATAAATATACTTCACCCAGCTTGAGCTGCCTTCTAGATACAAAGGTTGAAATAGATGGACCTGCCATGATTAGAAATTCATTGCTTTTTTTTAAATAAGAAGACACAAAATTCACCTTTCTTTGAAGTTTGATAGGCCAATGGTGCTAGTATTCATGTTACATAATTCCTGTTACTGAGAAAATTGAAAAGGCTTGTGGATTTCTTGTATCTGAAGGGAGGGAGGAAGACACATACATGGTTTAGAAGAAAGAAGGATATTTTGGAAATAGAGCATCCTGTTATAATCCTTAAAGACAACCTGTACAAGGCTAGCATCCCAAGGGAAAGACTTCTTTGCCAACACTGTTAACCAACAACTTAATGTGAATATTAATGCTGGAGCCATGTACTCCCTTTATTCATTCTTTAATTCATTTAGTCATTCATTCGTTCACTCATTTAAAAAAAAAAACACCTTTCTTCAGTTAAAGATTTTCCTTTCCATATCTATTCTTAAACAATTACAAAGTATTCCTGTCTGTGGTGATAAACCACAAAATATTAGTATGATTTCTCATTGCTGTCGAAGCACAAGACTAAAGGGTATTGACATATCCATCATTATTGTGAGAAGGAGAGGTGGGAGGGGGAAGTGTGATTAAATTAAATTAAAGTTCGTTGTTGTTGTACTTTGGGGATATGGAGGGGATGGTGGAGAGACCACGTCTACCTAATATAATGGAGTCTAACCAAAGCGATAGAACTCAAAAATGTTGTCCTCTATTGACAACTCTCTTGGGCACCGGAGATTCATGTAGGAAACTCCCATAATGCAGATAACTTCCATTGGCACTGAGGAAAATTACCTGTGTAATATTCCTTCCAGCCCACATAGAATGCCAGCCACCTTGGGGCATTTTTTAATTGTAACCTGACTCTCAGAATTCTACAATGGAAAGAGTGCTGGCCCTTGAATCAAAGGACCTGGTTATCATCAGCGTTATCTCCTTCATCCTCACCATCATCATAATTTTATTTATTATTAATGGTCATCATTATTGTTACTAATGATTATAATAATAATGACTAACCTTACATAGCACTTATCTCATTTTCCTCACAACAACCTTATGAGGTAGATGCTACTGTTGTCCCCATTTTTCTGATGATATATGGGGCTATGAGAGGTTTAAAAAAAGGACTTGCTCAGGGCCATATAACTGGTAAGTGTCTGAGACAGGATTCAAACTCAAGTCTTTCTTTCTGACTCTAAGTTTAGCATTCTAACCACTGTGCCACATAGCCACATCTCTGGATCTACTCATGGAAACTTGAACAAGTCTCTTAAACTCTTTCAGCCTCATTTTTCTCATCTGTAAAATGGGAGGGGGTAAGACTGAGCCAGTCAATCAATCCACAAGCATTTATTAAATAATAGGCACTGTACTAGGTGCTGGGTCAGTCAGTCAGTCCACAAGCATTTATTAAGTACCTTCTCTGTGTTGCATACTATGTAAAGCACCAGGGATGGCAAAGGCAAGAACACGGTCTCTGTCATGAAGGAGTTCATATTCTAATGGGGGAAACAATGAATGATGTAACTAATAAATAACTAGTGGCATAAAGACATATACAGTGCAAATAGAAGTTAACCTTGGAGGGAAGCAGAGAGGGGCATGGAGGGAATACGAGGGGTGGGGGACAGCCAGAGCAAATCCACAGGGTGAGGAGATGGCCCTGCACAAGTGAGGAGCAACATGTAGGCAGTGTAGCTGAATCTCAGAGTATGGGGAGGCTAGCAAAATATAAGAAAACTGGAAAGGTGGGGATGGAGCAGGGACAGGTTGGAGAGACAGAAAAAAGATCTATTCTCCCTGAAGGTACTTAAAATCCAGCCAGCAGCATCAAGTACCTATGTGTACAGGCACCAAACAGATCCAAGGGGATTTGGGGGGAAGGACCTAGCAGCTGGGGGGAGGATGAGGGAAGGTCAGGAAAGACTTCACATTTGAGCCAAGCCAGGAAGAAAGCTCGTGACCTCTGAGGTCACTTCTAGATTTCTACTGATGATGCTTCATTATCTTCCCTTCCCAAATGAACTAATTGCCTTTGCTTCCTTCTTTCCTTTTCTTCAGTTATCTCCATAAGGAGGAGGAGAGCAAGGAAGACCAGCATATGTTAACGGCAGCCTGTTGACCCATCAGCTGACGCAAGGAAGCGTTCTTTTGACTTGGGCTGGAGTCGTTGCCACCTTTATCGGGGTAAATGAGGAATGGGCTTGTGATTATGCTGACGTCCCAGCATGCATTTGGTAGACCTGTGGTTAACTCGTTCCCTCTCCATGTGTCTCCTCCTACAAAGCTTTGTCCTCATGATACTGTGCTTTCATTCAGCCAGTATGTGTCCCAAAGGCTGCCTTTGTTCTTCCTCTGGAGGTTTAAATGTCACCTGTAGCAATGCGAACCTCAAGGAGATCCCCAGAGATCTTCCTCCCGAAACAGTCCTCCTTTACTTGGACTCCAACCAGATAACGTCCATCCCCAATGAGATTTTTAAGGACTTGCATCAGCTCCGCGTCCTCAATTTGTCCAAAAACGGCATCGAGTTTATAGACGAGCATGCCTTCAAGGGGGTGGCTGAGACCCTGCAGACGCTGGACCTATCCGACAACCGCATTCAGAGCGTTCACAAAAATGCTTTCAACAACCTGAAGGCCAGGGCCAGGATCGCCAACAATCCCTGGCACTGTGACTGTACTTTACAGCAGGTCCTGAAAAGCATGGCGTCTAACCATGAGACAGCTAACAATGTCATCTGTAAGACTTCCGTGCTGGACGAACATGCCGGGAGGCCTTTCCTTAATGCTGCCAACGATGCTGACCTCTGTAATCTTCCCAAAAAGACTACCGACTATGCCATGCTGGTCACCATGTTTGGCTGGTTCACCATGGTGATATCCTACGTGGTATATTACGTACGGCAGAATCAGGAGGATGCCAGGAGGCACCTAGAATACTTGAAATCCCTGCCAAGCAGGCAAAAGAAAGCAGATGAAGCCGATGACATTAGCACTGTGGTATAGTATTGGGAATGACTAACTTTGACATGGAAATTAGTTTTGGGTTGCATTAAACCAAGTGGTTTACTTCCATTGTATACATTTAAGAACTTTGCATTTCAGTTTAATTGAATAATGCCACTGTTGGACTTTAAATTAAAAAAACAAACAAACAAACATTAAAATGATTTTAGTTTGGGTGGCCTACACCATAATTTTTCCTCTGGTGGTATATTCCTAAGTAAGCTACTATGTAAACATTAGTTAGATTCATTTCACTATTTAATAATGAAATTTATTTTTTTAATTTAAAACCAAATAAAAGCCTAACTTTGAACCATGTAAAACAGAGTAATTTATTGGACAGGGATCAATGCTATGGATTCACCTGCCTTTTCTATACTCAGAGTTGACTTTTACGGGCCAAAAACTCTATCATAATAAAAGATGCATTAATACACCTTTCTGTAAATCGGGGAGCTGTACCTGAGGCATCTACTGAATAAAGATTCTCTCTCAGTCTTTTTAAAAAAAGAAATAAATTTTTGTTGATAACTTTTGGGTTTTGCATTGCCTAAATGTCCCTCATGTATCCTTCTCCCTATCTGCTCCCAGACTGACTTAGCTATTTAAATACTGACCCAGCAAAGAGCACCAAGTTCCTTGCCTGCTTCCAGCCAAGATCTTAAAGTTTCCAAGCATCTACTTTTCAAAGGCAAGTATATGGGAGAGGGAGCCTGGTACAGGGGGAAAAGCCTGGATTTGGAGTCCCAGGACCTCAGTTCAAATTCTTGTTCTGTCACTTAGCTACCTGTTTGACCTTGGACAAATTAATTAGCTTCTTTGGCCTCAGTTTCCTCATCTGTAAAATGAAGGAGTTGGATTACATAGACCCTAGGTCCCTTTCAGCTCTAGACCTCTGGTTCTATGACCTCTAATGTTCCTTCTGACTCTTAAAAATCTGTATCTACATATGATCCTATATATGGCATTCTTCCCCATCCCCACCTCCTCGCACTCAAAACAGGAAGTAGCTCCTGGTTCACTAGAATCATTTTATCAGAAAACCCAGAGTGGCATTTTGGTCAAGGGCAGTGGTGCCAGTGATGGGATGATCTGGACCTCATTACTCTTTCAGCTTGCGGGGCAAGGGGAAAAAGTAAAGGAAAACAATCATTTTGGGTTGAGCGTGGACCACCCCCTGGGCTCCATGATGAAGCCAAGGGAGTCCCTTAGGGGGCCTCAGAGCTCTTTCTGCAATGATGGATGAGACTCGGGCATCTCTGTAAACCCGGTAGGAGGAAGCAAAGGTTATCCCTGGAGCGTGACTTTCATGAAAACATTACTAAGAGACTGGTGCCCCCTGGGGGCCAGCATTATTAGGCACTTTTGTCAAAGTCTGTTGCGAGCCATGAAAAGCTGAGCCCAATGGGGCTGATAAGAACTTAAAGTGTTTTTTTCATACATATGTATAGATGTAGATGTAGATTATGTAGATGTATACAGATGTATGTCTATATATACACACATCTACACATGTACGTACATATATAATTAGCATGTTAGTTATATATGTGTATTTCCACATGCATCAGCATTATTGGATGTCATAACCTTTAATTTCAAGGACTTAATGATTTTTTTTGCTGATATGAGAACCTACTTTATGCACTGCAGTCCACCAGTAACTCCTCATAGGATCATAGATCTGGAGCCGGAAGAGACTCAAAATCTATTTAGTCCAATTCTCTCATTTTTACAGCTGGGGAAACTGAGTCATAGAGAAATGAAATGACTTGCCCAGGGCCACAGGGCATTTGCTATCGCAAATGGCAAAGCCAAGTTTTGAACCCTAGATCTCTTCCTCCAAATCTAGCTCTTTTTCCACTGTACTCAGCCCTAGAGAGTTGCTTAAGGCTTAGAGAGGTTACCACAGTCACACAGCTGGCTAGTAACTGTCAGCAGCAAAGTTGCAACCTAAAGTCAAGCATTCTGTCTTCTTTGCCACAGTCTGTCATGCCCTCTTTCAAAAAAGATTTTTTTAAAGAGCTTCAGCTTAATTCTTTCTTTTGAAATTTGTTCCTTTCAGGAAGGAACTTGAACAGTAGATATCGTTATGTCCGTATTAATGGGGACTAATTTTCCTGACCGCTCAAAAATTACATCAGCATTAGGCTAGTGGAAGTACTCGTAAAGGTCAAATCAAATCCCTGAATAATGTGGTAAATCACAGGAATATGGGGGAAGTTACATTTCTCAACTATTAACTTTTTAATTCTCTGCATATCTACCTCAAGGTCACTACATGGACAATTAAACATGGTCACTCCCTTATTCAGCCTACATTAAATGTTTAACCTTATACCAAGCACTCTTTCTGAAGCCCTCATACGACATGGCTGGAAGCTGGAAATAACAGCAACTTCAAGATACTATATGTATTTTTACCTTGATAGTTGCTAACGTTTTTCTATCGGAATGGGTGTGAGATCCATTGTCCGTTCTGTTGTGCCATGGCCAACTCCAGTGGGTTCCCAGGGAAGAATGCTGGTCACTTAGTCAATAATGTTCATTGAGCACACACCAGGGAGAGAACATGGAGGCAGATGCTGGGATCAACCCTGATGTGGTTCTATGATCACTGGCTCTTTCATAGTTTTGATATTTTTCATTTGCTAAAGTCTTAGAGATGTTTCTTTTGGGGAAAACATTTTGGGGCATAGGAAGCTGGAATCAGAGAGCCTGTATATAAATCCTAAATCTATTTGCTACCTGTGGGAGAAGGAATTTACTACCTTCATTGGTCCTCAGCTTCCTCATCTGTAAAATGGAGTTGAGTTAGAAAACAGGATTTAAATCATAGATTCAAAGCTTAGAGGAACCTAGGAGACAATTTGACCTAGTACTGTCATTTTAAGAAATGAGAAAAATGAGTCTCAGACAGATGAAGTAACCTTACCTAAGACCACACAACTAGTAAGTGTCAAAGGGAGGATTTTGGATGCGAGTCTTCCCAGTTCCACTTCTGGCATGCTATTCATTACTCCTGCTCTCTCTAGTCTTCAATCCTATGGAGTTCTTGAGGACTGGCTATTATCTCGCTATGTGAAGTCCAAGCCATGTTCTGCATTCATCCACTTTAGTAGCACCAGACATTTTATTTCCCTCTTGCCCCCACTACATTTTAATTGCCAAATACTTCATGCATTCTTAGTCCAGTTTTCCTGAATTGAACTTATGTTTGGGATGAGTCTAAATCTGAGAACCAACATTTCATCCAAAGAACTTAACACCTTTTTTAAAGTGATAAATGGGTAACAAGATGTATAATGGAAGATTTAACTTCTGAGAGTACTTTAGCAAATCACTACGTGTAAATGCAATGAGCCAAGTTGCTACCCCACACCACTTTGACTCACAGCAGTTGTACTATCATTTGGTCCTTCTTACTTGCAACACAACAATGATGGTTCCTGGATTAATTAACACATGGTAGTTACAATGATGAGAATGAAGTGGACACTCTTTTATTAGCTATATATTTTTTCTGAGTTATTAGCTACTTGAAAAACTCTAACTCAACATAGTTGGGGGGATGGAATTGACTTTTCTGATTAAAAGAGATGTATGCCCAGAAGAAGTCAACTATGCCAGTGAAGGGACCTTGAGTTCATGTGTGTCAGGATCAATGGAAGGAATTGGGAACGTATAACCTGGACAAGAGAAGATATGTGGTGGAGAATGGGGTGAGGGGTGGATGACAGTTGTCTTCAAGTATCTGAAAAATTCTGAGGACATGGATTTACAGATTGGGCAGGTAAGGATGATTTACAATCTACAGCATTGAAGGGAATACTGAATACTCATACTGATAAGATCACAGACCACTAGCAGTATTTCAGAATGACATGGAACAGGAATTAAACTGCTTGGTCCTAGAGGGCAGACCTAGGAGCAGGGGGCTAGGGTTACAAAGGAAAACTTAGATATGATACACAGAAAAGAATTCTTAACAATTAAAGCTCCCGGTCTTCTCTGAAACTTTATGTATTGTAAAACTCTCAGAAGGGAGCCTTCTTCCACCTTTCCTTCTCTGCCAAACAACCTAAGAAATTTCTAAAGCTAAAACAAACATAAATAATTATAGCTCTTTAAAGGTGGAATGGTAAGGTACCAAGGAAGGTAATGGGCACCCCTTCATCAGAGGTCTTTAAATAGAGGGTGGGTAACCTCTTTGTTGATTAGAGAACTCTTTTTCAGGTGTGGATTAGAATAGATGGGCACTGAGGTCCTTTCCTACTGTGAGAGTCTATACATATATGTGAGAATATATACATATATGTGAGAATATATACATATATGTGAGAATATATATATATATATATATATATATATATATGGGTTACCAACCTTTGAAACAGAAAAAAATAGAATTACATTACATATTATATATTACATTACAACCATTACATATTATATTATATATTATATATAATATTGATATACAATGTATTTAATATTTTATATATTATATAAAATAAACCTTATTCAGAATCTCACAGTACCTCAGTGTTTTAAAAACTAATGTTCTGCTTATTACTATAAACAATAAATCCGTCACCTAACAACCACCCTTCTGGGAATGAGATTTTCCCATCTTTTGCTAGGTAGGTCTTTGGGCAGCAGAAGTAGTCTGTCACCAAGATTGTACTCAATACTGTTTTGGCTTCAGTGGACTTATTTGCACTTACACAGAGTCTTTAAGAATTCAGGGCCAATTAAAATTGGACTGAAAAAAAGTGCAATATGTGCTGATGAATAGAGGTTTCCCATTGATAGCACACCAAACAAAAACAGCTTTTACTGTATTCATGAAAAGAAGAATGAATTGAAATTGATTAACCACATTTTCACAAGTGACTTTTGGCTTTGATGAAAATAATCTGAGTTCATGCAAAACAATCATGATTATAATCAGAGTTACAGTGAAAAATATGTCTTGGATCTTTGATTTCACCAGTGGAGCCCTGAGGCAGATGACAACCCACCCAGAACTTAATCCATTAGTCTTAGAGAGTTGCCTGAGGCTCAGCTTGCAAATATTAGAGGCAGAACTTGAACCCAGCCCTTTGTAATTCCAAGGCCAGTATGCTAGCTGTTGTAAAATAATATTGAGCAGAATTTTAAAATCACCGATATAAGCAGGAATTAGTATAAATGACTCTTTCTGTAAGGATTCCTGGGGGTGGATGAGTGGCAAATATGTATTTCCCTAAAAATCTCACATGGATAATATGTCTTGGATGACAATAAGCTGTGGTCCTGCTAGACTTTTTTGTGAGATTCAACTTCTCAATATAGTAAATTGTAGGGAGAATCTTGGTGGGGTTGAATGTTCTTTAAGGTGTTATTTCTTCAGAATTTTTTGTGCCTCTTTTACCTGTTGTCTGTTCGTAATTTTCTTGCATCTCTCTCATGTCTTTTCCCAAATTTTTCTCTACCACTCTTATCTCTTTCTTTAACTCTTCCAGGAATTCTTGTTGGGCTTGGGTCCAATTCGCATTTTCTTTGAGACTTTGAGGCTTTGTAGCTGTTTTCACATTGTTATCCTCTCCTGAGTCTGGGTCTTAGTCTTCCCCGTTGTTGTTGTTTTTTGCTCCTTTTCCAGCCTTTTTCTTAGCCTTGACCTTTATGTTAAAGGTGGGCTCTGCTCACCTTGGGGTGGGGATGCACGGTCCCGGGCTTCAGGCTTTTTCTGTGCCGCTCTTTTCAGGGCTACTCCTGAGGGCGTGAACGTTTTCGGTATTTCCAAGGTGATGCAATCCAGGGATAGAGGCAGGATCGCTGTTTTCCAGGCCTGCGCTCTGGGCTTTACCCAGGAAAGTGTCCCGTTCCCCTGTAACCGCAGGCCCTGACCCAGAACTGCCATTGGGCAATAGAGTTGCCAATCAGCCCCAGCTGCACCCCATGCCAGCAAAAGGTCCCCTGTAATCTCTTTCGGACCCATTGTCTGCCCCCCCTTACTGTTTCTGGGCTGAGAGCTTCCAAACCTGCTATTGCTGCTGCTGCAGCTTTAGCAGCTGCCTCCAAGGCCCATGACTGGTGCTGCTGCCATGCTCTGGGCCAGCTGCAACCCTGGTGTCACAGATCTGAACTGAAAAACTCCTAGGTTGTCGTAGGCTGGGAAATGTCTCCCTCTGACCTTTTGTGGGTTCTGTTGCTCCTGGAAGGTGGCAGCTTAGAGTCATAGGACCTGAATTCAAATCTTCATTTTAAACCTATTTGGAGGAGGTATCAATGAGTTAAAAAGTAGGTTGGACTTGGGAGGCAGGATTTTTGCCCAAGCCTCCCTTGATTCTGACATTTACTAGATGTGTGACCTTGGACAAGTGAGCTCACCTCTCTGGCCCTTGATTTCCTCATCTATAAAGTAAGGGAGAGCTGGAATGGATGCCCTGTCAGGTCCCTACTAGCTCTAGCTCTGTGAGCTTAAAAGTGCGAAAATGGGTGGATTTTTTTTTGTGGAGGAATCATCTTTGGAGGGACCCAGGAACACTGATACCACCATGAATTCTTTAACTATACTATCTCATTATGTCCTCATGCTTGCCCCATTAGTTAGATACTGATTTCAGATCTTACTATCTCCATCTTACAGATGAGTCACAGGGGAGAGAAGGGACTTGTCCAAGGTCACAGAGCTACAAAGTGTACAAGTCAAAAGAGATCAGGGTAAAAATTCTGCCCCCACGTCTGACCCACATTTCCTGTCACTCATGCTGCCTCTAAGGGTTCAAAAGAGAACAGAAAGGGTAACATAAGATAAGAGCCATCAGTTTTGACACCTTGCCTTAGGCTTGGGGTGCCAGGGAAAGTGGTGATAGGTGTTGTCCAGACAGAGAGCTAAGTCAAATCAAAGCTCTCCCCTAATCACATTGGCTTGCCTGAGGTGCCTTGGTGAATGCTTATCTGGGGTTACTTATGTTCCATCTTTGTTCATGACTTCAAAGAAAGCAGCCTAGACAGTCAGCTTCCCTGTGGGTGATTTGGTATCAAATAGGAAACAAAAAAGTCCTGCTATGTGATTTCTGCTTTTCAAGGACAGGGTTGAAATAAATAGGTGGTCTCTCCATTTCTAGCATTGAAAGACATGTTCTTTTCCAAGAAAGAAGTTTTTAAAAGCAATACAATCCTAAATCTTGCTTTTGGCCTAAAGATTAATGTGCCATCTGTTGAGTTATTGAGCTAATGGCATTCATTATTGGATAGATTTCTAAGAAAAATAACCCACGGGGAATAGAATGCTATTTATTGGCACAAATTCTCCTTGGTTGAAATTGTCCATATTTATTGTTTTGTTTTTAAAGAATATATGCATGTATTTCTAGAAGATGACTGTCTGACTGCTGCTGAGCTCTTTCTCACTACAAACATAGCTGCTAATTAAGTTTTCCTGTTAGGAAACATTACAGTAAGGGGGGGGAGTGGTTTTAAATGAGAAAATTATGATGAGAGATGGGGGGGTATTGATTTAAAGAACAGTAAGGAGCATAGCTAAATGAGTGAAAAGTCAATGCAAGATTGGGGAGCACACAGTCATCCAGTTAGGCTGGAACATAGAATATACGAAAGACAACAGGATACAGAAGAGGTATATTCCAAGCAAAGAGTACAGGTTATGCAAAGGCATGTAGATGAAAGATGGAATGTTGTGTCCTTGGCGTTGGCTGGCTTGGACAGGGCATCAAGGGGAGTGGTGTATAATCAGCCTGGAAAAGTAGACTGGAGCCAGGTTGTTAAAACTTGAAATGCCAAACAGAAGTGTTTGTATTTTAGCTGAGGGCAGGTTTTTAATCCGGGGCAGTGAAAGTGGTGGTTACTGCTGCTTCTGCTGTTATTGTTTTAATATTTTGATAATTGCATTTCACTATAATAAGTTTCCTCTTCTGCATTTTGTTTCACATATATTTTTTAATTTTTTTGTCTTTTTTTTCAAAATTTTATTAATTTATTTTGATTTATCAACAATCACTTCCATATGCTTTTGAGCTGAAAATTTTTCTCCCCCTTCCTCCCCCCACCCTCCCAAGACAGCACACAATCTCATATAGGCTTTACATTTGCATTCCTATTAAACATATTTTCACATTAGTGAAGTTATAAGTAAAAATTAAAACCAATAGGAGGAACCATCAGAAAGATGAAACAAAACTCAACAGAAGGTAAAAATAAGTGATAGCAATTCGACTTGCATAGTTCTTTCTTTGGATATGGACAGCATTTTCCATCCTGAGGCCTCTGGATGTCTTAGATCCTTGTAATGCTGAGAAGGGTTCAGTTTAATAATATTAGTCATCACATAACGTGGCTGTTATTGTGTACAAAGTCCTCTTGGCTCTGCTCACTTCACTCAGCATCAGACCACATAAGTCTTTCCAGGTTTTTCTGAAGTCAGCCTGTTCATCATTTCTTATAGCACAATAGTATTCCATTACATTCATATGCCACAACTTGCTCAGTCATTCCCCAATTGATGGGCATCCCCTCAATTTCCAATTCTTTGCCACCACAAAAAGAGCTGCTATGAATATTTTTGTACATGTGGGTCCTTTTCTCATTTGTTTGATCTCTTTGGGCTGTAGGCCTAGAAGTGCTATTGCTGGATCAAAGGGTATGCACATTTTTGTAGCCCTTTGGGCATAGTTCCAAATTGTTCTCCAAAATGGTTGGATCATTTCACAACTCCACCAACAATGTATTAGTGTTCCAATTTTCCCACATCTTCTCCAACATTTATCATTTTCCTGTTTTGTCATGTTGGCCAATCTGATAGGTGTGATGTGGTACCTCAGAGTTGTTTTGATTTGCATTTCTCTAATCAATAACGATTTAGAGCATTTTTTCATATGACTATAGATGGCTTTAATTTCTTCATCTGAGAACTGTCTGTTCATATCCTTTGACCATTTATCAATTGGGGAATGGCTTGTGTTCTTATAAATTTGTCTTAATTCTCTATATATTTTAGAAATGAGGCCTTTATCAGAGAGACTTTGTAAAAATTCTTTCCCAATTTTCTACCTTCCTTCTAATCTTAGTTGCATTGGCTTTGTTTGTGCAAAAACTTTTCAATTTAATGTAATCAAAATTATCCATTTTGCTTTTCATAATGTTCTCTATCTCCTGTTTGGTCATGAATTCTTCTGTTCTCCATAGATCTGATAGGTAAACTATTCCTTGTTCTCCCAGTTTACTTATGGTATCAGCCTTTATATCTAAGTCATGAACCCATTTTGACTTTATTTTGGTATATGGTGTGAGATTTGGGTCTATGCCTAGTTTCTGCCATACTCTTTTCCAGTTTTCCCAGCAGTTTTTTTCAAAGAGTGGGTTCTTATCCCAGAAGCTGGGGTCTTTGGGTTTATCAAATAATAGATTACTATAGTCATTGACTACTGTGTCTTGCATATTTAACCTATTCCACTGATCCACCTCCCTATTTCTTAGCCAGTACCAAGCAGTTTTGATGATTGCTGCTTTATAATACAATTTAAGATCTGGAATTGCTAGGCCACCTTCCCCTGCATTTCTTTTCATTAGTTCCTTTGATATTCTGGACCTTTTTTTTCCAAATGAATCTTGTTATTTTTTTTCTAACTCTATAAAATAATTTTTTGGTAGTTTGATTGGTATGGCACTGAATAAGTAAATTAGCTTAGGTAGGATTGTCATTTTTATTATATTAGCTCGGCCTACCCATGAGCAACTGATGTTTTTCCAATTATTTAGATCTGATTTTATTTGTGTGAAAAGTGTTTTGTAATTGTGTTCATAGAGTTCCTGGGTTTGTTTCAGGAGGTAGACTCCTAAATATTTTATAATGTCTACAGTAAGTTTAAATGGGATTTCTCTTTCTATCTCTTGCTGTTGGGCTTTGTTGGTAATATATAGAAATGCTGATGATTTATGTGGGTTTATTTTATAGCCTGCAACTTTGCTAAAGTTGTTTATTATTTCAAGTAGTTTTTTACTTGATTCTCTAGGATTCTCTAAGTATATCATCATGTCATCTGCAAAGAGTGATAGCTTTGTTTCTTCTTTGCCTATTCTAATGCCTTCAATTTCTTTTTCTTCTCTTATTGCTAAAGCTAAGGTTTCCAGTACAATATTGAATAACAGTGGTGATAATGGACATCCTTGTTTCACCCCGATCTTATTGGAAATGCTTCTAGCCTGTCCCCATTACATATAATGCTTGCTGAAGGTTTTAGATATATGCTATTTATTATTTTAAGGAAGACTCCATTTATACCTATGCTTTCTAGTGTTTTTAATAGGAATGGGTGTTGTATTTTATCAAAAGCTTTTTCTGCATCTATTGAGATGATCATGTGGTTTCTGTTGGTTTTGGTGTTGATATGCTCAATGATGCTGATAGTTTTCCTAATATTGAACCAACCCTGCATTCCTGGTATAAATCCTACCTGGTCATAGTGTATTATTCTTGTGATAAGTTGCTGCAATCTATTTGCTAGTATTTTGTTTAAAATTTTTGCATCTATATTCATTAGAGAAATTGGTCTATAATTTTCTTTCTCTATTTTGACTCTTCCTGGTTTAGGTATCAACACCATATTTGTATCATAAAAAGAATTTGGTAAGACTCCTTCTTCACCTATTTTCCCAAATAGTCTATATAGTATTGGAATTAATTGTTCTTTAAATGTTTGATAGAATTCGCATGTAAATCCATCTGGCCCTGGAGATTTTTTCCTAGGGAGTTCATCAATGGCTTGTTCAATTTCTTTTTCTGAGATGGGGTTATTTAAGTATTTTACTTCCTTTGTTAATCTGGGCAATTTATATTTTTGTAAATATGTATCCATTTCACTAAGATTGTCAAATTTGTTGGCATATAGTTGGGCAAAATAATTCCTAATTATTGTTTTAATTTCCTCTTCCTTGGTGGTAGCTTCACCCTTTTCATTCTTGATACTAGTAATTTGGTTTTCTTTTTTTTTTTTAATTAAATTAACCAAAGGCTTATCTATTTTATTGGTTTTTTCATAAAACCAGCTCTTAGTTTTATTTATTAGTTCAATAGTTTTCTTAATTTCAATTTTATTAATTTTTCCTTTGGTTTTCAATATTTCTAATTTGGTGTTTAGTTGAGGATTTTTAATTGTTCTTTTTCTAGTTTTTTTAGTTGTACCCAATTCATTAATCTCCTCTTTTTCTATTTTATTTATGTAAGCATTTAGAGATATAAAACTTCCCCTAAGAACTGCTTTCGCTGCATCCCATAGTTTTGGTATGTTGTCTCATTATTGTCATTCTCTTGAATGAAATTATTGATTGTTTCTATGATTTGTTGTTTGACCCAATCATTTTTTAGGATTAGATTATTTAGTTTCCAATTATTTTTTAGTCTATCTTTCCATGGCCCTTTATTACATATAATTTTTATTACATCATGATCTGAAAAGGATGCATTTAATATTTCTGCCTTTCTGCATTGGATTGTGAGGTTTTTATGCCCTAGTACATGGTCAATTTTTGTGTATGTGCCATGTACCTGAGAAAAAAGTATATTCCTTTCTATCCCCATTCAGTTTTCTCCAGAGGTCTATCATACCTAACTTTTCTAATGTTCTATTCACCTCCTTAACTTCTTTCTTGTTTATTTTGTGGTTAGACTTATCTAGTGCAGAGGGGGAGGTTCAGATCCCCCACTAGTATAGTTTTGCTGTCTATTTCTTCCTGTAACTCCCTGAACTTCTCCTGTAAGAATTTGGATGCTACCATTTGGTGCATATATGTTTAGTAATGATATTACTTCATTGTCTATGGTGCCTTTTAGCAGCTTCCTTATCTCTTTTGATTAGATCTATTTTTGCTTTTGCTTTGTCTGAGATCAGGATTGCTACCCCTGCTTTTTTTACTTCAGCTGACGCATAATATATTCTGCTCCAGCCTTTTACCTTTACCCTGTATGTGTCACTCTTTTTCAAATGTGTTTCCTGTAAACAACATATGTAGGATTATGGTTTTTAATCCATTCTGCAATCCATTTCTTTTATGGGAGAGTTCATCCCATTCACATTCACAGTTATGATTACTATCTGTGTCTTTTTCTCCATCCTTTTCCCCCATTTATGCTTTTCTTTCTCCTTTTTTTTCCCCCTTCACTAGTGTTTTGCTTTTGACCACTGCCTTTCAGTCCCTCCTCCCTTTTATTATCCCTTTCCCTTTTCTTCCCCTTTAGTCTTACTGCTTCTTCCCTCCCTTCTTTCTCCCCTCCCTTTTCTTTCCCCTTTTCCCTCCTACTGCCTATAGGGCAAGTTAGATTTCTATACCTAACTGATTATGTTATGCCCTTCTTGAGCCAAATCTGATGAGAGTAAGGTTCAAACAATGCTCCCCCCTCCTTCTCCCTCTGCTGTAATAGGATTTTGTGTCTTTTCCTGTAATGTAATTTACCCTTGTCTGCCTCCTCCTTTCTCAGTACATTTTCTAAGATCAGATTGATCCACTTATTTGGATCCATTTAACCCACTTGATTAGATTTTTTTTTATCATTACATCAAAGTCAACTAATATCCACCCTCTTTATGTATACTCCTTTAACATGGTGTAATAACAATACAGTTCTCAAGGGTTGCAAGTGTCATATTCCCTTGTAGGGGTTTAAACAGCCCCCCCATTAACAACATATTGTATCTTTCTGTCCCATTTACCTTTTTAAGTCCTTCTTGAGTCCTGTACTTGAAGATCAAATTTTTTGTTGAGCTCTGGTCTTTTTATCAGGAAAGTTTGGAAGTCTCCTATTTCATTGAATATCCATCTCCTCCCTTGAAAAATGATGCTCATTTTTGCTGGGTAATTGATCCTTGGCTGCATTCCAAGCTCCTTTGCCTTATGGAATATCATGTTCCATGCCCTGGGGTCTTTTAATGTAGAAGCTGCAAGGTCCTGTGTAATCCTGACTGTGGTTCCATGATATTTAAATTTTTCTTTCTGGCTGCTTGCAGCACCTTCTCTTTCATCTGGTAATTTTGGAATTTTGCTATTATATTCCTTGGCATTGTCAATTTGGGATCTCTTTCAGGTGGTGATGGTGATTCTTTCTATGGTTATTTTCCCTTCTGGTTCTAGGACTTCGGGCAGTTTTCCTTTATGATTTCCTGAAAGATACTGTCCAGGCTCTTTTTTCATCATGATTTTCAGGTAGTCCAATAATTTTTAAATTGTCTCTCCTGAATCGATTTTCCAGGTCGGTTGTTTTACTGATGAGGTATTTTACATTTTCATCTATTTTTTCATTTTTTTGTTTCTGTTTGACTGATTCTTGCTCTCTCATAGAGACATTAGTTTCCATTTGTCCAATTCTAGTTTTTAACAGATTGTTTTCTTCTGTTAGTTTTTGTACTTCCTTCTTCAATTGGCCAATTGTGTTTTTTAGGGACTTGTTTTCTTCAGTGTATTTTTTTTCCAATTGGCCAATTGTATTTTTGAAGGACTCTTCTACCTCTCTCATTTGACTATTAAAATCCTTCTTGAGCTCTTCTAAGAAGGCTTTTTGGGCTTCAGACCAGTTCATATTCCCTTTTGTTGTTGCAGATGTGGGTTTGTTGACAATGTTGTCCTCTTCAGAATTTCTGTCTTGATCTTCACTCTTCTCATAATATGAATCTATGGTATGTTTCTTTTTACTCATGGTGTTTCTTTATTCCCTGGCCTTTAAAGAGATTGAGCTCTCCTGCTGGGGAACAGAGGGCACTGACCCAAGCTTCTTGTGTTGGGAGCCTAGGTCTTGGTCACTGGCTTTGTGTGCTGGGCCCTCTTATGCTGGCAATTGGAGGCTGTAGGTTTCTGGCAGCTTACCTCTTGTGGGCTGGAATCAGCAAGGCTGGAACTTTCAGGCAATTCTAGGTTGCCTGCTTTTCCTTTCCTTTAGCTTTCTTCAGCTCCTTTTAGATGGGTGCTGCAGGGTGTTTATCTGCCTGGGGCCCCCTGCAGTGTTGTCTCCCTGTTTCTGCTAATGCACTGGGAGATTCCTTTGGTAGAGTGCCAAGGCACCTGGTGGTTTTCTGAGCTGGTTTCCACCGGTTCCCCTCACCCTCACTGAGGCACTCAGAGGTCCAGGTGTTGGTGTTTGCCTGTTCTACCACCTGGGCTTCAGGGTGTCTTCACAATTGGAGGCTGCAGAGCTGGGACAGCTCACCTGGTGTTGGGTTGAAATCAGCAAGGCCAGAGCTTTAGGAAGCCTTTAGGCTGTTTTCTTCACCTCCTTTCAGATGAATGCTGCAGGGTACTTATCTGCCTGGGGCCCTTTGTAGTCCTGCCTCCCTTATTTTTGCTGAGGCACTGTGAGACCCATTTGCTGGGCTGTTGCACTGCTGCTCCCCACCTTTCTTCTAGTTCAGGTGTTCCAGGGGTTTTTTTCTGGGGTGATATTTTCTGTTTTTTCAGAGGTTGATAGGGGAGAGTGAGAGCGACTACCTTTTCGCTCCACCATCTTGGCTGTTTCACATATTTTAAAGCATGATCCTGAGAAGGGGCCTATAGGCCTCACCTGACTGCTAATGATCCCCAAAAGGTGAGGAACTCTGGCACCAGAGGGAATACAGACATATTGTAGATTTTTGATCAGGGTAGTGGCAATGCAAGACTTGTGCTGGAGCAATAGCACTGGGGCTTCCCTGGATGACCTTTTGGCCTTCCCAGCAACCTTATGAGACAAGCTCTATCAGCATTATTTTCCCAATTTGACAGATGAAGACATTGGGGCAGAGAGAGACCAGGATGACTTGCTAAGGGTCACAAAGCTAGTAAGTGTCAGCAGTGGGACTAAAACCCAGGTCCCCTGACTAAGTTCAACACTTTCTAGCAGCATAGTATCTTTGGTACTTTGTTAATTTCTCCTAATTTATATTTTTCCACTGGGAACAATACTTAATTCTTGTCTCCAGAAAATACAAATCATTGGCTTCACTGCATGTCTATATAAGGAAAATGGGGGTTAGATATGGCCCACTTTTGATGATGGAATTTCTCAGCACCCATGCTACCTAGTTGGACTTTGTTTCCCTGGTTTAGGCTCTTTTTAAAAAAGTAGAGTGCCTTATGTACCCAGCAAATGTCCCATTGCCAAGAACTCCATCCAGCTAACAGCTCTGGGAAATGAGATATTTCTGGTAGGAGAGAGCAGGACAGACAGAATTAATAAATGATCAGCATTACAGGACATTTGTAGGCAATAATGGCCTTTGGACATAAAAGAATCTTAATCGTGAGAATAGCTAAACTCTTCTCCCTGTGCTCTTCGACAATTACCTGAGTTCCTTCTTCCTGCCCAGCCTGAAAACTCACATCTCCCTCATGTTCCCAAACTCACCAGCCCCATTAAAATGTGGCCTATTTCCTCAAAGGGGCCCTAAGATGGCCCTCCATCCTCTTGTTATTCCTTTTTGGAAAATGTCAGGTTGGATGGCCGAGGCTAATTATTTCCTTGGTTACTGCAGTATCTGGCAAATAATAATGGGTTCTTAGTAGCTGTTTCTGGAATGAATGGTATAATGGAAAATGCATTGGACTAGGAGAGGGGAAGAAGACCTGGATTCACACCCTACCACAGTTACTTACAAGCTGCATGACTCTTGGCAGGTTATTTTACTTCTTTGTGATTCCATGTTCTCATCTATAAAATGAAGGAATTGGACCCTATGGCCTCCAAAGTTGATTCTAGCTCTAAATCAATGCTCTTTTTGTGACATTGGCCAAATCACTCCATGACTCTAGGCTTTAGTTTCTTCCTTTATGAATTGAAGGAGTTGCACTACTAGACAGTATCTAAGGTTTCTTATTGCTCCAGATCTATCATTTTATGAAATGAATTGATTATCTGCCCTATAGGCTCAAGTGAGGAGGCAAAACCCTTGTCCTCTCCTCCTACTCCACTCACCAAGAGCAATAAAGACCCTGTTGTTAGAATTTACCGAAGTTGTTAAGTAGATGATTCCATTTAGGTTTAAAAATTTAGAGCAAGAAAGCACCTTAGAGAACTTCTGATGCTAAGCCATCTTTTGATGATGGAGGAAGCTGGGACCTAGAGAGATGAAGTGACTCAGGTCAGAAAGGAAGTATCATAGCATCAGAGATTTGGCTCTAGGAGGCTCTCTGCAGAGTTCTAGTCTCATCCTCTCATTTTGTTTATTTATTTTTTATTATTACTGATTTTAATGGTATTTCATTTTTTTCCAATTACATGTAAAGACAATTTTCAACATTCATTTTTATAGGATTTTGAGTTCCAAATTTTTCTCCCTCCCTCTTTCCTTTCCCCCTCTCCAAGATGGCAAGCAATCTGATGCAGGTTATATATGTGTAATCATGTAAAACATATTTCCACTTCAGTCATGTAGTGAAAGAAGGAAGAGAATAAAAGGAAAAAAAACATGAAAAAACAAATGAAGTGAAAATAGTACCCTTCGACCTGTATTCAGACTCCATAAATTATTTTTCTGGATGTGGATAGCATTCTCCAACATGAGTCTTTTGCAGTCCCCTCATTTTATAGTGTCAGGAAGTAAAGTGACATACCTGAGGTCACAAAGACATGGGTGGAGCTAGGAAGGGTGGAGAGTGGAGGGGAAAGGAAAGGAGAGGAGAGGAGAAGAGAAATAAGGGACACAAAGTACGGGTATGGCAAGGCACTTTCATGTAGTAAAACCTGTATCAAACTGCATTAAGTTATCTAAGAACAATATTTTTATAAAGTTACAATCACTAATTTTAAAATTTCCTCAAATACATCATCTTTCTTTGGTAATCAGAAAGAAAGAACACCCCCATTCCATCTGTTTTACAATCTATAAAATACTGGACCTATTTTTAATACCAGGTCAAATGAGGCCTTGGCAGTAGAGCTGAACTCTCTGGATTGGGCAATACGGAGATGCATTAGATGAAAAGAGAAACATGGCAATGTGTTGGGAAATACAGCTTCAAGGCTGCAATGACCTGGGATACCCTCAGTGTTTCCATCAACTGGTACAAGCCAATGGTCCTCCATGACTTGTTTTTCTCTTAAAATGAAATGGTTCCATTGGCACAAGTCTTCAAGTTTCCCAGATCACCAGTGGATTCACGGAGAGCACTGAAGGAAGATTCTAGCAACCAGCAAGTCAGCAAGCATTTGTTAAGCATTTATACTATGTGCCAAGAACTGTGCAATGTGCTAGAAATACAAAGACAAAAATAAAGTAGTCCCTGTCCCCAAGGTACTTAGAGTCTATTGATAGAGACAACACATACACATATAAATACATAGAAAACATAATACAAAATAGATTCTTTTAGAAGGCACTAGCATCTCAAGGAGGTCTTATGTAGAAGGTTGTTACATTAAGGGGAATCTATACATATATAATATCTGCATATAAGCATGTATTATATATAAATATGTATAATATGTGTATATGTACAAACATATATATTCAAATATGTATAAACGTATGTAGTACACAATCATATATGTATATGAAAGTATATATGATATGCATATATGTGCATATATGATGTATGCATATAAATATATATGTATATATAAGCATATGTGTATATATGTGTTATGTATATGCATATAAGTGCTTATATAATATATGTATATAAACATGTGTATATGTACATATAAGCATAAATATGTACATAAGCACTTATGATATACAACTTTATGTATGTATACATACCATATGTATATATAAGCATGTATAGATCATATGTCTATACATACTTCTTTTATAAAGCCCTTTTGACAATTCTTTAATCAATACCATATTACTTCCCTTCTTGTTTCATTAGGTTTGTTTCTGATTTAAAAGAGAAATGATTACAGGCAAATGGCAAAGCAGATTTCCAGCTGACACCGATAACACCGTAGATGGATTATATCCCTTCACGTGCCTCCATGTGGGTATCAGTTCTGAGTTACTAGGCCTCTTTGGCTGTGATATTGGTTTGAAATCCTAATAAAACCCATAGAACTCTTCATTGGTGGGAAAGGCAGCTTCTTAAAGGTCTTCAGGAAGTAACCAGTGTTTGGGGTGAAGGATCTGCAGACCAACTGAGCCTGAAGGCTCCCATCTGCAGAAGTGGAGCCCGCTGAAACATCAGCATCTCTAGACTCCAGCCCGCATTGACCTGTTTGCTAGCCTCTCTAATTGATATGATGATGCTAAAGTGCATTAATTACCCAAAAGCTATGGCATGGTGATTAAATGATTTCATTTCTACTCCTTTTAAGCAATCCCCTGCAAAGTGATTGCAGGATGGATGCCATGTTCTGCTGTGCTCCCCACCTTCCCATGCCTGCCTCCCCACAGCCAAGAGATGGGACTGTGTTCTCCCTTTGGTTGCCCAGAAGCATGTGCTCCCAATCCTAGAGCAGTTTTGAGGCAAGGGTGGGAAATGTAGCACTGGAGTGAGCCCAAGGCACCTTCTACTAGAAGCCACTCCACAGTGTTAGGATGTGGGCTACACCTTAGAAAGCAAAGCGGAATAAGACCTATAACACATTTGTGGTGCTTTAAAGATGAGGGGACTGAGTCACGAAAAGATTGAAAGATTAAACCTATGACAGCATTGGGCCAGTCAATATGAGAGGGAGGAGATTACAACGCAAGGGAAGTTTTGGGATCAGAAAAACTGAGTTTAAATCCTGTCCGTCACATGTATTTTTGGACATTGTCACTGGATATTCCCATGCTTGGAATGTTCTCCCATCCCAGCTCCAACTCTTGGCTTCCCTGACTTCCTTTATGTCCCAGATAAAATACCACCCTCTACAAGAAGCCTTCCTTGATCCTTCTTAATATTAATTAATTAAAATTAATTAATCTATTAATTATTGTCAATTTCTCTTGTACGTATCTTGTTTGTACATAGTTGCTTGAGTGTTGTTTTTTCAATTAGACTGTGAGCTCTTTGAGGGCAAGAACAGTCTTTTGCCTTTCTTTATATCTCTAGCATTTGGCACAGTGCCTGGCACATAGTCGATGTTTAATAAATGCTTATCAACTTGACCTGTTACTGAATGACCTTGGACAAGCCACTTTACCTCTCTGTGCCTCAATTTCCTCATCTGTAAAATAAAGGCACTTAATTATATGACTTCTGAGATTCCTTCCAGTTCTAGATCTATAATCCCGAGTCTGTTCTAGAGCTCCTACAACAATTCTAAACTCTTGTGATCAAACATCGGACCCGAAGTCAGGAAGACATGAGTTCAAATACTACCTCGGACATTTCATAGCTATATGACTCTGGGTAAGTCATTTAACCTTTCTTAGCCTGTTTTGTCATCTGTAAAATGGAGACAATAATAGCATCTACTTCACAGGGCTGATGTGATGATCAAATTAGTTAATGGAAGTAAAACACTTTGCAAACATTAAAGCAATATATAAGTGCTAGCTACGTTGCTGCTGCTGCTAAATGTGGAGTCTTCAGAACAAATTAGAATCCTTCAGGATTGTCCCAGAACAGATGAGAACAGCTGTAACAGGGATTCTTAACTATTTTTGGTGTCATGGACTTCTCTGGCACAGTCAGGTGAAGCCATAGATGAAGTCCATAGACCCCTTCCCAGAAAGTATTTAAATGCATAAAATAAAAATACCTAGGAATAAAAAGGAAACCAAATACATAAAAATAAAAATGTATTTTCCCATTCAAAATTATAAACATCCCAAAAATCTGTACACAGAATCCCCCAAGGGGTTAAGAACCCATGGCCTAGAAGTATCTAAACTCCTGGAAGCCTCCTGGTCCTACTTGGGTGAGTGAGGAGAGGCTTGCACCCAGAGCAGACCCCTGGACTTCCTGAGTTTTGCTCTTTGTTTGAACCCTTTTACGTGGCCTTGAAGTTTTTGCAGACACCTTGACATTTAAGGGGAAAGATTCAGAGGTGGAAAAGTCCTTCATTCCTACCTAGAGGATGCTTTCTTGGTGCTTCCAAAAGAAATCCATTACTCATTTAATCAACCCCCACATATCGATTGGGCACCTCCTACAATAACTCACATTTATATAGTGCTTTTCTTTCAGACTACAGAGCTCTCCACATACCTTATTGCATCTCATGCTCACAGCATCCATTGGGACACGTGCTATTCATCAACTTGCCTTCAGATCATGGTTTTAGTGAGTGGCCTGGGGCTCAGAGTGTTTAATGACTTACATTGTTACTAAGTGCCAGAAGTAGATTTTTGAACCCAGGTATTCTTATTGCCAAATTAATAGATCATAGATTTTAGAGCTAGAAGGAACTTCAAAAATCTAATCTGATACCAGTATCATTTTAAAAACATGTGACAAACCTGAGGTCCAAAGGGGCATGCCTTGGGACCTTAGTTGTTGGTACTGTCTCCTTCCTCCAGTACTCACTTGCGCACTTCTCTGTTTTTGAGTTGCACCCTCTCCCTCCCGCCCCTGCCCCCAGTAGAATATAAGCTCCTTGAGAGGAGGGACTGTTTAATTTTTGTATTTCTATCCCGAGGACCTACCATGGTGCCAGGCACATAGTAAGTAGTTAATAAACACTTGTTGGATTATGTTGACCAAGGTCACATGTCTAGTAACTGACAAGACTAGGACTCAAGCTTTTGTCTTGGGTATCATAGGCCAGTGGGCTCTCTGGTATATATGTGGCCTCCCTCATCAGAGAAGGCTTCATTTAAAAAGGTGGGGATTAGAATTTAGTCTTGAAGGATTTGGACTGGTGGACGGAAAAGCAAAGATACTATAGGTAGAAAAGCAGGAGAACTAAAATGGAGAAAAGCAGAGCAAGGGTAGAGAGGCAAAGCTGGGCATATGCAATCTACTGCCAAGACCTGTCAATTATGTCTTTTCACTATCTCTTAGACAGGTCTCCTTCTCTTTTCTAACACTGTCACCACCCTGGTTCTGGTCTCACCACCTCATGCCTGGATTATTGCAACAGCGTTCTGATGGGACTCCCTGCCTCAAGTCGCTTTGTGCTCCAGTCTATCCTTACCAGCTGTGTGACCCTGGGCAAGTCACTTAACTCTGTTTACCTCTGTTTCCTCATCTGTCAAATGAGCTAGAGAAGGAAATGGCAAACCACTCCAGTATCTTTGCCACAAAAATCTCAAGTGGGTCACAAAGAGTGGGATATGGATGAAATGACTGAACAAGAAAACAACAACCATATTCCACTCAGTTATCAAAGTGATCTTCTGAAAACATAGGTCTGACCATCTCACTCTCCCTTCCTCCTGTATAGAATCAACTCTAATGACTCCCTATTACCAACAGAATCAAATATAAAATCCCCTATTCAGCTTTTAAGCCCTCCATATCATGGGCTCTTCTTGGTATTACAGTCTTAGCTATAACTGAGCTGGTAACTTAGCTCAACTCCCTTCTATGTATTCAATAATACAGTGATATTTGCCTCCTTGCTGTTTTCTTACAAGACATTCCATCTCCTGAGTCCAGAAATGTTTCTTTCTTCCCTCCATGCTTGGAATTCTCCCTTTCTCATCTCCACCTCTTGTCTTCCCTGGCTCCCTTCAAGTCACAGTTAAAACCCCACTTTCTGCAACAAGAACTTCCCAACCCTCAATGCTACATATCTTCCTTCTGTTTATTATCTCTATGAATTTATCTCTGGTTTGTACATAGTGGTTTGCATGTTGACCCTCCTCAGACTCCTTAGAAGCAAGAAGTGTATTTTGCCTTTCTTTGTATCCACAGAATGTGGTATAGTGCTTGGCATTATTAGTATGTGCTTAATAAATGGTTGATGATTTGACTTGGCTTGACTTGACATAGCTGACTTGGTCCTGATTTGGGTATAGTGGAAAGAACTCTGGACTCAGAGTTTGGAGAACTGCATTTGAGTTCTGGTCCTGAACTAGCCTAGTTCTGTGATTGTAGGGAACCTCTTTTTACCTCTCTGAGCTTTTGTTTCACCATCTGTAAGATGGAGATAGTAACAATTGTGCAACTTTACTTATGGCATGGTGAAGAAAAGAGGGAGGGGCTCTGTAAATTTTATAGAATTGCATATGAATGTTATCAGAGAATCTATTGTTTCTGTCTTTGTATCTCCAGCAGCCTAGCATAATTTCTGGCACAAAGTACTGGAGAACTGAAGCTGGAAGAAACTCAAGACATCATCTAGTCTATCCCCCTTACTTTACAGATGAGGAAACTGAGACCTCAAGGCCTCAAAGGTGGAATGACTTGCATAAGGTGACACATCCTGACAAAGGCATGATTAGAACTCAGGTACTCTGACTTCAGAACCACTGCTCTTTACACTATAGTGGATACTTAATAAGTCAACAAGCATTTATTAAGCCATTACTATATGCCAGACACTATGGTAAAAGCTGAGGATAGAAAGATAATAAATGCCTTTTGAATGAACAAATGGCATGCTAATGACCAGGTTGTGCCTTCAGAATGGGAAATGATCTATAAATCTTCATCCTGTTGTTTTGGGAAGATGGGTGAGGTAATGTAGGCAGCTAACATTGTCTGAGGGGAAATGATTATAAATCCTACAGAGTCAACCACCCTATGGATGCCAACTCACAGTTATGCAAATGGAATCAAAAGGCCATTTGTGAAAAAAAAAGGATAGCAATAATTTTATTTAATTCAGACTTTCTCTAAGG
Organism: Phascolarctos cinereus; assembly: GCF_003287225.1. Classification (NCBI taxonomy): domain Eukaryota; kingdom Metazoa; phylum Chordata; class Mammalia; order Diprotodontia; family Phascolarctidae; genus Phascolarctos; species Phascolarctos cinereus. The sequence goes on along the minus strand of NW_027555514.1, from coordinate 27,591,392 downwards.
ACAAAAATTGATATTTATTAGTTTCGTTGGTCCTGCTCAAGTCATTTAACTTATATAAGCCTCACTTTCCCTATTTTAAAATGAGAAGGGAAACTTAAAGTACCTGTATCACACATACAGTCCTTTATCATGAGTCCTGCAAGCTAAATCTAAGTAAATGTTATTGTAACTTTCATTTTACTGAAAACCAGAGGGATCCAGAGATGGACAGCTCCTAGGGATGGGACAAAATTGTATCTGCCAATTTCCAGGAAAATGCAATAGCTCTAAGGCCACATTTCCCACCCAAAGGATCTGTTTATCAAATTAAATACTATGTTTTGCTTTTTTTTTTATTTCTTGAGCAAGACACTGAAAAGTGATATCCCACAAGATTCTCTCTGTCATTTTGTGTTGTGGAGAGAGATGTGTTGAGTGCCCAAGGATGAGAAGTATAATAGTGGGGGAAAGGACACTGGCCTTGGAGACAGAGTACCTGAGTTGGAATGCTGGCTTCATGGGCCTATACATGTTCATCTTGTGTTTCCCCATAAAAGGTAAGCCCTTTGAGGGCAGGAACTTTCATTTTGTCTTTTTATCCCCTATGTCTAACACTGTGACCAACACAAAATAAACACTTAATCAAAGCTTGTTGAATGATCTATAAAAGAGAGATGTAATAGTCATACCACTTATTGCACAGGCAAACAAAAATGTATGTAAAGCCCTTTGTAACCTTTGAAGAACAATCTAAAATTCCAGGAATACAATTTTCTTCCTTCCCTTCTTTCCTTCCTGTCCTTCCTCCTTCTTCCTTCTTCCCTCTTTTCTTTCCTTCCCTGCTACACGAAGGTGTCAGGTCTATAATCACTCTGCCAGCAGAGCGGCAGCACAGGTGGGTGGTACCCAACTACCCAGTGGGGAAGTCTTTGAGTAGGGAGCCAGCCAAAAGCAGAGGACGGGCCATCCTAAGTTCCAAGCGGCTCAGATCACAGTTGCTAAGTTGTTTTGGCTGTAGGCACTCCAGGCAGTCTTCACTAATGCACAGATGGTCTATGATCTGTGCTGGTGGTGGGAGCACCCAGACTCATGAAATCACAGATCCTGGAAGCACTAACAATAGTCAGTGTTCTGTGTGAGCTTGAGTCTCCCAGCTTAGGAAGAGCCTGTGGCCAGAGGGCTTCTGGGTGATGCTCAGAACAAGGACATCAGGCTCAGAACCTTGGCAATGGTCCTGGGGATCCCAAACTCCACCCCACCCTTAACAAATACAAACTTGTTTAGAAAAGAGAAAAGCTAACAGGGGAACGGTGAAAGAGGACAGAATTTTCTTTTTTCAGTTATTTATGATATGCTTGTATCTCTTCCTTCCAGTGAGGCTCAGTTCTGAATAGAATGGAGAATTGCTTGAGGGTGGGGAGTGGGATAGGAGGAAGGAATAAAGAAAATCTTCCCAAGAAAACTAAGAGCTATTGTTGGCCTGTGAGACTAGAGCTCACCGCTAATTTGAAAGCATCCTGTCTTAAAAAACATCATTCTTCTCTAAGAAAGAGAAGATTTTAAACTCTAATGGCCTTTGCAACTTTTTTTGTGTACTTCACTCATCTTGCGCCTGAGGACTTGTCCTCAGTTTCTTATTGAATGTCTGTTCCATTTTTCTTCTCATGATTATTGCATGTGTTTTGTCTGTGATACAGAGGGGGCTAGTTTTAATCGCTTTCCTTGAAAGCTTTGTACAAACTTTAGAAAACATAACACAGCTTGATAGCCTCCACATCCCTACTCCACTAACGTTTTCTTCTTTTTATTGAGGTAACTAAGGCTTGTGTCTAAACTGTTGAGCTCTGCTTCATTTCATTAGCCAGACTTTCCACCGAAAATTCTGGTTGGTGGACTTAAATGTTAAGGGGGAAAGACAAAGAGAAAGAAATCTAGATAAAAAAAGAAAACCATTCCCTAGCTAAACTGAATAATCCCATTGCAAATCCTCATGTTAGAAACATATTTGCAAAACTTCAGTCACTAAAGAGAATCTGTCATACATGCCTGCCCATTGCAACAACATGCTTTGCTACTTTATTCTCCAAAGACAGCTCATTGTGCCTGATTCATTGGGAGCCACGTGCTTGAAGTTTTCTCATCATATTGAAAAGCTGACCGGTGTCAGAAAGGATGAAGTGGTAGACAATGTCACTTGTGATATTGACAAGGCACTGAAGTTCACAGATTGGTACCATCTCCTGAACTGCTTCTCTTGGACTGTTTCTCTCTTTCCTGCCCTTTGGCAACTTGTCTTGCCACTTTATCTCCTCCATCACTTTCCTCTCCACTTTGCCCATCTGCTCCTCTCCCAAAAGGAGCTGTCTCAGCTCAGCCTATCATTTATCTTCACGGTCCTCCCGTAGCATGTTGTCTGCTTTTTAATTTTGATGCTTTATCTTAGCTTAGCTATTTCTACTTTCCATACATCCATATATGTATGTGTGCAGGTTTGTTCTCTCCTCCATTCCACTCCATGTCCTTTGCATATGTTCATTCAGCTTTGGTTGGGGGAGGAGTGGGGAATGTGTGGCCTCGAGGGCACATGTGTCCCTCAAAGTCCTCAAGTGTGGCCCTTTGAGTGAATCCCAAACTTCGGAGAACAAATACTCTTATGAGGGGATATATAACTTATAAGGGGAAGTTTGGATTCATTCAAAGGGCCACTCTTGAGGACCTAGAGGTCCACATGTGGCCTCGAGGCTGCAGATTCCCAACCCCTGGGTTTCTGGGCTATATGGCAGCAATCCTCCATAGACACTCCTTACTCTTTCCATGCCATCTGAAGGTCCTAATTATTCCCACAGGAGGCTGCCCTTGAATGTTCACATCTCCTCAAGGACAGGTATTTATGCCACTAGAATCAGATTATCTCATGGCAAGTATGATATAAAGGTTCTTTTCTGTACTCCCCAGGTCTACAAGTTGGATAGCAGATTAGTTTTATAGTGAGGATTGGCAGATTGTCTTATGGAAATTACGCTTATCTCTAAACTCCTTTGTGGATGGATGTATTTACAAAGCCCTCACTGAACTGTGGGAAAGAAGAAAGACAACAAGTAAAGCAGAAATTGTGCTAATCGTGAATACAGGGTGTTCACTTGCAGCCAAAACATGGGAGCTAAAGAAACAGCACCATGGACAGCAAATGGGTAGTCAATGAAGAAAACCTTTTGATCACTCTGGGCATTTTGGAAATATTTCTAGAACCACAGAATCTCAGAGTTGGGAGAGACCTGAAAAGCCATATAGTTCAACCTGTGCCTGACCAAGAAGTCATTCTACAATTTTCTCAACAAGTCGTCTTCCAGCCTTTGACTGAGGAACTCCAGTGAGGGGGAACCCAGCACTTCATGAGGCAACCCATTAGCCTTTCAGATAGCTCTGATTATTGGGGGAAATTTCCTTAAGCTATGCCTTAATATGCTTTTCTGCACCTTTCATCTTTTGATTCTAGTTCTTTTTTTTTTTCTATAGCCAGGCAAATCTGACTCTCCTTTCCACATGACAACCTTTCAGTTACCTATTGACACTTCCTGAGTCTAAACATACCAACTCCATTGTATTCTACTATGTATAGTGTGGTCCCAAGACCCTTTACCATTCTGATTATCATTCTCTGGACATTCTAGCTTGTCAATATTCTTCTAGAACAGCATGCCCAGAATGGAACGTGATACTCCAGGTTTAATCTGACCCAGCTAGAGAACAGAGGAATATCACATTCCTTACTCAAGACACTGTTATTCTTAAGTCGGTGTAATACAGCCCTTTTTTCGACCAGTTCCAGACCAATTTAGTCTCTGGTTTAAAATGTGGAAACTATTAAATGATATCTTACTTCTCTGGGTCACTTGCAACCACCCAGTTAAACAACACATCCTTGAAAATTGGGAATATATGAAGTTAACTCAGGTCTAGGCTTGCCATGCCTACATTCTCAGACAAAGAAAAAGCAGTACAATAGCAATACATTTCATTGAAACAGAAATTAATGGCAAATTTCTAAGAAAACAGCATCAGCCCACAATGTCTATTGAGCATAATCTCATCCCCCTTTCATCTCAAAACACACTTTGGAAAATAAGCTACTCCAGACATATCTTTTCAATTGGAACAAAACATAAGCAAAGTCTCAACAGCCTGATTGCATGCCCACACTGGACCCAGCTTGATTTTACCTGAGTGAAAAGCTAAGTTTTTCTATCCAACAATCTTCCCAACTGTTTCCATCTCCAATTGAGCTCCCATCTTGTAATCACAGTTCTACATATTTTTTAGTGGCCAGGATGCCTCATCTCCTTGCTCCATATTGAAGTCAATGATTAAAAAAAACTGTTGTTTATGCTACTCATTCTCAGGAGTTTCCTTTGTTACTCAAGATCATTAATTCAGTCCCAATTTCCGTTTTCTCCATCTTTTTATCTCCCCTCCCAATTCCTACCCAGGCCCCTAAAGTTAATAAATATATCTTCACCACAGGCCCACACATCATGGAAAGTGAAGTCCATGTTTTCTTCCTTGAAGATTCAGCATGGAGTAGAGGACAGAGCAGCAATGAACCTAGGGTCAGGAAGACCTGGATTCAAATCCTGTCTCAGCTATTAGTGTGGGATCTTGGGTAAGTCACTTAGCCTGTAGGTATCTCATTGTCCTCATCAGTAGAAATTAAGTGGTTGATGCCCCACCCTGACTAGCTTTGCCTGGTATACTACCATTTTTGCTGTCTCCCCATGAAGTCTTAAAGTATAGATTCATCTTTAGCTCATAGTCCACAAAGATTTTCATATCTTCTTCAGACAATTTTCCCAATTGTGACTTTTTTTTTTATTTTGGAGAGGCAATTGGGGTTAAGCGACTTGCTCAGGGTCACACAGCTAATGAGTGTTATGTGTCTGAGACCAGATTTGAACTCAAGTCCTCCTGACTGCAGGGCTGGTGCTCTATCCACTGTGCCACCTAGCTGCCCCACCAAGTGTGACTTTTTAAAAATCCTTTTTAGCATTGTAGATATAGCTTGGGAACATGAGAGACAAATGGTATCCTTTCTAGACTTCTATGATCTGATGCTGAATGAAGTAAGGAGAAACAGGAGATAAATATGCAGAATGACTACAATGATACAAATGGAAAAAAAAATAAGGCAAAACACTGAATAATTTTAATAACCAATCTTGATCCCCAAGAATAATTGTGGAAGTGCCTAGCTCCTCTCAGGAGAAACATGACGAATTATAAATGCAGAATGCTTCAACAATAGACTTGGTCACTGTGTTAGCTGGTTTTGCAAAAATGTTTTTCTTTGTTACAAGAGTGAATTCATTTGGGGAGGACAGATATAATAAGAAATAGTTGTGATATAAAGACAAAAGGCATCCAAAAATTGATTTGAAAAAAAAAGTATCCTTTCTCTCTCTCCCATCCTTATCAGTATGTATAACCCAATATTGGCTGACAATTTTGATTAGGATGCATAAGGGATTTTTGTTTCCTGTGGTGGCAGTGATTCTACAGTTTTCTCACATACACAAAAATTCATTTTGTTCTATAAAATAAACTAATATGTTAATGATTTGATTATAACAAATCAGCTTCCCCAACTATGTTCTTCAGCATGCTGGAATTTCACACAATGTCAGCAGACCTTCCATTATAATATTTTGATGCTAATGGATCAGGAGAGCCACCCCCCCCTTCTGCCAGCTGAGCAGAGGGGTCCTTTGAATTGAGTATCTCTACAACAAGCCATGAATATCCCCCTCCAGACTCCAGACTCAGTTCTAACTCCTATCCTAGGTCTAGAGAGGCAAGTTTAAGGGAGAGACGTAGCTGAGAATCAGAGACACTTCCCATTACCCAATCTCACTTGAAATTGAGTAAATACTTGCCAAACTTCAGATCCTCATGTCTACACACATGGTCATATCTGTCTCCAAATTCTACCTCGCACAAAAGAAGCCAAGGAAATTTTTCTATAATTGTGACCTCGGCCACATAGGTTACTTTCACAAAATCTTGTCTTGCAATTCTCTCCCCAGATATACACACATTGCTATTCCCTACCCCCTGCCAAGTGGCTTGTTGGAGCCATAATACACAGATGATTTCTATCAATATATAGGGTGTCCTGAAAGTCCTGGTGAAATTTTAAGTTTTAGTAGCTTAAAAACTGCATTTAGACTTTTGGAATACCCTGTGTTTTGCCAGTAGTTGTCAAGTTCAGAAGTATTTCATGGCCAAATGAATTTGGGAAATGCCGCAAAGGTTCCCTGAACTCAACTCTATCTTCAACAGCTCTAGACTGAGATTGTAACATCATGTTATTAGTTATATAGTTGTTCTGTTATATGTAAATATTTAATTACAGTATTTCAAGCTAGAAGAGAACTAGATTGTCCAGTTCAAAAGCTTCATGTTATTGACAAGAACAGCAAGGCCTGGAGAGACTGACAATTCCAGAATCATTTCATCCATTTACCTTTCATGAACTCTTCATTCTAGTCCAATATACTCAGTAGCTGTTCCATACGTGATTCAATTTCCCACCCCTGTGTCTTCTCACGTGTCTTCCATGACTGAAATAAGCTCCTTCCTCACCTCTGCTACCTAGAAAACTTAGCTACCTTCAAAGCATGGTTCAGATGCTACTGGCATCTCTGATAAAAGTCTAAGGCAAAAAATATTTGGGAAGTGATAAGCATATATAAGGTTAACAGTCATTCCCCAATAGATGTGGTCAAAGAATATAATAAAATGGGTTTCAAAAGAAGAAATGCAAACTATTGACAACCACATAAGAAGTATCTAAAATCCCTAATCACTAGATGATCAAAGAAATACAAATCAAAATTCTGAGGCAATCTCCTCATACCCATCAAATTGGTAAAGATGTGACAAGATGGGGAAAAACGCAGTGTCATGAGGACTGTTAGAAAATGAGCAAATTTATTCACTAGAGGTAGAACTATTGACTGGTCCAATCATTTGGGGAAATAATTTGTATTTGTGGAAGAAAAATTATAGTATTCTCATGCCCTTTTCTCAAACAATGCTACTGCTGTATTTATATACTAAAGATATTACTGTCAACAAGAAACAACTTATGCATTTAAAAAAAATGAGAGGCAGTGCCCCACAGTGGAAAGAACAATGAACTGGGAGCCATAAGACCTGCGTTTGAATCCCAGTTCTGTCAGTTACTCTGTGGAACTTTACCAAGTCATTTATCCTCTCTGGGCCTCCATTTTTCTCATCTGTAAAATGAGGTGTGCAGGTTAGATAACCTCAAAACTCTCTCCTAAATCTAGATCTATGAAGTATTCACAGGGGAACTAGGAATATTAAGGAAGTTAGAGAATGCAGTTAATGGGGCAATGGAAGGAAGTCACGAGTTGGAATATTCTCTCGGACACATACTGGATGGCGCTGGGTGAATTGCTTTCCTACTCTCAGTCTCAGTTTTCCCATCTGGAAGATATGGTTAATTATGGTACCTACCTCAAAGGGCTGTTGTAAGGATCAAATAAAATAAGCACTTTGGAAACTTAGAAATGCTGTGTAAATGTTAGTGACTAGAATTATCATTAACTATCTATAAGATAAATTGGAAACAAATAGTGGGCCCAACAATCAGTGAATGGCTGAATTGTAGGTGATGAATGTAATGGAATATTATTATACATCCATAATGATGAATATGAAGGAGTCAATGAAATTTGGTAAAATGTATAAAATGATAGAATGAAAAATTTCAGAATGGAAGGAAATAATATGCACAATGATTACAAATATATAAATTAATTCAATTTTAAATGGCAATAACACTGGGATATAAAAATCAATGGGAAACATTTTTACTCACATATTTTAAAGTATTTATTTAGTTTTTTATTTCTCCCCAGTTACATGTAAAAATAATTTTTAACATTCATTTTTAAAACTTTGAGTTCCAAATTCTCTCCCTTCCTCCCTCCCCACCCCACCCCCATTGAGAGGGCAAGAAATTCGATTTGGTTATACATGTGTAGCCATACAAAACATCTCCATATTAGTTATGTTAAGAAAGAAAACATAGACTAAAAAAGAGCCTTCAAAAAATAAAGAAAGCAAAAAAAGTGTGTTTGATCTGTATTCAGACACCATCAGTTCTTTCTCTGGGAATGGATATCATTTATCATCATAAGTCCCTCAGAATTGCCTGGATCATTGTATTGCTGAGAAAAATTAATTTGCTCACATATTAAAGTAAATAAGCCATTCTTTTTTTTTAATCAAATGGTAAACTACTACAGTGTAAAGTCACCCATTTTCTCTGCTTATTTATACTTTCTCTTATTAAGTCCTGTGGTTTCAACCATCATCTCTATGCAGATGACTCCTAAGTGTATCTATCTCCTTCCTACGTCCTGAGATCCTGTTCCTTGTCTCCACCTATAAGCATATGGCTCAAACTGTGGTCATTATCTTGCTCCCAAAACTTTTCCTGCCTCTTAATTTCCTTTGTTCTATTGAAGGCACTGCCATTTCCCAAAGTTTTCTAGCTAGGAATCATCCTCAACTCTTCATTCTCACCTCCCACCCCCACATCCAATCAGTTGACTGGTCTTGTCTTCTCCAACTTCTCAGCTTCTCTTGCATCTCTCTTTTCTCCACTGCCATCACAATCACCCTAGTCCATTCCCTCCATGGGTAGAAGGGGACTTTGAATATTAGGACAAAGAGCATGAACTTTATTTTGAAAAAAGACTTTAAGAAAAGAAATCAAATTTTTCATGGCAGAATTGGAAGGTTACTTCAATAGAAAGCCATAAAAATGGCAAGCATCTGTAGGGCAGGAACTATTTTTTTTCAGGTATTTTTGTATTTGGGCAGTAACACTGGTAAAATGGAGGATCAGAGTGGAGAAATGGATATAGCCCTAGTCTTGAAGCCAGAAGGACCTGTGTTCAGATTCCAACTCCAATATGTACCAGTTGTGGGACCTTAACTTTGCAGTGCTATGCATAAATCTAAGAAAATAAGTTGTAGAAAAGGTATCAACCTGCAATGTCAGAGGGAGTCTCCTCAACTTGAGAGTGCCTACTAAGGAATTTACAGATACTAATGAAATTACAGATCTAATCAGTATCCCTATTCCCAGTTCCTAATGCAGGTGTGTTATTCACTCTAAACACTGTATTTAATATATAATCATTGAATTGAATTGAAGCATGGGAGTGGAGCTTCTAAGACCCACATAGAACATATTTCACAGGCAATCACCTAACAGACCCATTTCTAAGGCCAGCCCAACTTTAATCTAATGAGTCAATGAGCAGTGAGAGGTGATAGGAATGGCTAATAAATAAGATGGATTGCATTAAGAAATGGGTGCCTGTGCGTGCAAGCTATGTCAATAATTTCGGCTGAGTAAAATTTATGAAGCCTGGAGATTTTTAAAATCTATTTTCAGAGCTGGGATCCTACTCTAGTTTTAGCCAAAACAGTTGCTTCATCATAGAGTCTACTATTGCTTAAATAAAAGATATGCAGCTGTTTTCCTTGTGCCATAATTTTCCAGTCAGTGTTTGCTGATTACTTGGTTATAGAAAACCTGATAAGATAAGCTGTTTTTCATGTTTTGAAAAATCCATTGTTTCTCTTTATATGACCACATCTTATGGGCATGGGCATGCAGTATTTAAGCTGTAAGGAGATTCACAAATTTTCAGTCTCTTCTTTTAGGGTACAGGAAGAACAGAAACTGGTGACATCAGAAGTTTTTCATTTTCATCTGATTTTTATCTATGCAGTTTCCACAGGCAGCAGGGCTAAAAGGCGATTTTATCACTTTTGAAGTTGCAGAAATACAAAGATTGATCATGTTCATTTCAAAAGAAAGTGAATTCTCAGTGACCAGTAATCCTCTGGAAATAATGTGTTCCCAAGGACAGGATGCATTCATCTGAAAAGTCACTGGAGTTCTCCATTCTTCTACCAAGGAGACACACATTTATCTAAAAGGTCAAGGTGATAGAGTTTAGCAGTGGGTCACTTCTACATTGGAAATTACTAGTCAGTCACAAGAGGACTCTATTGTGAGTTGGGGTCACACAATACAGATTCATGCAACCTCAATGTTGGAAAGGGAAACGGAGACAACCCACTGATTAATCAGCAAGTGTTTACTAAGCACCTAGTCTGTGCTAGGCACAATGCTAGGCACTGGGAATATAAGTACAAAGAATCAAATAATTTTTATTCCCAGTGAGTTTATGTTCTAATGAGGGGGGCAAGTATATTTATGCAGCATAAATATGAAGTGAATACACACAAATATATACAAAGTAGTTAAATGCAAAGTAATTTGGGAAGGAGGGCAAAATTAGGATACTCATGAAGGGCTTGAGGCAGAAGATGGTCCCTGAGTTACAACTTTTTTTTTTGGCTAGCAATGGGGCTAAGTGACTTGCCCAAGGTCATATAGCTAGTAAGTGTCAAGAGTGTCTGAGGTCGAATTTGAACTCAGGTCCTCCTGACTCTAGGGCCAGTGCTCTATCCACCTAGCTTCCCCTGAGCTACAATTTTAAAGGACAGGAGGGACTCTCTGAGGCAGAGGCATGGAGGGAGTGCATTCCAGACATGTAGACTTCCAGTGCAAAGACAGAGAGATGGGAGATAAAGTATTGTATATAAGGGAAAAGAAAAGCACTAGCCGGACAGTTACTTGTACGAGAATCGCCTCTATGCAACATTTCCAACAAGTGGTCCTCTAGCCTCTGAAGTTAATGAGGGAGAAGCCTCTATCTCCTGAGGTAGCACATTCCACTTTTGGACAGCTCCAAATTTTAGAAAGTTTTCTTAAATCAAGCTAAAATCTTCTTTGCAATCTCTATCTACTGTTTCTGCTCCTGCCCTTTGGGTCGAAATGGAACATGTCAAGACAATAATGACTTACTAAGGCTTTACTGTGCTAAGCCTTGGGGATGCAAAAAAAAAGGCAGAAGACTCTTCCTACCCCCCAAGAAGCACATGACCTAATATGTCTTCCACCAAACAGCTCTTCAAATATTTATTTATATATATCTCTTATATCCCCCCAAATCTTTTTTCTATTGGTTAAATATTCCTGGTTCCACTTAATTCTCCAATTTGGGATCATTATCATTTTGGTTGTTATCCTCTGAAGATTCTAAAGTTGAAAACTGGTCTTCCCAACACTCGGCCTGGAATGCTAAACATACTGTAGGTGTAGTCAGACCAGGGCACACTACAGTGGCTTTATCAACTTCTTAATTTTGGGTACTCTATATAAATGCATCTCAAGATCAAATGAGCTTCCTCTGATAAACTTAGCCAAAAGCATATATTAAATATCTCTTGTGTAAAAAATACAATTAGAGGTTAACATCAAGATATGAGATCTTCATACAGAATGGTTCAGAAATAGGACAACATGGTAAACTGAGCATTATGGTTAACTTGGAGTAGTGAGAACTACATCAGTCATAAAAGCATGACCAGTTTTCTAAGAATTATAATACAATGCTGTCCATTGAACACTAAAACTATGGTAGACTCATTTGGTCTAGGATGATTTAAAAGCCTATGGTCCTCCTCCAAAGCCTCATGAATTCATGGAGGTAACCTTAGGGCTAAACTGGTAGGGAAAAATCTCTCAGTAATCTTGCCACACTGGAAGAGATGATGTGTTTGTTGTGAGGAAACCAGACTGGTTTAACTCAAAGAGGCTCCTCACCAGGCTGGCCCTGGTAGCAACTCTAGTCAGCCACTTTGAGCCATGAAGGAGTAGCAATCTTCCCCAGTAGAGGGAAAAGCCAATAAATGTAACCACAGATCCATGCTATATGGAAATAAGATGTATTATTAGGTTTCAATTACTGCCAATAATGGATCCCATGAAGTGCTCACATATATTCAGATTTGTACTATTCAAAATCATACTTATATAAAATATCATAATTCTTCCAGACCAATGGGTATATGCAGTACAAATTCAAATAACATAACTTTCACAGGATTCATGAATCAGGACATAGTTGTATAAGAAAATAGCTAATGATGATGATAATAGTTCACATTTTCAAAATACTTTACATATATTATCTCATTTGCTACTCATAACCAATTAAGTATAGGGGACTATAATTATTCTCATTTTACAGATGAGGAAACTGAGGCTGAAGCAGATTAAGTGATTTGTATTACATAGCCAGCAAGTATCTGATTCAAGATTTAAATTCAACTCCAAGGTCAGTGCTCTGTCCATGACATTATGGGTTATCAACTTACTCAATAACATTGCACACTGCTCTGAAAAATCATTCTGATAACTTTTCATGGCCACATGCAGAAATTTTGTTTTAACACTTGTAGTATTATAGGAGGAGGGCAGTGTTGGTTTTTTACTTAAGGAGAGCCCTGGGTTCAAATCCTATTAACACTCTGTGTTGTTGTTTTAGAGTTGTGCCCAACTCTTCATGATCCCATTTGGAGTTTTCTTGGCAAAGACACTGAAGTGGTTTGCCATTTTCTTCTCCAGTTCATTTTACAGATGAAGAAACTGAGGCAAACAGGGTTGTGACTTGCCTAGGATCACATAGCCAGTAAAAGTCTGAGGCTAGATTTGAACTCAGGAAGATGAGTCATCCTCCTTCCAGACTGGCACTCTATCCACTGCCTGACATACTGTGACCACAGGGAATTCACTTACTGTGTCCCTGAGATTGAATTCCTTCTAAAATGAGACTAATGATAATTGTTAGCATCCATATCACAGCTTTCTCATGAAGGACCAAGTGAGAGCTAGTGGAAAGTGCTTTAAATATTAAAGAAGCATAGAAATGCCATGTATTTTATCCTAATTTTATGAGGCTGTAACTTGTATGATCCTTGACAACTTAATTACCTCTCCAGACTCATGCTCTTCACCTGGAAAATGAGGGGTTGGACTACAAGGTTTAAGGACCCTTCCAGCTCTGAATCCTCAATCCCATGAAATAGTTATGGGGCACACCAAATATAAGTGTCTCATTCTGCTGGGGGAGAGACTGGAAAGGTCCCCAAAGGAGCCAGGTATCCTGAAACAGGGCTATATTTCCCATGGCCCAGAGTACTTAAGACCATGTGGTTGTCTGAATCCTGTATTAACATCTCAGTTTTAATGTATTTATATTCTAATGGGGGAGAGGGGAATATCTCCCATTCAGTAAGCTTCAGCACTTCCTCATACCTCCAGGATCAAATAGAAAATCCTCTATTTGGTATTCAAAGCCTTTCATAATCTGGCCTGCCTCCTTATACCTTTTGAGGCTTCTTCTACCTTTCTCATCCCCCTGTGACACTAACTTCTTGCTTTCTTTCTGATCCTCTCTCATGATCCTCCATCTACCCACTCTGGACACACTATCACTGGTTGTACCGCCATGCCTGGACCTGGAATTTCTCTTTCTCTGTCTCTCTCCCCTCATCTCTATTTACTGGCTTCCATGAGACCTTCAAGTCCCAGACAAAAATCCCACCTTCTACAAGAAAGGTTTAGCTTTTCTGATCCCCTGTCAGGCTTCCCTTGGTTTCTTATCTCCAACATATTCAGTTTATTGCTTGTTTGCACACAGCTGTTTGCATATGTCTCCTAAATTAGATTGAAAGCTCCTTGAGAACAGGAATTTTTTGTTTGTTTGTTTTTTGGTCTCTAATCTTTAGAGTTTAGCACAGTGCCCAACACATAAATGCTTGTTAGCTGACAGATAGCACAAACATATCTGAAAAGTACATGAATACCAGCAACTGGAGCCTTGTGGTGGCAAAGTGGAAAGAGCTAAGCCTTTGGACCAGAAGACTTGGGTTTCAAATCCAAGCATGGATACTTATTCCCTCTGTGACCTTGGGCAAGTCAATCAACCTCACTAGGCCTTAAGTCTCCTGTTCCTTCTTTCCTTCCTTCCTTCCTTCCTTCCTTCCTTCCTTCCTTCCTTCCTTCCTTTCTCTTTCTTTCTTTCATATACAATATTTTGTTTTCTTCTGCAATTTCACATCAAAATAATTGTTTTAACATTTGAGTTTTTTTTTAAGTTTTGAGTTTCAAAATCTATCCTTCCTCCCTTCACTCCCCTCCCCCTCCCTGAGATGTTAAGCAATCAGATATAGGTTTTACATGTGCATTCATGTAAAACATTTCCATATTAGTCATTTTGTACAAGAAGACTGAATTAAGAGAAAAAGAAAATGGAAAATAGCATGCTTCAGTCTGTATTCAAAAAATATCAGTTCTTTCTCTCTCATCTTTAAAATGAGCATGAGATGATCTCTGAGGTTCCTTACGGTTTCAGATTCTCTAGTTTGAGCACTGAAATAGCAGCAGGTACAGGGTGATGGGAAGGCCCAAGGGCATAGTCAATAAGCTGCCAAGTTGGGATTTGACACTAAACATTAATAATTAAATAAATTAATAAATGTCAATAAACATTTATTAAGGGCCTACTATGTGTCAGGCAATCCAGTACTCTTTACCCTCCAGCCCATTGCCACATAGGACTTTTCCCCTTTTGAAAGGGATTCCAGAGCAAGGAAAAGAGTCAAATTCCCAACTAGCCATAACCCCAAAGAAGCAACACAGTCTTCAACTTAATGTGTGTAAACCAATTTTGAAGGCATTTCTTCCAATGCCTCCTGAAGCCTGTTTTGGTCCCAATTGATGCTTTTTCCATTAATGTCCCTGACAACACTGAGGCTGCCTCCAACATGTGCTGGTGCTGGCCACACAAAAAAACCAATTTGTGCCAAGATGCACTCCCTGCCCTTTGATCACCCCTTCAAATACATACTCATTTTAAAGCTGAATTGTAGATTGCTGCTCCAGGGTTTATGAATCACCAGGGGAAACACTGTTGGTGCCCAGATTTGCAGGGGAAAATTGTAGTTCTTAAAGGGATAGGGCTTTAGAATAATATAGGTAGGGTGGGGTGTAGGGGGAAAAGAGAAGCTCAATGGGAGAGATTTTTCTTAATCAGAGAAATGCATTTTCTGTATTGATTCAATTAATATTTAGGGCAACCAGGAGGTATGGTGTATAAAGTGCTGGACTTGGAGTCAAGAAGACCAGAATTCAAATTCTGCCTCAAGCACTTACTAGTTGTATGACCCTGGGGAAGTCACTTCACCTCTGATTACCTCAGTTTCCTTGGCTGTAAAATGGGGCTAATGATAGTATCTACTTCACAAAATTATTGTGAAGGTCAAATGAAATAACACATGCAAAATGTTTTGTAAACATTGAATCACTAAATAAATATGATGAACAATAATGATAAGGGTATATTGTTATATTTATGTAGAAAGCTCTTCCTCCACATCTCAGTCTCTTAGAATTTCCACCTTCCTTCAAAGCATGGCTCAAGTTCAAGTATCATTTCTTACCCACATTCTTTCCTGATCACTTCCTCCCCCACCAGTAATCAGTGCAAAATTGCTGAAATTGTTTTGTTTTACTTTGCGTGTATTTTGTATCATATGCCTTGGCACATGCTGAATCCCCAGAGTTGTGGTTAATCTCCTTGAGAGCAGGAGCTGTTTTTATTCTTTTGTCTTTGTAGCTATGGAGTCTAGCACAGTGCCTTGCACATACTTGGCACGAAATAAACACTGGATTGAATTGAATTGAATTTTGGGAATGGGGAAGAAATACCAACAAATAAGAGCTATGAAACACCCCCCTGGCTCCACAATTTTAAGCATTTATTGAGTCAGTGTTACATGATTTAGGTATTTCAAGGATCTGGGATTTATAGCATGTCTGCTGTCCAAGGTCCCAGTTTGCGACCACTCCTGTTCATCCTTTGTTTTCGAAGAGGACCAATGACGTCATGATGTTAGGGTCAGTGTGTTTGACTGTGATTGATCATACTAATATGAGCTCAGAGGGCTCTACCACAGGTTGGGCACAAGTGGTCTGTTAGAACATTTAGAATGGAGACGTCCCTGGATTTGTGCAGCTCGCATTTCCTTTGCTGTACTGAGATTTTGCTTCGCTCATGGAGTACAGTGCCTTCTTTGATGCAGACACGCCATGCTGGGCGTCCTGTGCCAGCACCTCCCATGTTTCACAATCAATGCTAACATTCTTCAGAGAGACCTTAGGACTGTCCTTGTAGTACTTCTTCTGACTACCTGGTGAGTGCTTGCCTTATGAGAGTTCTCTGTAAAAAAGTAATTGATGGATTCGTTACTTACTGTGATTGAGAAATTCTGCTGATGGCCAGGTTTATGGGCCTAATCTTCTCTATACTTAGCTGAGCTGGTCCTCAGATAACAGACTCACTCACAATCTTCCACAACATCCATACTGGGATGCTCTACTGGCATCACCACAAGAAGTCCAGGTCACCATGATGTCAAGTTGAGGAATTAGAGGAGGATGTTGATTGCTTAAACTTTGAAATTAATGGGCACATGAAGGATGGAGGTGATTTTAAAATAATTTTCCCTTTCCCTGATTAAAAAATGTGCCTTTGGCTCAGTGGCACACACCTCAGATCAGGGAGGCTGAGGCTTGCAGATCTCTTGAGCTTGGGAGTTATATACTGAAATGGAGTAAACATCAAGGACAGCACCAATACAGTGAGCCCCTAGGGGCAGCATTAAGGATTGGGGGAACCAGGCTGACTAAGGAGGCCAAACTTTCTGAGGCTGAAAATGCAGTGGGTCAGACCTTCTATGACAACCAGCTGTAGCGTCAGGCCCTTGAGCAATCCCTGCCTTCTAGCCTGGGCATGATAAGGAAACCCAGTCTTTAAAAAATAATAATTAAAAATAAGTTTTAAAGTTAAAACAATGAACTTTTGGGCAAATCCCTATACTGATCAGCTTGAAAATTATACTTCTCATTCTGTCAGATTCAGAACAAGAAAAATAAAGCCTTGTCATCACACTCCAGAGAAAATGAAAGTCAAAGTTTCTGCCCTTTCTGAAGCAATCATTCTAATTCCCCCTTTTATTCAGTGATCAACCTTATCTCCAACCGAGATCACTTGGAGTCTAGCCCACCCCATCTCTGAGAGGGCAGCATGGGAGCTGGTCCCACCAAGGCAGAACAGTAACTACTGCAGACCCAGGATTAAGCCTTACTCATTTCCTTTTAATCACAGCTGTCCATTCAGTGGGTACCCATGGTTTTATCTGCTCATGTCAAACTCACAGTTGGTATTTCTAGGGCTCCTGGCCATAAAGACATACTGTACTTTCCTGAGTGGCTCCCACTTGAGCCTTATTATTTGGGAACCAATTACTGGCTCCCTGCTTCACCCCACAGTCAAAGTGAATACCTGTCTTCTTCATTTTTGTCTTTGTAATGTCTACTTCTCATACAAAGGGAAAGGGGAAGGGGAAAGGATTTACCCTTTCAAGCCTCACTCAAAATGGCAGGAAGAGATCCCAGAGCATGGCTGATTCTCTCCCACATAGGGCCGTAGGCAGAACAATATCAATAGCACTTACAAACCCCCCATCTGACACATTTCTCCCAATATCAGTAACCAGTTACCATCTCCCCAATATTGATCATGAGCTAGCCTGATTTCTCCTCAGTATCAATTAACCAATTACAACCATTAACATTTGCAAAGGGTTATTTGCTGAGAAAATATAACAAGACCTAGATACAGATCTTCCTGAAACCTGGAGCCCATTCTTCTCCACTGCCTGAGTCCCTGGAAGAGCAAAACGGATGCCAGTAAACATTCCTGGCAAGTTCACTTCTAGACAGGGCATGTAGGTGAATGAGTCACCCCTTTGCTCACTGTACCCAGTGTTCTGGCTGTGAGGTCAATCATCTACCAGCCTGGATCAAACAAGTTCCTTAGGGCTGGCTTTTTTGCTACAGCTGCAAGACTCTATGATGGACCACAGTTGCTGAGCCTCTCTGATAGTTCTTTTGACTTTTCAAAGCACGTAAGATTTTGATCTGTTCCATCACATGTAGACCCATTCATCTAAGGTCAGGAATGAAGAATCCCAACAAAGACAAGAAAGAAGAAGTAACATGCTTTCACAGCCATATGGCAACTGGGTAGTGAAGAGGCTTCCCCACCTGGAGGCTTTCCATCACTCCACAGTAAGTGAATGGAAAACCATTTAAAGGTGACCAATCATCCTCTCAGTTGGGGGCAGCCCCCATACCCTCTCCTTCCACACCATCACCCATTTCTGGAAGCAGGCTTATCAAACCTCCACTTGGATTGCCAGCAAGCCGATCACACTTCATGCGCTCCTAAAAATTGGACTCACTGTCAAGTTCCACCATTAAGATGCCCCCTTCCATTTAAATCATGTCAATAATATTCCTGCTTCTCATTATGTTCTCTCCTAATTGAACTTGAATGTCATGAACTCTTCAACTCAATTCAACAAGTATTTATTAAGACCTACTGTGTGCCAGACACTGTGCTAGGTGCTAGGGATACAAACACAAAAATGAAACACCTTCTGCCTTCGAGGAGCTTACATTCTGAAGGGTTATGACAAGCACACAGATTAAGTAGATACAATTCGATGTCCTGGACTGCAAAGGGAGGAGAGTAACAACTATTGGAATCAGGAAGAGTTTTATGTAAAAGATGCTACCTGAGTTGGCTTTGAAAGGAAGCAGGCGGGGAGTAGCAAAAGCTTCCCAGTCAAAGGTCGGCAAAGGGTTTCTGTTCCCCATAGGAAGATGAACTGTTAATGAATCTTGATTGAATGAGACAGGGATTGGGAAGAATGATAGTTTATAATCTCACTGAAGACAGGGATGGTTAATTTTTGTCTCTATCTTCAGTGCCTGACACATAGTAGGTGCTTAATAAATGCATGTTGATAGAATTGATTGATAGATGGACTGATGAGCCCAGATACATTCACTAAAAGGCAGAGCCTTCTATTTCAAGTCTGGACAGTCACAAGATGTCTCCCACTTTCAAAGGCTCAGTGATTGCTGGCACAAGTTCTCTGTTTGTGCTTCTTTCACCAAAAGGACAGCATCTGTCTGCTGAGGAGCACCCTGCATCGTCATCTATCATGGCTTGGCCAACTTGCTATTAATTACAAGTACCCTCCTTCAGTATGGTTCTCTCCAGCTGGGCCCTTTCAAGATTAAACTCAGCACAGCTCCAAGTGAATAACAGATCCAAAGTCAAACAAAGGTGCCCATTTATGGAGAGCACCCTGTTGTAATAACAAATAATCACTTGGAAAGCCCTCTGCAGTCATGCCCTGAGCCACAGAGCATCCCTGGGAAATCAATCAGTATCTGTGATGGAAAACAGAATAAGGAAGTGGGAAGTTCAGCCAAGCTCCCACTGAGGCCTGAAACTCAGAAAATCATCTTTATTTAGAAATCAATTTCCTGCCCACCCTTTGACCATCAGCAGAGAGGCAAAGATGCCTCTCTTTTCCTCTATCAGATAGCTTGGAATACTTCAGGGGGAGCATTCCCACCTCCTCTGATGCTATCCAGGGAAATCAGAGGTGGTGACTTTGGAGGTGGCTTTGTTCAACAGAGTGGATGGTAGTTTTACATAGCATGGAAAGCTCACCAAATAGTTCAGGCCAGCAATTCTCCTCTGAGGACAGAATTATCCAAATGAGAGCAAATGTACTCAGTTTGACTGGAAAGGTAGTGGGGTAGAGTATGCTCGACCTAGGTTCAAATCCTATCTCTGATACTGAAGAGCCATACCAAATCAACCAACTTCACTGAACCTCAGCTTCTTCAACAGCAATATTTAATTTAGTTCAACTGAATTCAATTAAGCAAACATATATTAAGTGTCTTCTACGTGCCAGACTGTCCTATGTTCTAAGGATACAAAGACCAAAACTAAATATCCCCTGCCTTCAACAAGCTTACAGTCTATCAAGGAGAAATGACGTGTATGCAGATAAGCTAATACAAAATACAAACAAAAGAAGGCCTAAATTTGGAGAAAATCACTAGAGACTTAGGCTATTAGGAATGGTCTCATGCAGGAGGCGAGCCTTGAAGGGAGTGAGGGTTTCGAAGATGAAGAGGTGAGTGTAGAGAGCATTCCAGGTAAGGGGAGAGAACCTTGCAAAAGGTAGGAGGTGGAATGCTAGGAGAAATCCCAAATGGGCTAATTTGACTGAAGCCCTGAGGACATGAATGGGGAGACATGTGACATTAAGTTCAGAAAGAGAAGTTGGGGCCAGACTGGGAAGTCTAGTAAGTAGAAGAGTTTGCATTATATCCTAGGGCCAATGGGGAACCATTAAAATTTCTTGAGCAGGTGAGAAGCCAAGTCAAATATTTTTGATTTAGGACTATTCATTTGGCAACTATTAGAAGATGGATTGGAGAGGGGGAGGATTAAAAGCAAGAAGACAAGTGAAAAGGCCATTATAATAGTACAGGTATGACTGAAGAGGGCCTTATCTTAGTTATTTGAAGAGTAAATTGGGGAGGAGGGGTTGGCTGTAAAAAAAATGGTAAAAGTAGAATCCAAAAGTCTTGTCAAGTGATAGAACAGGGGAATCTGATAAAGTGAAGACTGCAGCCTGGGCCCAAAGTTCCAGACTTGGGCAACTAAAATAAAGGGGTAATGTCCTTGGTAGAAATCAGGAAGTTAGGTGGGTTTAGAGGGAAATATGAGTTCCATTTTGGACATGTTGAGTTTGAGAGGCCTATGGAAGATCTAGCTGGAGAAGTCCGGCAGCCAGCTAGCAATGCATGACTGGAGCTCAGGAGAGAGGTGGTCAGATATGTAGATTAGGAAGTCATTCCGCATAAAGTCAATAAGCATTTATTAAGTGTCTCCTAAGAGCTGGGCAAAAAGCAGTAAGAAGGTAAAGCCAGTTGACATTTGTTGAAAGGAGAGAAAGAGAACTGACTTTGTGGTGATTTCATCAAATGTGCCAAAACTCAAGAAAGCAGGAGAGCTTTTGGAGCTTCCTCTCCTTTAACCAGGGTTACTGTGGCCTCATGAGCTCCATTTGTGGCAATGGACTTGTTTCTTTGGCAGTCTTCTTTTTTTTCTTTAATGTTTCCAAACCTTTCCTCAGGACCTATTTTTTCCCTCAAATTAAGAGCAGCAGTAGCCTGCCAAAAGCTAACAAGAAAATTTTAATTAGTGTGATGGGAAGCCTCCTAATTTGAAAACATAGCTAACTCAAACTATAATTTGTAAAATTAACATGGTATTAACAATGTTCTGTACTTGTGGGGCCTTTCACTAGAGCACTGTGTCTCCCAGGGCTGAGATCTCAAAGCACTTTCTTTTTTTTTTTCTTGGATTCATCCATTCAGCAATTCTATGAAATGGACATGGTGATTGACACTCAATGGAGAGAGAGAGAGCCCAGGCTAGAACTGGTTCACAACTTACCCAAGGATCTATATAAATGTGAAATCCATAGGAATGTGTGACCTGTCTTGCTATTATACTTGTGTCCTCAGTGATTAATAATTCTTTTCATTCATCCGTTTAAACTAATATCAGAGATTTAGAGCTGGAAGCTACCTTAGATGTCATTCAGTCTACCCTTGCCCCATTTCACAGATGAAGAAGCTAAGGCCTGAAGGAGTGAATGGCCTTGCCCAAGATCATATCGGTAGTACATTGGACCACTGGAATTTGAAGCCATGTCCTCTGACTCAAGACCCAATTTTTTTCCCATCATGCTTCCTCCCTAGGAAACTTAGGGAAAACAAAACCAAAGGACAGTCAGATTTAGCACCTAAGCTGTCTGTCTCAGAGAATGGCTTTTGAAATGAGGAAGCAAGGTTGATCCAGTTTGATTCGGGATTTGACCAGGAGAAACCCTGACTATATTTGGTGGACTTATTCTACTATAACTCAACAGTATCACAATAAAGCAGCAGTGAAAGATGAGGAAGGCAAAACATCAGGAGGGCAGCCATCCTTGGGTCCCAGCTTCGCCTGATCCTGGGATACACTGGAATGAATGTCCAATCCAGGATCTGGTCAGGCAGAGCTAAGGGAAATACAGAGCTTTGCATCCATTTAAATTCAGGATGAAACAAGCTAAGCAGCTTAGGTAAGCTTTTTATAAACACACTAATCCTAGGAAGGCAAAATGCTATACTTTGATGAACTGACCCATGATAATCAAGCTTCGTACAGGTATACATCCAGATCACCATAATTATGAGCACAGTTCCATACAGATGCAACCAGTTGGCTATATTTTATGAATTCACTGGTCATCATGGTGGTTCCTCCTGACGAGTGGTAGGAGAGAAGGAAGGATAGTGGTGGGAGGGGGTTGAATAATGTCGTTAGCCAGTATCAAGGGTAAATGAGAATATCTGACTGCTTTATTTCATTTTCTTTCACCTCAGCACATGGCATGAAAACCTTGCCCTTTTAGAGACAATGTGATGTAATGGATAGAGTGCTGGGCTCAGAGGTGGAATAGAGCTAGGTTCAAATCCTGTCTCTGATGCTTACTAGCTGGATGACCCTAGAAAAATCACTTAATTTCTCTGAGCCTCAGTTTCCTTGTCTCATAAAATGAGGAGGACAATATTCCTTTTAGTACTTACATAAGAGGCAGTGTGGTGCAGTGATCAGAGAGAAAGTCTTGAGTTAGAAAGACCTGGGTTGAATCTGGCCTCTGACACATATTGCTTGGTCCTGGTCATCATCTAGCTTCTCAGTAGCCCAGGGAAAGTCCTAAGACAGTTAGTTGCATTGAGCCATGCTAATTTTCAGGGAGTCTGCTGATGCCAGAGGACAAATGATGAAGAATACTCCCCAACTCCCGACAGAGAGAAGATGGATTAAATGTGTAGAACAAAATACACATTTTGGACATTGACCTCCTGGGAATTTGATTTGCTAGAATATAGATCTTTGTTACAGGGACCTGTTTTTCTATATATTGGGAGGATAGGTTAGGAGGGAGTGTGTGTGTGGAAGAAAGAGGGAGAGAAAATAAATGTCTAAATTTTTAAAAATGAAATTCGATTCATTTTGTAAAAGACCATTAAATGCAGAGTAGTTTCTGTAAATAGGAGGACATTCTGCAAGAGAGAGGCATTCTTTTTTGAAAGTTACCTACATGGGGCAGCTGAATTCAAATCTGACCTCAGACACTTGACACTTATGAACTTGTGCCTCTGGGCAAGTCACTTAACCCTGATTGACTGGCAAAAAAAAAAAAAAGACAACAAAAAAAGAAATTTACTCAGAGGTGATAACAGGTAACCACTGAAAATGTTTGTAAAGAGTAGAATAACAAGATCTGCAGTAATAAAGATCATTCTTTTTTTAAAAAAAAGTTACCTACACGAGTATGAAAAGAAAAAAAAAGACCTACCCATAGGTTTTCTTCAAGGATCAAAGAAGATAATATGTTTAAGTATTTTGAAAATTTGACAACCCTATGTAATTATGTGGAAAGGGATATAAGGTGTTTTACAACCTTTAAAATACTATGTAAATGTCACTTATTATTCAGAATATCATTACTATGATAAGAAAGTTTCACTAGTAATTCAACCCCAGCCCCACTCACCACCCCCACCCTCATAACTTTGGTGTGTTCATTGAAAACAAAGAAACTATCAGTAAAAGTGAAAATAACTTCTGCTTAGTAGTTGTAGAACATTTGATTTCCCTCTCCCACTCTTTATCCCCAAGATGAGAGAGCCTCATGGCTTGAGATGCACATGCCCATGTCTTTCCTGGAGCTAGAGAAGTCCCCCAGGTTCTATGGTTTATCTATGGGTGCCACATGGTAGATAGTTGCCTTTGCTCACAGCTTTTATTGAAAGGTAATGGGATATAATTACACACACATACACACAGTGATTTAATGGGATTTTTAATGTAAGGTGCCAATTATGATAATAATCATTTTAAACCACCCTCATCAGAACAACCATGAACACCTATTAAAAGTGAATTCTAATGACTCAGCTGACACTATAGGTCACACCTAAAAGGCCAGTGCCTTCAGCTCAGTAGCAAAGCAAGAATAGTAATGGTTTCATTAGTGGTAAGACCAGAGGGACCTGAGTATCCAACTGATGGTTGTGGACCAGCTTTGCCCAAGTACAACACTTTGGGCAGTTCTATTAACATATATTTGTTTCCTGCAAAGATGTGAGGCTAATAGAAAGGGAAGGCGATTGGTTTCTCAATTAGAGGTCTATGGAAATAATTTCTCTTAATGCTCCTCCCACCTTTGTCCCCAGAGTATCACAGAATTAAAAATTTGGAAGAGACTTCAACAGCCATCTAGTTCAGCACAAACCTTGGCAACAGCAAAATGAGTTTCAATGATGAGTCCTGTGGTAATGAGTATATCTATGATGTGTTAGCCAAAGTCTTCCTTCAAAGGAATAATCGCTTACATTTCTGTAGTGTTTTAAGGCCTTTCAAATCAACTGTGTTTATCATTAAGAAAGAGGTAGAATGTATACTTTTCCCCCTTGGAGTCCCAGGTAGCTTTGAAGGAAGAGGGAGAGAGAGGAGAGAGAAGAGGAAAGGAGGGAGGGAGGGAAAGAGAGAGACAGGAAGAGACAGACAGAATGAGAGAAAGAAGGAGAGAAAGGGAGATAGAGACAGAGAGATAGATGGAGATAAAGGGAGAGATTGCTGCCATGGATAACAAGTAGCCCCTCCCAAACCTGCATAGCCCAGGGGATGAGTCACACCCTGTGGTCAGCAATAGGGGGGCAAATGAGGACCCAGTTAATGTTTGAATGATGCAAGGAGCCAACAAGGTGGCAGCCCATTCCATCCAGGGAGAACTCTAACTCTTAGGGAGGCCTAGCACATCTAATGTGAGGGTTTGCCAAGCCCTTTTCAGGGCTGCTCATCTACCTTTGGTGACCACCTTTCACTCAACTCTCACCTGTGATTCCAAGAAGTTATAGCATGAGCAGTGGCCACAACCCAGTAAAACCATCTTGGTGGACAGGCTAAACTAGGTTGAGGGTAACCAATGGGCCTGAAATGTGTCAGTGAATTAGGGGGTGTCTATTCAAGTGGGTGAAGACTTCCCCCAGTGGAATGGGCAGGTGAGAACTGTTTATTCCAACAGCAGTGAGGTGGCTGAAGCAGTCACTGTGCAGTGCTTGGAGCTTGGTCAGACCTGGAAGCAGCCCAGGTCATCCACTGCATCCTGGGCCATCAAATGTTGTTTGGGCTTTTGTCCTGCCACTGGACTTTAGTGGCTCTGGAAGAGACAGTGAGGCTGTTGACTTTGTGCAACTCTGCTTCACTTCAACGTAATTCACATGTGAGTCTTTGGTCCTCTTTGAAAATGAAGGGCAAATGAAGGACAAACAAGAAAGGTGATGCAGCTGGTGTGGTTGAGTTGACCTTAGGAATTCCTGGGTTTGAGTCCTGCCTCTCATACATTTACACTTTTGGACCCTGGGCAATCCATTTAACATTTCAGCATTTTAGGCAGCTCTCGAAAACTGTAATGAGAGAAGGGAATTTCCTCTCCTGGGAGTGTTTTATACCAATGAAACACAAGTCCTGTCCCTATACTTGTATTAAGTTTACATTTGTCTCTTTGTAGCTTCTCTCCATTTTTCTTAATCATCTAGTTCTTCTCTCTGAGCCCAAAAAAAAGAAATCTATTTTTTTCTTCAATATGATTTCCCTACAAACACTTGCAAGGAGCCATCATCTCTACCTTACTCTCTCCATTCTCCCACCAAAAGTCATCTCTCATTTCGGATAAATAGATTCATATCCTTTGACCAATCCTTATAAAGCATGAACTCAAGGCCCTTTCTCTGGATGATCTCTAGCTTATTATTGCCCTTCCTGAAATACAATACTTAAAACTGAATGTAATTCTAATGTAGTCTGGTATATACCTTCCTTAGTCCTGGATGCTGTTCCTCTCTTGACACAAAGATTGTGCTGATTTTCTTGCCTATCATATAATATGGTTGACACTTCAAGTCAAGACGCACTAAAAACTCCAACTCTTTCTGATAAACTACTGGTTAGCCTTACCCCTCTGTCTTGCACTTTGAAGTTTTCCTTTTTTTAATGCAAGTATAGGACTTTGAATTTCCCCTTTTTAAATTTCATCTCATTAGTTTAGATCAATGTTCTTCTAATCAATCAAGGTGTTTTGCAATTCCACGGGTTTGCTAATCTTACCTTAGTCTGATTGGCACTTTTGAGAAGCATGCCATCTACATTACTATGAAAGTTGGGTGGAAATGCCAAGTAACACTGGGCCAATCATAAGTCCAATAGAAATTTCTTTCCAAGTACTCATTAAATCATTGGACCACCAAACCATTGAATCATTTGGTCCAATCAGTCAAGTAGTCTTAAGACCATCATGTAACACACATCTCAATCTTTTCCCACAAGAAAATACCTGCAGATTTTGTCAAATGTTTTTGCTTAAATTTAAATAACCTATATCTATAGTATTTCCCTAATCTACTAATCAATAACCCTGTGAAAAAATGAAAGAGTTAATATAGTATTAGGTGTTCTAACTTTTTCTTGGTAGCTAGGCAGTGCTGTGAATAGAGCAGAGAATTTAGAGTCAGAAGACCTGAGTTCAAATATTGCCTCAAATATTACCTGTGTGACCCTGGGAAAAATCTCTAATCCTCTATCAACCTCAGTTTCCTGATCTGTAAAATGAAGATAATAATAGCACCTACCTCACAGGATTATTGGGAGGCTCAAATATAACATTTTGTAATCCCTAAAAATTATTTATAATAATTATTATGAACAAAAATTATGAACAATGAATAATTATTATTATTATGAACACTCCTGTATTTTTATGATATTCAGGAAACATTCCTTTAATAATACATTGTAGACTTTTGCCAGGAATTGAAGTCAGATTCATTAGCCTACAGTTTTAGGCCCCATTTTCTTCCTTCTTCTGAAAATCCAGGCCACATTGATTCTTTTCCATTCCTGAAGTTCCCCCTCTGCTCTTCATGCTCTTTCTAGATTGCTGACAGTAGCTCAGCAATCCATTTGCCAGTGCTTTCAGCACCCAGAAATGAACCTCATCCAGACCTGAAGATGTGGACTCACCCTTAACACTTCACTACTCATACTGTGAATCATTTCCCTCTTAGCTCTTTTTGTTCTAGACCTTCCAGTCCAAAGACCACTCTTTCCAACAATTAAAAGAAAAGCAGCTCTTCCTTCTCTGTCATGTTAACTTCTTTCTATCCAGCCTGAGCAGCTGGTTCTTTTTTATTTTCTCTGATTTAGCTTAAATATACATTTCTATTGCAGTTACTGGATTGCCTTATCAGCCTCAACTTATTCCAAGCTTTAGGACTGATGACCTATAATTATAGGACCAGTCTATATTCATCTTCCATTATATCTACTTTTTTCTATCTTCTGTATATATGATTTTTAAAAATATATGGTAAGAGGGGCAGCTAGGTGGCACAGTGGATAGAGAGATGGCCCTGGAGTCAGGAGGACCTGAGTTCAAATCCAGCCTCAGACACATAACACTCACTAGCTGTGTGACTCTGGGCAAGACACTTAACCCCACTGCTTAGCCTTTATATGTATGTATACACATACACACACATATACATACATACACATATATATATATATATATATATGTATATACACATATATATATACCCCATTGCTTAGCCTTTATGTGTATGTATACACATACACACACATATACATACATATATATGTGTATGTATACACATACACACACATATACATACATATATATACATATATACACACACAGTATAATAATATAAATATATATATAGCCTAGCCAATATGTGTGTGTGTGTGTGTGTGTGTGTGTATATATAGTAAAATCTTCTAGGACATTTGCTCATCAATGTTTTCTAACTTTACTCAAGTTATATCTGATAAAAATGGCATCAGAATAGATCTGAATTCAAGAAGGTATGTATGTGGGAATATCTATGAATCTGAAGGCCGAATTATTTTGGAGATCATGTGGAAACAGATAAGAAGATAGTGAAATAAAATTATATCTATAGCTCTGCTAAGAAAATGGAGAATATTAATTATATTTTCCTTATAACAGACCACAAAACTAACATCAAGGAAATATCTAAAAGGGTTTTTTTTTTTTGGGGGGGGGATGGGGAAATTCAACTACCCCAGATATCTAGTGTCTTACTCCATTCCAAAGAAAGCATCTATTAAATTCATGACTTGCTGTGTTGACAATTCCATCTCTCAAAAGATAGTAGAATCATCGCAACAGTAGGACCGTTACATGATTTATTTCTAACCAACCAGGAAAAGCTTGTTGAAAATTGGAAGTAGAGCAGACCATCCTATTTTAGAGTTCATAATCATGCATAAAAGGAAATAATGGACCAAGTCTGATAGAAACCTCAGACACTAGAAAAAATAGATTTCAAAAACACCCAGGAGAGAGATAGTGATAGGGAATTTTGTTTAAAAAATGAAATCTTGATAATAGAATTGCAAATGAAGAACAAAATTGTGGAGGTATCTAAAGAGACTAATGTGGCCACATAAGAAGCTCTCCAATAATCCCAGACTTATTAATGATAGGTAATTAAAATCAAATAAAAAAAGCATGGCATGAACCTTTAAGAACTGGTCAGGAATGGTAAAGTCTGGAATGCTCTGAGTATTACACAAATGCGTAAGATGGCAAAAAAAGAATTTTATTATCTATGTTCAGAACAAAAAGAGCAAAGAAATATAAAGTGGATAGAATGCCAGGCTTGGAGTCAAGAAAATCTGAGTTCAAATCTGGCCTCAGGCATTTACTAGCATTGTGACCTGGGGTAAATCACTTAACCTCTGTTGGCCTCAGTTTCCTTATCTGTAAAATGGGGATAATAATAGTACCTGTCTCCCAGGGTTGTTGTGAGCATAAAGTGAGATAATATTTATCAAACACTTAGCACGGTACCTGGCACATAGTAATTGCTATATGTTTTGCTGTTATTGTTATTATATTTTACTGGGATATATGAGCTAATGATACCAGATGTAATCTTGAAATACATAGAAGGACTGGCCAACTTGTATTTCACTTTTTGTTGAGTTTCCTCAGCTGGAAGTTTCCTGTATCAATGAAACCATGGTTCCAGTCCCTACTCCTATTCTCTTAACAAGGAGAATGATCTTTGAAATGGAAGAGAGAAACCAAGCACCTACCATTCAAACATCACAAAATCATTAATACAGCAATCTAATGGGGGGGGCAAGTGCATCAGGGTATACTGTGACTAAACCTGCAACAAATGAGTATTTCTAAGATCTAGCTAGTTAAGAGAAAACTGAAGTCCAAGAGAAGGCAGGAGATAATAAAAGAACACACAGCTGCATTAAATGAATCTGAGTCCCCAAGACTGTGTGAAGTACATGCCCCGGTAAGACTGGGTAACATAAATGAAGTGAAGGAACTGATTGCATAACATGCCAAAACAGTAAAAATGGGTCAATATTGTCCTGATTTTAGAAAGGGAGCAGGAAGGAAGACAGATTCTGGAAACTATCGACTGGTGAATTTGGTGTCACTCCCTAGCAAATTTGTCTTTTTCTTCTGCTCTTCTACTTCCACTCACTGACTCCCCGCTCTCCCTGCCACATACACACACACATAGGATAGAGGAAAAATCTGAGACATAAGGGGCTTGATTGAGATCAAGCAGGTAGATAAAACTCTTCCTCCGATGCAAATGATCCATCACCATTAACTTATAGTCTTTGAGAATTGTCTGGGGGCACTGAGAGGTTGAATGACTTACTCCATCACACAGCTAGCATGCATTAAGACAGGACTTAAACATTCTGGGAGGGGTGGGGGGTGGATAAAAGCTCAGCCTGGAGTCAAGAAGACCTGGGTTTAAGTCCATGTATTTTCACTGACTGTCCCCCATGCTTGGAATTCTCTCTCTTCTCATCACCATCTCCTGGCTTCCTTCAAATCTCAGCTAAAATCCCATCTTCTACAAGAAGCTTCTCCTTATCCCCCTTAATTCTAGTGACTCCCCCACTCCTCCACTGATTATTTCCAGTTTATCCTGTACATAGCTTGTTTCTTCACTTGCTGTCTCCTCCATTAGGACCCTGAGCTTCTTAACAGCAAGGATTGTGTTTATCTTTCTTTGTATCCCCAGCACTCAGCACAGTGCTAGGCACATAGTAGGTGCTTAATTAATGCTTGTTTACTGGCCAGCTGCCTAGTAAAAAGGACATTTATTTCCTAGACTTTTATGAGAGGGTTGTTAAGCCTCTGGTGCAGTCTATGGCATTTTATAATGGTTTCAAAAGAAAAGGCAAAAATCCCTCTTCTCCACAAAAAGAAAAAAAAATGAGCATCCATATTTTGTTCTTTTCCAACCAATTCTGACATTTACCTCTTTATGTGGGAGTTTTGTTTTCTGTAGAACTAAAATCATTGGGAAAATGTTTTCTTTTCAATCTGGATTATTTTATTTTGAGTGAAAACTTCTTTTTATAAAAGTTTTTTTTTTTAAATCTGCACCTTTTCTAATGATCAATTTAGTTCAAGTCCATTACATTCAAGGAGACTTGGGGCAGCTAGGTGACACAGTCGATAGAGCACTGGCCCTGAATTCAGGAGGACCTGAGTTCAAATCTGGCCTCAGACACATAACGCTTACTAGCTGTGTGACCCTGGGCAAGTCACTTAACCCCACTGCCTAGCCAAAAAAAAAAGACACATTCAAGGAGATTTTATTAAGTGCCTACTGTATTCAAAGCAATGTGTTCAGCACTGGTGGGTAAAAACACAAAATGAGATCGATTCTGCCTTCCCCTGGGCTTGGACAGCAAAAATAGAGGTCTTGAAGGGGTTGGTATGCCCATTTTAGGGCAGAGGAAGTTTTTTCCAAAAAATCTAATTTTTAAAAGGTTGAGTTAGGGGGTAATTATTCACTTTACAACTAGAACTACCATGAGAGTCCTCTAACACTGAGTGCTTGCTAAATATCATATGGCTATTTATATATATACATATATATATATATATATATATATTACATATGTGTGTATAAATATATATATACACACATATGGATATATAGTTATATATTATATATGTAATATATTATATAGAAATACTATAAACATAAATCAATTGATTTTACAGAAATTTTTTGGGAATAAGATCTTGTATTTATACTGTGATTTTGAAACCAGGAAAAATATTTTCTCAATCATTATTTTAGTTGAGCTTCACATCATCCCACATTTAGCACAATGCCTGGCACAGAGTAGGCACTTAATCAATGCCACTTGACTGACTGACCATATCTGTGAGGTAGGCATTCCTATTTAGTAGATGGATAAACTGAGTCCCACAAGGATATATTGATTTACCTAATGTCATAGAGCTGGTTAGTTACATAGGCAGGCCTCCTGGATCCTCATTTAATTCATTTCTCATCATGCCATTCTCTCTGCTGTGGAAAGTAAGGAGCGTTTATGCTGTTGAAAAATAGCATTTTTAGAGTTCAGCTCTCCATGGACACACACACACACACACACACACACACACACACACACACACACACACTCCCAAAGGAATGCAAGCATCCATTTCAATGAAGCAATGAGTTTTGCTTCTCCTTTCTATGGAATTTTGGGTAGATTTCTCCCTGCTACTCTCAATCCCCATTAATTCATGTTAGGCAGGGTATTGTAGTACAAAGACCTCTGCATTTGGAGCCAAGAGAACTAAGTTTGAATCCTATGAACCACCTGTGTGACCTCAGGAGGTCACTTAATCTGTCTGGACCTGTTTTCCCAAGTATAAAATAAGGGAATCCTAGACTAAAATGATCGTTAAGGGTCTAGCTCTAAATGATCTAATCCTTGCTTCACCTCCTGCCCCCCAAAAAAACCAAAACAATCCAAAGAAATATACCATCAGTGAAAATAAACTGAGGCAAATCAAAGTCGGTAGATGGGAGTCTTCTTCACTGTGAGTTCATTCCCAGCGGTTAGCTCAGAGGTTAGAACATGGTGCTAATAAGATCAAGGTGGAAGAAGCAATTCCAATAAATCCAGTTAATGTTGCCCAGAGGGAAAGAACTCTGTCCCCCAGGTCCCCTTAAAGTAGCTAGTAAATAATTCTGTAAAAGGTATGCTGTGATCACATAGCAACCAGGGTGATGTGCTCTGGATTGCTTGGTACATCCCAATACCACTAATTGGGAGTTTGATAGAGAAGTAACCAGGGTAGCACCTCTGTGGAATTGTCCCAGAGTGCCACAGTGTGGAAGGCACTTCCTCTGGGGAAGTTGTACTTCCTCCTCAGCAAGTCCCTACCTAATGACCCTTATCCACACGAATGGTGGTGCTGTGACTCAGTTCTTTTGCTGATGTCCACCCCTAGGATGCAGTAGCTTTGGCCCCCTGCTTCTGGCCATCCACCTTCACCTGTGAGGGATAGGAAGCCCTGTAGCTAGACTGTGGGGATGGGGAATCTGTGGCCTCGAGGTTATATGTGGCCCTCTAAGTCCTCAAGTGTGGCTCTTTGACTGAATTTAAACTTCACAAAACTGTTTGGATTGGAAGTTTGGATTCATCAAAGGGTCCCACTTGAGGGCCTAGAGGACCACGTGTGGCCTTGAGGCTGCAGGTTCTTTGACCCCCAGCTACAGTATTATTTTCCATGCTGCCATGATGTCTCACACTGCTTTTGGTGTCATTGCCACCACCTTCTTACCTTCCCTTTACTGGGTCATCTTCTGTGTTACTTTCCCCCTGCCCTCACCCTACCCAGAAATGAAAGGATTCCTGGTCGGAGCTGTCAAACTGCCCTCTGGGATTCTGGTTTCCCAAAAGGGATAATCCTCTCAAATGCCCTAGTGAGGTCACAATTCATAACACCATAGCCAGAGGTGACCAAAGGTTATCTAGATCAACCCTCTCATCATCCAGGTCTAGGGAGGTCCAATGGCTTGCCAAGGATGGCATAGTTGGTGTGCTTCTGAGGCAAGATTCAAACCCAGGTCTTCCTAACTCCAAGTCCAGTGACCTAGCAAATGGAAAGTGTGTTACGGCCCCATAGCAATCAGGCTTATGTACTCTTGACTGCTCCTATATTCCACACCATAAATTGGAGGTTATCTGGAATCTGTTTCACATTCACTCATAGTCTTTGTCAGGATTCCCAAGATTTTTAGATTCTTTTTACTTTTGTAGAATAAAATTGATGTATAGATTATCACTTGAACAGCCTTTAGAATGCTGTAACTTTGAAATAAATGTTTTTTGTGGTTCTGTTATGGAGCTCACTACATGGTCTCTGCCAATTTTAGCATCATCGCTCTTCCATGGGATTGTAAGAGTACCTAGATCCCACCAGAGATCCATTATTCCCTGGGAGCCCATAAGACTCACTTTTGGAGGGGGGGGAATAGCATGGGCATGAACTTTTTAGGCTGCTAATAAATGACTCAGAGCATCAATTTATTCCACCGTACAGAATATGCAAGAAAGGCAGTGTGGCATAATGGATAGAGGGCTGGCCTTAGGTAAGGACTATTCATCCAAGACATTCCTCTGATGCATACTCATTGTGTGAAAATGGGCAAACCCTTCAGTGTACCCATCAACACTTTAAGACCAAAAGTTACACAATCTCTAATCAGTGACAGTGAATGGAGTTTATACACCAGGTGTTCCTTCTACCAATAAAAAATAAAAATCTGGACACCCCCCCCCCACCAAACAGAATATGACCACATTCACTTGAAAGGCTGCCTGTCTGCCTAGACATCTTGTTTGCTGAGGAAAAATATGAACTCTTCTGTATAGTATGAAATTGCCTAGCAGCTGGTACAGGAGATAAGGGCAGGAGTAATGAACATAAAGTCAACCTCTAGTCCTGGGGCAATGTAAATTAAAAAAAATCCAGAGAATTTGGCTCCATAGAGCTAATGCCAGAAGGAAATCTGGAAGCATAAATTCTAATGATGAATTTAGAAAGGTGTTTTACTCACTTTCAGAGATGTTATAAAGATTTTTAGATATCTCCAAAACTCAGCACCACCCTGCCCATGTTCACCAGGGTCATACAAGTGGTTAGCATCTCTCTAGTCTCGAGTCCACATGGTACCTGAGTTGTTATAATGCTATTTCAATCTCCTTGATAATATGATGCCAAGACCTATAGCCCTATCCAACTCTTCATTAGGGAACCAAAAGCCCATTAACTGAAGTGTCCACTGCTGAGTCATAGGGGCTCTTGATATGGGTTTCCAAGACCCTCTGGGGTTCCAGGGAGCCCCAAGTCTGCCCAAGAGCTATTGGTCTGCATCAGGCTAGCCAAGCTCATAGACATATCAGGGCATCAATCACTCTCACCCCATACCCCCAAAACTAGAAGACCTGAAATTGTTGGAAGGTAAAGAAATAGTTCTGTATTGAAGATACAAACACAAAGGTAAGAGTCTGCCTTCAATCAGCTTGTATTCTACTGGGAAATAAGGTAAACATGGAGCTTCTCTTTGAACTTAATCCAGATCCTAAGCAGGAAGTACCTCTAGACCCCAGGTCCCTTCTTTCTACTCACACAACTGACACAGCTCAAGCCCTCACCTTCTTTCACCTGAAACTGCAGTAGCCTCCTAATCTGGTCTCCCTGCCTCAAGTCTCTCCTCCACTGCAAATTATCATCCATTTGGCTGCCAAAGTGATTTCCCTAAAACATAGTCCCATGTCACCCTCCACACCCCTCTACTCAATAAACTCCCATGGCTCCCTATTACTGCCAGGATTAAATATAGACTTCTCTGTTTGATGTTCAAAGCTCTTCCCAACCAGATCCCTTCCTCCATTCTCATTCTTCTCACACTTCTCTCCCCTCCACACACTCTATGATGAAGTCACACTAGTCTTAGAGAGATCTGCACATCAATGTGCTCCTGCCGAATAGCATACACTCTACTTTGGGAAAATTTTGAGATGAAGAAAAGTGAATGTTCCTCAAAGAGCAGGATTTGGAGTATAGAAATTTATTGTGTCATGTTGTAGGTTATTTTGTTGATTGTGTGTATGGGGGGGGTCATGACTCTAGGGCTACACAGATACTAAAATGGTAACAGAGTTATGATTAAGAGGAACATGTCTGTGGACACTGTCCTTGCAGGTACTAAGTGGATTAGTGTAGCAGGTACCATGTGCACCAAGGATCAAGCAGGCCCGTGGATAAACAAGTCAGCACATCAGGAACGTGGACTTATCGCAACATGATAAGCCATGTGGATTGTAGAGGTCTTGGAGGAAGGTAGGCTCTTGATGAAGAGACGGTTGCCCAGGGCTTTCAGGAAAAGCTTGCTTTGTCAAAGCCCATTCTGAATTGTTTTGTATGGTGAAATAAAAATCTACATTAAATATTTTGTTAGCCTGAGTGCTCACAATGGAATCTAGGGCCCACACTGAGAGAACATATGGTTAGGTTTCAAGAATTTCCCTGGATGGGGATGTGAGCTAGAGAGACTTTGTGGGTGACAGCCTCACCCCAAATAAAACAAAGGTGTAAGCAGGTCTATCACGTCAAGGACTAGAGTTCTACTAACATACAAGTTAAGGTTCACTGTTGAGCTGTTTCACTCATTTGACTCTCTGTGACCCCAGTTGGAGCTTTCTTGGCAAAGATACTGGAGCGGTTTTCAGATGAGGAACTGAGGCAAACAGGGTTAAGTGGCTTGCCCATGGTCATGCCACTAAGTAGATGTCTGAGGCCAGGTTTGAATTCAGGACTTCCTGACTCCTAGGCCAACACTCCATCCACTATGCCACCTAGCTGTTGTTTAAGTTTAACATCAGGGGCAGTTAGGTGGTGCAGTGGATAGAGCCCCAGCCCTGGAGTCAGGAGGACCCGAATTCAAATCCGACCTCAGACATTTGACACTTATTAGCTGTGTGACCCTAGGCAAGTTACTTAACCCTAAGTACCTCATCAAAAAAGCAAAAAAAAAAAAGTTCAACATCACTTTAAGGTTTACACAAGCTTTCCTTACAACTACCTTGAGAGGTGAATAGTGCAAATACAATTATTCGTATCTTACAGATGGTAACTAATAATTATAGAGGTTAAATAACATAATCAAGGTCACACAAGTATTAGGTATCAAAGCCATGATTTGAACTCAGGTCCCCCAACTCCAATTCCAGCATTCTTTCCACGACACCAGTTGGTCTCCAATGCCCAAAGGAAAAAGACAAAACAAAATATATACGGCACATATTCCTGCCTGGCAAGGATGGGTCAGTAGCAGAGGCTGGAACAAATGACTGCCCAAGAAATCAGAAGAAGTAGGATGGCACTAGAGTTCGGCAGAAAGGTTGCTCAGGTAATGTGGAAGCTGCCACCTGGAAGCAGGGACAGAGTCTGATTTTATCAGAAGGTCTCTTCCAGCCATCCTGTTGGTTTTCCCTATAAATCTACTATTTAGGTCCTAGAAATAATACCCCTGGATCCTTTCCAAGGGATGTTGTGATGAGGGAGCTCTTGAATGATCATAGAGCATTCCACAAACGTGAAATGCTTCATAAAGGTTAAATAACAGCATCAGACATGATGGGTTTTGGACCATTCACAACTTATTTTTCATTAGCACTTAAACACGATTAGACATTAAGCAACAGAAGGGAGAGGGAGTTAATAGTGTAAAGCAGATTGGGCAGGTGTTAAGACGAGGATACAGAGAGAGAAAGAAGTTCTGGGCAGAGATTACCATACATGCCAGGCAGAACCTGGGCTTACAGACTCCAGAATCCTTAAAAAGCTGGCCTGGGAAATGGCTGAGGCACTACTGATCATTTCTGATGGGCTCCATGGGCAGGTAATGTACCACTTGATTGACACAGTAATTCAGTTCCATACCACCTTGAATAATGATGATGATGATGATGACGACTGATCAGTAAGATTCTACTTAGCGTCTACTCTGTACTCTCTGTGCCAGGCACTGTATAAATTATGTACATGAATCATTCATATATTTATAATGTCTTAAGTTTTACAAAGTATTGTATAAGCATTATTTTATTTGATAAGATAATAACCTTGTGAAATAGATGCTGTTATTATCCCCATTTTATAGGAAAGAAATCAGAAGATAAGAAAGGTCATGTGATTTGTCCAGTGCAAAATAGTTAGTCATTGTCTGAGGATCTAGGGTTAAAACAAAAACTGTGTTTGGTATTTGAAGTCCTTCACAAACTGGTTCCAACTTACCTTTCTAGCTTTAAAATGCTTTACTTCCTCTATGTGGTTCAGTGGAATGATCTGGGGGTTTCAAATCTTAATTAAATTGGGGCAGCTAGGTGGTACAGTGGATAGAGCACTGGCCCTGGCTTCAGGAGGACCTGAGTTAAAATCTGGCCTCAGACACTTGACACTTACTAGCTGTGTGACCCTGGGCAAGTCACTTCATCCCATTGCCTAGCCAAAAACAAAACAAAAAACAAATCTTAATTAAATTTATTAAAATTAATTAATTAATAATGTAAATTAGTTTAAAAGGCTTAAATCTTAGTTCTGCCCTTTCCACCTATATAACCTTGAGCATATCTCTTCACATCTCTGAGCCTCAGTGGACTCATCTATAAAATGAAGGGGTCAAAAGTGAGGACCTCTAAGGTCTCCTTCAGCTCTAAATCACAGATCATTTGAGCTCCACCCAGGGTCCTTGGCCCATAGGTTGGGAATCCTGGGAGTAAGTAATCTTCAACATTCGTTCCAATTCTAAAGTTTATGAGTCTTTGACTATAGCTCCTTCCTAAAACTTGCTCCCAGTGCTTCCTGTGGCCTGAAGGTGACCCCAGGTTCTTAAAAGGTCTGCCAACAGACTTCTCACTGCAATGGCTCCCATCTTTGCAGGCAGGCCCAAAGCCAAGTCATCCACCGACTGAGTGAGGAACAGACTTAGCTAAGTGCAAAAAGTTCAATACTAACCAGAAAGTCGACCACCAAGTTACGGCACCTCAGAAAACAAACAAACAAAATGCTCTTATATCATAGGCTGAGATTTTTATCAGTGGAGACAATAACCATGTCAATGAAATCATGGATCTTTTGAAATTCTGAAGGTGACTCCAATAGGGAAAAATAACTGTTAAAGTGAGGCAAAGTGCACAGGTAAAGAATAATAGGATTCATTTATTTCCGTATTGATTTAGTTCCACAACTTTATAAACAGCAGGTGACAAGGGTCTGTGATGGCTATCATGACAGATAAGCCTATTCAGCACCTTCACTGACCATAATGCCTCCCCCCTCCCAAGTCCACTTGAGGAACTGCAGAGTCTCACCAAAGCCTCCTGTGAATAACCCGATGTCCTTAGCACGCCTCTTGCAGCATAACACCTGTGAATGCTAACATCCATTCATTGTTTAAACATTTGTCATCCAGGGATTGTAAAGATGATGGATGGTGAAAAAGCAGGGGGACTCAGGGGAGGTTAGGGAAATGAGATGAAATCAATCTGTTGAGATTGCAATGTGAACGATGCGAAAGTAATACAGAATAAATCAGAAGGAAGGACACTGGTGGACAACACCCACATGGCCAACTGAGAAGCGTGGCATACTACAGACCCACCTCAGACACTTAGAATCAAAGACAGGGAGCTGAAAGGGATCTCAGAGGCCAACAAGTGCAACTCCCTCATTTTACAGGTGAGGAAATGGAGGGCCAGAGAAGTTGTTTGTCCAAGGTCACACAGGTGGTGTCAGAGCCAGAATTTGAATCCAGTCTTTGACTCTGAGTACTGATTCTGGAATCGATGTATCTGGATTCACATCCTGGTCCTGTGTGACCTGGGCAAAGGGACTTAACCTCTCTGGGCCTCATTTTACTCATCTAAGTTATATTGAATGATTTCTGAAGTTGCTTTCAGTTCTATATCAATGATTCTATCAATGAATATGTCTTTCTTCCTGAGGCTTCACAGTCTTCAAACACAGCAAAGAGCTGGTCACCACTAATGCCATCATCTCAATGCTCATTTGTCCTCTGAGAATATAATCACAGACCATTAGGTTTAGAAGTCCTGTAAGAAGCTATTTAAATCAGTCCTCCCAATTTTACTGATGAAGAAACTGGGTTCTAGAGAAATGGAGTGACTTCCTCAAGGTTACATAATTAGTCAGTAGAAGGGTGGGGACTAAAACTCTGATCTCTTGATACCTGACCCAGCGCTTTCTCTGTAGGAAGAAACACCATCTCGCATTTCAATGGGACTTAATGGATTATCAAAGACCTTTCTTTATACCAAAATGCCTCATCTGCTCTCAGACAAGGGGCAACAGAAAGGTGAAGTCACAAAAATCAGAGCTGGAAGAAACTTGGAGATCATTTCAGTTCACTCCATTTTATAAATGAGGAAACTTGGACCCAGAAAAGGGAGATAATTTACCCAGGATGACACAGTGAATTTGTGGCAAAGCCAGAATGAGAATCTGTCTCCTGATTCCCCATCCAGTGTTGTTTTCATGAAATCCCTCTTTGTATACTAAAGGGAGAAAAATAATCATTAGGATACCCGGCAAGAGTTTCTTGGTAAGCAGAGTACTCAACCAGAATTGTAAGTAGGTCATCCTCTATCTATAGCAAATCCAACTTGTGGTGGGTTGGATAGGGAAGGCTAATGAACAGGGGTTTTTTAGAGCTATGTAATGCTGTATAGGATAGTTAAGGATGGTACAAAGTCAGTTACAGGTTGGTTCACTCACAGGAAGGACAATCTGATTGGAGGAAGGGATATAGCAATGTGCGCAACCTCCTGCTGAAAGAGAGTGGATGTCTGCTAAAAAAGGGGAAGTGGTTACCCACACCTTTAAGGAAGATTATAAGGGAAAGTTCAAGGACTATGGGACTATGGTTGATTTGGGGAAGAAGCATGGATACACGCCCACTTGGGAAGGAAATGACCTGCCATGTCAGTGTCAGGGCAAAGCCCTGTCTGCCTCATGCTACTCCCAATTTAACACTTTGAAAGGAAATGGAGTCTGACTTTCTGAGGAACTGATCTGTTAGCAGGCAGAAGGATTGACACAGACCCATGGAAAAGTCTCCTGGGGAGTTGTGTAGTGCTTGTCCTTGGTATGAATCAATCCAAATGGATACATTGTCCATTCAGGGGCATCAGTGAGAGGAGACAGAGGTAGCATGATCAGAAAATGGCAATACAATAGTATTGTAGAAATAGCACCAGGAGTCAAAGGAAGTGGGCTAAAATACTTCTTCTGCCACCTAGTTACTCACATGACCTTGGACAAATCACTTAACCTCTCTAAGCCTCAGCTTCTTCATCTATAAAAACATAGAGCTGTTCTAGATGGCTTCTATGTCCCTTCCAGCTCCGGATCTGTGATCCTATGAGCAAAGAATCTATCACCAAGTATTTATTAAGCACCTACTATGTGCTGGGCTTCATACAAGGTCCTAGAGATTCAAAAACAAAAATGAAGCAATCCCTGCCCACAAGGAGCTTATGGAAGAGTTCCCAGAATGCAAAACCAGTGGCTATTGCTTTCAAACTGTCTCTGTTGGAAGCAACTTTTTCACTGAGTGGTTGACATGGAGTGAATGATCCTTCACCCATAACCCCCATTCAGATAAACCCCAGGTTTATCCCCCAAATTAGGCATCTGCCATCAACGTGATCCTGCTGTCCTCTTTCCAGTCTTGTGCCCATGGATGGTGATGGGGGGGGGGCTGCCTACCATCACTGTGCTATGCGTCTCAAAGTAAAGCTGACATTCCATCACAGACAACTGCCAGCCTGTGTTACGCTGAGCAAATTACTTAACCTCTGAGTCTATATTTCCTCAGCTGTAAAATGGTGCTAATAATATCTATTACACCTACCTCATGCAGCAGTTTTAAGGATCAAATTAGGTAACTTATGTAAAATGCTTCGTAAACTTTGAAATTCTACATGTGTCTGTGATTATCTGTAGAAAACAATCTGCTTTACAAGACACTTTATAGACTCCTCTTGGGTGGGGCTGGTGAACGTCCACTGGACCTTAGAGTCACAGTGTAGTCACCAATTCTTGCCCTCACTGTTCCCCACGCAGCTGGAGTGTGAACACTCTACTGAGAGAAGATGACTCCAAATGGTTGTTGTCATTGTTGTGGTCTGTCCTTCACTCTGGAAGAGGATCACAACATCAGGAAGATGATGCCATGACTTGCAAGTGGATTGGATTTAAGTGAGGGAGGGCTGTGCAAGGGCACCAGCCTCACTTTCTCCTCTGGATCCATCTGGGTCCAGTAGCATGATATAGATCAAGATAACTGGAGATGCCCCCCACTCCAAGTGGAATATGCCATGAAAGCTGTCAAACTTGGCTCCATAATCATGGGATCTAGATGCTAGATGGTGTACGCTCAGGTGTAGACAACTAAATCACCTCCCCACTTCCCAGCAACATTGAGAAAATTATAAGTATCGGTTGTTGTTCAGTCATGCCAGACTCTTCATAACCCCATTTGTGGTTTTCTTGGCAAAGAGAACAGAGTGGTTTGCTATTTCCTTCTCCAGC
Source organism: Phascolarctos cinereus (assembly GCF_003287225.1). Taxonomy (NCBI): domain Eukaryota; kingdom Metazoa; phylum Chordata; class Mammalia; order Diprotodontia; family Phascolarctidae; genus Phascolarctos; species Phascolarctos cinereus. The sequence continues at coordinate 27,549,815 of NW_027555514.1, read as the reverse complement.
TCATTTTACAGATGAGGAAACTGAAGCAAACAGGGTGAAATGACTTGCCCAGGGTCACACCGCTACTAAGTGTCCAAGGCCAGATTTGAACTCAAGAAAAATGAGTCTTCCTGACTCCAAGCTTGCACTACTCACTGAGTCACCTAGCTGCCCTTTTTAGAATCAATGCTCATTTAAGTTGTGCCATGAGCAGGTTAATGGCTGATGCAAACAGACTTTGATAAAGCCAGAGTGGATACATGGAACCACTGGCTCACGTATAATGGGGCCATGAGAGTGGGCGATATAACCTGAGCCATGTCCAAGCTGGCTTTGCAATTTGAGAAAGGCAAGCAGATAGCTATTGTCAGAGTGCCAGGGCTCATCGTTTGGAGTGGTGCTGCTATTTGGAGGAGGCAAGGAGAAAGGCCCACAGCTGTTTCACGTGGACCCTCCAGGAATATTTGTTCAATGTGATGCTCTGGTCATTGGTTTTGCTTCAGAAGGTGCACTGAGATCTTTGCAAGAAGCTATGATTCTGAAAGAAGAGAGCAAGGCTTCCCTCGTCACTCTTAGGCAAGTGATGGAGAAGTTGGATACATCCGACACAGCGTTTGCTACAGTGGAGCCTGGCCTAAAATACCACATGTTCACAAAAGAGAGCCTTGGAGATGTTGTCAAGGATATTTGGAGGGACAGTAATCCTCAGACTTTGAGGGACTTCTCTTCAACCTTCAACTTTCTTAATTAGATATAAATTTTATTTCTACTCTCTGCTCCCTGGAGAAGGCTCCCACAGTGATGAGTGTATGTGTGTGTGTTTATAATTTATGTACATGATACAAAAAAGCTGTTCTAATTTTTTTAAAGTTTAAAACTAAAAAAGAATGTTTTTACAGGCATTATTTCATTTGATTCTCACAACAAGCCAATGAGAGAATTACAGCTGGTATTTTAATCCCATTTTATAGTGCAAGAAAGTGAGGCTGAGAGAGAGGTTTAATGACTTTCCCCAGGTCATACAGCTAGTAAATGGTGAAGAAGTAAATGGGATTTGAATTCCATTCCAAAGAAACATGATGATCACATGCCCATGGACAGATGTAGAATATTTAATATTCATTTTGGAGAAGCCAGAGGATTTGGGAAAATGTTTTCTAGCATCTAAGCCATATACACATAAAACCAAACAAACCAACCTGAATCTGGAGTTTGTTTTTCTGCCTTTGACTCCTCACTCCCAGAGCTGGAACTGTGAGATTTCTTCTTAAACCTTTGCTCCTTGTTCAAAGACCTCAGGAAGCACAGAAATACAAACACAGGAAAAACTAATGAAAACCAAGCCAGCAGGCGCCAAAAGCCGCTTAACAGTTGTTCACACAGTCACCCCCACCCCTGAGCTTCCGGGTGAGGCCGCCTGTGAATGGAGCCCATTGTGACCCCAAAATTCATGATGTTGAAATGGCTAATTTCTGGCTGGATGTTCAGCTACTCCCCTCTGCCCCTGAATGGGCCCAGTGTGAGCCTAGGCCCAATCTGCCTGGATGGCTGATTCTCTCCTACGTGAGGCTAGAAGTACAGAAAAGGTGGGGCATGAGGAGAGACAGTGGTGCAGACACTTGTGGCTGCCAGGTTGGGCCCAGTGGCACTGATGGTCCTGCTGCATCCCCACAGAACTTGGAAATGCTTTGAGTGTCTTCATCATCCACAAAACCTATCTCCCACATAAATGCATCCTCGAAATCAAATTCCAACAAACATGTAGGTGACTGCTATGTGCAGAAGACTCTTACAAGGACTTCCATTTCTGGGAGCCAAGATGGCAGAGTGAAAAGGTAGTCACCCTCACTCCCCCTATCAACCTCTGAAAACCCAGAAAATATCACCCCAGGAAAAAAACCTGGAACACCTGAACTAGAAGAAAGATGGGGAGCAGCAGTGCAGCAGCCCAGCAAATGGGTCTGCCAGTGCCTCAGCAAAAATAAGGGAGGCAGAACTACAAGGGGCCCCAGGCAGATAAGTACCCTGCAGCATTAATCTGAAAGGAGAAGAAGAAAACAAGCTAAAGGCTTCCTAAAGCCCCGGGGCCTTGCTGATTCCAACCCAATAACAGGTGAGCTATCAGAGCCTTGCAGCCTCCAATTGTGAAGAAATCCTGAAGCCCAGGTGGTAGAGCAGGCAAACACCAATACCTGGACAACCGAGTGCCTCAGTGAGGGTGGGGGGAACTGGTGAAAACCAGCTCAGGAAACCACCAGGTGCCTCGGCACTCTATCCACAAAGGAATCTCCCAGTACATTAGCAGAAATGAGGGAGACAACACTGCAGGGGGCCCAAGGCAGATATACACCCTGCAACACCCATCTAAAAGGAGCTGAAGAAAGCTAGAGGAAAGGAAAAGCAGGCAACCTAGAATTGCCTGAAAGTTCCAGCCTTGCTGATTCCAGCCCAACATGAGGTAAGCTGCCAGAAACCTACAGCCTCCAACTGCCAACATAAGAGGCCCCAGCACACAAAGCCAGTGACCAGAACCTAGGCTCCCAATACAAGAAGCTTGGGTCAGTGCCCTCTGTTCCCCAGCAGAACAGCTCTTTAAAGGCCAGGGAATAAGGACACATCATGAGTAAAAAGAAACGTACCATAGATTCATATTATGAGAAGAGTGAAGATCAAGATAGAAATTCTGAAGAGCACAACATTGTCAACAAACCCACCTCTGCAACAACAAAAGGGAATATGAAATGGTCTGAAGCCCAAAAAGCCTTCTTAGACGAGCTCAAGAAGGATTTTAATAGTCAAATGAGAGAGGTAGAAGAGTCCTTCAAAAATACAATTGGCCAATTGGAAAAAAAATACACTGAAAAAACAAGTCCCTAAAAAACACAATTGGCCAATTGAAGAAGGAAGGACAAAAACTAACAGAAGAGTATACTGAAGAAACAAGTCCCTAAAAAACACAATTGGCCATTGAAGAAGGAAGTACAAAAACTAACAGAAGAAAACAATCTGTTAAAAACTAGAATTGGACAAATGGAAACTAATGTCTCTATGAGAGAGCAAGAATCAGTCAAACAGAACAAAAAAAAATGAAAAAATAGATGAAAATGTAAAATACCTCATCAGTAAAACAACCGACCTGGAAAATCGACTCAGGAGAGACAATTTAAAAATTATTGGACTACCTGAAAATCATGATGAAAAAAAGAGCCTGGACAGTATCTTTCAGGAAATCATAAAGGAAAACTGCCCAGAAGTCCTAGAACCAGAAGGGAAAATAACCATAGAAAGAATCCACCATCACCACCTGAAAGAGATCCCAAATTGACAACGCCAAGGAATATAATAGCAAAATTCCAAAATTACCAGATGAAAGAGAAGGTGCTGCAAGCAGCCAGAAAGAAACAATTTAAATATCATGGAACCACAGTCAGGATTACACAGGACCTTGCAGCTTCTACATTAAAAGACCACAGGGCATGGAACATGATATTCCTAAGGCAAAGGAGCTTGGAATGCAGCCAAGGATCAATTACCCAGCAAAAATGAGCATCATTTTTCAAGGGAGGAGGTGGATATTCAACAAAATAGGAGACTTCCAAACTTTCCTGATAAAAAGACCAGAGCTCAACAAAAAATTTGATCTTCAAGTACAGGACTCAAGAAGGACTTAAAAAGGTAAATGGGACAGAAGGATACAATATGTTGTTAATAAGGGGGGGCTGTTTAAACCCCTACAAGGGAATATACTTGCAACTTGAGAACTGTATTGTTATTACACCTTGTTAAAGGAGTATACATAAAGAGGGTGGATATTAGTTGACTTTGATGTAATGATAAAAAAAAATCTAATCAAGTGGGTTAAATGGATCCAAATAAGTGGATCAATCTGATCTTAGAAAATGTACTGAGAAAGGAGGAGGCAGACAAGGGTAAATTACATTACAGGAAAAGACACAAAATCCTATTACAGCAGAGGGAAAGAAGGGAGTGAGGGAGCATTGTTTGAACCTTACTCTCATCAGATTTGGCTCAAGAAGGGCATAATATAATCAGTTAGGTATAGAAATCTAACTTGCCCTATAGGCAGTAGGAGGGAAAAGGGGAAAGAAAAGGGCAGGGGGAAAGAAGGGAGGGAAAAGCAGTAAGACTAAAGGGGAAGAAAAGGGAAAGGGATAATAAAAGGGGAAGGGACTGAAGGGGCAGTGGTCAAAAGCAAAACACTAGTGAAGGGGGAAAGGAAAAAGGAGAAAGAAAAGCATAAATAGGGGGGGAAAAAGGATGGAGAAAAAGACACAGATAGTAATCATAACTGTGAATGTGAATGGGATGAACTCTCCCATAAAACAGAAATGGATTGCAGAATGGATTAAAAACCATAATCCTACAATATGTTGTTTACAGGAAACACATTTGAAAAAGAGTGACACATACAGGGTAAAGGTAAAAGGCTGGAGCAGAATATATTATGCGTCAGCTGAAGTGAAAAAAGCAGGGGTAGCAATCCTGATCTCAGACAAAGCAAAAGCAAAAATAGATCTAATCAAAAGAGATAAGGAAGGAAACTACATCCTGCTAAAAGGCACCATAGACAATGAAGTAATATCATTACTAAACATATATGCACCAAATGGTATAGCATCCAAATTCTTACAGGAGAAGTTCAGGGAGTTACAGGAAGAAATAGACAGCAAAACTATACTAGTGGGGGACCTGAACCTCCCCCTCGGCACTAGATAAGTCTAACCACAAAATAAACAAGAAAGAAGTTAAGGAGGTGAATAGAACATTAGAAAAGTTAGGTATGATAGACCTCTGGAGAAAACTGAATGGGGATAGAAAGGAATATACTTTTTTCTGCAGTACATGGCACATACACAAAAACTGACCATGTACTAGGGCATAAAAACCTCACAATCCAATGCAGAAAGGCAGAAATATTAAATGCATCCTTTTCAGATCATGATGCAATAAAAATTATATGTAATAAAGGGCCATGGAAAGATAGACTAAAAAATAATTGGAAACTAAATAATCTAATCCTAAAAAATGATTGGGTCAAACAACAAATCATAGAAACAATCAATAATTTCATTCAAGAGAATGACAATAATGAGACAACATACCAAAACCTATGGGATGCAGAAAGCAGTTCTTAGGGGAAGTTTTATATCTCTAAATGCTTACATAAATAAAATAGAAAAAGAGGAGATTAATGAATTGGGCATACAACTAAAAAAACTAGAAAAAGAACAAATTAAAAATCCTCAACTAAACACCAAATTAGAAATATTGAAAACCAAAGGAAAAATTAATAAAATTGAAATTAAGAAAACTATTGAACTAATAAATAAAACTAAGAGCTGGTTTTATGAAAAAACAATAAAATAGATAAGCCTTTGGTTAATTTAATTAAAAAAAGAAAGAAGAAAACCAAATTACTAGTATCAAGAATGAAAAGGGGAAGCTACCACCAAGGAAGAGGAAATTAAAACAATAATTAGGAATTATTTTGCCCAACTATATGCCAACAAATTTGACAATCTTAGTGAAATGGATACATATTTACAAAAATATAAATTGCCCAGATTAACCGAAGAGGAAGTAAAATACTTAAATAACCCCATCTCAGAAAAAGAAATTGAACAAGCCATTGATGAACTCCCTAGGAAAAAATCTCCAGGGCCAGATGGATTTACATTGAATTCTATCAAACATTTAAAGAACAATTAATTCCAATACTATATAGACTATTTGGGAAAATAGGTGAAGAAGGAGTCTTACCAAATTCTTTTTATGATACAAATATGGTGTTGATACCTAAACCAGGAAGAGTCAAAATAGAGAAAGAAAATTATAGACCAATTTCTCTAATGAATATAGATGCAAAAATTTTAAACAAAATACTAGCAAGTAGATTGCAGCAACTTATCACAAGAATAATACACTATGACCAGGTAGGATTTATACCAGGAATGCAGGGTTGGTTCAATATTAGGAAAACTATCAGCATCATTGAGCATATCAACACAAAACCAACAGAAACCACATGATCATCTCAATAGATGCAGAAAAAGCTTTTGATAAAATACAACACCCATTCCTATTAAAAACACTAGAAAGCATAGGTATAAATGGAGTCTTCCTTAAAATAATAAATAGCATTATCTAAAACCTTCAGCAAGCATTATATGTAATGGGGACAGGCTAGAAGCATTTCCAATAAGATCGGGGTGAAACAAGGATGTCCATTATCACCACTGTTATTCAATATTGTACTGGAAACCTTAGCTTTAGCAATAAGAGAAGAAAAAGAAATTGAAGGCATTAGAATAGGCAAAGAAGAAACAAAGCTATCACTCTTTGCAGATGACATGATGATATACTTAGAGAATCCTAGAGAATCAAAAAAAACTACTTGAAATAATAAACAACTTTAGCAAAGTTGCAGGCTATAAAATAAACCCACATAAATCATCAGCATTTCTATATATTACCAACAAAGCCCAACAGCAAGAGATAGAAAGAGAAATCCCATTTAAACTTACTGTAGACATTATAAAATATTTAGGAGTCTACCTACCTGAAACAAACCCAGGAACTCTATGAACACAATTACAAAACACTTTTCACACAAATAAAATCAGATCTAAATAATTGGAAAAACATCAGTTGCTCATGGGTAGGCGAGCTAATATAATAAAAATGACAATCCTACCTAAGCTAATTTACTTATTCAGTGCCATACCAATCAAACTACCAAAAATTATTTTATAGAGTTAGAAAAAATAATAACAAGATTCATTTGGAAAAATAAAAGGTCCAGAATATCAAAGGAACTAATGAAAAGAAATGCAAGGGAAGGTGGCTTAGCAATTCCAGATCTTAAATTGTATTATAAAGCAGCAATCATCAAAACTGCTTGGTACTGGCTAAGAAATAGAGGTGGATCAGTGGAATAGGTTAAATATGCAAGACACAGTAGTCAATGACTATAGTAATCTATTATTTGATAAACCCAAAGACCCCAGCTTCTGGGATAAGAACCCACTCTTTGAAAAAAACTGCTGGGAAAACTGGAAAAGAGTATGGCAGAAACTAGGCATAGACCCAAATCTCACACCATATACCAAAATAAAGTCAAAATGGGTTCAGGACTTAGATATAAAGGCTGATACCATAAGTAAACTGGGAGAACAAGGAATAGTTTACCTATCAGATCTATGGAAAACAGAAGAATTCATGAACAAACAGGAGATAGAGAACATTATGAAAAGCAAAATGGATAATTTTGATTACATTAAATTGAAAAGTTTTTGCACAAACAAAGCCAATGCAACTAAGATTAGAAGGAAGGTAGAAAATTGGGAAAGAATTTTTACAACCAGTCTCTCTGATAAAGGCCTCATTTCTAAAATATATAGAGAATTAAGACAAATTTATAAGAACACAAGCCATTCCCCAATTGATAAATGGTCAAAGGATATGAACAGACAGTTCTCAGATGAAGAAATTAAAGCCATCTATAGTCATATGAAAAAATGCTCTAAATCGTTATTGATTAGAGAAATGCAAATCAAAACAACTCTGAGGTACCACATCACACCTATCAGATTGGCCAACATGACAAAACAGGAAAATGATAAATGTTGGAGAAGATGTGGGAAAATTGGAACACTAATACATTGTTGGTGGAGTTGTGAAATGATCCAACCATTTTGGAGAACAATTTGGAACTATGCCCAAAGGGCTACAAAAATGTGCATACCCTTTGATCCAGCAATAGCACTTCTAGGGCTATATCCCAAAGAGATCAAACAAATGGGAAAAGGACCCACATGTACAAAAATATTCATAGCAGCTCTTTTTGTGGTGGCAAAGAATTGGAAATTGAGAGGATGCCCATCAATTGGGGAATGGCTGAGCAAGTTGTGGTATATGAATGTAATGGAATACTATTGTGCTATAAGAAATGATGAACAGGCTGACTTCAGAAAAACCTGGAAAGACTTTATGGTCTGATGCTGAGTGAAGTGAGCAGAACCAAGAGGACTTTGTACAAATAACAGCCATGTTTGCAATGACTAAGATTGTTAAACTGAACCCTTCTCAGCATTACAAGGATCTAAGACATCTCCAGAGGCCTCGGATGGAAAATGCTGTCCACATCCAAAGAAAGAACTATGGAAGTTGAATCGCTATCACTTATTTTTACCTTCTGTTGAGTTTTGTTTCATCTTTCTGATGGTTCCTCATATTGGTTTTAATTTTTACTTACAACTTCACTAATGTGAAAATATGTTTAATGGGTACGTAAATGTATAGCCTATATCAGATTGTGGGCCATCTTGGGGAGGGGGGGGAGGAAGGGGGAGAAAAATTTTCAACTCAAAAACATATGGAAATGATTTGTTGATAAATCAAAATAAATTAATAAAATAAAAAAAAATTTTAGAAGAGTACTCTTACAGACCCTAGGCATAAAAATATTAAAAAATGGTCCAATCCCTCCCCTCACATTATCCTGGTGGAAATGGCATCCACCATAAAAATATTTTATGTATTTTAATATATGTAGGATGAAAGCTTTATAAACCATAATACATAAATATGAGATAAAATATACAGAAGAAAACAAAAAGTACAGAAAAGGACATAAACAAAAGGGTAACAGAGGATAGAGTGCAGGACTTGGAGTCAGAAAGTCCTGAGTTCAAATCTGGCTTCAGACACTTACTAGCTGTATGATGCTAGGCAAGTCACTTAACCCTGTTTTCCTCAGTTTCCTCATTTGTAAAATGAGCTGGAGAAGGAAATAGCAAGCCATTATAGTTTCTTTGCCAAGAAAACCCAAAATGAGATCGTGAAGAGTTGGACACAACTGAAAAACAACTGAACAACTGACCCTGGGCAAGTCGCTTAACTTTTCTCACCTTCATTTTCCTAATCTATAAAATGTGAGAAATAACAGCCCCTCCCTCCCAGGGTGTTAGGAGGACCAAACATAGGGAAAGTGCTTTGCAAACCTCCAAGTGCTCTATCAATGCCAGCTGGTATTATTATCATGTAAAATTTGACAAACACTTCAAAAAACTGTCCACAACAGAATTCAATGATTTAATTTATTTTATTCTTTGTAATGAATGGTAAAGTTGACAATTAGAGCAAAATGAAAAATAATTTCTGAAAGGAGGTGACACAGGTTGAAGGTAAATTGTAATAAGGGCAAAGAGGAGACCCAGCAGAGTGCTCTCAGACAATCTAAGGAGGAAGAGAAGCGATTACAGGCTCGAGGCCACATGAGGCTCTCTAGGTTCTCAAGTGCAGCCTCTACAATGAATCCTGACTCCTGTCCAAAGTTCATCTTCTGTGAAGAGGGTCATATGTGGCCTCCAGGCTGCGGGTTCCTCACCCCTGGATTAGACCACGCTGTTTAAGCAAGGTAGCCCTGAGCTAAGCTTGGAAAGGTTATGAAAGCTAGAGAGGTGATGGGAATGTGTGTATTTTAAACCTGTAAGAATGTATGGATATGGGCTTTGGTCTGTCTACTTTAGGTAAGAGCTTGTAGACCAATTTGACAAGAATGTAAAGGTGGGAAGAAAAATAACATTAAATGAAGTTAAAGAGTTAGGTTACAGCAAGATGGTGGAGAGCTTTGCCTTAGAAGCAGTACAGAACTCTGAAGGGTTTTTGAGCAAGGAAATTGTGGGATCACAGTTGTGTCTCAAGAATCATTTTGGCATGGACTCAGACTAAATACTTGACACTTACAAGCTGTGTGACCCTGGGTAAGTCACTTAACCCCAGTTGCCTAAAAAAAAATAATTATTGTGGCAGCTGTGTGTAGAATGGATTGGAGATGGGAGACATTACAGGTAGGTAGACTAAGTAAGAGGTTATTGGAATAGTCCAGGTGACAGATGGTAAGAATCTAATTAGGTTATGGGCAGCACATGTAGAGTAAAAGGGATAGATGAGAGTGATATTGTAGAGGTAAATTTGGCCAAATATGGTAACTTATTGAATATGAGGGATGAGAGGGAGAGAGGAGTCAAGGTTTCAAGGCTAGGGAACTGTAAGAATGGTAGTTTTTGGACAGCTAGGTGGCACAGTAGATAGAGCTCTGGCCTTGGAATCAGGAGGACCTGAATTCAAATCTGGCCTCAGACACATGATGCTTACTAGCAATGTGGCCCTGGGTAAGTCCCTTAATCCTGATTGCCTCACTAAAGAGCAAAAAGAAAAAAAAGAGCAGCTATTGTTTCATTCATTCAATAAGTAATATTTATCGAGTGACTATTATGTGATTATCCTGTGCACAAGATACTCTATCTGCTGTCAAGGATCTTGCAGCACAGAGATGACAGAAAGAAGGAAGGAGGGAAGGAAGGAAGGAGGGAAGGAAGGAAGGAGGGAAGGAAGGAAGGAGGGAAGGAAGAAAGAAGAAAGAAAGAAAGAAAGAAAGAAAGAAAGAAAGAAAGAAAGAAAGAAAGAAAGAAAGAAAGAAAGAAAGAAAGAAAGAATGAAGAAAATACAAGAAAGGAAATACTATGTGCCAGCCACTGTGCTAAGACCTCGGGATATAAATGCCAGTAAACAAAACAGTTCCTGCTTTCAAGTGGCTTATTTTCTGATGGGGTAAGACAATACATAAAAGGGGGCTGGAAGAAGAGGGGGAAGAAAGGTATCATTGTGGAGACAAAGCTGCTGTCCAGGAGGTAGAGAGAAAATCAAGAGATGGAGTCTAGTCCAGAGTAAAGTGAATAGACTGTTGTCCCTCAAGAAATGGCAGCCCAGGCTAGGGATTCACCAATTAGGACAGCAGCCCCCAGGGCAGATGGGTGCTCCATTAATAAGAGCTGTAATTAAAAATGTCAAAAACTCTACTTCCCACACAGTGAAGCTTTAGAATATTATTCAGCTCAAAATGCATTTATTAAGCACCTACTACATACCTAGCATTTCCCCACACTGACCCTGGTAGAGCGCTTTATTGTTGCTTCTTTATCATGATCACCTGACTGGTCTTCTCACTCCACCTCAATGCCAAAGGCAAGACTCGTGGTTTGTTACAACTATAGATATAGTGAGCCATGTGCACTCCATGAAGGCAGTATCAATAGCCATCATGAATCTAAAAGGATTTAGTTCCAAGGAATAGAATTTTAAAGCTGGGGAAGGCCTTCAAGATCATCTCCAGAGAAATAAATTATGACCCCAAAGCCAAATCCAAGGCTGCCTAAGTGAGCTAAGAATTTGTGTGTGTGTGCGCATGTGTGTGTTGTGTGTGTGTGTGTGTGTGTGTGTGTGTGTAGAAAACAATTTTAAAATATAAAAATTATTCTTAGTTCAAGGATGAATTTGATCCACCCATCATAGTTTGTAGACCATAGAGGAACCTGGAGCCTAATGCAGCATCTTGATTCAAAGGTAGGTCATTAGTCTTTTCCATTGGTTAATGGAGAAAGTGGGAGTGTTCACTCACCCATTCTACCTTCTCCCTTAAGATTGGATGTCGGGGCAGCTAGGTGGCACAGTAGATAGAGCACAAGCTCTGGAGTCAGGAGGACCTGAGTTCAAATCCCAGCCTTAGTCCAAATACTTGACCCTTACTCCTGTGTGACCCTGGGCAAGTTACTTAACCCCAATTGCCTAAAAATTGAAAGAAAAAAAAAGATCGGATGTCAAGGTGAAGGTGGGGGCATGGCTGACTCATTATCCAAGTCTGGTTCCAATCCTTGATGCCCATCAGCCATGTTTACTGTCTTTGAGGACAATGAGAACCTGCCTCTCTTCCTTCCCTACCTGGTGCTAATTGAAATCTTTAATCACCTTGCTATTCTACTGGAATTTATGAATACTCACAGTACCATATTTAATTGCCTGTGACAACAAATTCATTATCAAAATGTCAAGCCTCACAGCCACAAACTATTGTGTTTAAATGACATTTTCATTATTGCCATTTTAAAAAGACTCAGCAGTCTGCCGTCTATTGGACACCAAACTGTCTGTTGTTCCAGAAAAACCAACGTCTTCACAAGCTACTGGAGAAATGCTGCTTCCTGACAAAAACTGATGGGAAAATTGGAAAGGACTTTGGTGGAAGGTAGGTTTAAAAAAGCTATTCAGACCATAAACTTATACTAGTAAGCTACAAACATGTAAGAAATAGAAATATAAAAAGTTATAAGTTTAAAAATAATTAAAGGAGAATAAAAAGTTGTTTTAAAACTATGGTTCAGGAAAAATTCACACTTAACAAGGAATGGAGTTTATAAGAGACAAAAGAAAGTTTCAATGATGTGAAATTAAAGAGCTTCTTCACACACAAAATCAGTACAGCCAGAATGAGAAGAGAAAATATGGATTGGGGAGTAGGGAGGAGTTTTTACAAAGAGTAACTCTGTTAAAAGTCTGAAATCCAAAATGTCATATGTAATGTCATATATAAGACTAAGAGTCATTCCTCCATAAATAAATAGGCAAGAGTATGAGTAGTTTTGAAAAGAAGAAATCCTTATTATAACAAGTATGTAAAAATGTTTCAAATCATTTCAGAAATGCATTTTTTAACATTAAGCTTTACATCACATTCATCAGACTGGAAAACATGACATATATATATACAATGTGGGAGGGGCTGTAGGAATATAGAAATACTCTGTAATGCACTTTGAATGGAGCTATAAAATTGTCGATCCATCTTGGAAAACAACTTGAAATTATGCAAGAAAAGTCACTGAACTGTTCATATTTCTTGACTCAGCAATGCCACCATAGGACATGTTCCCTACAGAGGTGAAAGACAGAAAAGATGAATAAATATCCAAAAGGCTGTAGCAGTACTTATTATAGTTAAAGAATAAAGAACACCTGGAAACAAAATGGGTTCTCATCAATTAGGAGATGGCTGAACAGTTAGCAAACACATTGTGGTATGTGAGTGTTATGGAACACATTGCACCACAAGGAATTATGACTATGACTTGGGAAAACATATGTATTAATGCAGAAACAAAGAAAGGGAAGCAGGAGGACAAAATATACTATGATTAGAATAATAGAGACCACACTAAAACACCACAGAATTCAGATTAAGTGCAATGACCAATGTTGGTTTCAGAAGTTGTTGTTCAGTCATTTTTCAGTCGTGTCCAACTCTTCATGACCCCTATTTGGGTTTCCTTGGTAGAGATACTGGAGTGGTTTGCCATTTCCTTCTCCAGCTCATTTTACAGATGAGGAAACTGAGGCAAACAGGGTGACATGACTTGCCCAGGGTCACACAGTTAGTAAGTGTCTGAAGCTGGATTTGAACTCAGGTCTTCCTGATTCCAGGCCTGGGTCTCTATCCACTGTACCACCTAGCTGCCCTGGTTTCAGAGGACTGACATTAAAACACTCTCTTATTTGTTTTTCTTTCTGGTAGAAAACTTGTTCTCTAATGGCATAGAATGGTATATTCTATATCCACAGAGCTTGTCATAATTGACAACTTTATTTAACTTTTTTTTTAAGACGGAGGATTGAAGAGGACAGTGGAAAGTGATTGTGGTATAAACAATGGGCAGCAGGGACACATTTTTAAAAAATGAACTTTCAAATATGGACACTCAATGGATAATTTTATTATGGGGTGAATGTAGATTTACCCCAAAGATTAGGCTACTACTATCCATACAATGCTGTTGGCCTCATTTTAGTGTTCTTTACCATAACTTGAAATGAAAAAAGCTGTAGAGCACAAGTTTCCTCTTGCTATTGGTGTCCAAGGCAAACTGGGCACCATGCTAGCTGGCTTAGAGATTGACGTAGCAATTACAACATTCCCCTGAAAGGACTCGTAAGAATTCAGGTAGCGCTCTACTCCACCGAAGGTAGCACACACTTCTTTTTTAACTGAACCTGAATGCTCATGAACAAAACCCAAGGATTATTCCAGGTTCCCACCACCATCTTCTTCCTTGGTTTTGCTTATAACACCTATCACCTCCTCCATTATTCTTTAATATGGGTAGGACTTCCCTCCCACATTCAGCATGGAGAAATAAACAGGAAGCGAATATCGGGAAGGGAGGGAATAAGAGACAACAGGATCCCAACTATTTCTCACAAGACACATTCTCACAGTAAGACTAGAAAGTCTGGCATATATTTGGCTCTGGACAGCTTTACTATCTCCTTGGAACTCTGACCTACAATGTATAATGACGTCAGAGGCATGACCTGGATAGGGCTGACCTCCATGGTGCTCTTAATCTACAGAGTTCTCAAGTTAATTAAGAGAAATACATTCCCTCCCTATTAACTTGGCATAAAGTTATATGTAAGAGGTACTCATAGCTGCATTAGGGGCGAGTTGAGTCAATTTTCTGGCTCAATCAATTAACCAACAGGAACATTTTTTTACTTACCCAGGGTCACACAGCTAGTAAGTGTTATGTGTCTGAGGCCAGATTTGAACTCAGGTCCTCCTGAATCCAGGGCTGGTGTTCCACCCACTGGGCCACCTAGCTGCCTCCTCAACATGCACTTCTAAAGTGCCTGTTATGTGCCAAGCACTGTGCTTGGTTCTGGGAATACAAAAATGAAACAGTCCTTTCCCTTGAGTTTCCCTCGAAGGATTCAGATCACAATCCAAGCATGCCATATAATTTGGTGAAACTTGTCCATATTCTCCCAAAAGCTTGGCACATGGAGTCCACCTTACCCCTTTCCTCTCAACATTGCAAGGGTACTAGTGAAGCACTCTGGCAGTCCATCTGTCCTCCCTAACTCTTGTCACATGACCAGCACAACTTTTCTTCCTGTCACACAAGGTCTGGCACTAGAGGTGCCAGGTACATGCGAATTGGTACCTAGGAGGAACTTAACGAGGGCTTGTTGACTGACTGATTAATGTCTATACAGTCAACTTTAGCAGTGCTGAAAACCAAAGCTAGAATTCAGCTATTTGCCTACCTATGTTCTACCCAAGAGGGATTTGGTATTTCTTTCAGCTCAAGACACTGCTGAATCTTCACTAAGAAACAGACCAATATAAACAATTTGCACAAAATTAGCATCGAAGTATAATTGACCACAGAACATTTTCTAGGGAAGAAAAATAAAAATCATATGGATGATGATAAGTTTGGTCACAGAAAAAATCTCTCTCTCTCTCTCTCTCTCTCTCTCTCTCTCTCTCTCTCTGTCAATCTCTCTCTTTCTTTCTGTCTTTCTGTCTGTCTATCTCCCTCTCTCTGTCTCTCTCTCTGGCTCTGGCTCTTTCTGTCTGTCTGTCTGTCTATGTCTCTCTCTTTCTCATTCTCTCTTTCTCTCTCCCTCTCTTCTGTTTCTCTGTCTCTGTCTCTGTCTGTCTGTCTGTCTGTCTCTCTCTCTCTCTGGTGAATTCAGGACAAGCCTGGCTACCAATCAATCCTCATTATGCTACCAAAGGAGGACTTTACTGCATTCACATAGTATTTCTTAGAGGAGAGTTACTCATATCTTGTCTCCATTACTAGGTTTTAGGATCCTTAAAGGCATCCAGGGTTGGGCAACCTTCAGGCTAAAGGCCACAGGTGACCCTCTAGGTCCTCAAGTGTGGCCCTTTGACTGAATTCAAACTTCAAAGAGCAAATCTCATTAATAAAGGGATTTGTTCTGTAAACCTTGGACTCAGTCAAAAAGCCATACTTAAGAACCTAGAGGGCCACATGTGGCCTCGAGGTTGCAGGTTCCCCACTCCTGGTAGACTGTATGTCATCCATCATTAAGTTCTCCGTAGCATCCAACACAATGCCATATGGATAGTCAATATGCTAATTTGAATCAATTAATAATTAATTGGGAGTCTGGCTTTAGACAAATACAGGAATCATTTTTGTGTTTTTCCATCTCCTTTGTGGCAGTGAAAAAATCTCCTGACTGAGGCATTTATCAACACTCAACTTGTGTGTCACTTCCCACACACTTAAAATATGCCTTTTAGCTTCAACTGCTGTACTCATAAAAAATGACCAAGAGCTTCACAAAGCCCTGAGAAGGAAAGTATGCTTTGAAATGTGCCAGACACTAAGCAGCGCTTATGTATACATCATGGACATTGCAATGGCTGCATTCAAACTCAACTGCAGAGAGCGCAACTCCAGCAGGCTGGCCAAGTTGTTCGAATGCCAAGTGAACACTTGTCGAAAAGACTAGTTCATGGGGCAAGCTCTCCCAAGATGCTCAGAAGAAGCAATACGAGGACCCTCTCAAGGCCTCTCTTAAGAACTTTGGAATTGATTGTGTGATGTTGGAGACACTGGCACAGGACCGCTCAGCATGGCATGCCCGCATCAGAGAGGGGGCTGTGCTCTATAAGCAAAGGAGCTCAAAAGAAAGACGAGATGGGCAAATTTAGTGACTCCACCCCAAATGGTCACAGAGACTGTTTGTGCCCAACCTGTGATAGGACATTCTGAGCTCATCTTGGTCCATCAGCCACAGTTGGCCAGTTGGCCAAGTTACGCTGGTGACGTGACTCTAACACAGTGATGTCATTTTGGCCCTCTTAGAGAAAAAAGAACAACCAACCAACCATCTATCTCCCCAAGACATAATTTAGAAATCATTAAGGGGGTAAAGGGTATGATTTTTCCCTCCAGCTCAACGAGTACCATGAAATCTTGGCTGAGAACAGTAACTAATAGGAGATTGATTGTGAACTGGGAGGGATCTCAGAGGTGACCTAGGCCACACACACTCCTTACTTTACAGTTGAGGAAACTGAGACCCAGAAAAGTGAAGAAGCTTGCCACAGTGGGATTTGAACCCAGAGCTCTAACTTCTCATCGTGCCTTGATAATTGCTCGATATCTTAGGCAATGACAACAACCAGATGGATGTTAGTAAGAGGTTACCCTCAGGCACTACCCCTGGTAAGGAATGTTTATGAAACAAGAATGTTGTTGTTTTTCTTTTTTGGTGAGGCAATTGGGGTTAAATGACTTGCCCAGAGTCACACAGCTGGTGAGTGCTATGTGTCTGAGACCAGATTTGAACTCAGGTCTTCCTGACTCCAGGGCTGGTACTCTATCCACTGCACCACTTAGCTTCCCCTGAAACAAGAACCTTGATGCCTACGGAGCCTTACCAGAACAACCAACACTGCAGAGCCAACTGTGTGCCCACTAACCATCCATAGCATCATGAGATCCTAGTTTTAGAGCCGGAAGGGACATGAGAGGCCGCTGAGTCCAAACTTCTCATTTTATATGGGAAGCCCAGAGAAGTACATGACTTTCCTCAAGTCACACAGGTGATAAGAGCAGGTTGTAGAAGGAATGAACTCCAAACCCCAGGGTGGTGGGGATAGGCCACCAAGTTGCCTATCATGGTTGGTTGCAAGTCTTAATAATTATAGGAGATGGAGAGGACAGAGAGAAACACTTTATATTAGGAATGCCTGGGTTCAAATCTTGCCTTGGGTATTTACTAACTGCGTGACCAAAAACAAGTCACTCAACTTTTGGGGGCCTCAGTTTCCTCATCTGTAAATTGAAAGGGTTGTGGCCAATGGCCTGTAAATATCCTTCCAGTTCTAAATCTAGGATCCTATGAGTCTACAATATCCCTGAATGCCCAATCAGGTAGAAACTGGCTCAGGGTAACATTCACCCCCAAGACTAATGCTGCCTGGATGACTTTGGAAAATACCACTCAACAGGGAGTGGCACAGAAAAGCCAGATGACACTCATACACTGCCTCACACTACCCCACCCCACCTGGTCCATATGTTTAGCTACCAATTAGAATATAATTATTGTCCTGAGCCATCAGGGACCAGTGCCTTTTAGTCATTGACCTGTCCTATGCAGTCAGACTATAAGCAGATGAGTCTAGGCAGGTCTCCATTTATGCTCTTGGTCATTCTACAAGCTGTGATGCTAAATAATTTGCCCCCCACCCAAAGTGGTGCAAATGAGAGTTGGCATCTTGGTTATTAGCATGTAAAGCTATGGGAACCATCACCATCTCCTCTCCCCACCCAGCCCCAAAGGAGATTGCAGCCCACAGGTGTTCAATAAACGGATTGCCTGAGAACATCGCACTCAGCCAAGTTCTCCTACTCCCTTTAGTGCCCTACTCATCACTTTGGCAGAGAGATGCTGCTGTTGCTGTTGTTCAGAGGCAAGGGAGCTCAATGCCCAGAATGGAGGAGAAGAGAGGGTGGTGGGAGCTCAACCCAAGTGCAAATGTTTTTTTATGTACAGCTGTAATGTAATGGGCAGTGAGGAAAACTGCAATGTACTCCCAATTAACCATGTCAGTGGAGATGAGAACGGCCCCATTAATGGGGTGGTGGAAAGTTCCCTGCATTAGGTTTCAGAAGACCTGGGTTCTAATTCCAGTTCTACCACTAACTAGTGGCATTCCCTTAACAAGTCATTTAAGCTCTCAGGGCCTCAATTTCCTCTTAGGTAAAATGAGATTGTAAAATCTTGACCTTGACAGCTCAAAATCCTTTGAAATCAACAGAAGCCTCATTTTTGTCCAGTACTTTGAATGCTCCAGGCCTTTGTTTTAATTGACTTACATTTGACTTGGCTTCTAGAATGAAAGGAAGCCAGAGTTGGAAAGAACCTCAAAGTCCTTTTTTGTTAACCCCTACCTGAACAGGATCCCCTACACAACATTCCCAAGTGGCAGGCCAGCCTCCAGTGATGTTGACCTCAATACTTCCAAAATGACAACCATTTGGGATAGCTCTAATTGTAACATCTGTCCTTCTCCTTCTCCTTCCCATCCAGTAGGTCCAATGGGAAGCAGGCACCATTGGCTTCCCTCTCTGTTTCCTTGCCCTGCCCTAGCCCAACCTCTGGTCCTAGGATAGTGGGGCTCAGGGTCAGGCAGGCATGCTCAGAAACCTTTCCTCCCCCAAAACTTCCTGCCAATACAAAGACTATAGGTTCCCTTCCACAGAAAAGAGGGTAGGAATAGGGATCGACATCTTGCTAGGAGGCAAAAAGACCTTACTATCTGCCTGTCACTATGCCCTCTAGAGCTGCCATCTTACCTGCCAGTGAACCCTAAGGACCCCACACCTTGCCATTCACTCTAAAATTGCACCCTTAGGACCATCAGGGTCTTGTGTTCACTCTGCAGATGAGCCTTCTCATTTATGTTGTCTCCCTTATTTAGAACATGAGTGGGGCAGCTAGGTGGCACAGTGGATAGAGCAACCAGCCCTGGATTCAGGAGGACCTGAGTTCAAATCCAGCCTCAGACACATAACACTTACGAGCTGTGTGCTGTGTGACCCTGGGTAAGTCACTTGACCCCATTGTCTAGCCAAAATGAAAAATAAAAAAAAAAGTGAGCCCAACTTGGGTCAAGATCTGCCTAAATTTTCTGTCTGTATCCCTAGTACAACGCTTTGCACATAGTAAGCACTTTTTCATTCATTCTTCATTCCTTATATTGAGTGGAAATCTGCCTATTGCTCCTAATTCTATCCTCTGGAGCCAAGAAGAACATGGCTAATCTCTTTTCTACGTTACCCTCACATTCTGCCCAACTTTTATCACCTCCCTCTAATCTCTACCTTTTAATTCCTAGACAAAACAAAGCCAAAAAATGATGCTATAATATGCCTCCTTCTCTAAATCACGGTGTTCCCATTTTAATTTCTTCTCCCTTCCCCTTCCTTGTGTTTCTACTATTGGAAATGCTAATGGGTCATGAAGTAAATGGCCATCTAAGAATCCAACGAGTGCGCGAAGGTGATGTATAAATGCGCTGACATTTGCTTGTAGCCAGTACTGTTCGTCATCATTTATTAAGGCAACTGAGATCATGACAGACCTAGGAAGGAAAAGGGTTTCAGAGGCCACCTAATACACCCTTCCCCCCTTTTTTTTTTGTAGAGGAAGAAATTGAAGCCCAAGTTAAATGACTTGCCAAAAGCCATATATCTAGTAACCGTAAGAGACAGGATTTGAACCCAGACCCTCAGACTCCATCCAGTCACGTTTAGTACATGAGCTCTGGACCCTGAGTGTAAGAATCTGAGTTAACTACTTATTACCTATATGACCTTGGCCTCAATTTTTCCGTGACTGAACTGAGGATGTTAGATTCCCTGATTTGTACCATCCCCTCTGATTTCTCAGATACCAAAATGAAAGCAAAATTTTCAGATCACATTCTCTAAAAGCTAACTTCTTTATTTTTCTAGGTACTATGCTTAGAAATTCAGGCAGGTGCCACCAGATAGAGGGGGGAGCTTACTGTTATAGGTTCAACCAAATTAGAATATCCCATTACCAATGACTACACATGATCCATCAGAAGAGAGAAATTAGCTCTTAAAATAATATCATGAATTAATTATTCTCTTTAAGAAATTGGTTATAATGTGAAATATGTTTAATATTAATATGGAAATATGTTTGCTGTGATTGTACATGTATTACCTATATCAGATTGCTTGCCATCTTAGGGAGTAGGGAGGGAGAAAAAATTTGGAACTCAAAATCTAATAAATGTGAATGTTGAAAACTATCTGTACATGTAATGGGAAAAAATAAAATACTATTAAGTGGGGGGGGGGAGAAGAGAAAGGTGAGAAAGGCTTGGGATTACTGCTGTGGAAAGTGTGCCAGGGAAATAAAGTTTGAATAAAAGTATTTCTAGGTGACTTAAAAAAAAAAGACATTGGTTAAAGCAGAGATGCACAGACCTAACAGCACCTTCACTTTTCACCAGCTGTTACATAATTTAATTGTTGGGCAGCATGTAGTTTCAATTGCTTCTGTAGTAGAGAGGTCTTCCAAGGCTACTTCAAACCTACTACAGGAATTCTGGCTTTGTTACATGTTGATACTTCAAGAAACAGGACCACTACCACCTATTTTCTAATGGTTCAAGAAAAATATGGTGGTCACACACCTACTTTGACCAATGACTTGTATTTTTTAATTCAGTTTTCTTTTTATTAAATATAAATATTTCTAGAAAAGAATAAAAAGACAACTGTATACAAAATTGAACTTCTGGTATGCCCAGATTTTTTAAATGTCTGTTAAATAGAACACAGTAGCAAGAAAACTACCCTGCTTCTCTAAAGTCTCCATTCTTAATTTCCTTTTGCTCTTCTTTGTAGGTTTTTTTTGGTGTTTCCTTGATGTTTTTTGCTTTTCTTTTTCTTTTTTTGCATCTCTATCACGAGCTACTAACTACCTCTACCACCAATAGAAGCTCACCTTTTTAATATGAAATGTAGTCAAGGAAAATAAGTCAACATATTGACCATGCATGAACCTCAGACTTTTTCAGAAAGAACACATAAACAGGAATAGCCCTTGGTGCAATGATTTAGAAAGCCCAGATCCAGTCCTATCAGAAGCAGATAATTCATCCCAACACTTCCCACTCCAATATCTGGATCTTTAAAGTCAGAAAGAATGAAATTCCAAGCCAAAAAAAAAAACCACATCAAACCAGAGTCCACATGAATTAGACACAAATTAAACACAAACTGGGGGATTTTCAGTGACATGGTTTGTCATAGGCATAACAAGAGGTATTTCATGATTTTATGCTTACTTAATGTTTTAGGGGAAACCCCAGGACACCATCCTAGTGGCTATTTTCACAAATCCTGAGAGCACTGTACCATTGAAGAAACTTTGTTTGAAAGATACATAATGCCCAAACCTCCTTTAAGAGTCTCCTATCAGAATACCTCCAGGCAAATGCTTCAAGTGGCAATGATGATTGTTTCACTCTCTAGCCTGTGTACGAGGGTTGCTTTGTTACACAGGCCATTAGACAGCCTACTCTTCAGTTAAGACCAGCAAGCTCACGTGAGTGGTCTGAACAAGTATGAGTAAAGATATAGGAAGAGGGTAGTTAAATAAGTGGAAGAAAAAAGGGATGAAGAGCCTGCTCCCAATCCATCCAAGGTCACCTTGGGACAGAGAAGGTCAGTGTCACTTAAAGACTGATGATCCAGGAGGTGTCATTTTCACTGAAAGAGAAGCGGCCTTACTTCTTGTTTATCAACCCCTGGCTCAGTTACAAGAACTTACACACCTTCCTTGAGATCAGATGATTCAGTTCAAGCCTGGTACACCATATTGGTAAGTCATGGACAGTGATAGCTAAAACTGGATGGGAAGAGAGGGCACTGAATGAAAAAAAAAAGCTGAACCCTAATTATAAATCCAAAGCCTAACCAGAATTGTTTCTTTCTCTTTTTTTCTATGTTTTCGGTTTTTTGTTTTGGTTTGTTTTTTTCAAAAGAGGAGACATAGAGATGAAGATGGGAAAAGGGATAGTGTAAGCAAGGTGAATTTTAGTGTGTGTAAAGTGGATTTTTTGTTATTCTTTCTTAGAGTTTTCTTCCCAGGATCCATAGCCATAACAATCTCTACTTCCCAGGTGTTAAATATGAGTTCTCGTGATGAGTTTCTACTGTACAGTCATGGTAAATATAGGGGTGAAGCAATGTAAATTGTGAGGCTATTGCTGGCAATGTGCCTTCTTTGTGTGTTGCGCTATAAAGCAAGTGGGCACCAGTCAGTGAGTGGGGACCACCATAAGGGTGAGTGTGCAGGCTGAATGCGTGTGCTCTCTCCTAAATTCCCTCAAGCCTCAATCGGCGCTGGCTGAAGCAAACACATAGATTCCCCCTCCCAAGCCTTGATGGGAATTTAGGGGAGAGCACAAGTTGTGCTGGTCTCAACTGACCCCATCAAGATGGAGGGGTAGTTGCCCCCCTTTCATGCCAGCCCCTGTGAGAAGAGTTGTTAGGGAATGCTGTAGAAGTTGGTGCTCCCATTATCATCAAACTCTTTTTGAGAAGACTAGACTAGAATAAAGTAAGCTTATTTAACCCCTTATTATCATTCCATTCCTGTCTTCCTGACTGACCAGATCAAAAGCGAGAGAAGCGCTAGAACCCCCATGTCTTCTTCCTAAGAAATGGTGTAGTCGATGAGTTTACCTGTCCAACAGATAGTTATGTTATTATTTCTATTTTAATAAGATGCATGCAATGGGTTTGCTGTGTTAGTGACTGTATTATTAGTTTCTTGAGGGGAGAGAATGATCACAGGTATAAGAATAGATTTCAAGTTGGAAGAGATCATAAAGGTCATATAATCCAATCTTCTCATTTTATGAATGAAGAAACTGAGGGTCAGAGAAGTGAAGTGATTTGCCCAAGGCCCACAGGTAGTAAACGGAAAAGGCAGGATTTGAATCCATGCCTTGTCACTCCAGATCTAGTACTCATTCTACATACCATACCAAGTTTGTATTAGCTATGGCACCTCAAAACAGAGGCAGAACTACAGCAGATGTTCACTTAGACCAAAGGGTCTTCATTTTTGAGATGGAAAGAAGCTTTCAAGTCATGTTTTCCAACATATTCACTTTATAGAACTGAGTCCTAGAGAGGTTAAGTGACTTGTCTGTGGTTGCACAGATGTTCAGTGTCAGAGCCCAGGCTTGAACCCAGTTCTCTAACTACAAATCTAGTCCGAATAAAATAATTCCTGATTAATTGGCTGATTGTGGTGAGGACCTCTGGACTAAGCTATAAATTAGTGTGACCTTGGGCCATTCCCTTGACTTCTCTGGCTTTTAGCTTTCTCCAACATAAAATAAAGGGTCTGAATAAAAGATTTGTTCATTTTGTTTTGTTTTGGTCCAGCAATAAATCTATATCTGATAGTGGGTTTTTAGGCAAATCACTCAACACCTCAGTTTTCTCAATGACAAGCTGCAACTCAATTGTTCAGTCATTTTTTTCAGTCATTTCTGACTCTTTGTGATCCCATTTGAGGTTTTCTTGGCAAAGATACTGGAGTGATTTGCCATTTCCTTCTCCATCTCATTTTACAGAACAGCAAACTGAGGCAAAGAGGGTTAAGTGACTTGCCCAGGGTCATGTAACTAGTAAGTGTCTGAAGCCAGATTTGAACTCTGGAAGATGAGTCTTGCTGATTCCAAGCCCAGTGCTCTATGTACCATAGCACCACCTAGCTGCTTTCTTTAATTTAAAGACACAACTCCTTTCCATGTGGATTGGAATCCACATGGACAGAAATCTGTCTCTGTAAACATCTACCTCCAGGAAAGAGAATTCTCAAGCCTGATTCAATGGGTCATTCCAATGTTTAAGAACCCTAGGCTTTAGGACATTGATCTTTAAAGCTAACTTATTTTTCTTTGATGATTAATGAGGCTGATATTCCACTGTGCAAACATGAGTTTTTCATGTCTCTTCCTTTCACTGAGCCCCAACTGCCTTATCTTTAAAATCGGGATATTAACAGTGCCTATCTTACGGGTTTGTTGTGAAATAAGTGCTTTGTAAACTATAAAGTACTATAGAAATAGAAGCTATTCTTCTTCCTTTAGAAAGGTTACAGGTCACTCAGAAAATCAGTATGATTCTATACTTCTCGTTGGATTGAAAATATTGGGTTTTGAGGTTTGAGTTTCTGTAAGAATGAACAGAGGGATGTTTTCTAAATATCTACATTAAACTTTATTCATATGAAATTTACAAAGTCCAATCTTATTTTATTGCACTCAAAAGAAAGAGTTAAGGTGACAGTAAAAAGTCCAAATTGTCAAAAAAAAATTTAATGTACTTTTGTTATTTTCATGTGTGGCCAGACGTACCATGGGCAGGAGCAAAGAAAAGGAGGGCCTGTCTTGATTTTAAAAACTTTGTAAACACTTTAATGAACAGATAGGGATTGTCTCTAGTGGTCATAGATGATGGAAATGAGAACTACTAATGTAATTCAGGATCATTTTTGGCCTTTGCTCTTTTTTTTTTCCGGCAATTGGGGTTAAGTGACTTGCCCAGGGTCACACAGCTAGTACAGGACAAGTGTTTGGTCTGAGGCCATATTTGAACTCAGGTCCTCCTGACTTCAGGGCTGGTACTCTATCCACTGCACCACCTAGCTGTCCCTGACCTTCACTCTTAAGTAGTGTCCACAAATCTCGGCGACAACGGGGAAGAGCTCTCAGAAGCCATCTGGTACCCAAACCAGAATCTCTGCACCATATTTGAAAAGTGGTCATCAAGGCCCTACTTGAATACCTCAAGTGACTGGAAACTCACTACCTCCTCGGGTATTCCGTTCTGCTTTTGGAAAGTTCTAATTAGGAAGTTTTCCCTTGGACTGAGTGTTTGTATAGAGCCGTCCTCTCCATTTGCCAAGCACATCCTTTTACTTTAAAAAAGATGTGCAAAGGGATTGAAGTATAGAGAGTAGACACTTGTTGAAGAGAGAAACTTTCCCATAACCCCATCAAATATCTCGACACTTCCACAAATGTTCCACAAAAGATTTCATCAGTATGGATATTCTGTTTGGTCTAATCATGACCCACTATGCTTTGTCATCTTGTAGACTTTATGTTCGTCCCCAAAACCTCCAGATTAGGACTTCAATGCTCAACATCCTAGAGGTTTTCCAATGGTTCTTTTAATGTTCCACACATCCCAGGTCAGCCCTTACATTGGCCATCTGCCATCCCTTGCTCTCAAGGCATAACTGGACTACTTCCTTTTCCAATTGTATATGTCTTCCTCAATGTCTTTTATATGACTTCCTGAAGATAAGTCCCATTAGGTTATATGTGATAGCCTACTCATACTGGGTCCCTTCACTTGCTACTGTCTTCCATCCTGATATTCATTTATATTTACTTCATGTATTTTTGTTTGTGCGTACTTGTCTGTGTACATGCCATTCCCTCTCTGTTGAATGTGAGTTCCTTCAGAGCAGGGCCTGCTATATTGTGGGGTTTTTTTTCTTTTGTATTCCCAAGCCTAGTGTGGTGTCCAGCTTATAACAGATACTTAAAAAGTCTTTGATGAATGAATGAATGAAGGAATGACTATATTTGTTATAGACTTCTCATTTTTATTCTTCAGCAATCATGCTATTGCATGATTTCCAACTATGTGTCTGAATAATCACAAATGATAATCAATCAGTTAGCATTTGTTAGTGATCAGTTAGTGGCTAGTGAATTAATAGAGTTTTAGGATTAAAGATTAAACCTTATAAATAGAATGCTTTAGTTTTCAGGGCCAAGGAATAGAGCCACCATATGGTGAAAGGTTCGTAAATAATGGTAGGAGTAGGAAGAGGAGAGCTCAAACATCACTGCATTCTGCCTCTCAACCAGCCAGCATTTGCTTGAGGGTGTGGTTTTGCTGTCTGGAATGTCTGGAAAAACTACTAGGAAATTCTGAGAAAATATACAATTGATGCCCATTGGCCATAACAATTCTAGACAACTGTCTATTGGTTCGTTAACTCTTCTCTAGAATATGTAGCCATCATTCCATGGATGTGTAGAGGCTGCTAAAGAAAACCATTCTGCTTATTCCACATTTGTTCCTCCATATTCAAGTCACATTATCTGCTGTTCTATCAGATTCAAGCTATTCCCTACAGATGTGAATTCCCTACCTCATCTCTGGCCACATGCAGCTTTAATGGGCAAAGAAGACACTAAGTGTTCCAGATCTCTTCTCACTTGGCAGCCAGGCTGGAATGCATATCTAAAGTCTGGTCCCAATTAAATTCAGCTCAACAAATATCGATTCAACACTAATGACAACTGCAACAAACGCTTACGTGTATGTAGTGTATCACAGTCATTTTCACTTAAACATATGACAGTCCTATAAGGTAAGAAGTATTATCATTCCCATTTTAGAGATGAAAATACTGATGCTTGGTGATATAAGATGATTTGCCCAATGTTTCATGACCGTGGCTAGCGAATGAAAGAGTTAGGACTTACCCCCTGACCTCCTAATGCCACATTCACCATTCTTTCCATTGCGATAGGCATGTGTACAACAGAAATTTAAGACGTGGGCCCTTGCCACGTAAAGGTCTGTTTCATGCTTTATAGCCTAGCCACCCATTGCCAATACAGTGCCCAACCTAAAAAAAAAAAAAGATGTTGTTCATCTTTTGTTTTCAAAGAGGACCAATGACATCGCAGAGCAAGGACTTGCATGTGCATTAGGTTTCAGTGAGGAAGAGCTGTGTGAAGTTCTCAGCCTCACTCTCTCTCCCTGTGTCAAGTCCAGTGGAAAGACAAAAGTCAGGATGACTGCAATGGCCTGGAATGTGGTGGATGACCTTGGTGTCTGATATCTGACCGAGCGCTGAGCTCCATAGCACCTGCTTCGGCTGCCTTCATGGTGAATGGAACAAATGGTTATCCACTCACTTCACCTGGGAAAGTCTTCCCTCGCTCTTGGACAGAGTAGGTGCTTAAGCAATGCTTCTCAATTGATTAATTGTCCTCAAGGAACTTACAGTATTGACGGGCAAGTGAAAATTAAGAAAAGAGACTGAAAAAAAAAAGGCAAAAGGTAATCAAAGTCCAAGCTGTGTGAAAGAAGTAATTTGTGTCTGAGTGTTTAAGAATGAAAGAGATTACTGTGGGCCAGAATTATGGAGAAATTCATTCCAGAAGAGCTGAAATTTGGGATGGATCCTGGAGAAGGGGTAGGAATTGGAATAACAGAGAAAGTGAAAGGTGATAATAACAAGGATGACAATGATATCTAGTATTTACCTAGCACTTTAATATTTCAGAAGCATTTTACAAGTCACCTTATCGGAGCCTAGCAGTCATCCTGTGAGGTAGTGCAATTGTTACTAGCCTCCTTTTACAGATGAAGAAACTGAGGCTCACTGATGGATGTTAAGTGCCCAGGGTCACACAGCTAGTAAGTGTGAGAGTCAAGATTTGGACTCAACTTCTCCTGCCTCCAAGTTCAGTGATCCATCCTCTCTACCACATAGCTGCCAAGAAAACTCACATTAACAGGGGTTTGCTCTCTCATGGGGTCATCCGCCAGAAGAAGAAGGCCAGAGAGACAGACTGACTGTGAGCTGGGCCTAAGACAAATCTCACCCTCTGTATAATCTGGGCTGTAGCTGGGCCTTGAATATCTGCTCTCACACAAGCCTAAGTAATGGAGACCACAGCCTGGGGCTGATGACAAGCTATCAGGATCAAACCGGGGTTTCAGAGATCACTGATTTGGTGCCAGAAAGGACATCAGCAGGAATCTAGTCTGGCCTCCTAATCTTATGGCTGAGGAAACCGAGACCCAGCCAAAGAGGGGAAGTGATGGAGCTGAGTTCACCCAGAAAATATAGAGCGAAATCTGGCCTATGAACCCGGATCACAGAATCAGAGGATAGCCAATTCTGAGCTAGAAGGGACCCTAGATGTCAACTAATCTGACCCTCTGGTTTTAGAAAACTGAGGTCCGGAGAGGTGCACGGACTTGCCAGCGCCCTGTAATTAGTAAATGGCTGACTGGGAATTTGAATTTGAAGTCAGGTCCCTGACTCGACATGCCACACTGTCTACACTAAATTGTACTGCCTTCATTTGTCAGATGCAAGAGGTTTTTCCCAAGCGTTTTTTTTTGTTTTGTTTTTTTGCCTTAGCTCTAAGACTGCATTGATTTAGGCCCACGTGTATAGGTGTGTTTTCCATTGAATCATTGCTGTTTTGACCAACCTATGTGACTGTTGCAACCACTTGACCACGCATTTGTAACATCGATGTTAACTTGACTATCTTGCAAAATACATCCTGCTGAGGAGGATAATTTGAAATGTAAAGATAATATCCAGACGGTTTGAGGCACTAATGAGTTGGAACAAGCAGGCCCTTGGTTCTCTAAAATGATTCTGAAAGTGTGGAAAGGCCAGTTTGGACATTAAGATCAAGTATCCCTGAAAAACTCAACCTACATCTGATGGTGGGATGGGACATTAGGAGGTGGGGGTCATAAACTGACCCTCAAATTGTACTTCAGTGATTCATTTAGTCAACGAGCATTTAATACAAGCCTTCCCTACACCAGGAACTGTGCTAAGAACATGGAACAGATTTTTTTTGTTCGGTCATTTCAGTCAAGGCTGACTCTTTGGGACTCCATTTCTTAGCAGAGATACTGCAGTGGTTTGCCATTTCTTTCTCCAACTTGTTTGACAGATGAGGAAAGTGAGAAAAATAGGGGTAAGTGACTTGCCTAGGGTCACATAGCTAGTAAGTGTCTGAGGTCAGATTTGAACTCAGGTCTTTCCGACTCTGGGCCTGGTGTTCTAGCTGCTGCAGGGAACAGAGATAGAGACAAAAATCTGGTGAAACAACATGAACATAGAAAAGTAAATACAAAGTATATACAAAATTAGTACCAAAGGAATTCCAAGGCTGTAGCAGTAGCAACTGGCAGGCTTTAGGACAGACTTGTGAGGAAGCCCTTGAGCTGAACTTCGAAGGGAACTAAATATTAAGACCTAAGAGGTGGAAAGAAGGAAATGAATTTCAGGTAGGGGGTACAGCTTGGGCAAAGTCACAAAGGTGGAAAATGAAATGACCAAAATATAAACTTTACGGAGAAGGAATAATGTACAATAAGCTTGAAAAAGTAGGTTGGAATCATATTTCAAAGGACTTTTAGTGCTAAACAAAGGAGGTGACATTTTATTCTAAAGGCAATAGGGAGCTCCTGGAGTTTCTTGAGAGGCTGAGTAACCCAGTCATACCTGTGCTTTAGGAGTATGAAAAAGGCAGATGTGTAGAGGATGTATTGGAGAGAAGAGACATTAGAGACAGAGATATCAGGTAAGAGGCCATTGTAATAGTGAGAGTGACCGTGGTAGTTGAGTTATGGGTACAAGATACAACAGAATGTTGTAAGAGTAAAATCTGCAATATTTGCCCTCTTATTTAAAATATGGAAGGAGGAAGAGGGAGGAGTTAGGATGACTCCAAAGTCACATACAAACAGCAAATATTGGGCTCTGGGAGTTTAAAACTGAAATTTATTAAACTTTTCTCCAAATATGGGGAAATAATTATAACATAAGGAAACTTGTTCTAACACACCCACCAGAAAATTACTCATTATTTTAGATCATTTCAACGAATATTTACTGAGTGCTTACTTTGTCCCATCTCTGCATGATCTGGACAAATCATTTAACTTCTCACTGCATTCTAGGCAACTCTTGAAAAGTATATATGACAGGAGCAGCTAGGTGGCAAAGTGGGTAAAGCACCGTCTTTGGACTCAGGAGGACCCGAGTTCAAATCAGGCCTCAGATACTTACTAGCTGTGTGACTCTGGGAAAGTCACTTAACCTTGATTATCTCCCCCAAAAAAGTGTATGTGACAGAGAAGGTGCCAACCTGCATTGAAGTAGTGTCCTCATATTAATGAAATCACAGGTCCAATGCTTATTCCTTATCTCTACTATGTCCATAGTGTCCATAATACAGTTAGGAAACCAAAGGTAGCTACTAATGCCAGAAAAATATAGCTTTTTCAGTCAAGTATGAGCCAACATGATTCTTAATTTTCTCATAGCTGAGTGAATGAGGGACAGACTGCATACAATGTCCTAAGCTTAGCCTTAAAAGTCCTATAGGATCTACCTCAAATGAAATAGAAGTAGCTTGTGCTACGTGGACAGAGCACCAGGCCTGGAGTCAGGGAAACTGAAGTTCAAATATGGCCTCTGGCGTAGAGCTAGCTGTGTGACCCTGGACAAGTCACTTAACCTCTGTTTGTCTCAGTTCCTCAGTTGTAACATGGAGGTAATAACTGTACCCATCTTACTGTTGTCAGATATTTATAAAGCCCTTAGTACAGAGCCTGGCACATAGTAGGCACTTTATAAATGCTGAGTGTTATTGTCTTTTAGCCTCTTATTTTTATATTATTACCTTTTTGGTGATCCTCAGTTCAGCTGGGTGGCACAGTGGATAGAGTACTAGGCTTGAAGTAAGGAAGACTCATCTTCACGAGTTCATATCAGGCCTCTGAAACTTCCTAGCTGTGTGAGCCTGGGCAAGTCACTTATCGCTGCTCTTGCTTGAGTTTCTTCATTTTTAAAATGATCTGGAAAAGGAAATGGAAAAGCTCTTCAGTATCTCTGCCAAGAAAACCCCAAGTGGGGTCACAAAGAGTTGGACACAACTGAAAACAGCTGAAAAACAACAACA
Source organism: Phascolarctos cinereus (assembly GCF_003287225.1). Classification (NCBI taxonomy): domain Eukaryota; kingdom Metazoa; phylum Chordata; class Mammalia; order Diprotodontia; family Phascolarctidae; genus Phascolarctos; species Phascolarctos cinereus. The sequence continues at coordinate 27,518,776 of NW_027555514.1, read as the reverse complement.
AAGATGTTCCTCATTTCAGTCAAAAAGGTACTAACCAATTACTCAAAGTATCAAAATTACTAGCAGGAAGTGACCTCAGAAGTTGTCAGTCTCATCAGGTAACAGACGCAGGTCACAGGCCAAGTGCTTTTTTCCCATTCTGTTTATTTCTTCATTTAGTCAAGTATTGGCCAATATCTCTGAAGCTATCCTGTCATCAGGAGCTCCTGCAAGGGCTGCTGTTACCTCCTGAGGATGGGACAGGGCTGAGAGGGGAAGCTTGCACTTGCAATATCCCTGATCTGTTTGAAACCTTCAGGAATTGTTAGCAGAGGAGAGAGGTTGGTCTAGAAGTGGGGAAGCAAGGAAGCCTGAAAGCTGGGTTCATTGACTGATTGACAGGGGCTTCCGGGGAAAGAAGGATTCAAGTGGTGTGTAAGGGACATAGTGGCTGAACAGGGCTGGAAGGATTGTGTGGCCACCCATAAGTTGTGTGTGAGGGGTGCTCCAGCGAATTTATATCGACACATGGATGATTGAGTACCATTATGCCAGGGTGCGTAAAAGGCTAGCTAGCCCTTTTCAGCATTGACAGTGCTGTTCCATAAATAGGAGCTAGCATGGGCGGGGGGGAGGGGGGAGGACCAACTAGTCTAAGACAGATCTGAATTCCCCAGAAGGTACATTTTCAAAGGTCCAACTTCCAGCTAGAAGTGCAGTTTGAGCCTTCTGCATTTGGCCCAGTCTCACTCATCAGAGTCATTTTTCTTCTGGGCTCTGAAAGTTTTCCTTTCTTGTGCAAAGTCGGAATGCCAAGAAAAGGAGGATTAACCTCAATGGGTCCCATCACAGTTGGTTTCATTGGGCCCTCTAGTCTCTTCTATCTCAAAATCTCTGATCATATGAAATTAAGTCATCTGCCCACAGTCACGGCAAATAAGGGTAAAGTCTGTATTTGAAGTCACATCTCTTTAGTCGCGGAAGCCAGGCATCTTTCTAATATACCACTGGCTGCTACAGAGGCTCTGTGGAGGTTGGCATCACAGAACAGATGAGGAAGCCCCGAGAAAGTGTCTGTCCCATCACAGCTCAACTTGACTCCTCAAGTCAAATGGAAAAGACATAGAGTTCCTGGGTATTTATTAATCCATTTGCTAATTAAGCTAACTATCATCCCTGAATGGGTACAGCTTCAGACAGACTGAGACCTGGGGAAGACCCATGTTTAAAAAAGCCAAGGTCTCCCGCTGCACCTGGGGCCATCTTCAGCTGTCCTGCTCTATATCTTATCATTGTACCACATGGCCGTGGAGGAGAGAGTGAGGCTGGTGACATTGCACAGCCCTGCCTTACTTTAATCCAATTCACTCTCAAGTCACGACATCAACTTCCTGATGTCACTGGTCCTCTTGGAGAAAGAAGGACAAATATCAATCTTTGAATAATAGTAGCTGCCCCACTGGGGGCCCAACTGGCTAGCTTCAGTTGGGCAATACTGCTCATTCTTTCCTTCCTTCCTTCCTTTCTACTTTCTTTCCTTCTTTGCTTCCTTCTTCCCTTCCTCCCTCCCTCCCTGTTTCCACATGGGGAATCATGCACTTACATATGGGTTCTTTTTCTTAAAAGATTTCTTAAAATAGAGTCTGGAAAAATGAGGTTTTGGTAATGCCCATTGGGATTCAAGTGGAGCTACTTGAGTATGTCTTAACTCAAATCACTCTGACTCTTACTGATTGGCCAAAAACACTTCCCAGTCCAAGTCCTGGTTGGCCATTGTTTGGGTTTTGACAGCTCAGAGTGAGTATAAGTAGCACTTATTTCTGTTCTGACACTAAACACTGATGGTCTTCCCCTCCAAATTGATTTTTCATAGGTAAAAGAGGCTTCTTTTGCTTTGGTTTTTTTTTTTTTTACCCAGCTTTAATTACTGAATAGGAGTAGCCTCAGACAAACTGAGAACTAGGAAAGACCCTAGCTTAAAAAGAACAAGGTTTCTAATTGCATCGTGGCCATCTCCAGTCTTCTTGATCTATATCTTGCCACTGGACCCAGATGGCTCTGGAGAAGAGAGTGGTGTGGCTGACTTTGCACAGGCCTGCCTCACTTAAATCCAAATCACTTGCAAGTCAAGACATCGCCTTCCTGATGCCATTGGCCTTCTTGGAGAAAGAAAGACAAAACAATCTGTGACTTTTCAGGGATCTGGTTATGACAGAAATGAAATGAAATGAAAAGGGTGGATCACAAAAAACAATATTTAGTTATTAACATAATCGTATAATATGCATTTCTCCCACCCTGAAATTTTGTGATTTTTCTTTGTATTACATGTATTAAGCCACTGAATTTCAAGAGATTTCTTTTGACGGTTTTATAGGCTTATACAGCAAGATTTGCAAGTACTTTATATACATTGCCTTCTTGGACCTATACCATAATCCTGTGAGGTTAATGGCATGTATAGGTCTTAACTCCATTTGATAGATGAAGAAACTAAACCTTAGAAGGATTAAGTGGTAATGTCATCAACAAGTTAGAATTTGGGTTGAACCCATGAGGCCAAGTCCAATATGCTATTTACCTCACCATTCATTCATCATTGTCTTATTCACTTATTGTCTCCTGCGAAATAAATATGCCTTAGAAAGAGGTGAAAAAATACAACTACATTATTACACTAACAGTCTTATTTGAATGCATCCCAAAATACAAGGAGGCATCTATATTTCCCAATGCACAGAGGATCAAAATTACAATCAGGAAGTGACCTCAGAGGGCATCAGGTCACAGTTGCAGTACGTCCTTGAAGTCAGGAAGTCCTGAGCTCAATTCTGCCTCAAGCACTTACTCTCTGGGGGACCCTGGGCAAAGTCACTGAGTTTATCTCAGTTTCAGCCTCCAACTATTTGAAAAGGGAATTGGAATAACACTTGTCTTGCTGGGTTGTCCTCGGGATCCAGTGAGATAACAAATGAAAAGCACTTTGCAAACCTTCAAAGCACTATGCAAATGCTGGCTAGGATTATGATGCAGGCAACTCAGGGCAAGGAATTTTCCAACTTTCTCCACCAATAGTAAAGGGCACCTCCTCTGAGACACAGTGTCTCTAAAAGTTTTCCTATTCCCTGAGATGTGAAATGACTTTCCTAAGATAACACACCCAAATGTTGCCCAGGAAAGGATTTGGACCTAGGTCTTCCTGACTGAGGCCAAGCTCCTGTCTACTGCATCTGTAAGGAGAGGCAATATTGCATAGAGTTTAGGGTGTTAGACCCAGAATCCTGAAGAAGGATCAAGTTTCTGCCTCTCTGATCCTAAGCAAGTCCTCCAACTTCTCTGACTCCCTAGAAGCTAAAGGCAAAACTCTTAGCTTAGATCAAAGGAATCTGGAGAGCCCGGACTCACTGACCCTGCTCTGAGGAGTTATTTCTATTCCTAAGAGTTCAGAAGGACTTAGAGGGACAAATAGAATGTAAAACTGGGAAACCTTGTCCTTCCTACTCAATTTTCTCTTTTGAACTTGAAGTAGCTAATGATACCCAGGCATCATATTCATCCTCCTTCTCATAGCAGCGGTGGCGGCGGCGGCGGCAGCAACAGTAGCAGAAGCATCATCTTCATCAGGCAACTCCTTGTTTCCAAGGAGCCCCTGCCACAGACCCAGTGGTCGTGCTCATAGAAAACAGGGCTTGGTCTGTCACCGCCATTTAGAAGTTCTCACCTTGTTTTGGTGTTGGGACCCAAATGGGAGAAGAGGAGGAAGTGCTGTGGCAGGAATGATGTCATATTCATACCTCTTCTTCCTTCCAAGGCTAGAACTTCATCAGAGAGATAGTGAAAAGTGAGAATAGAAACTCAAACCAAATTAATGGTGATGAAAGAATATTTCTCTCTGAAATTTGTACTAGAACTTTCTACCCAGATTTTCACCGTGTCTGGAAGAAGCAAACACTCAATAGTTAACTGCCCTTAAATAGCCATTACCACACCCATATGTATTAGCTATATATACATTAGGAATTCCCAATTTGGGATATGAATATTCTAAGGGAGTAGAAGAAATTGATCACAGGGCACTGTGAATACTTGCCAAATAATTTTATTATCCCTTTAAAATTAATTTTATTCTGATGTTCGTAAGGGGGCAGCTAGATGAGGGCGAAACGGATAACATATCAACAAGAGTCAGGAAATATTTTTTTTCTTCAAATCTAGCCTCAGACAGTTAGTAGCTCTTTGACCCTGGACAAGTCATTTAACCCCATTTGCCTCAGTTTCCATCCATAAATGAGGTAGAGAAGGAAATGGCAAACCACTCCATCATCTTTGCCAAATCAAAAACACAAATGGGGTCAGAAAGTGTTGGATGGGACTGAAATGAAATGAAAACCAGCAAAAACATGTATAAGCACAGTGAACGACAAAATTTATTTCATTGTGTATCAAAGAGAGCTCAAAGTTGGGTTTAGAGAAATTTCAAGGGGATAGGACTGGAAAAAGTTCCAATCAGCTTGCACTGGCAGAAAAGTCTTCAGTTGTTCAACAGGGAGCCTCTCCATCATGAAGTAGGTGATGCCGCTCCTGTTGCAGGGGAAGTCTGGAAATTGAAGGCCCCGAACCAGGGAGCCTGGTGGTGGGTGGAGAATTCCTCCCTGGAGAAGTACTCAGAGAGCTGAATAGCAGCAAGCACAAAGATGAGAGTCCACTGGACAGAGGGTCATGGGACCAGCCTTTGTTCCTGGAAGTGGGGGGCCAGGAGAAAAGATGGCTGTGATGGGCTGGGTGATGGAAGTGAGATGGAAGCTGTAAATGAGGCAATGCCGGAGGATGTTGTAAAAGGTAAGAGTGGCAAAGCTATAGTCTAGGCACACCCCAACCCTGGGCACAGGGCCTTTCACTTGATGGTTCAGTGATCCTGGATATGTTTGGAAATAGCAATCCTCCTCCTTCTTGACACAGAGAAGCAGGAACACAGAGAGACAGGAGTTCACCTTCCTGTCCTTCCTGTCCCTCCTGCCCCTCCTCTTCCCCGAGCATGGGCTATGGATCCCCAGGATCCACTGAGGCAGTTGAGTCACATCCACCTCCCAGTACAGAGTGCCTGAGCGGAAAGCCTGCTCAGCAAAGACATACCAGCCAGCAAGGTCCGCAGGGTGCCAGGTCTCCCCTGGCCAGCCTTCTCCAGCCTGCACACTCCTCAGATCCTCAGAAACAGTCACACAGGGACTGGCTGATGTGGGATCCAGCATGATGTCCACTCTGAAACTGTTGAGCATCTCCATTATGCCAGGGATGGGGTATTCTCTCAGCTCTGGGGTGACAGCCTTGGTCCTTTGGGACAACACTGACTCACTCCTTCCCAGCAACTGCTTCCCTTCCTGTAGCAGATCCTCATTGGGTTGGTGGCCTGCTTCCTGCAGCTCCAGCAGGAGGTGCTGAAGGGTTTGCTTATACTGGGAGAGTCTAGTGTACCTTGCCCTTTCATCTTCCTCTATCCTTTCATAGCACAGGTGTTCTTCATGCATCAGGAAGTAGCCAAGTTTGTAATATTCTGTCAGGACCATCCAGTGCCAGCCAGCAGCAGATCTCCTGTGCTCAGCTAGACGTTTCTCAGCTTCCTCCAAATGCTTCCCCAAGTCACTCCTAATGCACTGGAGCTTCTCCCTGTAATTGTCAGCAGCCTCTCCTACAGGAGAGAGCCTGTGAGCTCCATGCTCTGGGCTTTGGGAACATCTCATACAGAGGGGCATCTGGTCAAGTTCACAAAACAGCTTGAGCTCTTGCTGGTGCCTGGCACACTGGCTCTGACCCTCAGTGCTCTGCAAAAGCTGCGGGTAGAGCTGTCTGGCCAGCTCAGTCAGCTGTGCTAGGCTCCTGTTGACTGCTGGGAATTCTCTGACCTAGGACATTTGCCTGCGGCTCCTGTTGACTGCTGGGAATTCTCTGACCTGGGACATTTGCCTGCATTCGGGACAAGAGAAAGCTACAGTTGCAAGTCTCCAGATCTGGGAGGGGCATGCTGTGCAAAAGCTGTGCCCACACCCGATGGTGACTGGCTCAGACAAGCAGCTCCAACAGATGCTACAGGTGATTTCCCACTGCCATTCCGGCATTTCCCTAGCAGCAGCCATTCTTCTCTCTCCAATTGCTTCTCTTCTACAGCAGCTGAGATGAAGAGTCTTCAGGTCCACTGGAGGCACTGCTTCTGAGGGGCAGGAAGCCCTCCTTTTATAGGAGGTAGCCCCACCCTTTCAAGGCCTCCCAGACAAGGTGTCAACTCCACTAGCCTGGAATCCTGCAGTTCAACCTGTTAACCCTTGCTGCTTGCACAGCCCTGGGGCCCCCACAGTTCACACCTCTGTGTGAATGGACAGGTGTCACCATGCTGAGGGCCCCTGTGTGTGAGAAGGAATGTTACCAAAACATGGAGGACTGGCTCAATGGATTTTCAAATCTGCCTTGTCCACAGATCCTGGGCAGACATTAGAGTCTCTAGGCAGGTTCTTTCAAGTTTCCCTTTCTGTACCCAATCAGTTCCCAAGTCTTCTCAAGAATCCTTTCCATCCTTCCCTTTCCGTCCACTTACTGAGAGTCACACAATTTCTGATGTGGAAGAACTTCTCTAGTCATTTTAACAAAAGACTTGGGGGATACTTAAGCAGTGAATAGGCCAAATAGGTTACCTCCCTCTAAGAAAATTGATTGTACTGAAATTCTCTTCCCTAAACCAAACTGAAGATGTTTCTGATTTAATTTCAGTTGTTTGGGATATGGAGTGACTACACATTCAGGTCAAAACAGCAAGATCTCACATAATTGCATTGTGCTTACATCTTTTACTGACCATTCGCTCTTATTAGAGAAATTTGCTATAAAATGACAAGACTGGGAAAGATCTATGCCAAGTATCACAGGATAAAACATCCTTAGAATTCAGCTAATTTACTTTGTCACTTCCACCTCATAGCCAGGCTCAGGAATAGCCATGTGTGTGACATTCCTTTTCAAAGGAACATAATGGGGAAACCAAGCCAGTAGGATCCCATCTTAGACTGAGGCTCAAATTTTCCTCTCCACTTTTCCAGATACAGACCTCTTTATATATCACATTCTCTCTGAGTAGGCTGTGACATTTCTCTCAAATGGTGCACTTTTGAGTATTGCTTACGGATCGAAGATTATGATCCAACTCAAAATCAATTATAGTCCCAAGGGCTTCCACCTCAAATAGCAAGTTCTACTAATCACAGTTTGGGAAAAAATTTACCAGAATTTACATCTCAAATTTAAATGTGTCCTGCTGTAAAACCCAATCCTTAGAGATCATTTCTATACACTTGCAAATTCTCAGCAAGCCAAGTTCATTGTTTGGGAACTCCAGAACCCAAACAAGCTTTTTGAGAAATTTACAAAATAAAGGGGATGAACTGGGACCCCTGACAAGGGACTTCCTATCCACCTGATTTGTCCTCTGAGCAGCTGTGGGCTGTGCCTTTTGACTAGCCTTGAGGACTGCTCTGAATGGGCAGAATTAATCTAGATAAGGCTTTCACCTCATCTCCTCCTGTACACACACATACACACACACACACACACACACACACACACACACACACACACACACACAGAGAGTAATCAATTACCAGCTTTAGGTTTTAACATTAAAACAATAACCAACAATCTTACAATTTTCATAAGTGATAGCCAAATTGTTTTAGCTGTAACACAAACAATAATCTTCAGATGACATCAATTCCATGTCCAGATCATATGAAAATATTCACATAAGTATGGCCTGGACCCATCTCCCTTTCCTCTCTACCTACAGCTTCTGGGGTGTGGTGGTAAGCAGGATGAGTTGAACTTGAGTGCTACTTCCGGGCTTTCTGGGTGGGCTACAGGGTGTCTAAGAACCAGGGCTATTTCCAGTTGGACCCTGATGTGACTGCTGCCCCTCCCCTTTCCTTCCTATCCACTGGTGGGTGAAGGTGAATTCACAGGTAGGGGAGGTTGACTCAAATTCCCTACCTTCTCCAGCCTTCTCTTCTCTCAGTTTGATCTGGGATGAGAGGGGTTAACCAGAAAACACTGGAATATTTGCAATCCCTCTACTGAGATAGCATCTTGACTAGAAGGAAGGAAGTTGGCAAAAGGGAGTGACAGGGATTGTAAGGAGATGTTTCAAAATTCCTTAAGGATCAGTCTCAAACTCTGCAGCATCTGCTAAGATGTTTTTAGCCGTTCTAACTTTTCACTATAGCCTTAGCCTTGTCAGAGCTGGGAGTACAGGAAGAAGTAGCTTAAGAATTTTTTTTTGAACTTTTATATTTTTTCTTTGTCTTCTAGATTGTATTGATGCCAGACACAAAGCTTTTCTTTTCAAAGTCTTGGAGACCCAGTTTTTTCCAGTTCTGTAAAAGATAACCTAGGGGCAAAGGTGAAGGTCTGCTGCATCTGGTTTAGAGGATCTTGGAGCCATGAGGCCAGAAGATAAGGGGAATTCTGCAGACACAGACATGGGGATGAGGAGTCCCTCTGTGAAGGCAATCCTAGAGTGTAGTAAGCCTCAGGAAACTAAAAAGGCGCTGCAGTTTTCCCAATTCCCTAGCATCTTATAGATTCAAAAGAATTGGGTATATGCTTCCAGAAAAGGCATCTATCGCCTATGTGGCAGAAGGTGTGCCTGGGTCCATGGCCTCAAACCAAACCACTGGTCTAAGAGCCTGAGAGCTTCAGTCTCAGCTGAAAAGCACCTCCAAGTCTTCCTAGGTGCTTGGAGAGTGACCCCAACAGTAGAGCGAGAAAGGGATAGAGGGGAGGCTTGCCAATCTTGGCTGGAGAAAGTCTTGAGGGTTTAGGCAATTTCCCAGTCAGGGAACCAAATATGACGTGGTCTAGCAGTGTTGGCAATTCCAAAGCATAAAGGTACGGGCCTCAAAAGAATTTGACCGCTCAAGTCTTCTTTCAGTCAAAGTAGTGAGGTTTGGCAGGCATGGCATGAGCGTGGAAGGTAGACTCCTAGCAAATCTGTGGTATTTGTGATGCCAATATAAGCTGGCAAGATTCTAAGAATCTGGGCAATTTAATGGGGCTACAATTGGTACTTTTATACAGAAAAAGACAGAAAATTTGATTGAGATTAAGGAGTGTCCAGTAAACTAATTAAGTAATCTAGGTGGTCTGGGGTCAGCCAGATATCATGGGTAGAGACACCAGTGATCTGGGCTACTGAAATATATGGGGTCATGGGACTTGAACCCCTAAAAGGAAAACACTATGTCTTTGAAAGCAATGCAGTCCCTGAATTTTCCCATATATTTGCTATGGAAGAATTCCTGCTCCTTCTAACCCACATACAACCACACACAGGCATTTGCAAAATTATTTTTGTGAATATTCTATTTTCAAAGAACCAATAATAGAAGCATAGCAGGAGGTCTTACAAGTCAGTTCTTCAGGCCTTCTGGAGTGAAATAATAGTCCAAAAGAGGATGTGGGAGCAGGGGTCAGAGGCCAAACAAAGGGAGCATTAGAAAAGATGACATTTCAGTGTCACATGATTCATGTAATGGGTGAGAACGGTTCCTTTTGCTTTTCCAAGCGCTACCAGATAGTTTATTGTAAAGGCCTGCAAAGAAGGCTGTTAAAACCATGTATATTTTTTACATTCCCATCATTGGTCGGAATCCTCATTATGTGAGCCTAGCTCTTGCCAGTTGAATCTGCATTTTCTCTGAAATAGAAGTCATAATGAAGACACTAGGCTGCTGATTTCCATGTCAGGTTTCATTAGTGTGACTTGTGACAAGTGAAGATAGATGCCTCAGACTGGTATGAAGGTGATTACAGGTTTCAGGCTAGCTACTAACAGGAAAATCAGACATCCTAAAAGAACAATTATCATCATAATAATTCCCATCCACACTCTTCTATAGTGACCTGGGGAAAAGGACAATGGTTTCCTGGGCTGTCTTTTTGGTTAATAAACATTGATGTTCAATAGCATTTAAATGACACCCCAGAGGCTTTCATCCCCTACTCAGACCTGGGCCCTAATCCTACAGGCTATGAAATAAGGAAGATAGATCTCCTATGGAGCAAATATATGGCCCCCCCTTCTGCCTGTGCTCGTCCCCACCCTGACTAGAAGAGCTTTATGACCCATATTTATGACATAGGGGCATTGTTCTTTTGGAGTGATGGAGGCAATAGGTAATGACCTTTCAGACAAGAGCCACAAGAAAGATGAAGGGTCCCAACATCACTTCATAGGAAGATGAACTGGAGGAACTAGGGATGTTCCCCCAGGGAAGAATCAGGAAAACATGATGACTGCCTAAAAGGATTTGAAAACCTATCATATAGAGGAGCTTTTAGAGCTGTTCTGCATGCTCCAAAAGGACAGGGCGAGGAGCCATGAGTGGTATTCATGACAAAGGGAAGAGTCTCAAAAGCTGTTTTGAGTGTGCGATTTTGCCACTAGCTTTAATTTATATCACTATCTTTGAGCTGTAGTTGTATCACCTCTCAAATGGGGTCGATAATAATAATTCTTAGGATCCATGAAGACATTAGTTGCAAAAATCCTTTTAAATGGTTTGAAAAGTATATGTAAAATTACACACAAATTAATTTTTAGAATCTACTTTATTTTTAATTTATGTAATAAAACATGCATTTCCATAACGTAGTATAATAAAGATGATTGCACTTGAAACTACAAATCTACTACACACAACTTGCTATTCCTTTCAAATATACAATAAAATTATGTAAATTCCTTTTTTTCTTTTTTTCCCTTTTTCTTCCCTTCCTCCCCACCCCCACCCTAGAGATGGCTACCATTTGACACAAATAGGTTCATGTGTGTGTATATGAAATTATTCAATACATCTATTTATCAGTTCTTTCTCTGGATGCACATAGCATCCTTCTTCATATGTTCTTTAGAGTTAATTTGGATATTTATTATAGACAAAATAAATCATTCATTCAAAATTGTTCTTAAAATAATATTGCTGTTACTGTATACAATGTTGTCCTGGTTCTATTAGTCAAGTTTTTCAAAGTGGCTAAAATGTCCAAAACCTTTGACATTCTACTGCTAAGCATATATCCCAAGGAGCTCATTGACAAAAAGGAAGTATGTATATATGGATAAGTATATTTGTATGTGTATATATACATATACTAAATATACCAACACATAAATATATATTATAATAATATATAGTACATATAATATATATATATAATATAATATACAGTGTATATATAGTGTAATTATATATACACTATATCTACAACACACAAATGTATATTATAATAATATATTTAAATGATATAGTATGTGTGATATAGATAATATCGCATTTATAATATGACATGTTATTACATTTTATTTACACTTACATTGTAACATATATTACATTATAATATTTTAATAACATAGTATATTATATGATGAAAATATATTATATTATCATTATATATGTTAAATATTTTAGCAACTTTTTTGTGGGTAGCAAAGAGTTGGAAACAAATTAAATGCCCAACAGTTGGAGAATGGCTAAATAAATTTCAGTCTGGGAATATAATGAAACATTACTATGTTGTAAGACAGAACAAATATGTTTCATACAGAGAAGCATGACAAGATTTACATGCACTGATGCAAAGTGAAGTAAGTTGAGACAACAAAACAATGCACAATGACCACCACAATGTAAAGGGATGATACAATGTCAGATTTCTTCTAATACATTTATTGGTTTGCCTAAAATTTTTTCTACTTTAAAAAATTGTTGTTAATGAAGGATGGTTCTTTGCTAGGGGAGCAGTGTATAGAGAAAGTTAGGCTTTTCACAAACAAAAGTTATCAGTAAAAAATCTATCTAAAAAAGAGGAATATAAAGTTTTGTAGGATTAGAAGGGACTGTAACATCCCACTATTGTATCCTTCATGTCATACTTTTGCCTCTCACCTCACCCTAGGCAGCCTCTTCTTAGAACCAGGAGCACCCCAGAAGACCATAATTCAGAGAAGCCATTCCAGACAAACACTGATTGTATGGTTTTTTGTCACCACTTTCTCCAGATGGAATAGAGTGTAAGCTCCTTGAGGCCAGGGCCTGTTTCATTTTTGCTTTGGTAGCTCTCAACACCAAGCACCTATTAGGCACTTGATTAGTATTGTTTGCTTGGTATGAATGTGAGGGGCAAGGAACTAGGATCCCCACCTCCCTCCTCCTATCCTAGTAGTCTCTCTCAGAGTACTCTTTCCTTCACCCCCTCATTGACATTACTTGCCCATCCAAACCACTTCCTAGTAGCCTTCTCCAATGTGCAATCCTTCCACATTTCCTCCATCATTGCTCCAATTCTCTCTCATTCTCTCTCTCTCTCTCTCTCTCTCTCTCCCGCTCTCTCTCTCTGTCTCTCTTTCTCCCCCCCCCATATAATGGATAAATCACATTCCTACCAAATGCATTCTCTAATTGTACTCTCATTTTCTCTCTCCATGTACCCACTCAGCCACTCTAACCCCAAACACTATTAATATCCAAACTCCTTCCTCTCCCCTGCCAGGCTACAGACAACAATTCCCTGGATGAAACACCAGGCCTGAGGCTATTTTTTGTGTTATTTAGTTATTTTTCACTTAACATTCATTTTCTGGAATAAAAAAGAAAAATAAGACCCTTATAACAAATAGGCATTGTCAAGCAAAATAAATTTCCATATTGTCCATGTCCTAATATGTGTCTCATTCTGAATAGTCGTCCATCACCGCTCGGCTAGATGGTGGGTAACATTCTTCATCATCAGTCCTATATAGAATGAGTTGAGGCTATCCATACCAGGCTCATAGAATTTCAGAAAATTCTATTTTTCTAGCTGTCATCTCCTTTCCTTCAACTGGTCAACTAACAATCATTAAGCTCTTACTGCATACCAGAATTATGCTAAGAGCTAGTCCCAATCAGTTAATTCATCAATAAGCCTTTATTCAGTGCCTACTATGTATTGGCCACTCTGCTGAGCCCTGGGCATACAAAGGCAAAGCAAAACAATCCTGGTCCTTTTGAGGCACTCTCAATCCAGCTAGGGGAGACCTTAATAGATACAAGGTGATTTTGATGGGGCAGGGGAGGGCAGTAGGCTTATGTATAAGATGACCCTTGCACCGAATAATGAAAGAAATTAGGGATTCTAAGAGACACAAGTGAGGAGAGAGAATCATGTTTTCTAGGCATGAAGGATAACCAGTTTTTAATTTGCCTCTACAAACATGGAGGTTAGAGATGGAGTCTTTTGTATGAGGAACAGTAGGGGCAATTGGAAAGGCCCATAGTATGTGTTGATGAGGCTGGAAAGGTAGGCTGGTACGTCCTATAGCATCCCGAGCTCTCGACACCAATCATCTTGTCTAATCTCCTCATTTTACATTTGATGAAATTGAGGCTTCCCAATATGAAGTGACACCCCTAAAGTCATGCAGCTAATTAGCAACAAACTTGGGATTTGAACACTGATCTCCTGGCTTCCTAGTCTAGGACTCCTGCTCTGGTACCATACTGCTATTCAGAAGTAAGACATCCTTGCTATCATATTTTCAAAACCCACCAGTTCTGAAAAAGTATACTCAGGCTCATGAAATTTGCATGAATCCTCATTCCTAATGCTCTTATCACCAACCTAAGAAAATCCTTTCATCTATTGGCCACAGACAGACTCAGAGTTTCTCCAGACATAGAGATGCCTTGAAGGCCTACGTGAAAGGGACTGGAAGGAAGAAGTGGAAAGAACTTGGCTCAACTTATTGTATGTGACACACCTAGTGATAATAATAATAATAATAATAAATAGTTCACATTTATATAGCGCTTCCTGCATGCCAGGTACTGAGCTAAGCACTTCACAAATACCTCATTTGTTCCTCAGGACAAACCTGGGAGGTAGGTGCTGCTCTTATTCCCATTTTGCAGATGAAGACACTGAGGCAGACAGAAGTTAAGTGACTTGCCCAGGATGACACAGCTATTAAGCATCTGGCATTAGATTTGAACTCAGGTATTCCTGCCTCTTGGCCCAGCTCTCTATCCCCTTGGCCACCTGCTGCCATTGCTCAAACTTTTGTAGTTTTCCAGAGCCTATTTTTCTTACCGATCAGAGATCTTTGGAAGAGTGCGCAGGGAAAAAGAACAGACTCCCCGTCTCTTAGCTTAGAGGGGATGGCCTAGAGGAGCAGAATGAGACATGTATTTTCAGATGACCTGGAGCAGCTGGGTAGTACAATGGGGAGAACATCAGGTCTCCAGTCAGGAAGACCTGACTTTAAATCCAGCCTTGGACACTATCTGTGTGACACCTTAAATTGCCTCAATTTCCTCATCTGTAAAATGGGGACAGTAATTGCACTTACGTTTCAGGGTTGATGTGAGAAACAAATGAGATAGAATCTGTAAAAGTGCTTTAGCACATTGCCTGGCACATAGTAGGCACTATGTGAATGTTAACTATTATCAGGGGCTATTATTCTGACATTTTGAGTGTGTTGAATTGTTTTGCTTGACTACATAAATCTATAGGGCTTCTACTTGGCAGGCAGGAAGGGACAAGTTAGTGGCTGGTGATACAGAGATGGAGAGACAAAAGAAAAATAAAAGGAAAAAAGACCATCAATAAAAGTTTAAAAATACACAGAACAAAACAAAAAGTTCAGAAGGAAATACAAAAATCAGGGCAATTTTGTTAGTATCACGTTAATTTTTAGAAAAAATGAACCTGTGATTTCATCAGTATAAGGAGCTATTGGTGAGGAGCTTTCTCTAGCAATGGAGAAAGACAGATGCCTATAAGCTAGATGGTGGGTAACATTCTATTAAAAATGTAAAGTTCTAAGCTTTAGGAAATTGTCTGGGGGCACAGAAAGATTAAAAGGCTTGCTTAGGGCTCCCACAGCCAGTAAATGATGGAGGCAGCTGTCATCAACCCCCCCGTCTTTCTGCCTGAGGCTTGCTTTCTATCTCCTAAGCCAGTTGTGTCAAACTCAGATAGAACCCAATTCTTGCTGCCTGAAAAATGACTTAGAAAACCACAAATAAACATTATCTATTTTTATTGTATTTTTATTTATTTTTCCTAACATTTCCCAATTACATTTTAATCTAATGCTTGTTGCCCTTGGGAGTTTTGAAGCCTGGGTCCATGGTTTTGATACCTTTTTCCTAAGCCATGTTGCCTGTATTAAATTTAATATTCACTTGTATACATTACAGAAATGTATGGTTTCATATATTATCCTCCTATTGTTTGTATACTGAAATGTTTGTATCAGCTGATGGTTATTAGAGATAAGGAGAGAGATTGGACCTGTGACTTTGTTAGCATAGGGAATTTCCAGATGAGGAAACTGTCTCCCAATGAAGACTCTCAACCATTCTACAGACTGTAGTCGTAAAATTGCTTGGGGCTTCAAGAGGCTAAGTAATCTGCCCAGAGCACACAGCCAGTATGAACCAGGGGGAACTGTGCTGGGTCTCGTACTATCTACCACTTTAATCAATGAGTTGGATAAAGGCATATGTAGTCTGCTCATCACATATGCAGATCATGTAAACTTGGAGGGACAGCTAACACATGGGATGTCAAATCAAGAACCTAAAGAACCTTGGCAGGCTGGAGCTATTGGGTTGGATCTCATAAGTTGAAATTCATTGGAGATAAAGGCAGAATCTTGTATTTCATCTTCACAAATATGATAGGGAAGGCAGGGTTAGATAGCAATTGTTCTGGGAAAAAAATGATCTGGGAGTTTTAGTGGACTGCAAGCTCAATTTGAGTCATCAACATCACGTGGCAGCCAAAAAAGCTAGCTTCCCATGGTACTTTGCCCTGTCCAGACCTCATCTTGAGCACTAGGTTCAATTCTGGGCATCGGTTTAAGAAGCTTATTGATAAGCTGGAGAGTGTCTGGACAAAGGTAACTGAGATGGTGAAGAGCCTTGAGTCTATGACACATTGTTGGTTGTCCTTCATTCTTGAAGAGGACCATGACAACAAGAAGGTGATGCCATGACTTGCAAGTGAATTGGATTTAAATGAGGGAGGGCCATGCAAAGTCACCCGTCTCACTTTCTCCTCCACAACCATCTGAGTCCAGTGACAAGATATAATCAGAATGACCAGAGAAGGTCCCTGATGCAGTGGGAGACCTTGGCCCTTCTCAGTTTGACTTATGACACATAAGGACTGGTTGAAGGAAATAGGTGTGTTTAGCCTAGAAAATAGAGGACATGATAGCTTTCTTCAAATATTTGAGGGCTGTAATGTGGAGGAGCAATTAGACTAGTCAGTCAGCTTGGACCCAGAGGGATGACAAACAGGCCATTTTATACTTGATTTCAGTAAAGAAGTTCTTAAGAAATAGAGCTGCCTCAATGGCGAATGATGTGCCTTGAGTGGTGATGTACTTCCCTTTTCTTGGAAGGTCTTCTAATAGACTGGATGACCACTTGGTAGGTATGTTCTTGTGGGAATTCCATTTGTGTATGTGTTGAACTGGATGGCCTCTGAGATACCTTCCAACTCTCAGTTCAATGATCCTGTGACTTGAACCCAGGCTTTCCTGGCTCCAAGGCCAGCTTGCTATCCACTGTGCGGTACTGTTTCCAATAATTATCTTCATGATAAAACACAAAATGTAAATAAAATAGCATAGTGCCAAGAGAAGGAGATTCCATGATCTTAGAGCAGAAATCATGAATATTCTGATAAAGAACAACACGTTGCAAAGTGTCCTACATACACTGGATACTCAACAAAATGTTTGGTGGTGATGAGGATGAAGATGGTTTCATCAATCTATCCACCAATGCAGATCCCTCTATGCATTCATAGACAGTTTGACAAATTGCTATTGTCAATAAAAATTAATTGCCTATTAGCTAGCTGAGTTTTTGTGATGAGCCTGTAGAAACTTAGCTAGACTCAGACAATAGGCACACAGTGTGGTAACATCTGCCAGTGCTTGATCTCAGCTTGGCAAGTCCTTAGACTCTCCAGATGGGATAAGGACATGGAAGAGGACTTTCTGTTAATGAGAGCTCACATTTGTGTGGTACTTTGATGATATCTCCCACAAAAGCCCCCCTCCAATGCCTCATTTTATCATGGAGGTTATTCTAGGTTCTCAAAGTCCATGCAGACCTGTTCTACTGTTCTGGAAAGGCTTCAATAGGGCCCTAGGGCCACACTAAGACTAATTTTTCCTGAAGGTCTGCCTAGTTTATCCCAGTGAGGTGTATCACTGGTAGCAGGATGGCCACTAGTGATGAAACATTTTTGGCCATAGCAGTCTATGAAACAGAGAAACATGAAAAGTGGCTTCCCACTTTTTAAAATATGCATATTGCCTATATATAAATTAGCTCTTTCTCTCATTTATAGATACAGATATATCTATGTGGGAATATATGTGGAAATATGTGGCTCTATAGCTGTGTCTATATTTGAGAGAAAGAGAAACTAATTTATGAACTATCAAAAGGAGGTGAATCTGTCCAGTCATCTAAAACTCAGGGATGTTACTGATACCAAAAAAAGTGATCAAAAGTACATCAGTAATTACCAACCTATACGCTATTCTCCCATCTATACAAAATCTTTATGAGGGTTATCAATACATGTATTGAGGGCATCCTTAATGAGAGTGATAGTTGGGAACAAGCATGCTTTCACAAATGATAGTGGATAACAGACCACATCTTTACCATCTCACAGATGAATGAAAGATATAGAAAACAAAAGATCTCATTTGCTCTTTGTTTGTTGATTAACAAAGCATTTGACTTGGTAGGACAAAATGGCTCCTTCATAGGTTCCTTTACAACAAAATGTCTTTCATCTATGTAACAAGGTCATTCTTAGGATTCCTCGGAAGAAAGAAATAACAACAGATGAACCTTGTTCAGTTACTCTGACAATAAACATCAGGTAAGGCACAAAACAGGGAGCTGTATGCTCACTTAAAAAATGGCAATAGTGAGGGAGGAAATCTATTGCAGAGTCCAGGTTGAGGAAGGATTCCCTGTGGATCGTGAGGTCCTTCAAATGCTTCTATTTGTAGGAGACATTATGTTGACTGAGTCAAGTCCTAAGATTCGCAGAACCTCTTCCGTCATATACATAATCACTCAAAGGTATGTGACCAGTCCATCCACATAAGAAAGAACAAAGGGATAAAGAATGTCTATTGTCTAGATTTCAACAGGCATCTGAGTGGACTCCCTATAGCGTTTGTCCAAGAGCCTGTATATCCAGGACAAATGATACCATTGGACAGTGAGGTTAGCCCATATTTGAAAAAAAAAAAGTATAACGGTGGGCTGGATTGCTTTCAGGAAACTGTGAAGGGCTTTTATTGACTCAAAGCTTCTACCATAGCAATCTAAATATTTTATCGGTTTTGATGTATGGCAGCAATTCATGGAACCCAGATGCCTTCAAAAAACTGAAGACAAACATCACAAAGGGGGCAATTAGAAAGTGAATTGTAGGCATGGACAGAATGAAACATATAACCAAGGAGAAATTCAGTACAAGAACAGAAAAAAATAATGTTATCTGTATGACAGAAAGAGAAGTTTGAAGATGAGCTGGCCATGTGGTGATAGCTAGTAATAACAGGTGGATGCCCAGACTACCCCATTGGTATTCTCGTAATATTAGGAGAAACAGGTTGGATATACCCTCTGTGGAGAACATCTGGGAGGATACAGATGAGAGATGCATAGGATGGGAAGTCATGGATGAGCTGTTATCACCACTGGAAATGACAACAGAATTGATGGCATCACAGATTCATTTACGTATTTGAGGATTTAATGTTAGCAAAGTACTTTCCACGTAACAAATCAAGATAGGTATTGCAAACATATTATTCCTATTTTACAGAAGAGGAAACTGGGCTTCAGAGAAGTTACATGACTTGAGCAAGATCACATGGCTACTAAATGTCAGGCTGGAACTTGAAGAGGTATTAGGATTTCAAGATCAATGATCTTCCCATGCACAGGCTGGGCTGTGCACAGTTTTTGGAGGAACATGTGTCTTTAGTGCCTACTTGGCTCATCAGCCCACCCAATATTACAGCTATAACAGGGAAGGTTACCTGTGTAACCCTGGGCAATGTTCTCTTCTCCCTGGGCTCAATTTCCTCATCTGTAAAAAGTAGGGGTTGAATGATATAGTATACAAAGTCCTTTCCAGATCTCAATTTTTGATCCTATGTGCACGTATGTTCCATGGCTCTGGAAGACTTTCTTATTTTTAGTTGTTGATTCCTATGCAAAATAATCTGTTTCTGCACAAAGAGGATTTGTGAACTGGGGGCTCAGTGGCCTTGCTAAAGACACATCCATTTCCCCCACCAGCTGTCTGCAACAAATAAAAAGCTGAGTTAATTAAATGCTATATCTATTGCTAGCTTCAAACAGAAAACTTTTTTTGTATTTTCTCCTGCAAAATTGATGACTGTCAGTACAGAGCCTTGGCAGCAATGGTTTCCAACAGTCCCCCACACAAAGCCTCCTTCGCCTGCAGAGAAGCTTGCCATTGGAGAATAATGAGAGAGCACATACTCATTTCCAACATCCACAGGTCACAGCACAGTTGCTTTCAATCCTGATGCTGCCAAAAGAAAGAACCTATCTCTTCTTTTCCCTTGGGGGAAAAGCAACACACTGTGGAAATCTATATGGATCTCACAGCATGGAATGTCTTCTGTTCTTTTTAGAGACTCTTTTCCCATGTCCTGGCTGGTGTTAAACATTTTCTGATGCTGGCGGCAATTTGTTCTATCAGCCAGGTGTCACCATTGCTGAGCAGGGATTGTTGGTATATGGATGCTCAGTGAAAATGGAGTGAGAGTTATTGTTTACTGACCTGTTACTGTGGCATAAAAGAAAGCTTTTAGACATTATGGGTTTAGAAACTTTTGATAGCAAAGAAAACCATAAGTGTTAGTATGTTAGAGGTTGAGGGGAAGAAACGAGAGTATCCATTGAAGGGTCCATACACAGGAAGTCTCTATTAATCTAGAAATGGTTATGGAACACATGAACATGCCATTTCTTCTTTAGCACTGAGATGGTTACACTATAGTTAAGGTTCTTCATTTTCATGCATTAGGAGACTTAACATGGGCTTTTGCTTGGAGGACCAGAGCTATTGAGTAAAATTAAAAAACCTGCTATTTCCATGAGCTATCATAAGGATTAATCCATAGTCTATCAATTAGAAGTCCTCATAGCCTATCAACTATGGTTGCCAGGCACTGTGCTAAGCACTAGGGATATAAAGAAACACAAAACATGGTCCTTACCCTCTTAGAGCTCACATTTTAATTGGGAACGTTTTTGTTGGATACAAGGTACATACAGAGTAGAAGGAAAGTGGTCTCAGAGGAAAAGGATGGGGCTGGGAGGGGACCAGGAAAGTATGGGGCTTAAGTCTTTCTGTATCTGAGATGGGGAACTATCATCATGTGAGGCTTCTGCTTTCATCTGTTCAGAGATGGCTGACATGAAAAATCTGAAGTACTGACGATGCTCTAGAGTCCCATCTCTTGATCTAAAAATTAAGTAACTTTTTAAAGAAAGAAGCATCATTAAAAGAGGGCATGTCGAAAACTGGAGGGGTTCATGAACACAGTGAATACCAACATGGGGTCCAACAGTGAGGAGATGATAGCCCTGTTGCACCCTGTCCTTGTGGCTGAAAAAGTTCATAGGAACATAGGATCGTATGTTGAGAAAACATCCAGAATGTTCCATACCATTTAGGAGACACATCCAGAGGAAGACAATTAGGATGAAAAAAGGTGTCAGGATTAATCTAAATAATGATTGGTTCAAAGCACTGGAGATGTTTAGTCAAGAGGAAAATAAGTGGGATATGACAACTGTCTCAAAGTATTTCAAGATTTGCCTTTTCAAAGATGCATTGGTCTCATTTTGGTTGTCTCTAAAAGTGCTAGTGGGTGACACTAGGTGTCAATGTGTGGTACTAGGAGTGATAGGTGGAAAGCATGAAGGAAATTTAAGTTTGATTATATAAGGGATAAAATCCTAGTCACCAAAATTATCCAAAAGTAGAATTAGCAATCTTTGTTTTGAGTGGGTTTTCCCTTACTAGAGGACTTCAGACAAAGGCTGAATGACCACTTGCCAGGTATGGAGTCTGGGTGACCTCTGAGGTCCTTTCTAATTTTGAGGTTCCATCATTTTGTGATTATTTAATAATCTATTCTCAGGTAGTCCACCATTGAATTCACCTAGAAATTGAGTGGGGCTGGGCAGATACAATCTATTCTGATTGTGTATCTTTAACAAATCCAGAACGGCAGGGAGTATGACGGATGAGTTTTCATTAGGAAACCAAGAGAAGGCAATGTAGGTCAAGGGCAGAAATAAACAGAAAAATCACACGCTATGTAAGGCCATGTAAGATCACACATTATGTGCAGTCAAAGAAGACAATGAAAGATGAGACAGAGAGAAACCCTGAAAAAGGAAAAGTTCACTGCCTTTTTCAAAATGTTGACTTCTATGCCTGCTCCTTGGGCATTGGCTTGTGATCATCTAGGTGGACTCCTTTTATGAAGGCTGGACTGTTTTTTGGTTATCTTGAGCTTGCTAACAGATACTTTAGGAGGTAAGTCATCAGTGGTGCCCCAGCTTTCTGAATCTGGCAGCAGAAGTGAAATTCATGTGTATTTGTACATATGAATGTGTGTGTATTTTATAGTCCATGGGCTTTCATCTTTTGTAATCATCACAATGGTGACATTCTGAACCTCTTAAAATTGTGAACTTCAATCCATAGACTTAAAATATGTGTATACCTTTGGACACAATGAAAGGACTTTCCCCCCTCTTCTATAGAAGAGATCCGAAAAAAGCTATTTTCAGACAGGAGAATGTGTTAGGAGACAACCTTCCAAAGAAATTCCAGGTGTCATATTTCATTAATACCTTTCAGCTGCATTGAAAAGAAATGGCAGGAGAGTGTAATTTCACTTAGAGAGTGAAGCAGAAAATGAATTTCTCATTGCACAGGCCCATATCAGCAAGCATGACTGTCTGAAGCAAACCTCTGACAACTAAGGGAGCTAGTGCAGAGAAGCATTAAATTACACCAGAAAAGAAAACAACATAAAGAGTTTAATTGTAATAATGGTGAGGGAGAAGGACAAGGAATGTAGTAAATGCACCTTTAAAAGGTACTGAAAAACAACCCAGTTTCACCCATTCCCTGGTTCATCATGGTGTCAGGGTTAATTGGGATCCAGTTCACAAAGAAGCCCTCAGCCATCAGGTCAAGTTCAAGATGGCTGGGTCACACTGAGTTCTGAGTCCAAAGTGATGTCCCAGAATGGTACTCTGTACTCTACCAGCTGTTCACTGATAGCATGAAGAATATCCTCTGAGATTTTCTGAAAGTCATTTGTAAAGTCTCCCATGTGCAGATGTGATTGAAGGGCACCTGTGCTCTCTTGGTGGATGCTTTGAGAGGTGTGTTGGTTTAGGCTACCCTTTTTGGCTAGGAAACTTCAGGAGAAGAAGGCAGGTGGGCAAAAGGAAAGGAAAAAGAAGCCTTGGGTGAGAAGATTGATTGAGAATATAATGCATTAATGCTCAGCTCATTAAGGTTCAACACCTCAGCTTTAACATGACAAACTAACTTGTGCCTGATCATTTGTGCCATGTGGTTAATAATGATCACCAAGCTGTGTTCTCTTTCTCTAATGCTTTGATTTTAATCAGTGTTTTCTAAGGTCCTTCCTTTGTCATTTGCTGGGCTTACGATGCTCTGGAAACCAGCTGCCATTCTTATTATCACATTTTTCTTCTCCACTGGATGGAAAAATGAGAAATGAATAATGCTGGTCCTTTTATCTTGCCTTTACTTATTTGGAATGGTTCATCTTTTACCTCGTGCCAGAAAGTAGAGATTGTCGATGTCTCTAACCACCTACTTCATAGATGTTTCCTCTGTTATTAATTCCAAGAAGATTCATGTATAGTCCCAATGAGTTGGAAAAGATAATAGGCTTTAGCTCTAAAAAGAATCTTACTTCTGGCACACAGCAAACTCCTAATAATCTTAAGCATGTAAGCCAACTATGAATTTATAAATAAAGAAACTGAGGTCTAGAGGGAGCAGAGAAAGATTATTCAAAGAAAGGCCTTTTGGCTTAACCCAGTGTTCTTTCTACTTTAACATTAATGCCTCAGAGAAAGACAGAGTGCTTGAACAGTGGATTGAATGTTGGGCTTCGAGTCAGGATAATCTGGGTTCAAGACCAGTCTCTAATGCATACTAACTATGTGACTATGGACAAAATGCTTTAACTTCTTTGAGCCTCAGTTTTCTCATCTGTAAAATGAGGGACTGATTAAGACAATGTTCTAAGACAATTCCAAAAGACCCATGACAAAAAATGCTATCTGCCTCCAGAGAGAGCTGATGAACTCTGAGGGCAGATTGAAGCATACAATTTCCATTTTCTTTATTTTTCCTGTTTTCATTGTGTGTGTTTTATCTTGCAACATGGATAATAGGGACATGTGTTTTGCATGACTTCATATGTAAAATTAATATCATAGTGCTTGGAGGAGGGAGAGCTGGGGGGAGGGAGAGGATTTGGAATTCAGAATTTTAAAAAGTGAATGTGAATTTTTTTTTACATTTAATTGGAAAATAGCTATTGAAATAAATTTTTAAAATTTAAAAAATTGAAAAATAAATAAATTAAAAATAAATTAAAAAATGAGAGAGTTGGACCAGGTATCATGTAAGCTCTTTTCTTGCTCTAAGTATATGATCCTATGCTTCTACGTTCCTTTTGGGTCACAACTGGGAAAGTCTGAAACCTTGCTAGTAGAAAAAGTTAAAACTCAATCATTCAATCAGCCAAATATTCATTAAATACCAATCAGGTGCCAGGCACTGTGCTAGGTGCTGGATCTGCAAAAATGCCAAGAGTGAAACAATCTGTACTGCCGAGGAGTTTGCATTCTAACCACCGAGCCAACAAGTACATGTGGAAGCATTTAGATGGTAGCTAAGCATGAAGAAGATTGAGGAGGAGGGCCCAGCATTGGGGAGGATCAGGCAAGTTCATCATGAGCAAGATGGCCTTGAGCCGCACTTTGAAGAAAGAGATGACTCTATAAGGCAGAGGTGAGGAGAGAGAACAATTAAGAGCATGAGCTTCTTAAGAGCAGCCACCGCCCTGTTTCCAAAGCACTCTACAGTGTCTTTTGGGAATGCTGTTGCTGTTGCTGACTCTTCATGACCCCATTTGGGGTTTTCTTGACAAAGATACTGAAGCATTTGCCATTTCTTCTCTAGCCCATTTTACAGATTAGAAAACTGAAGTAAACAGGGGTGAAGTGACTTGCCCAGGGTCATACAGCTCGTAAGTGTTAGAGGCTGGATTTAAACTAAGGAAGATGAGTCTTCCTGACTTGAGGCCCTGTGCTTGATCTGCAGCAGCACCACCTAGCTGCTCTGTCTGTAAATAGTTAAGTGCTTCATACTTATTCTTATATTCATTCATTCACATGACATACACAGATGACTGCAATATACTCGTGTATACAAAGATAAAGTGTTATGTGAGACGTTCGGAGTGTTATAAATCATTAGTGACCAGTAAAAGTGGAGGAATGTAGAGTAGGGGGGAAATACCAGTGGGTTCCAGGCAGAGGGAAGAGAGTGAGCAAAAACAAAGAACCAAGAGAGTGATGGGCCTGTTCAGGAGATACAGATTCAGTTAATATTAAGCATATCATACACAGAGGGGACAAGGCCAGAAAGATAAAACCTGATGGTAGAGCCTTGAATGCCAGGGTGAAGTCTCTGAACATATTATAGTGCTCTCGGTGGTGCTCTGTGATGCAGTGAAGCAATCTGAATGGAAATCACCAAATGGAATCAGCAAGTCTGGTGGAAAGGTAGGTTGGATGTAGTCTTCCCACCCATATAACACCCATTCAAATTTAGCTTGGACCAGTGGAATCAAATCATTACAGTGTCCAACTTCCCAGTGACCTTTGTGAAATGAAGTGGTTATTGGCCTACAGAAAGATCTCTGATATGAAGGTGGGGCTGGGAACACACAATCCAGAAGGGGAATCCTACAGTCTTGGAAACTGGATGATCTTCAGCTTTGGAAGCTGCCAAATAATGATGACCAGGTGATGCCAAGCTAGCAACACATGACTTCAGCAATCTGTTCCCAAGTCAAATTCTTGTTCTATTTGAAAATTTGTCCTGCCCTGTCTGAGTAAGTATTCAATCTGTTTTCCCTTGGCTCTGATACTTGAACTTTCAGCTTCTCTTGCCTGAAACCAGGCCACCAGGCCATTTCTTGGGCTGCTGCCATACTTCGACTTGCCTTTCCTGACCCCACTTCCAACTTGAATTCCTTTTTATTTATTATTTTCCCCTCCTAGATTAAAAACTCCCCAAAAGTAGGAACTGCGTTTTTTGCTTATGGTTCTGACCTTAGCCTGTCACATGGTAAATTCTTAATAAATTCTTTATTTATCCATGTATTTCTCTGTCTCTGTCTCTCTCACTATTCCTGTCTCTTTCTCACCCAGTCTTATCTTTATCTCTTTCTCTCTGTCTTGTTGCTTTTTTTGTCTCTCTTGCTGTCTCTGTCTCTCCCTATCTCCTCTGTATCTCCCTCTACCTCTTTTTCTGCCTCTCCCTCTGTCTCTCTGTTCCTTTCCTCTCTTCTCCTCTCCTCATATTCCCCTCTCTCCCTCTGTCTCTATATCTCCCTCATTCTCTATCTCTCTCCCTTCCTTCCTCCCTCCCTTTCTCTCTCAGATACATACACATCACATACTTCATTTTATACCTGCCTTGTAAGAGAGAGAAAACCCTTAAGCAAAAATACAACCATGCAGTACCTGCATATGACAGTGTAGAACTGTTCCCTGTAGGCCCTAACCTCTCTGGCAAAGGAAATTATTAGTGTTCATATGGAGAGGACATTTTTAGAGATCATATAGTCTGAACCCCTAATTTTATGCATCTGAGGCTCCAAGAAATCAAATGATTTGCTCGAACTCTTATAGGTAGTAAATAGCAGATGAAGGACTTGAACTCATCCTCAATACTCTAAATCTAGTAATTGCCTTTTGCCGCTAGAGGCATGTGTGTTTCATTACCTATTGTCTAGGGCCAAGATGGGCCACTATCATTCCGTAGAGTTTCCTGTGCTTTGATGTTCTTTTTATTTCTATTATTGTAGTCATAATGTACATTACTATTCTGATTTGGCTTAGGTCACCTCATACCATTTCAAATATCTTCCTATGTTTCTATGAATTCCTCATTTCTCATTACATAATAATCTTCCTTTATATTCATTTATCATGGTTTATTCAACAACTGTTATTGGTAGCCATTTACTGGAACTAAGGCTATATAGTTAAGTCCTTTATTTTATAGATGAGGAAACAAGTTTGAGAAACTTGCCAGAGTAAACATCAGAGGCAGAATTTGGACGCAATTTTCCTGACTCCAGAGACAATATCACTTTGTTTCTGGGTCTTTGCTGTCATCATAAAAACAAACAAACAATGTCCCCTCATCATATGAATATGTTGGAATATGTGGTGACTTTCTTTCTGCCCTTGACTTCCTCAGAGTCTATGCTCAATAGTAAGATTTCTGGAAGAACAGCACGGTGACTTATACAATTTAAAATTAATTTTGGAACAGTCAGACCAATTCTGAGCTTCACCAGTAGTACATTTCTGTGCCTGCCAGCTCACCGCCCCTCCAGCGTTGACTCTTGCCATTTTTTGGGTCAGCTTTGTTACTTTGCTGGATGTGACGTAAGGGTACAGAGTTGTTTTCTTTCTCTTATTTGTGATTTGGAGCATTTTAAATGTTTTCATGGATTATAACTTTTTTTGAAAACTGTTGAAAACAAAAAGGTGCATGTGCTTTTGTGAGTGATTTTTGGCCTTATGTAATCGAATCATTTGTGTCTTGTAAGAGTTTGGAATAATGTAAAAACCTTTAAAGTTCTGGAATGGAAGAACAACAATACTGACGACTTTGGATGCATAGAAATTTAATCTGAGGAATAGAGTGAGAAACCAGTGGCATATTTCAATCATCCCATGGTCATTGGCCAGATTCCACCCCTGGACTTTGATACAAAATCCCCTTAATAGGGTGATCTCCGAGGATAGACTTCGGCCTTCTAGAGGCCATAGAAATAAGAGACTTCAACTGTGGAACCCAAAGAATTTGATGTATGATTATTTAAGTTTTTATAGAAAAGGAGAAATGAAACTCACGTATCCCCCAGAAGGACTCACTATAATGTCATGATCTTTTGACGGTGCCCCATGAGGGTGACCATGGGAGTAATGCTCCCCCAACCACAGCCTAGCACAGTACAAAGAAACTGAATTTTGGAGTCAGAGTACCTTGGTTTGGATTCTGGCTCTGCTGCTTACTAGGACCTCTGGGTGAACTCGGACAAATCACTTCACCTTTATGTACTTCCATTTCCTCAGCTGTGAAATGAAGAAGTTTGACTGGGTGATATATAAAATTCCTTTCATCTTTCAATATTTGGACCCCCGATCCAGGGGTTGAAGCTGGCTCATGAGAGCTGATTGTTAAATTTTCAGTGTAGGTATTTATACCCAGGAAATTGGCAAATACCACAGATCTCCAGTGGCCAAACCTCCACATGCTTCGGCGTAGCCCTGGGGAAATGCAGAAACACCCCACCAGGCTTCAGCACATACCAGTTACCATCAGTAGGACCCCAGCTCAGCACCAGGTAAGCTGCCAGACTGCTATGGCCTCCAAGAGTGCAAGTCAAACCCCACCCCAACCCCTCAATACAACACAAGACATGAGGGTCCCTCCCATCCTCTCCAGGGCCTCAGGGCAACATCAGTGCAACACCAGGTAAACAGCCAGGGCCTGCAGCCCCTTCTACCCTGGGAGCAGAGATCAAATTTAAAAGAAAGGAAAAAAAAACCAAAAAAAATGATGAGCAAAATACAACAAAAAAAGAACCTGATCATAGAAAGTTTTTATGGTGACAGGGAAGATCAAGATACAAACTCAGGAGAGGACAACAATGTCAAAACTCCTATGGGCAAAACCCCAAAGGAAAATAGGAAGTGGTCTCAAGCCCAGAAAGAACTCATGAAAGAGCTCAAAAAGGAGCTTAAAAATAATATGAAAGATAGAAGAAAATGGGAAAAGAAACGAGAGTGATGCAAGAGAATTATGAAAAAAGAATCAACAGCTTGGAAAACTTTTTAAAAAGTAAAATTGGCCAAATGGGAAAAGAAAGTACAAAAGCTAATTGAGGAAAAATAAAACCTTAAAAATTAGAATTGGGCAAAGTGGAAGCTAATGACTCTATGAGACATCGTGAATTAATCAAACAAAATTAAAAGGCTAAAAAAAACCTGGAAGAAAATGTGAAATACCTCACAGGAAAATAACTGACCTGAAAAATAGATTCAGGAGAGACAGTATCAGAATCTACTGACTACCTGAAACCTATAATCAAAAGGAGGACCTGGACAGAATCTTTGAAGAAATTATCAAGGAAAACTACTCTGATGTCCTGGAACCAAAGGGAAAAATAAGCATTGAAAGAATCCTCTGGTCATCTCAGTAAAGAGATCACCAAATAAAACCCAAAGGAGCATTAAAGCCAAATTTCAGAACTATCAGGTCAGGGAAAAAATACAAGTGGTCAGAAAGAAACAATTCAAATATCGGGGAGTTACAAACAGGACCTGACAACTGCAATGTTAAAGGGTGAGAGGTCATAGGACATGATATTCTGGAAGACAAAGGGTTTAGGACTACAACCAAGAATCACTTACCCAGCAAAATTAAGTATAATACATCAAGGGAAAAAATGTCTATTCAATGGAGTAGAAGGATTTCAAGCTTTCATAAGGAGAAGACAAAAACTTAACCAAAAATTTGACCTTAATATCAAGACCCAAGGGAAGCATAAACAGGTAAAATGTGAAAAGAAAGCAAGAGATTCAGTAGATCAAAACTATTTATATCTCTACACAGGAAGATGATACTCATAATTCTTAAAAATCATATCAGTAATAGTACAGCTAGAAGGAATATACATAGACAGAGGATATGGGTATAAGGTGAATTTGAGGGAATAAGATTTAAAAAAAATTAAGGGATGAGAAAGAGGGGTACAATGAGTACACAAGGAAGGGAAAGGTAGAATAGGATAAAATATTTCACATATAGAGGTGAGAAAGATTTATTACAATGGAGGAGAAGAGGGGAGAGTGGGTGACAAGTGTCATTTGAACATTAATCTCAGCATAATCAGTTGAATATAGACATCTATCTTCCCTGACAGGGATGGAGGAAGGGAGGAGATCAAGTAAAGGAGTGGTGGGGACTGACAGAAGGGAGGGCAGGTCATGGCAGGTGGAAGACAGAAGCAAAACACTGATGAAGAGGGAAAGGATAAAAGGAGAGAAAGGACAGACAGGAGGAAGAATACAATGAAGAGAAATACACAGGTAGTAATCATGACTGTAATGTGAATGGGATGAACTCTTCCATGAAATGGAAGCAGATAGCAGAGTGGATCAAAAACCAGAATTCTACAATATGTTGTTTACAAGAAACATATTTGAAGTGGAGAGACACACTGAGTAAAGGTAAAGGGCTGGAGCAGAATTTATTAAGCTTCTGTTGAAGTAAAAAGAACAAGGGTAGCAATTCTGATCTCAGACAAAGTAAAAGCAAAAAGAGACCTAGTTAAAAGAGATAAGGAAGGAAACTACATCTTGCTAAAAGGTACAATAGACAATGAAGCAATGGCAATACCAAACATGCATGCACCAAGTGATATAGCATCCAAATTCTTAAAGGAGATGTTAAGTGAGTTACAGGAAGAAATAGACAACAAAACTATACTAGTGGGAGACCTCAACTATTCCCTATCAGAACTTGATAAATCCAACCAAAAAATAAAAAGAAAGAGATTAAGGAGGTAAATAGAATATTAGAAAGGTTGGATATGACAGACTATTGGCATGATTAAAACATAAAGGGTGACACCAAGAGCACATTGGAAGAGCAAGGAATCATCTCCCTGTCAAATCTATGGGGAGTGGAAGGATTCATGACCAAACAAGAGATAGAGAGCATTACAAAATGTAAAATAGATAATTTTGATTATATTAAATTAAAGAGCTTTTATAAAAACACAAAACCAATGCAACCAAGATTAGAAGAAAAGCAGGAAGATGGGAAACAATCTTTACAGCAAGTCTCTCTGATAAAGGCCTCATTTCTCAAATATGTAGGGAACTGAGTCAAATTTATAAGAATATAAGCCATTCCCCAATTGATAAGTGGTCAAAGGATATGAACAAGCAGTTTTCAGATGAAGAAATCAAAGCTATCTATAGGCATATGAAGAAGTGCTCTAAATCACTTTTGATTAGAGAAATGTAAATTAAAACAACTCTCAAGTACCACCTTATACCTATCGGATTGGTTTATATGACAGAAAAGGAAAATGATAAATGCTGGAGACAATATGGGAAAACTGGAACATTAATGCACTGTTGGTGGAGTTGTGAACTGATCCAAACATTCTGGAGAGCAATTTAGAACTATGCCCAAAGAGCAACCAAATTGTTGCAATACTGCTACTGGCTGGATATCCCAAAGAGATCATTAAAAAGAGAAAAGGTAATTGAGGGAATGCCCATCAGTTGGACAATGGCTGTGGTATATAAATTTAATGGAATACTATTGTATGATAAGAAATTATGAAGAGGCAGATTTCAGAAAAACCTGAAAAGACATGTATGAACTGATGCAAAGTGAAATGAACAGAACCAGAAAACACTGTACACAGTATCAGCAACATTGTGTGATGATCGGCTATGAATGACTCAGCTCTTCTCTGCAACACAATGATTCAAGATAAGTACAAAGGAAAATGCTATACATATGCAGACAAAGAACTGATGGATTCTGAACACAGATTGAAGCATATTTTTTCCACTTACTTTATTTTTTCTCATTTTTTTTTCCTTTTGACCCATTTCTTCTTTCACAATTCAGATAGTATGGGAATATATTTACATGATAGCACATGTATAAACGATACCAAACTGCCTGCCATTTTCAGAAGATGGGAGGGTAGGTAGAGAGGGAGAAAAATTTGGAGCTCAAAGTCTTGTAAAAATGAATTCTAAACTTTTTCTTGACATATAACTGGGGGAAAACTCAAATACTATTTAAAAATTTTAAAGTGTGTTGTGTGCACATTCCCTCCCCCTTCCAAAAGCTGGTTGTTAATCACTTACCAGTACATCACTACCTACATCCCAGGCTACTACTCTTATTTCCCAAACAATTTACTAACTTTTGTCCCCACATGGGAACAACATAGCTTTTCCAGTTTGCAAGCAGCTGATATTGTGGGAATTCAATTAAAAAGCATTTATGAAATGACTTTTATGTGCAAACAACAGACTGTGGAACTTGCCATGGGCCCTGTCTTGGGATGCTTGCTTCTCTTACCATGGGTACTTGGTAGGTTGGTTGGCACGGGACCCTCAGTGCACGAAGACAGATCCCCATTAGATAGATATCAGTTGGTCTCAGCTGAGTTCCTGGCTGGATCAGTAGAGAAGTATGCCAAAAGTGCCCAGCTGCAAAGTGTCCAGGGGAAGGATGAAATATTATTTCCTCAAGGAAATAAAGTAATGGCTGCTGGGGCTTCTCTACTAATAAGGACATATAGAAAATGATGGCAATCATGAGATCACAGATTTAAATCAGGAAGAGACTTCCGTCATGCTCAATCCTTGTCATTTTAATAAGAGTAATGTAAAAAAAAATACTACTACTAAAAACAATGACTAGCATTAAGTGCTTAACACAGTGACTGGTACATAATAGGCACTATATATACATATATATATATATATATACATATATATATGTATATATATATATATACATATATATATATATATATACATATATATATATATAGGCTATTTATTATTATTATTATACTTAAAGATGTGCAAAGCACTTTACAAATGTTATCTCTTTACAAATATTACAATTGTAAAGCCAATACTATCATCCTTATTTTACTGAGAAGAAAACTAAGACTAAGAGGTTAAACAATTTTTTCATTGTTGTTCAACCAATAAGTGTAGGAGGTGGGATTCAAACCCAAGTCCCCGGACTCTAGATGCAGCCCTGTTACCACTGTGCCATGGTGTCTTCCATCAGTTTAAATTTCATGGTTTCCCCCCTTCCATAGTCAGTCGCCTTTAAACATAATTGCTGTGTAGGAATTGCTGGACTTTTATCATCTAGCTATTTGCTCACTTGATATGTTTAATTTTGTAATTTAAAATTATTTTAATTTGTATTTTATATTATAATATATTGTATATTATATTATAAATATATTGTATATTTAATTTGTATTTATACTGTAAAAGAGCCTGGACAAATTTTCTAATGGCTAGTAATGATTTATTTTCCCCATTTCCAAAGTAACCCATCCATTTCCTCAGACTATTTCTTTGTTGGGGAATGTTTTTATGAATATATCCCAGTTCCTTTCAGATTCTGGATGTCAGATTTTTAGCAGGCACATTTCCTCCAAAAATTGTTTCCCTCAATTGGTTTCTTTTCTTTTATTTTGGAAACATTCTTTTTGTCATGAAAGATCCTTTTATTTTTAATTATTGAATCCGCCAGCTTTATTTCTAATAATTTCACTTGTTCAATAGATAAAATTTATTCTTTTTCTCTAAAATGGAATTAATTATTCTTTTCTTTCAGTTTTTATTATGAAAAGATCTTTAGATGATTTGTCTAATTATGAAGTTCATTGTAGTTATTTAACATATTTTTTATTTAATTATTGTATATGCATATTGTATGTATATTAACGTATATGTATATTGTAATGTGGTTTTAAACTGTTTTTAAAAGTTTCTTGACTAGTTACTAAAAGAACGATGCTGTTCTCCAATGTGGTTCTTTTGGGGTCTATCAAATACAAATATCCTATATGCCCTGTTCTCAGTTTCATTTCCATGTTCTCTATCTGTTCTACTATTCTATTTTCTATATTTTTTTACCCAGTATCAAGCAATTTTTGGAATTGCCATTGAAATCTTTCAAGTTCCCCTTAGTCAAAATTTGTTTTCATAGTCCTTTATGGTTTTACTTTTTTCCCCATGAGAATTTTATCATGGCTTTTTACTGTCAATAAGGTATGCCATTGATATTTTCATTAAAATGTATTAAATTGATAAATTATTTTGGAGGAAATCCTGAAATACAAGAATAATGGCCCTGTGACTTTTAAATTTTTGTCATACATTTAGATGAAGGAACTGATAACACAGCGATCTTCTGACCTCAAATTTGCAGAAGCCCCAAAATTATGCTGAAGGGTAATTTTTGTCATGACATTTAGGATCCAAAAAGACTTTTCCCCCATCATTGTTTTTGCTCAAGCACTTGTGAGCTCACTCGTGAGCTCTCAGAAACACACACACACACACACACACACACACACACACACACACATACACACATGTGCACATACACACACAACTTCTAGAGACCTTTGAGGTCATCTAATCCAAACCCCTCATTTTGCAGATAAGGAAACAGAATGCAAAAAGATTAATTGACTTGCCCAAGGTCACAAAGACAGTTAAGTAGCACGGAAAGATACTGTCACCATCCTGATGCCAGCCTCCAGCAAGCTCTGGTGACTCCCTATCATGTCCAAGATCAAATATAGAATCCTCTGTCTGGCTTTTAAAACCCTCTGTAACCTGACCCATTTCTAACTTCACCCCTACATACTCTACAGTGACTTCTTTGCCATTCTTCAAACACAATACTTCAATTCCCTATTCTGCATTTTTCCTGGCTGTCCTCCATGCCTCATCCCTACTCCTTCTTAGCTTTTTTCAAGTCTCTGCTGAAGTAAATCCCACCTTCTGCAAGAAGCTTTTCTCAGTCCTCCTTAACCTTAGTGCCTTCCTTCCAACATTATCACAGTTTATCCTGTAGGAATATTGTTTGTAAATAGTTATTTGCATGTTTTCTCACTCATTAGACTGTGAGCTTCTTGACAGCAGGGGCTGTTTTTACAGTTTTTGGTATCTCCAACACTGCACGTAGTTCCTGGCACATAATGGGTGCTAAATGAATGCTTATTGACTTGACATGGTGTTGATGGGCTTCTTTGGTGTAAGCTGGACTAGACACCGTCTGAGGTACTTCCTAATTCTAAAATTCTATGACTTTGTGACACTTTTATTATCTTCCTAATTGGTCAGCTCTCCTCTGATTTCTGTTAAAAGTCATCTAAAATCATCTTTGTATGGGTCTTTGTATGGGTCTATGACAAGATAATGCCTGGATATTTTATATATTTTTATCATTTTCACCCATGGCATCTCTCTTTCAAATCACCTTTTGGTGATTTATTATTCATGGTACATAAGAAGACAGAAGATTTTTTATGATTTTGTCTTACACACCATTTATTTGTTAGTCATTTATTATCCAAGTTAATTTTTTTATTGTCTTTTAGACTTCTGGATATACAATCATGTCATCTGAAAAAAAGACATTTCAACCTGTTCATTGTTAATGCTTACTTGGTTAATATGTCTTTCTTCATGATTTATTGCCTTGACTAATATTGTACTATGGACAGCATTGCTTCATTTTTTAAAAATAGGAACACCTCTAATGCATCTCCATTTTCTATTGTCAAAGAATTAATCCAGAATGCAATTTCCAATTTACTGAAATTAGTTTTATTTTTATTGTTCGGTTGTTCTTCAGTCATTCCTGACTCTTCCTGACCCCAGTTGGGGTTGTCTTGGCAGAGATACTGAAGTGGTTCGCTATTTTCTTCTCTAGCCCATTTACAGATGAGGAAACTGAGGTAAACAGGGTTAAGTGATTTGCCCAGACTCACACAGCTAGCATCTGAGGCCAGTTTTGAGCTCATGAAGATGAGTCTTCCTGATTCCAAGCCCAGTGCTCTATGCACTGCCCCATAATAGCTTTATTACTTATAGCTAAAAGAAAGAGCTTTTTCAACACAGGCAGGAATTCTGTGAAGAAGCTTCTTGTCTCACCATTAAAGGCTAAACATTTTTGTATTCTTTGAAAAAGGAAAAAAAAAGCTATCAAGCAAGGGTCTGATAAATGGAAGTATATGGAGTTGGGAGATTAATAGCAGTAAGAAAAACAGACATGATAATGGAGATACAAAAGAAGGAACAAGTGAAATTTAACAGATGTTGGAAGGGGGTGGATTGTTGGGATGTTCTGAGAAAGAGGTAAAATATTAACAGGTTATTGGTTACAATAAGTAGAACTTCCATTCTGAAGAAAGCAGGCTTTCCCATGGGAAAAATATTTTCTCCTACTAGTCTTTCTTCAGGTTAGAAACACCATGTCTACCTATAAGCCTTCACTGTAATGTCAAGGGTGACAAAATTAGATAAGCTTCAAGGTATAGATTTTGGTTTCATGTAGATAACTTTTATCATATCAAGGGGAAAAAAATTCTTCTATTCCTCTACCTCGAAATGATTTTCAAGTATGAATAAATGTGTATTTATTGAAGGAAGCTTCCTTGGCTTCCTTCAAATCTCAACCAAAATCCTGCATTTGTCAAGAAGCCTTCACCAGTCCTCCTTAAACTTAATGCCTTCTCTCTGAGACTACTCCCAACTTATTAAGTATTTATCTTGTTTGCCTGTTGTCTCCTTCCCTTGTGGACTGATCTACTTGCTTGAGAGAAGGGGCTATGTTTTTGCTTTTCTTTGTATCCCCAGCATTTTAGCACAGTGCCTAATATTTAGAAAGTACTTAATAAATGCTAATTGACCCACTGCCTGAATTTTTATCAAAGACCTTTTCTACAGTTACCAACGGTCAGATTTTTAAAAAAATTCTTATTGATATCATTTATTATATTAATCATTTCCCTAATATCCTAATTTTCCAACTGTCAATCCCATTCTATCAAAATGGTTATTTTGTGGATATATTGATATATTTTATATACCAACATTTTATCTAACACTGTTTTATAATTAGTGTTAAATAATAATCTTGGCTTGTCATTTCCTTCTTTTTCTCCAGCCTGTTCTTGGACAGGTTTGGGGGGCAGAATCATATTTGTCTTACACAATGAGCTGAGTTGTATTCAGCCTTTCACTCTATTTAGATTTTTTTTTTTTGTAATACTGAGATTGCGTGACCTGGAAGAACCACTTGATCACTTTATTCACTTTAATCACTTTAGCTTGTTAATACATAAAATTAGATGATATTACTTCAGGGACTTACTATATCATTTGTGATATTGAGTATTAAGAACTCTGTAAAACTTGAAGTCTTTTAGAAATGTCAGCTATTACAATCATTACTCTTTACTGATTTGGAAGATTTTATTTGTTAATCTTTCCTATGCCAGCCCCTATCAGCTTTTGGTTTCATGTAGATAACTTTTATCATATCAAGGAGACAAACACTTCTCCAGGGTTATGACACCATCTTATGTTAAGATCTTGGTCAAGCATAGAAGATACCAAGGTTATTCCGTGCATCACAGGCCATCGCAATCATGCTAACTTTTGTTCTCCCACTGGACTTCCATGAGTCTGAAAGAGAGAGTGAGGCTGATAACTTTGTGCAACTGTGCCTCACTGAAATCCAATTCACTTGAAAGTCAAGACCTCACTCCTGATGTCTTTGGTCCTCTTCTAAAATGAAGGACTAACAATTTATGTTGCATATAAGTAAAACAAGCAAGGGAGAATCAGGCCTTCAATATGATAACACTTTATTGCTTCACAACCAATGTGGTGAAGCCCCATCATAGATGCCATACCACCATACAGCTATACTATTCATTCGAAAGGAATAAAACAATATCATGGCTGCAGGGCATCTGATGAGGGAATATAGCAGTTATCTAGAGAGGACAGGTATAAGATATTAATTAGATCACACACCTTCAGAGATTGCTTCAGCTGACTAAGTAAACTTCTACAGCTGACAGAAAATGAAGCCTTCAGGGAAAGGGCCACTGGATCGAGTTTAATAGGACCATGAGAAGAGAAGTAGAGAAAGATCATAGTGGGTCAGTTCCCCAAGCCAACTAAAGTCTCTGACACACTTGTTTAGAAGATCAAATTATGTGTGTATGTTTTCAAATTTGAGTTTATTTGCTCATGCCTGAATCATGAATGGATAAATGAAAAATCATTAATTAAGCCTTTCCTTCATTCCAAGTACTGAGCTAAGCCTGGGGAACACAAAGACTAGAGGAAGAGCTCCTCTTGGGGCTTACATTCTAATAGAGCAGACAAAATATAAAAGGGAATGCTGGCTAGGGAGGGGCACTTTGGTCTGGAAAAATTACAGGGATGGTGAGTGGACCCTTTAGGGAGTGGATTGGCATATCTCAACCAGGAACAACAGCAGCATTAGTTTAATTAGGGTTCCAAAAATGGGACTGGAGTTGGAGAAGGGAGGTAAAGGTAGAAGGGTAAAGGAGGAAGAAGATAAAGGTAAGGAGGAGAAAATGAGGGTGAGGAGGAGAGTAGGGAGTGAAGTAAAGCTGGAGAGCAGGGAGTAAAACAAAGCATGACTGGGACTTTTCCTGAAATAGCAGTGTGGGAGAGGTAGTCACTAATTAAGAATGAGGGGACCCCATGATAGAAGTTTCTCCAGGGTGAGGAATGTGGTTGGAGGAGTTTGTTGGAGAGTTGAAAATAAAATAGGAATGGCTAGGGATTTCCCTAAGATACCCCTGCTTCACTGTCTCCTGTCTGTCACTATGGGCCATTTTCTATTGGAGATGGGTACTCTGAAAAGAATGCTAAAGCATCATATTCAATGAGCATTCACCCAGATTTTCCTTCCCCATGAAAAGGTGAGTTGTCAAGGACTTGACTGCATTATCCATCCCATTTAAGAGAATACTTCCTTGAATCTTCTCGAAAGCATCCTAAAAGTATTACCATTGATAGAGGTCCTGTGAGGTCCTGTGACTAAAACCTTGGGGGGTTCTGATTGGCAAAAGGTAGATGAGGAATGACAACTCTCCCAGGACTTTTGATGCCTTTATTTTGGAATTGGATTCCCTTATCATGTAGCAGCCAGAGTTGTACCTAAAGCTAGGCAACTGGGAGTTTTTCCAGGGAGCTAAATTTAGAGGACACTGACTGTACTTTCAGTCCTTCAGCAACATGAAAAGAACAGAGCTTAGGCATGTAGTAAGGAAAATGAATTGGAATAGGAAGCAGATTGAAATGAGGTGCTTCCCTGTTCTCCCTTCTCAAACACATATAGAAGCTTCATGTTTGTGTTCTGGGGATTCTGGCTTCCCTTCGTGGAATGGTATCTCTCCCTTGACTGAGAGGATGAGGTGTTTTTTGCCCTAGGTATGGATTATAATATCTATTCTAGATATAAAAATGTAGTTATGACTCTGGTTAGAGTTCTGGGGAAAAAAATTCACCAATGAGAGAAGGGTCCCAAAGGGGCAGAGGGAGGATGCATGGTGGTGAAATCCAGAAAAAATCCTTTTCATCTCTAAATTGATTCTAAGACCAATAGGGTCAGTGATATTTACACACAAGTATATATGATTCAAATAAGAATATAATAAAGTTATCAGAGAAGCACTAAGTGCTATGAATATTGTCAGAGAACTCTAGAGTTGGAATAAACCCTTAATGATTTCACCTTCATTGTGCAGATGAGGAAATAGACCAATAGGATTGAAATGATTTCCTCAAATTCATGCTTCTAATCAATGACAACATCAGGACTCGAACCCATGTTTCTAAGCCCATTCAGCTTTCTATTTTCCTGTAATGCTTTTCTTTAGCTCATGGGTCTCTCCATTTTGGAGACACCCCATTCCCTTGCCTAGATCTGATGACAGGACCTTTTGAGAGTCTCAGGTCAAGCTTCTAAACCATCATAGTTACCCCTCTAGGAGGAATCAGAATGGAGGGGAGGGGAACTTCATTCCCATATAATACCCTGATTCTGAAAGGACATTTTCCTATTGGATCCTGTTAACTGAAGAGCCTGCCTCTTCCCTATGATAGATTATATTTACTGTCTTACTTTATCTCCACCAGACATGCAATAGAGCTGGAGTATGTTGTGCTACAGAAAATTCTATCAGCCCATGCAGAAACACATATGGGAGACTTGAATGAAGAAAACTCCATGGTTGTTTTTTTTAATGTGTCCAAAATGGGCTTTAAAAACTTTAAAATGGAAAAAAGTTTGCCTCTTTAATGAAAGACTTCAATAAAAAACAGGCTTAAAACTGCCAGTTGCCACCTACCTACCTTAAGCTCAATGCCACTACCAATTGCCTAAGAGAAGCATTCATTCAGGGCCTTTGGTATACTCTGCTGAGCCTAGTGAATAATGAGTCCAGCTTCCTTTCACCAATGTACAGGCAGATGGACTGTATACTCTCAAAAATGCATTATTCAAAATCTCCTTAGCATTCCCTCAAAATAAAACAAAAATTACCTTTTGTGCTAGGTCATAACGTAACTAATTTGGAATCAAGGTTGAATTACATTACATATCATTACAAGTCAGTTAAACTTATATGTGTGGCACAGAAAACCCAGACATGAACCTACAAGCACCAGACTTCCACATTCTATTTGTGTCTTAATTAAATCATTGTCATTCTATTTGATCTGTTCAGGTCATAATTTAGCTCTATGGAATTTTTTTTACCCATATCCAAAGGTAAATTCTCTTAAGCATTCTTCACAGGGTTCCTGGAACAAATGCTTTTGGTGGAAAGATCTCATTGTCTGATATCGTGGAACGTTTTGAAGTTTAGCAGATGGCTCATTTTACAGATGATTGTTGAATAATACATTCCTAAACTCATGAAAAATAGATTTAGAATTAGAATGGTGCCAAATCAAAAGGCACTGGGGTGTCTGTGTGTCTTTGTACAGGTGTGTGTAGTTTTCAAAAAACTACAGAATAAAAGTGAGCCAACTTAGATGGGAAAGGCTCAGTTCCAGTTGGATTCTCACTGATGGGCTTGGAGAGGATTAATGGTGGGAACCAAGGCTATAATTGTTTCTCCAGGACTTTACCATAAGGGTAGGGAGGTGGCACAGGGGAAAGGGTGCTAGGTTTAGAATAGAAAGAGATGGGCTCAAATCCTGATACTGCTTACCTCTGTGTGACCTTAGTCAAAGCACTGCAGTAGCTTCAGTTTTCTCATCTGTAGAATGAAAGTTGGACTAAATTACCCCCGAGGTCCCTTCCAGCTTTACATCTGGGATCCGAGATCTGTTGTTGAACCAGATCTTTCAGCCCAAAATGATTCTTTCAGACATTTACATGTTTTCAAATATAAATTACTTCCAACTTCTTCAAGGTTCAAAAAAATCGCAAGTATCCACATGATAGTATAAAATGAATAAAAAACCATAACGACAAAGAGAGCCACTATGGGCTGCATGATAATAAGTAAATTCCCATTTAATTATTCACAACAATATTTCTATATGTTTGAAGAACAGTTAATTGAAAGACAGAGGCAATATTGTATAATGGCCATGGGGCACAGAGATGTCTTCTTCTGACACTTACTAGCTATATGACCCCCAAGCAAGTTACTTCATCTGTTCAGGTTTCAGTTTCCTCGTCTGTCAAATGAAGGGGGTGGATAACATGGCCTCTGAAGTCTATTTGATCCCTAGGTCTATGATCTTAAGCTTTCTCATAGGTAGGATGCAACCTGCCCTAGTGGAAAGAATCCCATTCCAGGAATTCTCTGTACTGCCCAAATCACACAACCTTCAGGTACTTGTGTAATAATTGTACATGTGAGATATTATTTGTTCATTGTATGGAAGTTATATTTAATAATAAGACTTAACATTTATATAGGTCTTTAAAGGGCTTTGCATATGTTATCCCATTTGACCTTCACGGAAACCTTGTGAGGTAGGTACTATTATTATCCACATTTTACAGATGGGGAGATTGAGGCTGGGGGAGGATGAGTGATTTACTTAGGGCCACATGGCTAGTCTGAATCTGAAGAGGGCAACCCAGTTCTTTCTGACTTCAAGTTGACAATCCTATCTGCTATACCATTTTTCCTTTATTCATAAAATTAAGATTAAAAATTGATAAGGTTTGGAGCACATATAGATTCATGCACCCCTGCCATAACTGCATATGTCTTAAAGATCTAGAGCCCTGAGGCTGAGAACCACTGTGATACATTATTTTGAAGATTGTTGAGGTGACCTAATCTTTGTACTGGAACCTGTCAATCATGGAAAAGTGTCTCTATTTCTTTCTATCTTTCTGTCTGTCTTTCTCCCTCCCTCCTTCTCTCCCTTTCACCTTCCCAGCCTCCTTCTCTCCCTCTGCTCCCTCCTGTCTTCCTGAAGTCCTGGCATCCAAAACAAGCTAACAGATTAAAGGAGACTTGGTTGTTTCAAAAGCTGAAACAAACCAATCCCAAACAAAGAAAACCCATCTGCTTTCCCAAACCCTTGTTAATGCCAAATTGGGCCAGCTTCAAGGGATAAGGCTATGTCCAGCAGCCAAAAGAGGACATGCCAGGCAATAGGCATTAGGATGAGAACAA
The DNA here is from genome assembly GCF_003287225.1 of Phascolarctos cinereus. NCBI lineage: Eukaryota > Metazoa > Chordata > Mammalia > Diprotodontia > Phascolarctidae > Phascolarctos > Phascolarctos cinereus. The sequence goes on along the minus strand of NW_027555514.1, from coordinate 27,476,976 downwards.
AGCCAACCTCACTCTTCTAAAAAGGAATCATGCAACAAAGTAAAAAAAAAAATCACCTTGTTTAGTGTGTTAGCCCAACAGCATTGGGGTCAAATGCTGGTGATGGATGGTAAAGCTAGTTTGGCCATTATCATTTATTTTAAAATATAAGGGGCTATTCCAATGTAGGACATTCTATGAAATGTAATATATCTTAGAGGAAGGAGCACAGATTTGGAGTCAGGGGACCCATGTTCGTATCAAGGTTCTGCCACTAACTTCTACCAAATTTTGGGAAAGTTTTTTTATCCTTCTGGGCCTCAGTTTTCTCATCTGGAAAATGAGAGTATTCTGCTAACCGACCTCAAAGCTTCTTTCCACGTTGAAATTCTATGCATACATTTGTAAAAAAACACTAGCTGAAGAACAAATGTTGGCTGACATCGCTTACAGAATAATTAACAAAATAATGAACTAGTTTTCATTTCTGTTCTATTGTGAATTGTTTTAAACCTTTATTAGGAGTGTCAACATGGACAAATTTTGGCTGAGTATGGGTCCTTTCTTCGAAATGTGATACTTATGAAATTCAAATATGCTTGCTAATTTCAAGCAGTTTCACTTATTTAAGAGTAGTAATGGTTGTTTTTTTGTTTGATTTTTTTTTGTTTGTTTGTTTTTGGCTAGCCAATGGGATTAAGTGGCTTTGTCAGGGTCACACAACTAGTAAGTGTCAAGTGTCTGAGGCCCTATTTGAACTCAGGTCCTCCTGACTCCAGAGCTCTATCCACTGCACCACTTAGCTGCCTCTAGCAGTGCTTTTAATAAAGGCAGCATAATTTTTTAAACAAGTTATTGGTTTGTACAAGAGAAGTACATGTGAAAGAATCAAAATTTTGCTGATTGAAAACCTCAATGGGTCTGTGACCTTATTGATATGGGAACTATGTAATCATAAAGACTATGACCCATCCATGCCTTCTTATTCTATCTGACTCCTTTGCTGAAAGTCCTATAAATCCCCTGCATAAGATCTAACCAAGGGGCTAAGGGCCTTCCTCAAGGCTTTGTGTGTATACCAAGGAAGCATGTGAGTTCTTCATCATTTATCTCTTACTCTTTTTTTAAAAATTTTTAGGCAATTGGAGTTAAGTGACTTGCCCAGGGTCACACAGGTAGTAAAGGTCAATTGTTTGGTCTGAGGCCAGATTTGAACTCAGGTCCTCCTGATTTCAGGGCTGGTGCTCTATCCACTGCACCACCTAGCTGCCCCTATCTCTTACTCTTGTTAAATAACCAGCCCATTTCTTTATCTGGTAACATCTACCTGGTGACATTTTTAGGTTCCTTTTCTGGCACAATTTGTCTTGGTAGATGTTTCAACTAACTTACACTCACCATACAATCATCCCTTGTCCTTTGGATGCCCTACAATATTAATTATTCCAATGCTTTGGTGTTTCATGACTGGTAATTTTGCATCAGTACCAGAACAATAGGCAAACAAATAGTTGTCAAGTCAAGGATATTTATCAGTCAGCCAGACAATCAACAAGTATTTGTCACCCACTTACTATGTGCCTATGTTAAGAACTATGGATACACTGAAAAAAGCCCAACAACCATGGATATGGAGAGAGACAGAAGACAATTTACACACTTAAGGAACTCACTCCAATGGGAGAAATAGCATGCATACAACTCTTGTATGTATAAAATACATACAGGGTGAACAGAAGGTAATATCATAGGGAAGACTAATGGTGGAAGAGACCAGGAAAAGCCTCTTGTGATAGTCGGGATTTAAGCTGAGTCTTGAAGGAAATCAGGGGAAGTAGGAGATGGAGAAGAGGGAGAATATTCCAGGCATGGAGAACAGTCAGAGAAAAGGCACCAGGGTTGAGGCTGGAAGGGAACAGACAATAAATGACAACAGATGATGACCACGTTGGGATGTTGTTTGTTTTCCATCTTCCAGTCAGTTATGTGCCTATAGAGTCTTCTCTAGAATGACATGTGTAAAAACCCATCTTCATTAGGATACCTCTGATGGTTGTGTGGCTACAGCTTCCTTTGGTCTTTTGTTTTCACTTGTGACAAGAAGGTCAACATCGATAGGATTGTACCTTCATTATTACGTCCATTCAATCACTGGGTAAAGAACACAATAGAATTCCAAGAGTTAAACTGACATTTAGAGATAATGTCTGACTCTTCACCCCCACTCTACACCCTTTGCTTCCATCCTGTCTTCATCAGTGCAGAAATAGAAAGAGTCCATGGAAGACAGGGTACCATTTGGTGTTTGTTTTTGTTGCACAGATTGCCATGGCCTACTAGTGCCAGTCCCCTCCCACTTAGCTGAGCTGTTGCTGGAAAAGATGTTACTTGTCACCATTCGCAAAGTCGGAACTTTTCCATCTTGGTAGAATATGCTAGCTTAATTCTTTTAGAATCCGGGGTTCACCTTCATGCCATAAACCACCAGTGCCTTTCTTTATCCAGTCACATGTCTATCTGGTGATGTCTTTTAAGTTCCTTTCATGCCAATAATGAGGTGCTGGAGTAGGAGTTTATGGAGGAGTGACTGAATTTAGCCAATCTTTGCTATTTTGTTCCTTGATTAGGGATATTGTTAGCTGGCATTCGACTTTCAGTTATGCCATTGACACACACTGTGAGATTACTTCAGCTCTTTCATAATGCAATATCCTGCACACATACATATGATTACTTGTATGTAGAGTTACTAGAACATACTCAGTGATGCTCTCCAAGGCCAGAGACTATGTCTTCACAGAATCACAGATTTAGAAGGGATCACAACTTTCATCTGGCCCAACTGCTACCTACAAATAAATCCTTTCTGCAGTATATCAAGCAAGTTGTCTTCCAGACTTTTTTTTTAACATGTCCAGTGAAGGATACCTGCTAACTCCCAAAGTGGTCCATTCCATTTGGGATTGCTCTCATTGTTAGGAGCTGCTTTTCTCCTTCCTTCAATCTTTTCAACTTTTACTTATTTGTCCAGGTTCTGTGCTCTGGAGATTAATAAAACAAGTCTGATCCCTTTTACATAGGATAACTATTTCATTTATCATTTCCCCTCAAAACTTTGAAAATTGTCTTACACACTTCAGATATTTATTAAAAACTTGTTGAAGGAATGAATGAAGAGATAAATGAACAAACAAATGAAAGAATTGACAAATGAATATCAGTACTTGCTATGTTATATTGAATGGGACAATTGTATTGAAATTATTTGGCAAGCGTTTTTAACCTGGTTGGGGGAACTATTTTTAAAAAATTGATAACTGTATTTCAATATACACATATGTGGTTTTCTTTGTAACCATCATTTTTTTTTGTTTCACGAATTTAATTATTTTGAGGAGTACATTGGCTTCATCAGACTGTCAAAAGGATTTATAACATTAAAAAAACATTAAAGATCTCTATTCTGTAGAGTTTATCAGTTCACAGGAACTGGTCTCATCCCTAGGTGGAGGCCATGAATCAACACAGTGGTTTTCTTTTTGGAAAGTAAATATGCAAGAGAATTCAAGGGCATAAGCCACCTTCTCATCCAAATCAAACTCTTTATTAGTAAAATATATTCAAAGTAACTAGTTCTTCATAAATAGAATTATCAGCTAACAGAGCACTTTTATTTTTATTTGTTTTTAAAGTATGTTTATCTTTTTTTAATAGTATTTTATTTTTTCCCAGTTACATGTAAAGATAAATTTTTAGATTCATTTTTTAAAATTTTGAGTTCCAAATTTTCTCCCTCCCTCCCCTGCCCTTCCCTAAGAATGGTAAGTGATTTGATATAGGTTATGTATGTGCAATTATATAAAACATTTCCATTAGTCATGTTGTGAAAAAAGAAACAGATCAAAAGAAAAAAAAACATGAAAAAATAAAGTTTTTAAAAAGTATGCTTCAATTTGCATTCAGACTCCATCAGTTCTTTCTCCAGATGTGGATAGCATTTTTCACCATGAGTCCTTTGGAATTATCTTAGATCATTGTATTTCTAAGAGCTAAGTCATTCATAGTTGATCGTTGTATGACATTGCTGTTACTGTGTACAACATTCTTCTGGTTCTGCTCACTTCACTTTGCATCAGTTCACATAAGTCTTTCCAGGTTTTTCTGAAGTCTACCTGTTCATTATTTCTTATAGCACAATAGTATTCCATTATATTCATATACCACAACTTGTTTAGCCATCCCTCAATTAATAGGCATTCCTTAAATTTACAATTTTTGCCACCACAAAAAGAGCTACTATAAATATTTTTGTACATGTAGGTCCTTCCCCCCACACCCTTTTTAAAAATCTAACTGTACTTTTAACAAATAATCAATCAGCCTAGATAGATCAGTGATGTTTCATATTTTCCCCCATAAATAAATTCCTTGATTTCCATTCAGAGTTAGTTCATTCATTCAATTAATCAATAAGTTTTTTATTAAGCACCTGCTACATGCAGGCACTGAGGTAGGTGCTGGGGAAACAAGGCAATTAATAGAAATATATACACATAGGTAGAAAATAGTTTGGGAGGAAAGGTCCTGGCAATTCGGAGGAGAGGAAGATTCCATACAGTAACTTTGATACTTCAAGCGCTATGGGTCAGATTTCTGAGCATTTCTCTGCCTGAGAAACTTCCTTGTATGTTCCAGTGACTTATAAAGTATCTCCATATATCCTGAAGCTAGCTTTTCATGATACCAATTAGTATTTGTTCTTCAAACCAAATGAAAAAAAAATTGAAGTCTTCACAGTCCCTCTGCCTTAGCTCCACTACTCCAAAATTAAACAGAATAGTAAAACACAGTCACCTCCTGGTTCCTCTTTGCCTCTATGATTCATTCTCAAGCCCAGTCAAGGGAAGATTGTAACAGAGTCAAGACTCAACTCATCAATGTTTTGGTCAGACAAGTTTTAGTTGCTCAGTCTGCAGTACAGTTTACTCAGTGACTTCTGCTCCTTCCCAAATTGACAAGAAAATTGGTTACCTAGAAACCACACAGATTTCCTTTGACCCACACAGACATACCCATGCATCAACATTTTAACAGATAGCAATCTATAGTTTTGTCTCATCTGCCCTGATCCTTGTGTTAAGATGTTGCTGCAATTCTAGGCACACAGTCTTCATTTCCACTGCCACTAACAAGAGCAATGACCACAGCCAAGACCCACCTTAGAAAAATAATTCAAGGTCAGGAGTCACATTTCTTTTGGTATTTCCAGGTTTGGAGCATAGGCTTTCTATGTCTTAGTTTCCCTATCAGTAAAAGAAGCTATGTTTTAGTTCAAATTGGGATCTATTTTAAGCCCAAAGAGTAGCTTATGTCATGTCTTCAGGTTATTTTCATTTTCTTCCTGAGATGAAGTGGCCAAGGGTGGGATAGCAATGCCTTGTGTTTGGAAAGGATTCCAGATGTGTGGATTCATTTGTACCATATGAACTAATGAGGTCTTACAGGAAAGCTTCACTGTGTTCATGTAATTATCGAAGGGTTCTCTGTTTGATGAAAGAATTATGCAAAATGGACATCTATGCTTATAGGTAAGAGGGTCCTAGCTCTAGAGCTGGAAAGGAGTGCTGAGTCCAACCCCTCATTTTGCAGGTGAGGACATTGAGGACCAGAGGAGGAAGTGACTTGCCCAAGGAAAAGTGTCCTGTAGAAGGTGAGACTTTGGCTGAGACTTGAAGGAAGCCAGGGTTTGAGAAAGGAAAGCCATTCAAGGTAGGGCAGGCAGCCAATGAAAAAGGCTGGACATCAGGTATCTTGTGTGATGAACTACAAGGAGGCCAGTGTCACTGGATTGTAGAGAATGTGGAGGAGAGGAGAGTATAAGGAAACTGGAAGGCTCAGGAGGGGCCAGATCATAAAGGACTCTAAAAATCAAACAAAGGATTTTATATTTGACCTTGAGGTAATATGGAGCCAGTAGAGTTTATTGAATTGGGGGAAGAGGGTGACATGGTCAGACCTATACTTTGGGAAGATCACTTTGATAGCTGAGTGGAAGATGGACTGCAGTGGGGAGAGGCTTGAGGCAGGGAGGTCAACCAGAAGACTAATATTACAAGTCTAGGAATTAGGTGATAAGGGCCTTTACCATGGTAATGGCAATGGCAGAGGAGACAAGGGGGTGTAATGAGAGATGTTGCAAAAGTCCATTGGATATGGGACATGAGAGGGTTTCCTGATTTCTAGATATGAAGCAATGAAAAGTCACATTTCCCTCGTGTGTGTTTTACATTTACATATTTGTATATCTACTTTTCTCTTGAAATCAAATGCAACCTCCATGATGACAGGAACTATCTTTATTTTTGTCTTTGTGCCTAGCTCATGGTAGGTCCTCTATAGAGGCTTATTTTACTGTAAGTTGTCTCAGTTTTACAGATGGGAACACTGTGGTCTAAATGACCTCAAACGTAGACTTTGATATAATGCTTAGATTAGGAACAAATTTTGCTGATTTGCTTTTTAGCTCTAGACCGGGAATTGGCAACCGTACCAGTTATGATGGAGAGCAGAACGTGAAGCCATCCTGCTTGGCTAGCAGGCTACCTCCAATATCAGAAGAGGCCTGGATTGTTTTCTTCCATCCACGTAAATGAGTCCAATTCCTCTTTAGAAGGAATGTCGGGGGACAATGTTGTCTAGCCCTAAAAGGGCATCCAGCCTACATTACTGAGGAATTGGAAGAGTTCATGAAAGAACATGCACAAATCAGCTGAACTTTTCAAGGTTAGGATGGGGAGCAAGGAGGAAGATTAACAAATCTAACAGTTTCAACATGGGCCTGTTCCCTCCATGGTAAAGGGCAGAAAATTATTTATTTCTATTTCAAATTGGAGGAAAAAAATAGTAGAATTGGGAGTCTCCATGTCCCTAAATACCTAAAGAAAGCCTGGCACAAAAAATAAGGCAATACTTTCCAGGTGGCATTGCTACCCAGCACTGTCTGGAATGTCTGCACAGTGGAGTGACAAATGGATATTGTATGAGATTGATTTGTAAGCTTTAATGGTCAATTATGCTCTGCAGTGCTTGAAATTGGCTAACTAATGAATTGCCGTATAACTACTGAAGCCAGAGGAAACAGGAAAGAGAAAGTTGCCTAGGAATGGTCATGATGAAAGGAAAAGTTTAGGGAAGGGAGAGTAGAATTCCCTTCCTAACAATGACATTTCTATTCCCTGGCAAATGCTTTGCTCTTTATGGAGCCACTGAATCTTAGCTTACAGTGGGAAGGACCATAGATTTAGGGAAAGAAAGGGCCTTACAGATTATCTGAGACTAAGCTGACCTCCTCATTTTGTTAACAAGGAAACTGAGGCCCAAAGAAATTAAGTGACTCGTTCAGGTCTACACAGTAAACAATGAAGTCAGTATTTGAACCTTCATCTTCTGACTCCTAAGCTAATACTCGATCACTTGGCTACTTGCCAATTTAGTTCCCCTTCCTCAAGTCTTGGTGAAAGGACAGAAATCCCATTGTCTTTACCATTCCAGGCTTGAAAAGTTGAGTCCTTTTTTATTGTTTTGGACATCAAATGTAGACTAGCCTTGGATGAGAACTGGCATAGCTAGGAAATATGCTAAACACTTCACAAATATGTCTCATTTCATCCTCACAACATCTCTGCATAGTAAGTGTTATTCTCTCTGTCTTACAGTTGAAGAAACCGAGGAAGGGCAGAGGTTAAGTGACTTGTACACGGTCACACAGCTAGTGATTTGAACTCATCTTCCTCACTCCAGGCCTGGCACTCTATCCACTGTGCCATCTACCTGCCTCTATCATGTCGATCTCTGTTTGGTTTATGTCATTGTCCAAGGGTTCTACTCCCTGCCTTCCAGACCCATCCAGTGATCTTGGACATGACAATATTGGGTAAAAATGAACTGCATCACAGGCACCTCTAAGGCAACATTGAATCTTAACAGGCATCACCTTCATGCAGCACCTGGACCTGAGGGAACATCTCTATTTTAGGAGATTTCAGGCCATGAATTTGGAGCCATTACGAACTACAAGGCATAGGTGATCACATGATCAGAGTGGGAGAATAATGGGAGACAATGGTCATGGCCAACCCTCCAATTTGTAGCCACACACCCAGGACTACCTGGTGCTCTTGGCTATCCAAAATAATTCTGAATCTTTGTGCCTCTACAACCTATTCTTCATGTTATCTTAAAGCAGAATCTCCAACAGTGAACTTGGCGTAAGGAAATATCTGGGTTCAAGAGTAAGCTCTTGAGGGTAGGGTTAAGTTCACAGCTGTCTTTGTATCCCAGGCTCCTATAACAATGCTTGGTACATAGTAGGTGCTTAATAAATACTTTTAGTAAATCCTACCTCTTATGCTTACAGACTGAAACAAGAAGTCACTTCAAAAATGTGAGCCTCATCATCCACACCTGTAAAATGTGTATAGTACCACCGACCTTACAGGGTTGTGAAGCTCAGATAGAACATAAAATGTTTTCCCAACCTTAAAGTGTTATATAAATGTCAGTTGTGATTATGTTTATTTTATTCTTTTTGTTCTTTTTCTCCTTTCCCTTATTCTTCTTCCTCCTCCTCCTCTTCCTCTTCTTCTTCCTCCACCTGTCCCTCTTCTTCCTCTACCTCTTTTTCTTCTTCTTTCTCCTACTCCTTTTTTCCTTTTTCTATTTTCTTTTCCCTTTTTTCCTCCTTCTCTTTTTCCACCTAGGTCTCCCTATCTTACCCAAACTGGAATGCAATGGCCTTTCGTGGCCCTCACCTCACTGCTGATCATTGCGGAAGGTTTGACCTACTTCATTTATCACAAGTGCTTCTCCTTAGACATACTAGTGACCTCCCCCACATTCCCAGGGGATTGCCATATAAATACTAAACTGAGTTCAGAAATCTGATCTTTAAAGCTAATGCTTTAGCCTACTGCAGCTCAGACCTCCCAAACTCAAGGGATTCACTAGCCTCAACCTCCCCAAGTAGCAAGGAATACGGGTATGAGCCGCCATATTTGGCTTCTTCTGGTTTTTGATGAGATTCATACAGAAACAGTGCTGAGACAAATCCTGCTATTTTTCTTTACTATTCGATGGTCTGCACTATTTCACATCTGGTTGAAGTAACTGGTTTTTGTAGTATAATAAAAGGATTAGGATTTAAGCTCATTCTCAGTTGGCTCCTTGAAATCATCCTTGAAAGCACACACACCAAGAGGACAAGAGAGGTGAGACACACCTCACACTGTTTCCCTAAGACTTTGGCAGCCTCTGCTCAATCTCCATAGTCTGAAAGCTTCTCTTTCATTGCACCTGGGAGATTCTGAGTAATTGCTATGGTGATATTTATGGAAAACATTGTTCTTAAGTTTTTATGGATCTCTATTCTATCAAGGCCTTCACTGGCAACAGTTCAGTCTAATAATGGTGCAATTCTAGGACCATTTACTGATAGAGTGTGGGTTTGTTATCTATAGTCCATGAAAGATAATGAGAGTCTGGTGTATAAGTCTAGACACCAGATCACGTCTTCCTTAGTATTCAGTAGGTGCTAAATGTTTAGAGACTGTAGTACTGCATTGCACTTAAAAAAAAAAATTTCCTTGCATTTTTTATTATTGTTGTGGTGTTTGAGAGGGGATGGTATTTTCTCTCAGGTTCAACATACAGTTAGGCTGAATGCTATGATCCCTCTCAAAGTAAGCACTTACTAGCTATGGTTATGTACTTGAAAATATAAGTTACCTTCATTGTCCTTGGGCATTACATGTCTGTGTGTGTATTTGTATGTGAGTATGTAAAAGTATGTATGTTAGAAGCAAAAGGATCATTCTAATGTTAGTTCATACAATGATGGAGTCTCAGAAATGGGAAGGATCTCAAAGATCATGAAGTCTAATGACTGCCTCTAGAAGAATCACTTCCACATCCTTCCTGACCAGTGGTCATACCAGCCTTTGCATGAAGGCCTAAAGTGAGGGGGAAACTCAGTGGTTCTAGAGGCAGCCCATCTCACTTTAGGATGGCTCCAGTTAGGAAGTTATTTTCCTTGTATCTACTCAAAGTCTATTTCTTGATAACTGTGTTCTGCCCCTTGGTCATGACAGATCATGTCAGTCTTTTTCATGACCCACCTCCTTGTCACTGGACAACCTATATTTTCACCTTACCACCTTGTAGCCTCAATCTGTGTCTCTCTACATTTGTCTCTCTCTTTCTCTTTTTCCATCTCTGTCTCTCTGTCTGCCTGTCTCTGCATGTCTGTCTCTGTGCCACTTTCCATCTTTCTCTGTGCATCTGTTTCTGTGCATCTCTGTCTTTGACTATCCATGTCTCTCTGTCTTTCTGTCTCTGACTGCCAATATCTGTGCCTCTTTCTAGCTCTGTTTCTCTGCCCATTTCCATCTTTGTCTCTCCCTCTCAACCTCTTTGTATCTCTCTGTCCACATCTCTTTGCTTCTCTCTGTCTCTGTCTTATCTCCCCTATCTCTCTGTCTCCCTCCATCTACCCCACTCTCCACTCCTTACAAGAGGGCTACATTTGGCTAAGGAGAGGCACAAAATTCGCTTGCTATTTTTCTTCAGCAGAAAGCTCACCAATCTCTCTTCCCACCATTGCTATTTATGTTTAGTAACAGTAAAGATGAAAGCTTATTTCACAACTCAGGTTCTACAGACTCAGAAAGCTTAGTAAGCTAAGCCTCAGACCATCATGAAAAAATGAACACAAAGGCCATAAAAAACATTTGGCTATTTGCGAGGCTCCTTCACAAGCTAACGGGTTCCCAGGTGGATGAAGCACTGGCCCATGGCCCTCTGCTGTCTCTTACTTTGCATCATTGCCTTTCTTGGATATGTACTGGGATGTATAAGTGGAGCAGAGGAATGGACAGCACAGGGGTGCTGGTGCCTCTCTGCGTCTCAAAGTGGTCAGTTTCTTCTCTGGCCTATTCTGAAATTGACTCTACCTAGATGAGCTACAGTACCAAGATGAGGAGAGGGAAATCCATTAAAGTACGATTTCACTTACAGGGTAAGAATCAGATTTTTTTTTCAGTATCTTCGTGAAATTAACAATTTCATTAATTCATTCATACAATAAGTCATTTTTTGGTGCTTATAATGTATAGACATTGGGCTAGACTGAGAAGACCATTTATTTTAGGATCTCCCAGATAGAACACAAGTGTTTGTTTTCCTAACTTTGAAAATTCACAGAATTTTGAGATAGAGTAGGAAGGATGATATTTCCCAGTTTTACATTCTGTTTGCACCTCTAATTCCTTCAAAGATCTTTTAAGATTAGAAATAACTCATCAAAGCAAGGAATATTACAGAATGCCTGGATTACATTAAATTGCAATTAACTTTGATTTGAGAGAGGGAGGGCTATGCAAAGGTCGCCAGCCTCACTTTCTCCTCCAGGGCCATCTGATCCAGTGGCCAGATATTCATCAGGATGACTGGAGATGGCCCCAGTGCATCTCTAGCCTTGCAAAGAAGATATCATATGAATATACCATCATTCCTGCTGCAGTGCTTGCTCCTCTCCTTCCATTTTGGTCCCAGAACCGAGGCAATGGGTGGAACTTCTAAACTTCGGCAGACAAACCAATCCCTGTTTTCTGTGAACAGAATCTCTGGGTTTCTGGCAAGGGCTCCTTGCAATCTTGGAGTTGCTTGATGAAAATCATGTTTATGCTGCTGACTTGGAGGAGGAGGAAAAGATGGGTAGTTGGGGATCATTAGCTACTTCCTGGCCAAATTAGAGGCTAGAGTAATAAGTACAATGTTTCCCAGTTTTTACATTCAGTTTGCACTCCTAAGTACTTTTAAGATCTCTTCTTAACAATAAGATTTTCTAAGATCTTAGGATTAGAAACAACTCATCAAAGCATGGAATATCACAAAATTTCTGACACCCAGGTCAATGAATCTTCTCCAGATCCCTTTGATCTAAGCTAAAGGCTTTTCCAAAATAAGTTTCAAAAAAGAGTCCACTAAGACTTTTACTGGTAATTATTATAAAAAAGAAAATTCAACTGAAGTACTTTGTACGCTTAACTTTTTTAAAAAACAAAAACCATATTATATTTCTTAAAATAATAAACAAGCTTGCTTTTCTCTTATTTAGCTAAGCAGCTTTTGAGACATTTTCAATCCTCAAATTGCTAGAGGTCAGTTATTTGGCAACTGCAGAGAGGATGGCTTAGGGAGGAAGGAGACGACAGGGAAATTGATGTGGGAATCACTGTGGAAGCAAGAAAAAATCCACGAAGCCATTGGCAAACTGGGAAACTTTATTAACCACTTAGAAAGGCTGGGTGTCCTATGTGTCTGATGGGAGACAGAGTTTTTTATTCCTAGACCCAAATCGTAGATCCCTCCTCTGTTTCCCCATTGGCTGGGTAATGCAGGCTTTACAGCCTATCCAGAGCTCCTAATTCCCCTCCCCCTTCAGTCTCTGCCCCTAATTACATCTCCCACTCCCTACATTTCCTTGTCAACAGCCTACCGCTGTGAAAATCCCAGCAGCTTCTCAGCACCTTGCCGAGTGATATGCATAATCAATATTCCCAATCTCATATCCTACAATCTGCCCTTTTATTTTTGTTTACTCTGTTACACCTGCATCCTAATTCATTCAACATTTCATCAAGTGGTTTTGGGGACTTATAAAAATATGGGAGATGGGAGGGAGAAATTGATCGATGCATTGACAAACCCAAAGGGAAAAAGTAACAATAAATAGTCCATTTCAAGCATCTCATGCAACTGTCTGGTTGGTTTTCTGGTCTAAGTGTTTTTCAAGCAGTGTCCAGCTGACTGCCTTCCTGTAAAGATCCTCTCTCTTGTGTACTCTCCTGTAAGAGTAATCTTAACACATTTTAAATGACCTTGCTCTTAAGTCTCCATTATTATAAGATCAAAATTGGAACCTCGGCCAATTGTCATGTTTAAGAATTATTCATTCTTATTCATATTCTCCATCAGGAGGATGAGATTCCACTAAGAAATTAACAACAGCTCCAATATATACATAACAAAACAATTCCAACTTCTAGTCATGTACAAATAAATAACCCTTAATTTAAATGGATGCTTCTTTTAAGGCACTTACAAGACAGACCACAAGCCATTCTTCTTTTAACATTAACTAACTGTAACAAACTGAGACAGGTAAGATTATTAACTAAGTAACAGAATAATATCTTGGTTTCACAAGCCCTTGGCCTAATTATCACCATACCATTATGAGGAATTGAAGGACTCTAACTTATTTAAAATTTTAGGCCAAATAGCTCAATCTTATATTTACATCTTACTATAAATAACCTCAGATTTTCCCATATTAATCTTACAAAACTTATAAAATTTGTCATAACTAAGTATGGGAACAACGCTTTCCTGAGTTCATGTCAATCCCAGGCAGAAGTTACATAATGACAACTGTATTAAGCCAGGCTTAAAGTCTGCCAGGTGTCATAGTAGGGAAATTGAGTCAGAAAATCCTACCTCCGCTCATGCAGAATAGTCATTCTCCCCACCTTCCCATAAGAACACCCTCTACAATTCATAGATGTAGCTCATAGACCCCACCTTCACCCCTACAGGACTTCTAGCATCAAGGGTCAGCAGCTCAATCAGTTCCTTGATAATCACGCCTAGAATTAGACTCAGAATAATAGTTATCATGGACAGCAAATTCCCACTATCAGAATTTCAGGTGGAACTATAATTTCACAACATATGGTCAGATAGAATGACCTAACAGCTTCTTAATGATGCTGAAAACATACAGTACCGTAAGGGCTAAGAGAATATTAACTTTGCTTTTGCAGTACTTTGCACTCCCAACTTACTCTATTAAAATCCTTCTTTGATCCGTTTGTAATCTTTAACCTCCATAAAAAAAAAACAAAACCAAAAAAAAATCTTCTCAAACTACATCATCCTCTTGAAACTTCTATAAAAGCATAACTCCCCCAAATATCAGAGTCTCTCAATTTTCTGGCTAAGAGACCAGTGAGGCTTTCATGAAATAAAGCTCCCATTGGTTAAGAGTTTGAGCGAACTCTTTCACACCTGCAACATTAGCCTAATTCTACTCTTTTTAATGATACACATTTAAAAACTTTTTTCTTTCCTGCTTCCAGGAGCCAAGATGGCGGAGTGAAAAGGTAGTCACTCTCACTCTCCCCTATCAACCTCTGAAAACCCAGAAAATATCACCCCAGAAAAAAACCCTGGAATGCCTGAACTAGAAGAAAGACCGGGAGCAGCAGTGCAGCAGCCCAGCAAAGGTCTCCAGTGCCTCAGCAAAAATAAGGGAGGCAGAACTACAAGGGGCCCCAGGCAGACAAGTATCCTGTAGCATTCATCTGAAAGGAGGTGAAGAAAACAACCTAAAGGCTTCCTAAAGCCCGGCCTTGCTGATTCCAACCCAACACCAGGTGAGCTGTGAGCCCTGCAGCCTCCAATTGTGAAGAAATCCTGAAGCCCAGGTGGTAGAGCAGGCAAACACCAACACCTGGACCTCCAGTGCCTCAGTGGGCGGGGGAACGGTGGAAACCAGCTCAGAAAACCACCAGGTGCCTCGGCACTCTACACAAAGGAATCTCCCAGTGCATTAGCAGAAAAAGAGAGACAACACTGCAGGGGCCCCAGGCAGATAAACACCCTGCAGCACCCATCTAAAAGGAGCTGAAGAAAGCTAAAGGAAAGGAAAAGCAGGCAACCTAGAATTGCCTGAAAGTTCCAGCCTTGCTGATTCCAGCCCAACACAAGGTAAGCTGCCAGAAACCTACAGCCTCCAATTGCCAGCATAAGAGGCCCCAGCACACAAAGCCAGTGACCAAGACCTAGGCTCCCAACACAAGAAGCTTGGGTCAGTACCCTCTGTTCCCCAGCAGGAGAGCTCAATCTCTTTAAAGGCCAGGGAATAAAGAAACACCATGAGTAAAAAGAAACGTACCATAGATTCATATTATGAGAAGAGTGAAGATCAAGACAGAAATTCTGAAGAGGACAACATTGTCAACAAACCCACATCTGCAACAACAAAAGGGAATATGAACTGGTCTGAAGCCCAAAAAGCCTTCTTAGAAGAGCTCAAGAAGGATTTTAATAGTCAAATGAGAGAGGTAGAAGAGTCCTTCAAAAATACAATTGGCCAATTGGAAAAAAAATACACTGAAGAAAACAAGTCCCTAAAAAACACAATTGGCCAATTGAAGAAGGAAGTACAAAAACTAACAGAAGAAAACAATCTGTTAAAAACTAGAATTGGACAAATGGAAACTAATGTCTCTATGAGAGAGCAAGAATCAGTCAAACAGAAACAAAAAAATGAAAAAATAGATGAAAATGTAAAATACCTCATCAGTAAAACAACCGACCTGGAAAATCGACTCAGGAGAGACAATTTAAAAATTATTGGACTACCTGAAAATCATGATGAAAAAAAGAGCCTGGACAGTATCTTTCAGGAAATCATAAAGGAAAACTGCCCTGAAGTCCTAGAACCAGAAGGGAAAATAACCATAGAAAGAATCCACCACTCACCACCTGAAAGAGATCCCAAATTGACAACGCCAAGGAATATAATAGCAAAATTCCAAAATTACCAGATGAAAGAGAAGGTGCTGCAAGCAGCCAGAAAGAAACAATTTAAATATCATGGAACCACAGTCAGGATTACACAGGACCTTGCAGCTTCTACATTAAAAGACCACAGGGCATGGAACATGATATTCCATAAGGCAAAGGAGCTTGGAATGCAGCCAAGGATCAATTACCCAGCAAAAATGAGCATCATTTTTCAAGGGAGCAGGTGGATATTCAACAAAAATAGGAGACTTCCAAACTTTCCTGATAAAAAGACCAGAGCTCAACAAAAAATTTGATCTTCAAGTACAGGACTCAAGAAGGACTTAAAAAGGTAAATGGGACAGAAGGATACAATATGCTGTTAATAAGTGGGGGGGGCTGTTTAAACCCCTACAAGGGAATATGAAACCCTTGAGAACTGTATTGTTATTACACCTTGTTAAAGGAGTATACATAAAGAGGGTGGATATTAGTTGACTTTGATGTAATGATAAAAAAAAATCTAATCAAGTGGGTTAAATGGATCCAAATAAGTGGATCAATCTGATCTTAGAAAATGTACTGAGAAAGGAGGAGGCAGACAAGGGTAAATTACATTACAGGAAAAGACAAAAATCCTATTACAGCAGAGGGAAAGAAGGGAGGGGAGCATTGTTTGAACCTTACTCTCATCAGATTTGGCTCAAGAAGGGCATAATATAATCAGTTAGGTATAGAAATCTAACTTGCCCTATAGGCAGTAGGAGGGAAAAGGGGAAAGAAAAGGAGGGGGGAAAGAAGGGAGGGAAGAAGCAGTAAGACTAAAGGGGAAGAAAAGGGAAAGGGATAATAAAGGGAAGGGACTGAAGGAGGCGGTGGTCAAAAGCAAAACACTAGTGAAGGGGGAAAGGAAAAAGGAGAAAGAAAAGCAAAAGGGGGAAAAGGATGGAGAAAAAGACACAGATAGTAATCATAACTGTGAATGTGAATGGGATGAACTCTCCCATAAAACGGAAAGATTGCAGAATGGATTAAAAACCATAATCCTACAATATGTTGTTTACAGGAAACACATTTGAAAAAGAGTGACACATACAGGGTAAAGGTAAAAGGCTGGAGCAGAATATATTATGCTCAGCTGAAGTAAAAAAAGGGGTAGCAATCCTGATCTCAGACAAAGCAAAAGCAAAAATAGATCTAATCAAAAGAGATAAGGAAGGAAACTACATCCTGCTAAAAGGCACCATAGACAATGAAGTAATATCATTACTAAACATATATGCACCAAATGGTATAGCATCCAAATTCTTACAGGAGAAGTTCAGGGAGTTACAGGAAGAAATAGACAGCAAAACTATACTAGTGGGGACCTGAACCTCCCCCTCTTGCACTAGATAAGTCTAACCACAAAATAAACAAGAAAGAAGTTAAGGAGGTGAATAGAACATTAGAAAAGTTAGGTATGATAGACCTCTGGAGAAAACTGAATGGGGATAGAAAGGAATATACTTTTTTCTGCAGTACATGGCACATACACAAAAATTGACCATGTACTAGGGCATAAAAACCTCACAATCCAATGCAGAAAATCAGAAATATTAAATGCATCCTTTTCAGATCATGATGCAATAAAAATTATATGTAATAAAGGGCCATGGAAAGATAGACTAAAAAATAATTGGAAACTAAATAATCTAATCCTAAAAAATGATTGGGTCAAACAACAAATCATAGAAACAATCAATAATTTCATTCAAGAGAATGACAATAATGAGACAACATACCAAAACCTATGGGATGCAGCGAAAGCAGTTCTTAGGGGAAGTTTTATATCTCTAAATGCTTACATAAATAAAATAGAAAAAGAGGAGATTAATGAATTGGGCATACAACTAAAAAAACTAGAAAAAGAACAAATTAAAAATCCTCAACTAAACACCAAATTAGAAATATTGAAAACCAAAGGAAAAATTAATAAAATTGAAATTAAGAAAACTATTGAACTAATAAATAAAACTAAGAGCTGGTTTTATGAAAAAACCAATAAAATAGATAAGCCTTTGGTTAATTTAATTTAAAAAAAAAGAAAGAAAAAACCAAATTACTAGTATCAAGAATGAAAAGGGTGAAGCTACCACCAAGGAAGAGGAAATTAAAACAATAATTAGGAATTATTTTGCCCAACTATATGCCAACAAATTTGACAATCTTAGTGAAATGGATACATATTTACAAAAATATAAATTGCCCAGATTAACAAGAGGAAGTAAAATACTTAAATAACCCCATCTCAGAAAAAGAAATTGAACAAGCCATTGATGAACTCCCTAGGAAAAAATCTCCAGGGCCAGATGGATTTACATGCGAATTCTATCAAACAATTAATTCCAATACTATATAGACTATTTGGGAAAATAGGTGAAGAAGGAGTCTTACCAAATTCTTTTTATGATACAAATATGGTGTTGATACCTAAACCAGGAAGAGTCAAAATAGAGAAAGAAAATTATAGACCAATTTCTCTAATGAATATAGATGCAAAAATTTTGAACAAAATACTAGCAAATAGATTGAAGCAACTTATCACAAGAATAATACACTATGACCAGGTAGGATTTATACCAGGAATGCAGGGTTGGTTCAATATTAGGAAAACTATCAGCATCATTGAGCATATCAACACCAAAACCAACAGAAACCACATGATCATCTCAATAGATGCAGAAAAAGCTTTTGATAAAATACAACACCCATTCCTATTAAAAACACTAGAAAGCATAGGTATAAATGGAGTCTTCCTTAAAATAATAAATAGCATCTATCTAAAACCTTCAGCAAGCATTATATGTAATGGGGACAGGCTAGAAGCATTTCCAATAAGATGGGGGTGAAACAAGGATGTCCATTATCACCACTGTTATTCAATATTGTACTGGAAATTAGCTTTAGCAATAAGAGAAGAAAAAGAAATTGAAGGCATTAGAATAGGCAAAGAAGAACCAAAGCGATCACTCTTTGCAGATGACATGATAATATACTTAGAGAATCCTAGAGAATCAAGTGAAAAACTACTCAAAATACTAAACAACTTTAGCAAAGTTGCAGGCTATAAAATAAACCCACATAAATCATCAGCATTTCTATATATTACCAACAAAGCCCAACAGCAAGAGATAGAAAGAGAAATCCCATTTAAACCTACTGTAGACATTATAAAATATTTAGGAGTCTACCTCCTGAAACAAACCCAGGAACTCTATGAACACAATTACAAAACACTTTTCACAGAAATAAAATCAGATATAAATAATTGGAAAAACATCAGTTGCTCATGGGTAGGCCGAGCTAAAATGCAATAAAAATGGCAATTCTACCTAAGCTAATTCACTTATTCAGTGCCATACCAATCAAACTACCAAAAATTATTTTATGGAGTTAGAAAAAATAATAAGATTCATTTGGAAAAACAAAAGGACCAGAATATCAAAGGAGCTAATGAAAAGAAATGCAGGGAAAAGTGGCCTAGCTATTCCAGATTTTTTTCTTTTTTTAATATAGTTTTACTAAGTTATTTTGATTTATCAATAATCACTTCCATATGCTTTTGAGTTGAAAATTTTTCTCCCCCTTCCTCCCCACCACCCTCCCCAAGATGGGCACAATCTGATATAGGTTACACATTAAACATATTTACATATTAGTGATATTGTAAATAAAAATTAAAACCAATAGGAGGAACCATCAGAAAGATGAAACAAAACTCAACAGAAGAGAAAAAAAATAGCGATTCGACTTCCATAGTTCTTTCTTTGGATGTGGAAAGCATTTTCGATCATGAGGCCTTTGGAGATGTCCTAGATCCTTGTATTGCTGGGAAGGGTTAAGTTTATCAATATTAAGTCATCGTAGAATGTGGCTGTTATTGTGTACAGTGTTCTCTTGGTTCTGCTCACTTTGCTCAGCATCACACCATATAAGGCTTTCCAGGTTTTGCTGAAGTCAGCCTGTTCATCATTTCTTATAGCACAATTGTATTCCATTACATTCTTATACCACAACATGCTCAGCCATTCCCCAATTGATGGGCATCCTCTCAATTTCCAATTCTTTGCCACCACAGAAAGAGCTGCTATGAATATTTTTGTACATGTGGGTCCTTTTCCCATTTGTTTGATCTCTTTGGATATAGCCCTAGAACTACTTTTGCTGGATCAAAGGGTATGCACATTTTGGTAGCCCTTTGGGCATAGTTCCAAATTGTTCTCCAAAATGGTTGGATCATTTCACAACTCCACCAACGATGCATTAGTATTCCAATTTTCCCACATCTTCTCCAACATTTATCATTTTCCTGTTTTGTCATGTTGGCCAGCTGATAGATATGATGTGGTACCTCAGAATTGTTTTGAGTTGCAATTCTCTAATCCATAGTGATTTAGAGCATTTTTTCATATCATTGTAGATGGCTTTAATTTCTTCATCTAAGAACTGTCTGTTCATATCCTTTGACCATTTATCAATTGGGAAATGGCTTGTATTCTTAAACTTTGACTTAATTCTCTCTATATTTTAGAAATGAGGCTCTTATCAGAGAGACTGGTTGTAAAAATTCTTTCCCAATTTTCTACCTTCCTTCTAATCTTAGTTGCATTGGCTTTGTTTGTGCAAAAACTTTTCAGTTTAATGTAATCAAAATTATCCATTTTGCTTTTCATAATGTTCTCTGTCTCCTGTTTGGTCATGAATTCTTCTGTTCTCCATAGATCTGACAGGTAAACTATTGCTTACTTTCCCAGTTTGCTTATGGTTATCAGCCTTTATATCTAAATCATGAACCCATTTTGACTTTATTTTGGTATATGGTGTGAAATTTTGGTCTATGTATAGCTTCTAGCATATTCTTTTCCAGTTTTCCCAGCAGGTTTTTTCAAAGAGTGGGTTCTTATCCCAGAAGCTGGGGTCTTTGGATTTATCAAATAATGGATTACTGTAGTCATTGACTACTGTGTCTTGCATATTTAACCTATTCCATTGATCTACCACTCTATTTCTTAGCCAGTGTCAAGCAGTTTTGACGATTGCTGCTTCATAATACAATTTAAGATCTGGAATAGCTAGGCCACCTTTCCCTGCCTTTCTTTTCATTAGCTCCTTTGATATTCTGGTCCTTTTGTTTTTCCAAATGAATCTTGTTATTATTTTTTCTAACTCTATAAAATAATTTTTGGTAGTTTGATTGGTATGGCACTGAATAAGTAAATTAGCTTAGATAGGATTGCCATTTTTATTGCATTAGCTCGGCCTACCCATGAGCAACTGATGTTTTTCCAATTATTTATATCTGATTTTATTTCTGTGAAAAGTGTTTTGTAATTGTGTTCATAGAGTTCCTGGGTTTGTTTCAGGAGGTAGACTCCTAAATATTTTATAATGTCTACAGTAAGTTGAAATGGGATTTCTCTTTCCATCTCTTGCTGTTGGGCTTTGTTGGTAATATACAGAAATGCTGATGATTTATGTGGGTTTATTTTATAGCCTGCAACTTTGCTAAAGTTGTTTAGTATTTTGAGTAGTTTTTTTACTAGATTCTCTAGGATTCTCTAAGTATATCATCATGTCTTCTGCAAAGAGCGATCGCTTTGTTTCTTCTTTGCCTATTCTAATATTTTCAATTTCTTTTTCTTCTGTTATTGCTAAAGCTAACGTTTCCAGTGTGATATTGAATAACTGTGGTGATAATAGAGGTCCTTGTTTCCCCCCCAATCTTATTGGAAAGGCTTTTAGCTTGTCCCCATTACATATTACGCTAGCTGAATGTAAAAACTTTTTTAATCCAATGCTTTTGCCCCTTTAAAAGGAAATATTCTCACAAATTCATATATTCCCCTTAAAAAGACACATGGTGACAATTCCTGGCTCTAACTAACTTACTTCCTTAAGAGAGCTGAAAAGCCTCCTTTTTAAGGCTTATCAGGTAAAAACTACCCTAAACATTTCATCCTCCTGGGAGTTTCAGCCTGATGTATGTAAATTTTACAAACAGCTTAAAATCACCTGTAATAATTCAGGTTAGCTAAGAGTTTCATTCAGACAACTTTAGGAATTTGAATCAATGCTGACAGAGGGTGGTCAGTTTCCCCCCTCAGGCAGAAAAGTTCTAGAGCTCAATAATTAATTGCACCTGTTGAAATCTGGAGGTAATTATTGCTAACAATTTACAAATCAATCCAGTTGCATTTACCCCATACCCTTCACAAATAGCTTTGAGCAGATTAAACCTGAAGTCAAACCCATAGCTTTTCCCTCTCTCAGCTCTTCCTATCTTGGGCTGTAAAGGCTATTTGCTTCACTTTCCACTAACTTCTGAGGGAGTCTTTCCCTACTTTTTGGTTCCCGATGTTTGCTCTAATTACAGGCCATCATTTTAAATCTTTCACCACAAACATGAAACATTTTACAAATGTACACAGAGACAGAAACAGATGGACAAGACAAAGTGGTCAGGAATCTAATTTTCTTGTTGGCTTTTAAGGCTATCTTCAGTTAACTGACATCAGCTGTGATCTTTTTCTTATCTTTCTATCTTCTATCTTCCCAGTATTTCCACATCCTCCCTAAGGGACTATCTTAAGGAATGTCCACAGGGGTCTCCTTATTTCCTCTGGTTTCCCTGGCGACTTTGCTAATTCCCCATCTTACTTATTTGTCTGAGACTCAGTCTCTGGACCCCACTAAGACGCCCCACCAATGCAGTACTTAATAGTCCTCTTGCCTTACCTTGCTCTGTGCACAGAGTTGCTTTCCCTTTCCCCTTTTTGTTCCTGGTTCAGCAATGGCCTCACTCATTAACTTGATCCTAGAATATTGAACAATCCATGATCTGGATCACCGGTCTGGGATACACCGAACCACTGAAATCAACAGAGCATATTCCCATTCTTAGTCAGTGGTTGCCCTTTACTTAGGATCTTTGGATCCCAAATGAGCCCCCATTTGTAAGAAACAAAAGTTCTATGAAGCCAGGACTGTGAACCAGAAAAAACTTATTATTTCCCCATTGGCTGGGTAACGCAGGGTTGGCAGCCTATGCAGAACACCTAATTCCACACTTACACACACACACACACACACACACACACACACACACACACACACACACACACACACACACACACACACACACACACTCCCTGAGTCTCTGCCCCTAATTACATCTCCCACTTCTCACATTTCCTTGTCAACAGACTACAGCTGTCAATACCCTGGCAGTTACTCATCACCCTGATGACTGATAGGAAGAATCAACATTCCCAACCACATTTCTTACAACTGCAATAGAAAAGAGATCATGAGAACCCCGATGTGGGGGGCCACTTTCATCCTGCAGCACAGAATGGACAGCCACTTCTTGGATATGTTATCAGGAGGATGGTGAGGATAGAACTAAATGACTAGAGAGGTACTTCCAGATCGCAGGTTCTGTGACTCTCAGTAAGTGGACGGAAAGGGAAGGATGGAAAGGATTCTTGAGAAGACTTGGGAACTGATTGGGTACAGAAAGGGAAACGAAAGAACCTGCCTAGAGACTCTAATGTCTGCCCAGGATCTGTGGACAAGGCAGATTTGAAAATCCATTGAGCCAGTCCTCCATGTTTTGGTAACATTCCTCCTCACACACAGGGGCCCTCAGCATGGTGACACCTGTCCATTCACACAGAGGTGTGAACTGTGGGGGCCCCAGGGCTGTGCAAGCAGCAAGGGTTAACAGGTTGAACTGCAGGATTCCAGGCTAGTGGAGTTGACACCTTGTCTGGGAGGCCTTGAAAGGGTGGGGCTACCTCCTATAAAAGGAGGGCTTCCTGCCCCTCAGAAGCAGTGCCTCCAGTGGACCTGAAGACTCTTCATCTCAGCTGCTGTAGAAGAGAAGCAATTGGAGAGAGAAGAATGGCTGCTGCTAGGGAAATGCCGGAATGCAGTGGGAATCACCTGTAGCATCTGTTGGAGCTGCTTGTCTGAGCCAGTCACCATCGGGTGTGGGCACAGCTTTTGCACAGCATGCCCTCCCAGATCTGGAGACTTGCAACTGTAGCTTTCTCTTGTCCCGAATGCAGGCAAATGTCCCAGGTCAGAGAATTCCCAGCAGTCAACAGGAGCCTCAGGCAAATGTCCCAGGTCAGAGAATTCCCAGCAGTCAACAGGAGCCTAGCACAGCTGACTGAGCTGGCCAGACGGCTCTACCCGCAGCTTTTGCAGAGCACTGAGGGTCAGAGCCAGTGTGCCAGGCACCAGCAAGAGCTCAAGCTGTTTTGTGAACTTGACCAGATGCCCCTCTGTATGAGATGTTCCCAAAGCCCAGAGCATGGCGCTCACAGGCTCTCTCCTGTAGGAGAGGCTGCTGACAATTACAGGGAGAAGCTCCAGTGCATTAGAGTGACTGGGGAAGCATTTGGAGGAAGCTGAGAAACGTCTAGCTGAGCACAGGAGATCTGCTGCTGGCTGGCACTGGATGGTCCTGACAGAATATTACAAACTTGGCTACTTCCTGATGCATGAAGAACACCTGTGCTATGAAAGGATAGAGGAAGATGAAAGGGCAAGGTACACTAGACTCTCCCAGTATAAGCAGACCCTTCAGCACCTCCTGCTGGAGCTGCAGGAAGCAGGCCACCAACCCAATGAGGATCTGCTACAGGAAGGGAAGCAGTTGCTGGGAAGGAGTGAGTCAGTGTTGTCCAAAGGACCAAGGCTGTCACCCCAAGAGCTGAGAGAATACCCCATCCCTGGCATAATGGAGATGCTCAACAGTTTCAGAGTGGACATCATGCTGGATCCCACATCATCCAGTCCCTGTGTGACTGTTTCTGAGGATCTGAGGAGTGTGCAGGCTGGAGAAGGCTGGCCGGGGGAGACCTGGCACCCTGCGGACCTTGCTGGCTGGTATGTCTTTGCTGAGCAGGCTTTCCGCTCAGGCACTCTGTACTGGGAGGTGGATGTGACTCAACTGCCTCAGTGGATCCTGGGGATCCATAGCCCATGCTCGGGGAAGAGGAGGGACAGGAAGGACAGGAAGGTGAACTCCTGTCTCTCTGTGTTCCTGCTTCTCTGTGTCAAGAAGGAGGAGGATTGCTATTTCCAAACATATCCAGGATCACTGAACCATCAAGTGAAAGGCCCTGTGCCCAGGGTTGGGTGTGCCTAGATTATAGCTTTGCCACTCTTACCTTTTACAACATCCTCCGGCATTGCCTCATTTACAGCTTCCATCTCACTTCCATCACCCAGCCCATCACAGCCATCTTTTCTCCTGGCCCCCCACTTCCAGGAACAAAGGCTGGTCCCATGACCCTCTGTCCAGTGGACTCTCATCTTTGTGCTTGCTGCTATTCAGCTCTCTGAGTACTTCTCCAGGGAGGAATTCTCCACCCACCACCAGGCTCCCCGTTCAACAACTGAAGACTTTTCTGCCAGTGCAAGCTGATTGGAACTTTTTCCAGTCCTATCCCCTTGGAATTTCTCTAAACCCGACTTTGAGCTCTCTTTGATACACAATGAAATAAATTTTATCGTTCACTGTGCTTACACATGTTTTTGCTGTTTTTCATTTCATTTCAGTCCCATCCAACACTTTCTGACCCCATTTGTGTTTTTGATTTGGCAAAGATGATGGAGTGGTTTGCCATTTCCTCCTCTACCCCATTTATGGATGGAAACTGAGGCAAACAGGGTTAAATGACTTGTCCAGGGTCAAAGAGCTACTAACTGTCTGAGGCTAGATTTGAAGAAAAAAAAATATTTCCTGATTCTTCTTAGTATGTTATTCATTTTCCTCCATCTAGCTTCCCCCTTAAGCATATCAATCTTGTATCAGCAGTAAATAAAAAACTCACATGAGCACTTTCATTTCCATACTCCTATGTTTCATTATCTTTCCAAAATTGATCACAGCCCTATGAGGTTCCTAAATTTCAACCTTTTCCAGCCTTTTACCCCTTGAATTGCAATAAACCTTCCTTTGCATCCTATTTAATATAAAATGAAATAAATCAGCATTTATTATACTTTTTCCTATTGTTTATTGTTCATTCATTTCATTCATGTTTATTTCTTCGTTACCCCATTTTGGGTTTTCTTGGCAAAGACATTGAAGTAGTTTGCCAATTCCTTCTCCATCTCATTTTACACTTGAGGTACAGTTTCCCAGGCTACTAAATGTCTGAGGCCGTATTTGAACTCAGGAAGATCAATTATCCTGACTCCAGGCCAGGGCTTCTATATAATGTGCCACATAGCTGCCCTCTTATACACAGCAGAAATTTATTAATTAATTTCAAGTGGATCATCTAATCAATTGCTAAGTATTCCCTATGCACTTTGACAAGTTTTTCATACTTCCTGGGGGTCTATATATCCCATATTGTGAATCTATGATGTATATATGGGCTCCATATACATGGAGTGTATATATGGGGATGGGAATGGCTATTTAAGGGCAGCTATCTCTTGAGAATATAAGGAATACAGGTGCCTCCTTGCATGTTGAAATGTTCTGTTAGCTCTTTCTAAGATATTTATTTCACAGAAAACAGTAAGCGAATGAATGGTGAGATAGATAGCATATTGGACTTGGCATCTTTAGGGACCTGGGTACAATCCAAAATTTCACACTTCTTGGTGATGTCATCACTCAATCTTTCTCAGCCTTGGTTTATTCACCTGTAAAATGGAGCTGGGGCCCATAGTTGCCATTTACCTCACAGGATTGTGGTTATGGTCCAAAATCTGAATCCTTTCTCTGCTGCTAATTAGTTGTGTGACCTTGGGCAAATTACTTGACCTCCCAGGCCTCATCTCCCTTATCTGCAAAATAAGGACTTTGGGAAAAATAATTTCTAAGGTACCTTCTAAGCTGTGGTGCTTCACATGGTTTTTGTGAGGGAAATTTTTAAAAATTTTTGAGATCAATAAGTGGATGGATGACTGAAAATTGATGGATGGATAGGCAGATAGGTGGAAATAGACAGATACATATGTATTTATGCATTGATTTGTATGTATATATGAATCCTGACATCTCTCTTTGGTTCAGACCTGTGATTTCATAGAAAATACTGAATTTCTTGGCATAGAAACCACTAGTGACACTGTTTCATACTTTGTCTGCAATTCAATGTCTTCCATAGTTTCCTGGGACACTGAGAGATTGACTGACTTGTCTCAGCGTCTCCCAACCAGCATGTGTCAGAGGCTAAATTTTCCATCAGTCACGCAGAGGACAAGCACTTATTAAGTGGTTACTGTGTACTAAACAGCAGAGATAAAAGGAATGGCAAAAACACTACCCTACCTCTGATGAGGGCTGAGAGGTTGGGACCCCTCAAAAATCAAAGTACAAGATGGGTCATCTGGAATGAATTCACAAGCTCAAGCAATCTTTTAAGTCAAGTTGCAAAAAGTTTATTGTTACACTTTTCAGCAGCAAGGATTCTTAAGGAACCTGCAATCTTAAAACAGTATAGTTAAAGTTTATATAGTATAAAATATGATAAGACATGTGTCAAATATGCTAACTAGGTGATTCAGGATGGGATTAGGGAGTGTTTAAGGAGTGGTCAGTTCTTAAAGAAACATGTACTTGTTGTATCTACTGTGCAGGAGTTTTACCCAGAGCTCACTGGGAAAAGCCCACAAGGGGAGCCACGTGGAGGTGTAGTTTTAGGCCTGCTACATCACTAAGTTAACTAGTGGTCAGGGACAACTGAGAGTTGTCCAATATGCCACCAATCAATGTCTTGTTTGACAAGATAGATGTAGGAAGTATACATATGTCTTAAGTCTAGAATACAGATAATAAGGAGTCCAGGATGTATATAATGAGGTAGGGCAGTAGTATAGATGGGTAAAAAAGTCTTTATAATGCAATGCAAAGCCAGTTAAAACTAATAATTCCTTCAGGCACTGTTTGGAACTGCATCAAGGAGAAATATAAGGGGCTTGCTGGGGCCCACTCATCAGTAATTGCTAGGCATGGTGTCCTTGGGCAGTGGAGAAATTGTCAGAGACAGTGTTTCTGAGGCTAGAGAGAAATTGGGGTCCAAGTACAAGCACCCAAACATAAACACCCAAGCACCCCATCACCTCCAGGAGCTGACATTCTAAAAGAGAAGACGATATGTAAACAGCTATATACAAACAAGATACAAACAGAGTGCATTGAAGGCAATTTCAGAGGGAAACCAGCAGCTTGGGGTGGGGTGGAGGAAGCCAGAGTTCCTCAGGACAGGCCTACTACTCAAAATGGGATGTGAGCTGAGTTGTGGAGGAAGTCAGGAGCTGTAACTAAGTCTTCTTTACTCTAAGCTGGCCCTGCATCAACTTCACCTGGCTACTTCTAATCCATGCCATTGCAGATATGATAAGGATTTGGTGGTGACTTTGCCTCCCCAACTTCTATACTTTGAATGTCAATGTGGTGCTTGTAAAAGCTGTTATTAATCTTGTTGATGAATGATTTCTATTTTGATATAGCATGGCATTAATACCCGAAAAATGTCTGGAGGAAGGCCACAGTGTTAGTCATCCAGACAAAGTGACCACAAAGAACTCCCATACACTAGAAAGTTTGCTAAAAGCCTCCTTGGTGGACAGCTTGCCACTCACAAAGAGATGCATGTTCTGCATGCTCCAAAGGCCCTCAAACGCTACCCCTGTCATGATAGTAAGGTGCCAATTTCACCTTGGGGTAAGATGGTAAAAAGCAAAAAGGAAGATTCTTTTGTTTAAAAAGTGAGATCTGATACCTACATTGTCTCGTTGGGAGAAGAATACCTCTCAAGGGAACCCATGCCATAGATTTGTCCTGCCTCCCTGTGCCACAAATTTGGTATTTCAATTGAAGGCCCGGGAGTCTTTGAACATCTCCTGAAAGTTGGCATTAGTTTAGCCAGCCTAGTCTGGTGGAATGGAGGCCAGAGGTGGTACAGTCAGTGAGTGAGGAGTGGTAAGCTGCAGGGGACGGTGGGTCAGTAGCAAAGCAGGACAGAGATGTCTGCAGGATGATCGTGGCTGGGATAGCCCCGGGAGGTCACTGCAGGGAGATTGCCAAGAAAGAGAACCAGCACAGCAGTTTGCAACACTGATCTCCACATCCTGCTGTGAGTTTAAACTGATTGGGTCTTCTCCTGCTGCACGTGCAGGGCGGGCGAAATGAGGAATTGATTCGCCATCTCCCTTAAAGGTAAAGGGGAGACAACTGCTTGGTTGGGTTGCCATGAACGATTCAATAACCTTGATTTACTTTGTCACTGCTTGACTCAATTTCTCATTATTTATCTTGAGTTCTGTTTTCACTACATGTCCTTTGCTTTAACTTCGATGGCACATGATTTATTCTGGCCGTGTGTGTGCATCTGGGGGGTACGGTATATTCAGCAAAGGTGGGAGCCCATAAGCTGTGGAGTGAGTTAAACAAATACTTCTTCAAGTATCATGGACCTGACAGTAACCAACCATGGGTCACTCAGGCTACATAGAGTAGAAGAAATTGCTATGTCCTGTCTATGGAAGCTCAAGCAAATTTTTGAATTTTTCAGGATCAGGTGACCCGAATTCATCAACCAAGGGCATGACCATGCCATCCTAGCCAAGGGCATGACCACTCCATCTTGCTCCTATTTTTTCCACATCTGAAATAAAGGACAGGGTTGAAGCAATTATATTACTTGGGCCAATCAGTCAAAACATCTGTCTCATCAAGCTATTATGAGGGATGAGGGAAGATGGATTTGCTACAGGCAAGATTAATCTGTATAACTGCCTCATCACTCCTCTTCTATACTTTGGCCCAGAAGTCTGTGTGGCCTGTAACTTTTGGGGGTTTTTTTCTCTCCATTTGGAGACCTGCCCAAGCCCCATGAATATAGCTACAATTTACTATTTACTTTAATCAAGTGTGGATTTGGCATTTTCCAACTTGTGGTGGGGTGAATAGCAGTAGGAGGACATTCTAATTTTTGTTTAAAGCCCTTTTTTACAGGTATGTGTAGGGGTTTGGGGGAGAGCTCAAGCAAGTCACTGATTTTACTCCACCATCTTGGCTGCGCCCCTTTCTTGTATATTTTCAACAACTCTATGAGTGGTCGCTGAAGTCTCTTCCAGCTCTCAAATTCTGTGCTTCTGTGATCTATTAAATGCAGGGGAGAAATTCAGGGAGCCACAAAGACAGGAGTGCTAGATTTGGAATAAAATTTCTTGGGTTCAAATCTCACTGTTGTCATTTACTATCTATGTAATCTTGAACAAGTCATTTCCCTTATGTAGGCTTCAATTTTCTTACTTTTAAGATGAGGGATCTGGATTAGATAAACTCTAAATTACTCTGATCTCAGGAAGATCCACTGTTAGTAGAAATACTCAACATATCTTTTGCACCTATTGAATCCAGATAATTAAATATATCACTAGACAGGTTAAGCTGGGCTTTGATGGCAGGGCTGAAATTTAGAGTGTACTTATATCACTTGAACTCATTCAGTATGTGGAACAGTTGAGATTAGCAGATAGTTTAAAAAAACTAATTAGTTAAAATAGAAAACTATCAGATGGCACACTTAGTTCTTCTTCAACCCAACTGTGAATTTCATAGCAGCAGCCTCAGGATGTCCCAGGGTCTCTGGTTCCCACCAGAAGGTGATATCCCAGGCTTTTTGAATCCAGTTCCCCCTGCTGGTTTTCATACCCTGAGTTCTAAGATGTTCCCCATTCATGCTGCTTGCCCTGGGCACATCTTGCGTTATTGGCTAGACAGCCAGGATTTCTAGCTACTCCACCTCTCCAGAGCATGCAGAAATCTGTGTTTTCACTGGTATGTAGCCATCTCTCCCTTGATATAGGCTAAAGGAGGAATAGGGTCCAATCAAGGAAGAGTGAAGGAAAAAGAAAGCCAGGAAAATTGAAGCAAGTTAGGATATAAAGGCCCTTCTTTTGCCAGCGGATAGAGACAGACTAAAAGTCTGGGAACCCAGAGGTCAAGGCAGTGAATATAGGGGTTGGGATATATGGGGTGAGGGTCTGGGATCTGGGAAAAGAAGGCAAGTGGATGGTGTGGCCAGTGGTCAGTGCAGAGAAGAACAAGAAGCTGGGTAGAGCAAGAGAATGGCATCAGAGACTTGAGGAAGAGGAGGAGGTCTAGAGTCCAGGCTAGAGTGAGGCTGTCATTCCTCTGCTCTACAGGAGTTCCTCTGTCCAAAAACCCATGACCCTTCTGGCCAGTTTGGTGATGAACTTAGCAGGGCTGGCCCTCCCAAAAATGTGTTTTCAGGCTAATCAATCCCCAATCCACTTACAATGTTTTTGCTCTTTGGTAGGTCTGACCAGATCTTGTACTCTGGCAGCTTTTGAAAAGACCAGGATCACCTCCAGATTATGATAAAAGACAAAGGGAGGACTTTTATATGAAAGATTTGTTCATTAGCATTTATGTGACCCTGGACAAGTGCCTGTCTGTATTGGTAAAGGCTATTTTCCTACTGTATGTTTCCTACACCAAAAATAATAATAATAATAATAATAATAATAATAATAATAATAATAATAATAATAATAATAATAATAGCTGAAATTTATGCAGTAAAGTCCTTTATATTTATTATCATTTGTTCCTCACAAGTATGTGCTAGTATTATCCTCATTGTACAGATGACAAAACTGAAGTTGAGAAAGATTAGGTGACTTGCCTAGAGTCACAAAATCAATAATCAATAAACATTTATTAAGTGCCTACTATGTGCCAGCTAATAAGTGTCTAAGACAGGATTTGAATTCAGATCTTTTTGCCTCTGTCTAGGAAATCACAGGTCTGGTTAAAAGTATAACAAAACTTATTTTACAGAGTTGTTGACAGCATGATTTGAAATAATGTGTTTAAAGAGATAGATAAATTAAAGTTATTATTATATTTAAGGATCTGCTCTGTGCCCAAAACCAATAGTCCCTGACCACAAAGAGTTTATAGTATATTATCATATATTATATATACATATATATTATATTATATTATATTATATTATATTATATTATATTATATTATATTATATTATATCATATCATATCATATCATATCATATCACATCACATCACATCACATCACATCACATCACATCACATCACATCACATCACATCACATCACATCACATCTCATCACATCACATCACATCACATCACATCACATCACATCTCATCACATTATATCATATATCATATCGCATCGCATCGCATCGTATCGTATCGTATCGCATCGTATCGTATCGTATCGTATCGTATCGTATCGTATCATATCATATTATATTATATTATATTATATTGCATTACTGGGCCTTTTTTGAGCACTTACTTCTGTATGACTCTCCAGAATGTTTTTTTTCCCTAGTAAATTTCCCATCTGAGTTCATTAGATTCCAAATTATTAAGTACTTTGAGGCCTTTGAGATCAATGCCCCCTTCCCACCCCTGCTGTTACTGTAATGAACACCATCCTTTCCTTGTAGCAGGCTATGGAGGCATTCATGTTCAACCCCTCCTACAGCAGCTCATTTAAATCCCATAATTCCTTCCAGTGGGCAGCCAGCATGTTGCTCCCAGCCCTAGTCAAACTCAGGGAGGAGAGTTTGCCAGCCAAGGTGCCGGCTGTGAGATAGTTTAATTGTCCTGCCTTGTCAGAAAGCACATACTTCAACTTTCCTTATCAAGTGCCAGCACAAACATCGGACCAAAGGACAATCCCTATCCCTCCCCACCCCACACACTCCTCCACTCTTCCACCAGCTACCATCCTGAAAATATAAAACAGTCATTACTTTTTAAAAGTGGGAAACTCTGTCTAGTGCCTCAATCCCCTGGGTGTGGGAGAGTGAGCATGTAGTCGATGACTCAAAGGCGCTCTTGCCCTGAAGCCACTTCTACTTTGTGAACTGGGGGTTTCACATCCCTTAACTCATGAACTTCTAGCAGTTAAGAGATTGGAGTTGGCCTCCATCCTTTTTTGTTTCTCTCTTCTGTTTGAAGACACTTGTGTCCTTACTCCTTTCTAAAAGTTTCTTGGCCCTGCCTGCCTACTAAGTGCCTCTTTATGGAAAGTAACCCTTCCTGGCTAAAGGTCTCTCAGGGGAAATGTTCCAATCACAGGTAGAGAAGCTAAATGTTCTCTACACACACATTTTTTCATTCATTCATTCATTTAGAGAGAGTTTGGAGTTCTTTCAATTACAAATTAAAGGGATTATGAAATATTTTGAGGCTGCTGCAGTTACTGGCCATTTCCTTGGGAAACCCAAGGAGCACCATTAAGAGTATGAATGGTCAAGCATACGGGACTTGAAGAATTTAGGAGATTAAGCAAGAATATAAAACAGCCTCAGTTTCTAAAGGCGATGTTTCAGAGCAGACACAGAGAACCACCATGGTCTCCTTTCCCTTGTAGTCAGTGTGCACTACCTGCTGGGAACAGGAGGAGGTTGTTGGGTCTATTAACCTCAGCAAATGTAAATGGGTACCCAAATTGCTCAGGTCTAAAATAAAAACCTCCCTAACAGATGGTCAGGTTTAACAAGTAGGTCTTCAGGCAGCATCCTCTAGCAACACGGAGGTCCTATGTGTACAACTGGGGATTTGTGTTATCCCATTGAGATTCAAAAATGCACTGGGTGCAAGTAGCATGAAAACTAGGTTGATATCAGCTTGGAGAAGGGAGAGTTCCTGTATTGCTATTCTTATGGGCAGAGATATAGCTATTGTGTGGGGAGAGGGGGAGGAAGGAAGAGAGGGATATATAGAGTAAGAAGGCATATGCCTCTTGGTAAAGTCCTATTTTAACTATTCTTAATTAATTAATTCCCAATTTAATTATTCTTGCTCCATACATGTCAAGTTCAGTTGTTCCTACATTTCTGAAGTACACCCTTTAAATTTCACTGCCCTGTGATAATCCTCAGGTCATCTCAACCTAGCTATGGCTCTGGGTACCACTACAGCACTTATACCATTTGATCTGCTGTTCTTTATCTATGTAGACCTTGGAGCAACAGGTACCTAGGGGTGTATTCTGCCATTCACAGAATCCTGGTGGCCTTGAAAGAAGAGGTCTCTTCATACTGCCCAAGGCTATCATAGTCACATGAACAAAGACTAAATCCCAACTGAGAGTGATCAGATTTTAATTGGTAAAATATGAGGCACTCTGCCTGAGGTAAGGATATTGTGTGATAACAATTGTTATCAAATATTTAGTCTCCCAAAAAGAGAGCATCAAGGTGTTTTTATTATTTGTAAATGGGCTCCGGCACCTTTCCAAAACACAACTTAATTGGTTTTCACCTCTTCTAATTGTACATTTAGCATGTTGACAGAGAGCATTTAAGCAGCTGGAACCAAGTGGTGAGGCTTAATTGCTAGTATTCACTGGGAAATGTTCTCTGGGGGAGGGCAGAAAATGAAGGTTGCATGGCCACAGGCAGCTTTCTTCTCTTGGCTCAACTGGATTTGACCTGATGGCTATAATTTTGGTTTTATGACAAGGTGTAGGAGGAGGCAAAGATGATGAAGTGTGATTTTAGGAGCTCTAGGAAGCTTCCCATCACTTATCTCAAATGCTACATTCCCCAGGGGCATGCTGGAGCCAGCTGAATCAGCTGCTAACTTTTAAACTTTCAGGGTGAGCCTTTGCACCTTAGAAATGAGCAAATAAGTAAGTCATAGAGAAAATGTTAATAAATAATGCAGATTAGAGTTAAAAGTATGTCAAGAATACTTCTTTTCCCTATTTGGAGAGCTTGCTCTTAAATATTTAACAGCACACTGATACATTTCCCCTACCAACTTCCTATGTCTGGAATGTTATCATGAGAGATTTATTCTTTTGGCTCAAATTAAAATGGGATGTCCTCAAGAGGGACCATCATGGTCTTGAGTATTATTGACCATTTAATTCTCTTAATTATCAACTCCTTTCTCAAGAGCAGGTTTTGCTTAAGAAAAAAAAAGGAAGAAAGAGAAAAAAGACACTGATTATCTAGATGAATTCATGTTGTTCATTGTTAAGACACCTGTCCATGGGAAGGCCAACAGTATGGTGAAGGACCTTGAGTCCATGGCATATGAGGACTAATTGAAGGGACTCAAGATATTTAGTTAGAGAAAAGGCTCAGCAACATGATAGCCAATTTCAAGTATGTGAAGAGGTATATGGAAGAGGGCTTTGACTTGTTTTGTTTGTTGCTAGATGTCGGAACCAGGAGCATGGCTGGAAGTATCAAAAGCAAGTTTAACTTTCATATGAGAAAAAAAAACTTTCTCACAATTAGAGCTGTCTACAAATGGAACCACCTGCCTTGGGAGCTGTGAGTCATCCGCTCCTTCCAGGTCTTCAAGACAAGGTTGGCTATTAATTACTTTCTAGTAAGGAACCCTTTAGGACAGAGGTGTCAAAAGCTCAACTGTGAGCCATAGTCCTCCCAAATGGAGCCTGAAGTAGATTAAAATGTAATTGGGATAATAAATAAATAAATATTATTTATCATAAACATTCTATTATAAATATAACAAATAAACATTATTATAAATATTATAAGTAAATAATAATAAATAAAAATAAACAAAAATGCAATAAAATATAAATGATATTAAAGTGGTTTTCTAAGTCACTATGTTCCCACTGGGATCCTTATATTTGGTTTGATGACCTCTATTTGTATTTGAGTTTGATAGCACTGCTTTAGAGTATTGATTCTACAAGATATCCACTGAGATCCCTTACTCTAAAATTCTGTAGTTTTGTGGGGATTTGACAATTTAATTTTCCTCTTTCTTTTACCATAACTAATGATTTATCCATTTTTTAGTATTTTCAAAAAGCTGTTCTCTGTTATTTCAATTATCTTTTTATTTTTCATTTTATGATTTTTTGTTCTTGTTTGAGGGTATCAATTAAGTCTTTGGGGGGGATTACTGAGTCTCTAGTTTTGTTATTGCATGCTTCATTTATTAATCCTCTCACGTTTTGTTAATTTATATTTTCAAAGTTGAATTCTGTGGGCTACTTTAGCTGCATCCTTCAAGAGGTATGTTTTCTCATTGTCATGATTCTCTTTAAAATAGTACTCTTTTTTTGGCTCAGATTCTTATAATTTAGCCACTGCTCAGATTCTTAAAATCTAGCCAAAAGCTCACTAACGTTCAGACTCCTTAAAAGTCTGTCCAATATGATGGAAGTTCTAATAAACCTTGTCTTTGGCTGAAAGAAGGCTTGGGTCAAATTCTTTCAGGCAGGACCTGTGTGTTGTGATTTTAGGGTTCCAGCACCCCTAAACCTCTAAACCTCAACATTTTGGCAGGCTGTACGGAGAAACTGCCTAACTCCAAGTTCTTCTCCAGACAAGACTGGAAATCACGTAAGACTCCCCGCCCCTTTTGGCTCTGCATTTGGGGTTACCCTCCAAGCACCAAGGCTTGGGGGCGATTTTCAGGCAGACAGTTAAAAGGCTGTCTCACACTCAGCCTGATGCTCTCAGGCTCTTGGTCCATTGGGTTGGTTTGAG
Source organism: Phascolarctos cinereus (assembly GCF_003287225.1). Taxonomy (NCBI): domain Eukaryota; kingdom Metazoa; phylum Chordata; class Mammalia; order Diprotodontia; family Phascolarctidae; genus Phascolarctos; species Phascolarctos cinereus. The sequence continues at coordinate 27,440,784 of NW_027555514.1, read as the reverse complement.
GCCATGGACCTGGGTACACCTTCCACAGCATAGAGGACAAGGACTGACACCCTATCAGGACGTGTATGCCCAGTTCTCTCACTGCTAGGGAATTGGGGAAAACTGCAGTTGCTTTTTGGTTCCCTGAGGCTTACTTACCCCCTTCCCTCTACACTCCTGAATTCTCCTTCATGGAGGTTACAGGGAAAAGTTAGAACAGCTAAAAATATCTTAGCAGATTCTGGAAGTTTCATGATCTATCATTAAGGAGTTTGGAAATACCTCCTTACAACCCTGGTCACTCTCTTACCTTGAGTCAAAAGGCTATCTGCTACTTCTACCCATGTTCTTAGGTCTGACCTCTAGGACCAAAGAAAGCAAGCCTGATCTCTCTTCCACATAGCTTGTTAATACTTGAAGTTAGCCATCTTGTCCTCAATGAGTCTTTCCCTTTTTGGTCTAAATATCTCTAGTTCCTTCAACCATCCTTCATATAACACTCAGGTCCACTCAAGGCACTTCGCCATCAAGGTTGCCTTCCTATGGACACCCTTCAGCTTAACAATGAACAGTATGAACGGTAATGGAAGATTCTAGATGAGGAAAGAAAAGTGAAGGGACAGAGACAAACAAGTCAATTCAAGGCATTTGGGCTAAGGCCCAAAAGAGGAGGGGATAGGCTTATAGGAGGAGACAATGATCAGGAGTAGCATAGGCAAAACAAACTATAGAGGTCCTAGTGAAGGTTTAAAAGAGAGCAGAGGGGCAGCTAGATGGCACAGTGGATAGAGCATGGACCCTGGATTCAGGAGGACCTGAGTTCAAATCTGGCTTCAGACACATAACACTTACTACCTGTGTGACCTGGGGCAGGTGGCTTAACCCCATTACCTAACCAAAAAAAAGTTTAAAAATTTAAAAAAAAATAAAAGGAGCCCAGAAAGATAATAAAGTAAAACAAACTTTACAATTAAAATTTTAAGTGGCAATGAATCAGAACTTGTCAATAAATGAATAAGAAAGGAAACCAAGTCAGAAAGCAAAACTCAACATGTTGTTCTATGTAGAAAACAACTTTAAAGCACGAAGGCACATGAAAGACTGAGTCAAATTTTTATACTTCAGATGATTTCAAAAGAGCAAGTATTGCAATCACCCTATGGAAGCCCAGCACCCCTGGGCTGGAGGGTCAGAAGGGGCCTCTGTGGGTGACAAGCAGTCAGCCAGCCTGGGTTTGATGACCTCTAGTGATCACTATCCCACTGTCTGCCAAGGTTGCCCATTCCATATCTCCATTGCTGTACTTGGTAGGAAGTTTGTCCTGACATTAAGCCCAAGTCGATGTCTACCTATTGCTTCCAGGTCTGACCTCCTGGGTCCAACAGACTAAGTCTAACTTTCCTTCCACGTGCCAGCCCTTTAAATACTTGAACAGAGTTATGATGCCTCAGTGCCCACATATTGAATGAATCAAACAATAAATCATAGGAACAAAAACTGAGGCAGGAACAGCTCTATGTCCCTTGCCAGCAGGAAGCAGTTTCAGAAGCCAAGACCTTCATCCCTTACTCCAAAAGAATTTGGGTCTCATTTGTTTGAGGGGAGAAGGATGGTGTTGGGATCTGGACCCCAAAAAGGAAAAACCCTAGACTTTCCCACATGGCCAAATCTCTGGCATCCACCTGAGGCTATAATCCTATCAACTGGTCTTTTCGTTATAGCAGCTCTTAATTCTCTGTTACCCTTAACCTAGCTTAGCCCTCCATTGGCTTACCTCCTTCTAGCCCCAGGCCACTTCCCACCCTTAATCCTATTTAGGCTCCATTCTCCCTTGGCCAAGGTGGTCCAGGTCCCTGGAGTTCTATTACCTCATAGACTACTTGGCCACTCCTAGATCCCTCCCACAGTCTTTCTGTATATAAGGTCCATCTTGTCTCCATTAAAATGCTCAGATTCTTTTAATCTAGCCACTGCTCAGATTCTTAAAATCTAGCCAATAGCTCACTAATGTTCAGACTCCCTAAAAGTCTGCTCAAGATGATGGATGTTCTAATAAACCTCGTCTTTAGCTGAAGAAAAAAAAAAGATTGTGCTACATATGGGCTTTCAGCATACCTATGTGACTTTAATAGATTTAGTGATAATATGATCACATTCATCAATTAAACTTTAAAAGAAGTAAGAAAGACAGGAAACATCATAACTTACAACCACCAGAACCTTAGATCTGATTTCATACTCACAAGATAACAAAGATCCTCTGACATAGGTCACATGAGCAGAGAAATCAATCACTTCCTGAATGAAAACCACAGATAAAAAAGCAGCATCCAAAATGAAACCATAAAAAGGAGAGCCATTCCTAGGAATCATTCCACCTGGGGCTAAAACAATTTATCATGATAAGGGTAAGGGAAGAGGGATTCAACAGAGAAGAAAAGTTTAACCTAAGATGGAATTGTGCTAAGAGAGGAGACAATCCCTTCATCTCTTGAGGCCTGAGGTTGGGGTAGGGGAGCAATTGTGGTAGTCTGGGAATTGTTGCTGCAGAGTAGCATGAGCTGACATAAGAGTGGTTTCAGGAAGGAAGCTCACCTTCCATGGGACAGGGGAAAGTGCACTCTGATGAATGGTTTTGTGTCACATCACAGTCCTTTCCTACTACAGACCAGTCATGTCTACCGACAGTACCATCACCAAAATCATAGAGATGACATGGTTTTGAGACCATATTCTGTAAATGATAACTTGGTTGCTTTCATTAATAGATACTCTCTTCCTATTTATGTAGAAACACCTCACAGACTACCTGATTATTGAGTTCCCTTATAGCTCTAAGCATCCCTGTTCCAACTGAGGTAAAGCCAGATTGAATGAATAACTGATGGTCAAACCATTAAGTGACAGTAGAAGATGTAAAATGAAGCATCTGGGAACCTGCCAAGGTTTCATTCCATTACCAATTGCAAGAGTGTTGGGACCGTAAAGAAGGCAAAAAATACTGAAATAAATGAATAAAAAAAGGTGTAAAAAATGGTGGTTTTTTGTTCCTATGATTTATTGTTTGATTCATTCAATATGTGGGCACTGAGGCATCATAACTCTGTTCAAGTATTTAAAGGGCTGGCACGTGGAAGGAAAGTTAGACTTAGTCTGTTGGACCCAGGAGGTCAGACCTGGAAGCAATAGGTAGACATCGACTTGGGCTTAATGTCAGGACAAACTTCCTACCAAGTACAGCAATGGAGATATGGAATGGGCAACCTTGGCAGACAGTGGGATAGTGATCACTAGAGGTCATCAAACCCAGGCTGGCTGACTGCTTGTCACCCACAGAGGCCCCTTCTGACCCTCCAGCCCAGGGGTGCTGGGCTTCCATAGGGTGATTGCAATACTTGCTCTTTTGAAATCATCTGAAGTATAAAAATTTGACTCAGTCTTTCATGTGCCTTCGTGCTTTAAAGTTGTTTTCTACATAGAACAACATGTTGAGTTTTGCTTTCTGACTTGGTTTCCTTTCTTATTCATTTATTGACAAGTTCTGATTCATTGCCACTTAAAATTTTAATTGTAAAGTTTGTTTTACTTTATTATCTTTCTGGGCTCCTTTTATTTTTTTTTAAATTTTTAAACTTTTTTTTGGTTAGGTAATGGGGTTAAGCCACTTGCCCCAGGTCACACAGGTAGTAAGTGTTATGTGTCTGAAGCCAGATTTGAACTCAGGTCCTCCTGAATCCAGGGTCCATGCTCTATCCACTGTGCCATCTAGCTGCCCCTCTGCTCTCTTTTAAACCTTCACTAGGACCTCCATAGTTTGTTTTGCCTATGCTACTCTGATCATTGTCTCCTCCTATAAGCCTATCCCCTCCTCTTTTGGGCCTTAGCCCAAATGCCTTGAATTGACTTGTTTGTCTCTGTCCCTTCACTTTTCTTTCCTCATCTAGAATCTTCCGTTACCATTCATACTGTTCATTGTTAAGCTGAAGGGTGTCCACAGGAGGGCAACCTTGATGGCGAAGTGCCTTGAGTGGACCTGAGTGTTATATGAAGGATGGTTGAAGGAACTAGAGATATTTAGACCAAAAAGGGAAAGACTCATTGAGGACAAGATGGCTAACTTCAAGTATTGACAAGCTATGTGGAAGAGAGATCAGGCTTGCTTTCTTTGGTCCTAGAGGTCAGAACTAAAAAACATGGGTAGAAGTAGCAGATAAGCTCAGACCAGGGCTTGGGAGAGAGGGAAGCAGTCAGTCTTTCTCCTGAACCAAATCTCTTTGGGAACACTGAAAATCTGAATGTTTCTAGCCCATCCCTGAGATTCTGAAACAACACAACACTCCATACCCCGCCCATCCCTGAGATTCTGAAACAACACAACACTCCATACCCCCAACAAAGCAATAACAGCACCAGCCCAGACCTACCCTTAAGAAAGGCCACAGAGCCCAGCCCTAACCTCAAGCACAAAATCAGGAAATAGCCTAAAAGAATAGGCAAACCAAAAAGAATCCCACCGTAATGAGCTATTATGATACCAGGGATGCTGAAGACATAGAGGCAGAAGATTCTGAAACATTTACAAGTAATGACCTAGGGAAAAAAGTCATCTTGGACATGAACTCAACTTGAATTCCTGGAAGAGATGAAGCAAGGGTTTTCCTTTAAAGAGTTTACAATGTTTTTATACCTTTTGCATTCACTTATTTCATTATTTTTTGCCTTCTTTATGGTCCCAACATTCTTGCAGTTGGTAATGGAATGAAACCTTGGCAGGTTCCCAGATGCTTTATTTTACATCTTCTACTGTCACTTAATGGTTTGACCATCAGTTATTCATTCAATCTGGCTTTACCTCAGTTGGAACAGGGATGCTTAGAGCTATAAGGGAACTCAATAATCAGGTAGTCTGTGAGGTGTTTCTACATAAATAGGAAGAGAGTATCTATTAATGAAAGCAACCAAGTTATCATTTACAGAATATGGTCTCAAAACCATGTCATCTCTATGATTTTGGTGATGGTACTGTCGGTAGACATGACTAGTCTATAGTAGGAAAGGACTGTGATGTGACACAAAACCATTCATCAGAGTGCACTTTCCCCTGTCCCATGGAAGGTGAGCTTCCTTCCTGAAACCACTCTTATGTCAGCTCATGCTACTCTGCAGCAACAATTCCCAGACTACCACAATTGCTCCCCTACCCCAACCTCAGGCCTCAAGAGATGAAGGGATTGTCTCCTCTCTTAGCATAATTCCATCCAGCAAAACTGAGTATAAACATTTGAGGGGAAATGGATATTTAATGAAATAGAGGACTTTCAAGCATTCCTGATGGAAAAAAGAGCCAAATAGAAATTTTTACTTTCAAATACAAGACTAAAGAGAAACATAAAAAAGTAAACAGGAAAGAGGGACTCAATAATGTTAAACTATTTGTCTTTCTGTATGGGAAGATGTAGTTTCTAAGAACTTTCTCATTATTAGGCAATTAGAAGGATTTTAGATGGAAAGAGAGTGCAGGAGTGAGTTGATTATGTTGGGATGATGTAAAAAAAATATAGAGATAAGAAAGAGAAATGCTCTGAGAGAAGGGAGATGGGAGAGGTAAAATGGGGGAAACTATCATACATAAAAGAGGTGGGCAAGGAAGAGCCTTTATCATGCAGGAGAAAAGGGGGTTGACAGGTAATGCTTGAACTTTACTCACATCTGAATTGGTTCAAAGAGGGAATACACACACACACACACACAAAATTAGTAATAGAAATCTATCTTACCCAAAAGGAAGTAGGAGGGAAAGAGAAATAAAAGAGGAGGGGCAGATAAAAGGGAAGGCAAATAAAAGAAGGTATTGGCCAGAAGCAAAACAGACTTTAGAGGAGGAACAGGATGAAAAGAGAGGGAGAAGGATAAAAGGAAGAAAATAAGATGAAGGAAAATGCATAGCTAGTCATCATAACTGTGAATATGAATAGGATGAACTCACCTGTAACACGAAAGCAGATAGCAGAATGGATTGAAAACCAGAATTCAACCACATATAGTTTGCAAGAAACACACTTGAAACACAGAGAGACACTCAGAGTTAAAACAATTAGCTTGAGCAGAATCTATTATGTTTCCACTGAAGTTTAAAAAAAAAACGGGAGTAGCAATCATGATCTCAGACAAAGCAAAAATAGAGCTAATTAAAAGGGATAAGCAGGGAAACACATCTCGCTAAAAGGAATCATAAGCAATGAAGTAATATCAATGCTAAACACATATGTACCAAATGGCACAGCATCCAAATTCTTAATGGAAAATGAGTGACAGGTAGAAATAAACATGAAAACTAGACAAGTGTGGGGGAGGGGCTCAACTTTCCCCTCTCAGAACTAGATAAATCTAGCCATAAAATAAATAAAAATAAATAATAATGAAGTTGAGAAAATCAATAGAATCTTAGAAAAGTTAGATAAAATAGACCTCTGGAGAAAACTGAATGGGAATGGGAAGGAGTATACTTTTTGTCAGCTGTTGATAGCACAAAAATTGATCATGTATTAGGGCATAAAAACCTCACAACCAATACAGAAAAGCAAAAATATTAAATGAACCTTTTTCAGACCGTAATTCAACAATTTACATTTAATGAAGGGCATAGATTAAAAATTAATTTGAAACTAAATAATTAATCCCAAAGAATGAGTTGGTCAAAGAACAAATCATTAAAACAATCAACAATTTCATGGAAGAGAATGATAACAAGAGGACAACATAACAAAATTTGATGGATGCGGCCAAAATAATATTTAGGGGACAATTTATATCTCTAAATGCATACATCACAAAAGAGAAATAGCATATCAATGAATTGGATATGCAACTAAAAAAACCAGAAAAGAACAAATTAAAAATCCCCAATTAAGCACTAAAATGAAAGTTGTTACAGAAATTGATAAAATTGAAAATAAAAAAAATCAAACTAGTAAGCAAAACTAGAAGCTAGTTTTATGAAAAAAAAGCAAACCATTAGTTAAGTTGATTTTATTTTTTTAAAAAGAAGAAAACCAAGTTACTAGTATCAAGAAAGAAAAGAGTTGAGTGCACCACCAATGAAGATGAAAATATTAGCAAAGATTAGGAGTTACTTTGCCCAATTATATTCCAGCAAAACTGATAATCTAAGAAAAATGGATGAATATTTATTAAAAAAATGGATTGCTCAGATTAATAGAAGAGGAAATAGAAAGCTTAAATAACTTAGAAAAATAATTAGAACCATCTTAGAAAAAGAAATTGAACAATCTATAAATGAACTTCCTAAGAAAGAATCCATAGGACCAGATGGATTTGCAAGTGAATTCTACAGAACCTTTAAGGAACCATTAATCTCGATACTATATAAATTATTGGAAAAAAATGGGCAAAGAATGAGTCCTAAAAAATTCCTTTTATGACATAAATATGGTTTTGGTACGTAAACAAGTGAGAACAAAAACAGACAAAGAGAACTATAAGCCAATTTCCTTAATTAATACCAATGTAAAAATTTTAAATAAAATACTAGCAGGGAGATTACAGCAATATATCACAAAGATCATAACCATAACCAGATGGGATTTACACCAGGAATGTAGGGCTGGTTCAACATTATGAAAACTATCAAAAAGTCAAGAATGTCAAAGGAAGTAATAAAAAAAAGGTAAAGGAAGGAGGTTTAGTAGTGTTAGTTCTTAAACTACATTATAATGAAGTAATTACCAAAATTATCTGGTACTGGCTAAGAAATAGAAATGTAGATCAATGGAACAGAGTTAATATCCAATTTACAGCAGCAAATAAATATAACATCCTTGTACTTGAAAAGTACAAAGACAAGATTGTGGGATAAGAATTCATTATTTTATAAATATTGTTGGAAAAACTGGAAAGGAGTATGGCAGAAACTGGGCATAGACCAATATCTCACACCATTTACCAAGAGAAGGTCAAAATGGATATACTACCCAGATATAAAGAGAGATATTACAAGAAAATTAGAACATGCAACATATTATTTATCAGACTTATAGATAGGAGAACAATTTATGAATAAACAAGAGATAGAGAGCAAAGTTAGATATAAAATGGATAATTATGATTATATTAAATTAAAATGGTTTTGTACAAAGAAAACAAATATAACCAAGATTAGAAGGAAACCAGAAAATTGGAGGCGGGGGGTGTTTGTAGACAGTTTCTCAGATAAAGGCCCCATATCTCAAATATATAAAGAATTTTGTCAAATCTATAAGAATATGATTTATTCACCAATTGATAAATGGTCAAAGGATATGAACAAGCAGTTTTCAGAAGAAGAAATCAAAGTTATTGATAGATACATGAAAAAATGCTCTAACTACTGATTAGAAAAATGTAAATTAAAATAACTCTGAGATACCACTTCACACTTATCAGATTGGTTAACCTAATGGAAAATGAATGACAAATGCGGGAGCAGGTCTGGAAAAATTAGGAAACAAATGCACTATTGGAGTTGTGAAATAGTCCAACCAATCTGGAGAACTATTGGTAGCTATACCCAAAGAGCTACAAAATTGGGCATATCTTTTGACCCAGCAATGCCACTTCTAGGTTTATATCCCAAAGAGATCAAAGACAAAGGTAGAGGATTTATTTGTACAAAAATATTTATAAAAGCTCTTTTTGCAGTGGCACAGAACTGGAAATCAAGGGGGTGCCCATCAGTTAGGGAATGGCTGAACAAATTGTGGTATATGATTGTGATGGAATACTATTGTGCCATAAGAAATGATGAGCAGGATGATTTCAGAAGAAAAAAAAAACTTGGGAAGATTTATATGAATCCATGCAAAGTGAAATGAGCAGAACCAGGGAAATATTGTACACAGTAACAGCAATGTTATTAGGATGATCAACTGTGAAAGATACTTACTCTGGTCAAGACAGTGATCCAAGACAATTCCAAAGGACTCATGATGAAAATGCTATCCAGAGAGAGAGTTGATGAACTCTGAATGTAGATTAGAGCATACTTTTTTCAAACTTTATTTCGCTTGATTTATTATTTTGTCTGGGTTTTCTTTTGCAACATGGCTAATATGGAAATACGTTTTACATGACTTCACATATATAATCAATATTAAATTGCTTACCTTCTCAAGGAGGCGGGGAGAGAATTTGGAATGCAAAATTCAACAATCAAAATGGTTGTTAAAATTTGCATATATAATTGGGAAATATTTAATGAAATAAAAATACGCTTTAAAAATAAAGTTCTGAAAAAAGACCTTCTTCTGGGAAGTATCACTCTCAGAAATATTATTTCATGAAGAAGCCACTGTGGCATAATAGAAAATGATTTAAGTTCAGAATTCACGGATTCAAGATGAGTCCAGGCTTTTCTAGTCATTACCTAATTATCCTGGGGCCAGTATATCATCTTTCTTTACATATGTTCCTACTCCTCCACACCAGGCATCCTTAATGACCTAGCTTTTCCCTGTTCTCAGGTGGGACATGAGCACAAGAAAAAATATTCCACCATCCAGACAAAAGGGTCCTCTAAAATACTCTATGGACTCTAAAATATTCTAATGACAGGACCTGTTGCAAGGCTCTCATAAAGCATTATACTCTACAAGGAGAAGAATGCCTCAGACTCTCTGAATTTTCACCTTCCATGGGATAAAGTCCATGAAATCTAGGTCACCATCTGAATCCTACCCTCTCTTCAACATCCTGTATACAAGGTCACAGATCAAAAAGACTTAAAGGACCCACTCTCCTCCAGTGCCTAGGCCAGGCACGAATTTATATCTACATCTACTGAGTCCCTACTTTGCCCACTGCCTCTTCCATAGAAAATTTGTTCATATACTCTGTCACTTCTATATATCTCCTTCCCACCTTCCAGGTCCCTCAGCTGACCTTTGAAGTTTGCCCATTGATGTTCTCTCTTTGATTCCCCAATATTCTGCAGACAAGATGGTAGCTTTCAAAAGCAACAAACAAGTTGCTGATTTCTTTTGAGTGAATGACTAGAACTTCTTCCTGCTATTGAATTCCATACTATTTCAGTAATTATTAAGCTTAACTGAGCAGGATATTATTTAATGGATGTAAACTAATCTCCTTTGCTTCTTGGAATAATATCCTATTTTTCCTTTTGTTTCATATAAATAAAAAGTGTTTAAGCAATTTAAACTGTTTTCCCTTGTTTTGTGAAGAGCTTTTTCCTTCCTGACTAAAATATTTGTTATTCTATGAGGACCTTTTTCCTCTTAGCCACCATATTTTTTGGGTATTAAATCAGAATTTTCTTTCTTTTGGTGTCCTATGAATTCCAGTAATCTATAATTTGTCTTTTATTTTTTTCCAGTACTTTTGGGCAATTTTCTTTGTTGTTGTTGTTGTTGTTGTTGTTTTTATTAATTAATTTATTTTGACTTATCAACAATCATTTCCATAAGCTTTTGAGTTTTAAATATTTCTCCCCCCCCACCTCCCTCCCCAAGACAGCATGCAATCTGATATAGGCTCTACATATACATTCCTATTAAACATATTTTCACATCAGTCATGTTGTAAGAAAGAATTAGAACCAACAGAAGGACCCACAAGAAAGAGGAAACAAAACAAAACAGAAGAAAAATAATAAAGCAAATAGTATGCTTAGATCTCTGTTCAAACTCCATAGTTCTTTCTTTGGATGTGGATAGCATTTTCCATTATGAGACTTTTGGAGATGTCTTAGATCATTATACTGATGGGAAGGGTTAGGTTTATCAATATTAGTCATCACACAACATGGCTGTTATTGTGTGCAATGTTCTCTTGGTTCTGCTCTCCTCACTTAGCATCAGACCATACAAGTCTTTCCAGGTTTTTCTGAAGTCTGTCTGCTCATCATTTCTTATAGCACAATAGTATTCCATTACATTCATATACCACAACTTGTTCAGCCATGCCCCAATTGATGGGCATCCCCTCAATTTCCAATTCTTTGCCACCGCAAAAAGAGCTGCTATGAATATTTTTATACATGTGGGTCCTTTTCCCATTTTTATGATCTCTTTGGGATTTAGCCCTAAAAGTGCCATTGCTGGGTCAAAGGGTATGCATATTTTTATAGCCCTTTGAGTATAGTTCCAAATTGCTCTCCAAATGGTTGGATCATTTCACAATTCCACCAAAAATGCATTAGTGTTCCCACATCTTCTCCAACATTTGTCATTTACCTATTTTGCCATGTTGGCTAATCTGATAGGCATGATGTGGTACCTCAGAGTTGTTCTGATTTGCATTTCTCTAATCAATAGTGATTTAGAGCATTTTTTCATATGACTATAGATGGCTTTAATTTCTTCACCTGAGAACTTCCTGCTCATATCCTTTGACCATTTGTCAATTGTGGAAGGGCAATTTTCTTACATGATTTCGTGAAGTATGGTTTTCAGACTGACTGATGTATCATTTGCTAGTTTTCTAAAAGATCTTATTCTTACATTATACTTCAAATGTGAGTAGCTTTCACTAGTAAGTGTCTCAAATGTCCTTCCAATCTTCTTGTATATTGATTTTTTACTGTTTGTTTTTCATTCATCTCTGAATTTCTGTGGTCTAAATATTCCATTCTTCCATTCAAAACATCTGTTATTTATGAAAAACAATCCATTGTTTGTTATAAATTCCTTATTTACTTTGATGTCTTTTTTATTTATTATCTGAGAACCCTAATTTCTATCCTTCTGTGGATGCTTTTATTGCTCTTCTGAACCAATTTTTAAAGTTCTTGTTTTGTTATCATTTCTGGGGGTGTTGTAGTAATTTTTGCATTTCCATTACATGTTTGCTCATTGATTTCCTTTAATCCATAGTGTTTCCTCATTAGATTGGATCCTTTTTTTCAATTCAATAAACATTTATTAAGAGCCTATTATATGCCAGGCTATAATAAGCACTGGGAATAGAAAAAGAGACAAAAGACAGTCTCTACCCTCAAGGAGCTTACAATCTAATTGGGGAGAGAATGTGCAAACACAAATATACAAAACAAGCTGTGTACAAGATAGTGTCCTTTTTCTTATTTGTTTATATGTTTTCTCTTAAAAATAGTCTCTCCTGTTTTTCCCATGATGACTCTTTTCCAATCCTTTCTTTGCTATTTATGATGATGATGATGATGATGATGATAAAGATGCTATTCTTTTGCTTCATTCTTTTTTTGACTTGATAGAGAGAATCTGGGCTTAAACAGAGTTTTCACTCAGCCATCTCACCAGAACTCAGCCCCTCTTGTAAATCACAATGAAACAGGCCTACCACCCAGGGAATCTTCCCCCTCCAAGACTGTTCACTGTGCCCTGTCTGGATCACTGGGGATAGACAGATCCATGAACATCAGTACAGTGAAAGGTGGGGGAATCTTGCTCAATTACTGCTGGTAGAAGCACATAATGGCATATGTCATGACCTACTACATGGAGGTCAAGGATAAAGGTGGAGTGGAAATCATATTTTTTAGAAGCAATAATCTGGCCACTTTTTTTGCTTTTTCCCCCCCCGAAAGGTCTAGCTCAGAGGTGTCAAACACACTGTCCAAAGGCCACATGCAGCCCATGAGTATAGGCTAAACCAGATTAAAATGTAATTCCTTTCTGTTTTGAACATTTTAATATATTAATTTAGAAAAGAAATGTACAAATGTGTGGTTTTCTAGGTCAACATGCAGCTCCCAGGATCCTTATGCATGGTTTAGTGGCCTTGTTTCTGAGTTTGACACCCTTGGTCAAACTATAGAGAATCTTTCCTTATTCTATTTTTTTTTCTATTTTTCTTACCTCATTTGGTACATTTCTTGCTGTTTTGCTGTGGGAAAAAAAGGATTAGCTTAGACACAACTTCTCACTCAACCGTCCTGCTGGGTTCCTCTTATTTATTCTGAACTTGGATTTGTAATGATGGAACATTAATTCATAAGATGCTCGTTTTCCCAAGCCCACTCACCTTTCTTTTTAAAGAGTAAAATAACTAGCTTTGAGTAGAATATCACCACCTCCTTCTGATTCCTCTGGCTTCAAGTTTTACTTCAAATCTTTTCTCAAACTATCTTTTCTGGTTCTACTCAACATTAGTGCCTTCCCTCTGACAATACTTCTAATCTACCCTGCATATATCTTGTATGTATGTAATTGTTTGCATGGTGTCCCCTCCATTAGAAAGTGAGCTCCTTGAGAGAAGGAGTCATTTTTTTCACCTTTCTTTGTGTCATTAGTGCTTGCTTAGCACAGTGCCTGGTACCTTGTGAATACTTAATAAACGCTTGTTGAATTGAGTAGCACATGCCCAACTTGAGAAAAACTCTGAGACACTATAATGGAAATCTCAGTGATATTAAATATGGAAATAACCTACATAGAAATGATCTTAATGGGGGAGGTGGGGAAGAAGGGAGAGAGGAATGGCAAATGAAAGGACAGAAAACTGAAGACATAACCATACTATTCCAATCTATTATTATTTGACTGAGCAACAGAATACTTTTTAGCATGTGATAAAATGAATAATTTACACTAAGCACCCAATTTACCAATTGTAGGGAAGGGGGAATACTTGGGAATAAGTCAATACTAGGGAAGTAATCTAAGAGTTACTCAGAGAATACTGGCATCTTGTTGATTATGCTCACATCTGTCACTTTGGGGCATAGCTATTGAGTTGCCTACACAGGCAATGGAGGCAAGTGTGTGTTGTGTGTACACATGCTCCTCTAGAGGGATGTGCTAATTTTATTCTACTAAAATCCATATATGCCCTCCTGTAAAATAACAATAGAAGAGAAGAAATAAGTAAGGAAAGCCTACAAAAATAATAAACAGTAAGATTGCAACAGATGGATTGACTAAGTTCATCTGTGCAATGTGTGTGTGGGCTGTGTGTGTCTTTGCTCCCCACAGCACAAAATGAAGCAGGAGAGATTATTTGGTCTCTGTGTATTATCTTATATCTATTATTTGGCTTCTATCTGAGTCTGATACCCTTCATGAAAGCTGTAGAGAATCTTCCCTTATTCTATTTGTTTTTCTATTTTTCTTACCTCATTTGGTACATTTCTTGCTGTTTTGCTGTGGGAGAAAAGGACTGGCCTAGACACAACTTCTCACTCAACCACACTGCTGGGTTCCCCTTATTTATTCTGAACTTTGATTTGTAGTAATGGAACATTAATTCATAAGATGCTCATTTTCCCAAGCCCACTCACCTTTCTTTTTAAAGAGTAAAATAACTAGCTTTGAGTAGAATATCACCACCTCCTTCTGATTCCTCTGGCTTCCTTCACGTCTTACTTCAAATCTTTTCCCAAAATATCTGGTTCCAAGGAAAAATAGACATTCTAAAATGTAACAACAATAATAATTAAGACTAATAGAGACCAAGTCACACTACTGCTTTGATAGCATAAGCCTATCTGACAATAAGGAAGGATTCAACCATAAAATTTTCATGTGAGAGCTAGTCTTACCAATGGATAAAGTACTCCCATTTCACTTGGCAACCCATGGTATGATAGGAGGGGCTATGAAATGGCTGATGGAATTTCAAGCTCTCTCCTTCCCATCAGTCAAATAGCTCCAGGAAGCTAAGTCTCCTGACCTCATTGGAAATGAGCTCCTTCTTGTTACTACTATCTTTCCCTTTGGTTACCTTGTTACCTAACTAAACTAAAGGGATAAGAGATAGGGACTGGACCAGTGATTTCATTAGTATAGGGAAATCCCAGCTGAGGAAGCTCTCTCCTGATGAAGGTCGTCACCTGTTCAACAATTTATAGTCCTAGAGAGTTGTTTGAGTCACTGACAGGTTAAGTGACTTGCCTAGGGTCACACAACCAACATATGCCAGAGGCAAAACTTGGACCCAGGTCCTCCTGGCTCTGATGTCAGCTTTCTATGAACCACACACAGTTTCTTTAAGTTCTTCATGTGTTTACTCTGCATGGCAAGTAGAAAGTACATACAATTTCTGTCCTACTTGGGCTGCAAGTGCCTAAAGGGCAGGCATAGGTTTAGCTCACTTTGTACAGCACTGTGGACATAGTTAGATCCTTAGAGCAATACGCACTTTGGAGAATGATAGGTGGTCACCAGAGAAAAAGTATGCATTGGTCTGGATGGATAGCTGAAGCAGGGAGGGGTATGGTATTTAGAGGCTTTGAGACAGAGATGAAAGGGATCTTACAAACTAAGTTCAGCCAATTTCCTACCCAATGGAAGAATTCTTTCTATAGCCTCCAACACGTAGTCACAGAGCAAACCCTTACTGGACTAATCCAATCTCTGCTTCTCATTTGGACAGACTGTTGACTAAGGACTCTTTCAGCTCTAAATCCTATGATCTCATAAGCATTAACCTTACCTTATCTTTCTTCTGACTTCAGCCAATTTAATTCAACAAGCATTTGTGAAGAATCTATTATGATCAAAACAATAATTAGGAACCATTTTGCCCAACTGTATGCCAACAAATTTGACAATCTTAGTGAAATGGATACATATTCACAAAAATATAAATTACCCAGATTAACAGAAGAGGAAGTAAAATACTTAAATAACCCCATCTCAGAAAAAGAAATTGAACAAGCCTTTGATGAACTACCCAGGAAAAAATCTCCAGGGCCAGATGGATTTACATGCAAATTCTACAAAACATTTAAAGAACAATTAATTCCAATACTATATAGACTATTTGGGAAAATAGGTGAACAAGGAGTCTTACCAAATTCTTTTTATGATACAAATATGGTACTGATACCTAAACTAGGAAGAGTCGAAACAGAGAAAGAAAATTATAGACCAATTTCTCTAATGAATATAGATGCAAAAATTTTAAACAAAATATTAGCAAATAGATTACAGCAACTTATCACAAGAATAATACACTATGACCAGGTAGGATTTATACCAGGAATGCAGGGCTGGTTCAATATTAGGAAAACTATCAGCATAATTGAGCATATCAACACCAAAACTAACAGAAACCACATGATCATCTCAATAGATGCAGAAAAAGCTTTTGATAAATACAACACCCATTCCTATTAAAAACACTAGAAAGCATAGGTATAAATGGAGTCTTCCTTAAAATAATAAATAGCATCTACCTAAAACCTTCAATCAGCATTATATGTAATGGGGACAAGCTAGAAGCATTTCCAATAAGATTGGGGGTGAAACAAGGATGTCCATTATCACCTTTGTTGTTCAATATGGCACTAGAAACCTTAGCTTTAGCAATAACAGAAAAAAAAGAAATTGAAGGTATTAGAATAGGCAAAGAAGAAACAAAGCTATCACTCTTTGCAGATACATGATGATATACTTAGAGAATCCTAGAGAATCAAGTAAAAAACTACTTGAAATAATAAACAACTTTAGCAAAGTTGCAGGCTATAAAATAAACCCACATAAATCATCAGCATTTCTATGTATTACCAACAAAGCCAACAGCAAGAGATAGAAAGAGAAATTCCATTTAAACTTACTGTAGACATTATAAAATATTTAGGAGTCTACCTCCTAAACAAACCCAGGAACTCTATGAACACAATTACAAAACACTTTTCACACAAATAAAGTCAGATCTAAATAATTGGAAAAACATCAGTTGCTCATGGGTAGGCTGAGCTAATATAATAAAAATGACAATCCTACCTAAGCTAATTTACTTATTCAGTGCCATACCAATCAAACTACCAAAAATTATTTTATAGAGTTAGAAAAAATAATAACAAGATTCATTTGGAAAACAAAAGGTCCAGAATATCAAAGGAACTAATGAAAAGAAATGCAGGGGAAGGTGGCCTAGCAATTCCAGATCTTAAATTGTATTATAAAGCAGCAATCATCAAAACTGCTTGGTACTGGCTAAGAAATAGAGGTGGATCAGTGGAATAGGTTAAATATGCAAGACACAGTAGTCAATGACTATAGTAATCTATTATTTGATAAACCCAAAGACCCCAGCTTCTGGGATAAGAACCCACTCTTTGAAAAAAACTGCTGGGAAAACTGGAAAAGAGTATGGCAGAAACTAGGCATAGACCCAAATCTCACACCATATACCAAAATAAAGTCAAAATGGGTTCATGACTTAGATATAAAGGCTGATACTATAAGTAAACTGGGAGAACAAGGAATAGTTTACCTATCAGATATGGAGAACAGAAGAATTCATGACCAAACAGGAGATAGAGAACATTATGAAAAGCAAAATGGATAATTTTGATTACATTAAATTGAAAAGTTTTTGCACAAACAAAGCCAATGCAACTAAGATTAGAAGGAAGGTAGAAAATTGGGAAAGAATTTTTACAACCAGTCTCTCTGATAAGGCCTCATTTCTAAAATATAGAGAATTAAGACAAATTTATAAGAACACAAGCCATTCCCCAATTGATAAATGGTCAAAGGATATGAACAGACAGTTATCAGATGAAGAAATTAAAGCCATCTATAGTCATATGAAAAAATGCTCTAAATCGTTATTGATTAGAGAAATGCAAATCAAAACAACTCTGAGGTACCACATCACACCTATCAGATTGGCCAACATGACAAAACAGGAAAATGATAAATGTTGGAGAGATGTGGGAAAATTGGAACATTACATTGTTGGTGGAGTTGTGAAATGATCCAACCATTTTGGAGAACAATTTGGAACTATGCCCAAAGGGCTAAAAAAATGCATACCCTTTGACCAGCAATAGCACTTCTAGGGCTATATCCCAAAGAGATCAAACAAATGGGAAAAGGACCCACATGTACAAAAATATTCATAGCAGCTCTTTTTGTGGTGGCAAAGAATTGGAAATTAGGGATGCCCATCAATTGGGGAATGGCTGAGCAAGTTGTGGCATAAGAATGTAATGGAATACTATTGTGCTGTAAGAAATGATGAACAGGCTGACTTCAGAAAAACCTGGAAAGACTTGTATGGTCTGATGCTAAGTGAGGAGAGCAGAACCAAGAGACTTTGTACACAATAACAGCCACGTCTGTGATGACTAATATTGTTAAACAACCCTTCTCAGTATAAAGGATCTAAGACATCTCCAGAGGCCTCATGATGGAAAATGCTTCCACATCCAAATAAAGAACTATGGAAGTTGAATTGCTATTTTTTTCTCTTCTGTTGAGTTTTGTTTCCTCTTTCTGATGTTTCCTCCTATTGGTTTTAATTTTTACTTACAACTTCGCTAATGTGAAAATATGTTTAATAGGAATGTATATGTATAGCCTATATCAGATTGTGCGCTATCTTGGGGAGGGTGGTGGGGAGGAAGGGGGAGAAAAATTTTAAACTCAAAAGCATATGGAAGTGATTGTTGATAGATCAAAATAAATTATTAAAAAAAATTTTTTTAAGAATCTATTATGAGCTTAGGACCAAATTAATCCTGAGTGGGCAAAGACCATCAACCAATCAATAAGCATTTATTTAGCATTTAAGGGGCAGCAAGGTACAGTGGATAGAGCACTGGACTTGGAAATCAGGAAGGCCTGGTTTCAAATCCTGCCTCACAAAAACCTAGAAAGATTTGTATGGACTGATGCTGAGTGAAGTGGGCAGAACCAGGAGAACATTGTACACAGTAATAGCAACATTGTGCGATGACTAACTTTAGCCCTTCTCAGCAATGTAATGATCTAAGACATCTCCAAAGGTCTCACGATGGAAAATGCTATCCACATCCAAAGGATGAACTATGGAGTTTGAATATAGATCTAAGCATACTATTTGCTCTTTTGTTTTTCTTCTGTTTTGTTTTGTTTCCTCTTTCTTGTGGGTCCTTCTGTTGGTTCTAATTCTTCCTTACAACATGACTAATGTGAAAATACATTTAATAGGAATGTATATGTAGAACCTATATCAGATTGCATGCCATCTTGGAGAGGGAGGTGGGAAGGGAGGGGGACAAAAATTTAAAACTCAAAAGCTTATGGAAATGATTGTTGATAAATCAAAATAAATTAATTAATAAAAACAACAAAAGCAGCAAAAAAGAAAATTGCGCAAAAGTACTGGAAAAAAACAAAAGATAAATTATAGATTACTGGAATTCATAGGACAACAAAAGAGAAAATTCTGATTTAATACCCCCAAAAAAATGGTGCCTAAGAGGAAAAATTTCCTCATAGAATAACAAATATTTCAGTCAGGCAGGAAAAAGCTCTTCACAAAACAAGGGAAAACAGCTTAAATTGCCTAAACACTCCTTATTTTTATGAAGCAAAAGGGAAAAATAGGATATTATTCCAAGAAACAAAGGACATTAGTTTGCATCTATGAAATAACATCCTGCTAAGTCTGTGCCTCAGTTTCCTCATCTGTAAAATGAAGGGGTTGGCCTCTATAGTCCCTTACCAGCTCTTAGCACAGTCCTTGACACATATTAGGGACTATATAAACACTTATTCTCTCCCTTTTCCTCAGTAAATGCCTGTTGTGGTTGCTAAATCTGTGATCCTATTGTCCCAAGTGCCTACTGCTAGACTATATGCTGGGTCCTGATGGCACAAAGACAAAGAATAAAATGATCACTACGATCGAGGAGCTTACACTGTATAACCTCTACTTCCATGTGCCCACAACATTCCCATCATCACTCTTCTAGTCCAGAAGGTTTTTCCCCCCATAATTGGAATTGGAAATCAGCAAGTGATTATAGGAGGTAAATCAAAGTATCTATAGGGGAACAAAGGGGTTGGTGGCAGGTAGAAAATAGGATAGCTACTTGTCTACTTACTCCCTTCTTGTTCCCCTCTGTCTATGATGTGTATATACATACACACACACACACACACACACACACAAATATGTGTGTGTATATGTATATATATGTATGTGTATATATATACATATATATGTATATATGTATGTGTGTATATATTATATATGTATGTGTATATATATACATATATATGTATATATGTATATATATACATACATATATACACATATATGTATATATATGTATGTGTGTATATATATATGTATATATACACACACACACATATATATATATGTATGTGTATATATATACATATATATGTATATATGTATGTGTGTATATATTATATATGTATGTGTATATATATACATATATATGTATATATATGTATATATATACATACATATATACACATATATGTATATATATGTATGTGTGTGTATATATATACATATATATGTATATATATGCACATACATATATAATATATACACACATACATATATATATGTATGTGTATATATATACATATATATGTATATATGTGTGTGTGTATATATTATTATATATGTATGTGTATATATATACATATATATGTATATATATGTATATATATACATACATATATACATATATGTATATATATGTATGTGTGTGTATATATATATATATATATATATATATATTATATGTATATATATATACACACACACACACACACACATATACACATAGATTCAGAGAGACAAAGACAGAGAAATTATGCTGGACCTAGTCAAAAGAGAGCAGAATTTACTCCCTAGGAAATGAACAGCCTGCTTCCCCTGAAATCATGCAGCCTTCCTCCTAAAGGCTCAGCAGACATCACAGAAAACGGATTCTAAAAGTTCCTTTAAAATTCCCTGTGGCAAACTGGCAAATTGAGAAGCAATAACAGCTCATTTCTGACAGTTTTGCTGAATTTTCCACCTTAGGCATTTCTCTGTCTCCTGGAATCGGTTATGCTTCCAAACTCATAGTCTAGAAGGAGAGCTCAGGCCTTGGCCAGGTTATGTGCTTGTAGAAACTGGCAGAATGATTCTCTCTGATCACCCAACCTTGCTTGGGAGCCAAATGTTCAGACTGACTCATCTGAAGGGCTGCCATATGCAAAATCTCCCTGCACCAAAGATATCAAAGTATAATCTTTGATTGACAAAAGCCTGGGACTATGTGGAATACTTTAACAATGTACAAATGACAAAGTCATGATCCCAAGAGGGTCCAGAAATGCTAAAACAAGGAGCCAAATCTAATCAAATGACATTTACTCCGATGGTTTATGAGCTTGTCAATGTGGATGTTGCTTCCAATAATGAATATTAAAACCCATTTATGGAGCAGCTAGGTGGCACAGTGGATAGAGCACTGGCCCTGAAGTCAGGACGACCTGAATTCATATCTGGCCTCAGACCAAACACTTGACACTTACTAGTTGTGTGACCTTGGGCAAATCACTTAACCCCAATTGCCTAAAAATAAATAAATAAATAAATAATAAAAAAGAAACATTTATGCCTAGCATCTTATTTGTGAGCCTTGTCCCTGTCCCCTATTAGATCTACAAGGAAGGGGTGGGATCTCCTATGAACTAGGGGCTCTTCATCAATTTGTCCTGACATCAAATGATCATGGACTGTCTACCAGTTATCCTTCATTCTTGCCATGTGGCTGGTCCATCTTATTTTTCTATCAACACCTTTGATGGTGCCTCTGCTCTGAGTCTTCTTCGTTCTTCATTTGTTATTTGTTGCAGCCCATTCACACTCACCACAGACTGCAGACTCAACATGAGTCAATAGTACGACTGACTGCCAGTGAATCTGATGTGATCTCAGACTGCATTAATAGAAGCACAGTATCCACAGAAAGTGAACTGGTAGTTCTATTCAGAGCATCTTTGGGGTGTTGTATTCATTTCTGGGTATCACATTTTAAGAAGAAGAAGGGAGAAGGGAATAAGCCTTTGTACAGCACCTACTATGTGCCAAGCACTATGCAAAGTGCTTTCACAAATATTATCTCATTTGATCCTCACAACAAATCTGTGAGGTTATTAGTATTATCTCTATTTTACAGTTGAAGAAACTGAGACAAATGGAGTTTAAGAAACTTTCCCAGAGTCCCATAGCTAGGAAGTAAATGTGTGAGGCAGGATTGGAATTGAGGTCTTCCTGACTCCAGATTCAGCACTGTATCCATTGTACCACTGGCTGCTTCTACCAAGGTGCTATTGGCAAGCTGTATATCATTCAGGGGATGGCAACTATAGTGATGAAAGGACTGGAGATCAGGCATTATAAGGAACAATTGAAAGAACTAGAGATGGGGCAGCCAGGTGGCACAGTGGATAGAGCACTGGTCCTGGAGTCAGGAGGACCTGAGTTCAAATCCAACCTCAGACGCTTGACACTTACCAGCTATATGACCCTGGGCAAGTCACTTAATCCCAATTGCTTTCCAAGGAAGGAAGGACTAGAGGAGTTTTGACTAAGGAAAGACTTGTAAGGGTGAATGGGGATGAAAATGGGGCCATTCCACTTATTTAAGTAGTTCAAGGACATTTACAAGGAAAGGAATGAGATGACCCCAGAATGAGAAGCATAGATCAGAAGTTGTACAGAAGCAGATTTAGGTTCCATATCATTATTGGGTTTCCTAAGAATCAGAGGTAGGCAAAAGCAGAATGGAAAAGTAACAAGAACAACAGTAATAATAGCTAAAATTTATAGGAAGTTTTAAGGTTTACAAAGTATTTTTCATATTTCATAGTAGCTGACCCTCACAACAATCTTGTGAGGTAGGTACTAATATTGTGCCTGTTTTCCAGATGAGGAAACTGAGGCTGAGAGAGAAATGACTTGTCCAGGGCCACACTGCTAGTATCTGAGGCAGGGTTTCAACTCAGGTTTTCCTGACTCCTGAGTTTGGCTGCTTCCCAAGGTTCTCCATTAGAAGCCTTCAAGTGAACAGTGGCTGACCACTTATTATATAGGTCATGGAAGGGATTCTTTTTCAGGTATGGACTGGAATAGATGATTACTGGGGTCCCTTCCAGCTCTGGAATTCTGGGTCTGGGTTAGTAACACCTGGGCAGCCTTCTTGCACAGGGATTTTGTGAAGCCCACATAAGATAATCTCATGTTCCTATGTATCATCCAAGGTCTCTAGCACTGTCCTATACACTCTGAACTTTTGCAGATATAAGAGTTTGGGGCAATGTAGTAGAGAGCAGTAATAATAAGTGACAATAACATATTTATACAGGATACCCCCCCAAAATCATTGTTCAACTTTTAGTAATGCCTTAAAATTGAACTAAGACTTTTAGACCCTGTTTGAAGCAATATGCTAGGCTTTTGCTGATTTTAGTCATGTCTAACTATTCATGATCCTACTTGGGGTTTTCTTGGCAAAGATACTGGAATTGTTTGCTATTTCTTTCTCCAGCTCATTTTATAGATGAGGAAACTTGGGCAAATGGGTAAATGACTCACTCAGGATCACAGAGCTAGAAAGTGTCTGAGGCTGGATTTGAACTCAGGTCCTCTTGAATCCATGACCAGTGCCCTTTCCACTGCACCACCTAGCTGCATATGCTAGGCAGGGTGTCCTAAAAGTTGTAGTTCAGTTTGAAGTTATTACCTTACAAATGAACTAAGACTTTTGGGACACCCTGCTCGACATTGCTTTGAACGGGCTCCTGAGATAGTCAGGTAATCCAGATATTCTTATATCCATTTGTAGATGAGGTCATTGAAGTTCTGATCATTTAAATGACTAGCTTGTGATAATACAGCTAGTTATTATCTCGGGGGAGAGTCAAATCCATGTCTTCTCACAAGTCCTGCTCTCTTCTTTACTATATCAGGCACCATCTTATCTGCTTCCACAGCTGCCCAGCTTACACTCTCCCCCACCCCTTCTCTCTCCCATTCCTTATTCATCTAGTCCTTTCCATCATCTATTTCTATCTCACCTCTAGCCATCCAAATCAATAGAAAACAAAAGCCGGCCACAGATATAATGTGACTTACTGGAAAATGTACTTGCTGTCCTTTCCATTTGTCAAGAAACCTCTTTCCTTGACCCACACAGTTTTTAGTGTTTGGCTCTGATTCAGGGAAAGCCAAGACTGAGTCTCTAACTTAGAGACAGTTTAAGTTGATTTGCCCAACACCAAGTGGATACTCAGCGACTATATATTTGAGAGTGAAAAGTCAAAGAATATTTGTTGCTGTAGGTATGAGGAAAATGATCCAAACTCTATCTCTTTGTCTGATGTTTCTTGCTTCCTATCTCCCTCAGAGAAAACTAGCACCTCTCCTTTCTAACCCATTATTTACATGCCCTTGTCAAATAATTGATATCTCATCTAGGAGTCTCCCAGGTTGCTCGTGATTTTCAGTTAGGGTTACTGTTGTAAAGAAATTGAAATATTGTCTTCAAAAACAATGAACTTTAGTTCATAGGGTTATACAGCTATAGGGGGAGGGATCTTAGATCAGAGTACTGGACTTGGAGTCAGAAACTCCTAAATTACAATCTTGTCTTGGAGACTTATTTGCTCTGTAACCCTGGGCAGGTCACTTAACTTCTCAACTTCAGTTTCCTTATTTTTTTTTTAATCTTATTAATTTATTTTGATTTATCAATAATCACTTCCATATGCTTTTGAGCTTAAAATTTTTCTCCCCCTTCTTCCCCACCACTCTCCCCAAGGCAGCACACAATCTGATATAGGTTATACATTAACATTCCTATTAAACATATTTTCACATTAGTGATGTTGTAAGTAAAAATTAAAACCAATAGGAGGAACCATCAGAAAGAAGAAACATAAGTCAACAGAAGAGAAAAAAATAGCAATTCAACTTCCATGGTTCTTTCTTTGGATGTGGATAGCATTTTCCATCATGAGGCCTCTGGAGATGTCTTAGATCCTTGTATTACTGGGAAGGGTTAAGTTTATCAATATTAGTCATCATACAACGTGGCTGTTATTATGTACAACATTCTCTTAGTTCTGCTCATTTCACTCAGCATCAGACCATACAAGTCTTTCCAGGTTTTTCTGAAGTCAGCCTATTCATCATTTCTTACAGCACAATAGTATTCCATTACATCCATATACCACAACTTGCTCAGCCATTTCCCAATTGATGGGCATCCTCTCAATTTCCAATTCTTTGCCTAGTTTCCTTATTTATAAAAGGATGGCCTCTCTGGTCCCTGCTAGCTCTAATTCTATAATCTTATGATCCTAGGTCAACTGCCTCATTTTACAGATGAGGAAACTGAGCCCCAAGGGAAGTAAAATTACTTATCAAACGTCACACAAGTAATAAGTGGCAGAGCTGGGCTGTTTGCATTATTCTATTGATTTGTTCTACAAATATTTGTTACACCTCTACTAGCTACATGAACAACACTTTACTAGGCACTGGGAAAGATTTGGAGACAAATAATACATGGTTTCTGTCCTCTAGGAATTTACAATACAGTAAAGAGAACAAGACAGTACACAGATAAATACAATATGAATTAAAATATGAGAAATGTATAAGGAGATGATAGAATGGCTAGGATCATGCCTGGTATATAAAAAGTATTATTTAAAATGTTTGTTGATTGATACAATGCTGTGAGATCAGATGAGGGAAAGATCACTTCCACCTTGGTGGGAGGAAGATCACATAAAAGTTCATTGAGAATATGGCATCTGAGCCTGGCGTTGAAGGTTGGTTCAGCTGTCAAAGAGGCAGAGAGAGGAATATTCATTTCAGGTGCAGGAAGAGACACGTGTGGAGTTGGAGAAACAGGAAAGCCTGGGCAGATTTATGCGATGGTAAATAATCCATTTTAGCTTGATGTAGGGCTAATGCTTACAAGTAGCTGTGTTGTTCTTTCCCCTTGCAAATTATTGGGTATGTATTTATTTCTATACATTTTGGAAACTCAGAACAGACTAATTCATTTTGTGTCTGTATTCCTAGCCCCTAGCACAGTGCCTTGCACATAGCAGAAATGCTTGCTGAATTGGTTTGGGTTTGATTTGATCGGATAGTGACTGTGATGTTTATCTTCCACACAGATCTCATGGGGTTTTTTGAGAGGATATGAAAAGATACACATTTTCCATTTGATTTCATATTTTTTCATCTGCATTGAACTGACATGTAGGCCAGCTGTAGATGCAGCTTTGGGATCAATTCATAATCCAGAAGCAACCAAAGGAAAGTTTGCCTTATAACGAAGGAAGCAACAACTGAGTTTGGGTGTCGGATGCGCCTGGCTTCTGTAAATAAGCTATGTTCAAGTCGGCATGCAAGGAACATCAGATGTGGGCCACACACATCACCCTTTGAGGAAAATCAATAGAGAATCAAAGGCAGTCTATGCTGATAGTTCAGACCAGCTCAGGCCTTCCAAGTATTTCATTAACACCAAGGAAATCCCAAAGATGTGAACTCAAGCAAGATAACCATCACTCTGATTCCCAGACACTGAAAGCCAGGTCTAGCTACAAGCATTTGAGCCAGGCCTGGGCTTCCCAAAAATTCAGATGAAAAGCCTGAGAGTTTTCCGTCTAAACTATGAGTAGACAATATTGATGCCGTCATTCAATGCACTACCCAGGGCCTCTCCTCAAGCATCTCTTAGCAGATGTGAGAGTTCTTGGTACCTAGTTTCCTGACATTAGTTCTATTTTTTTTTTTGCTAGTTCATTGAAGGCCTGACCAATTAAAAGATAAATTCCTGGCTCAAGAAAGAGAATCATGAAGCCCTAAGAGACTCTGGTTGATTGGAACTTTGGAGACTTCTTATGTTGGAAGTAGGATGTCCAATAGATGGGCTAGGTGTGTTTCCCCCGTTCCATCAGTGCAGATTCAAACCCAGCCACTAACGTGTCCTTCTCCTGTACAAGTCTCAACTATACCTTTCTTTAAATTCTCCACAAAGAAATTGCCTATTACTGCAGTAGATTATTAGTGGAACTTGGGGTATTTAACCTGAAGAAGTGCCAAGGGTGCCATGATATCTGTCTTCAAGTTATTTGAAGGGTTGTTAAATTGAAGAGTGATTGAACTTGCTCTGTTTCATCCCAGAAGGCAGAATTAGAAGCTTCATTTCAACGTTGGCAAAAGGCAAATTTAGGCCCATGGTCAGGAAAAACTTCCTTAAAAATTATAGTAGTCTAAAAGTCAAATGGGCCATTTCTAGAGGGGGTGAGTTCCCCTTCCTTAGAGGTCTTCAAGCAGAGGCTGAATGATCAGTTGTCGGCTCTGTTGTACAGGAAATTCTTTTGAAGTATGATTTGGCCTGGATAGCCACCGAGCTTTCTTATGATTCTAAAATTATCTGATTTTGTGATGGTGAGCAATTTGAAAGAATATGAGAAGCCAATGGAAACATTCAATTATGTATCCTCTGCTTACAGCACTTAGTGGATTCAAGCTAAGAAAACACTCTACAACTATTGAGCCCTTCTACTCTACCCATGGTGAACACGAGGAGTTACCCAGGTCACTATGATCATTTTTTGTTTCGGAAGCTAAACATGTTAAATATGTGTGCCAACAGAGTGCCCAGCATACAGTGGCTAGTCAATAAGTACTTGACTGATCGATGTCTGTCTTGTGACAATGACAATTCTTGTCTCAGAGCCCTATGGGCGCATTGCCATGCCATGAATTCAACATCAGAAACTGGTCATGTCAGGAAAGTACTGATGGAGAATTCCTTCATGCCTTTCTTCAATTCCAAGTTGTTCAATGTGATAACTACTCTAACACCCTTATTTATGGTTTGGAAAATGGAGGAGCAAAGAGATGAAGCTATGTCCCTAAGATTATACCCATTCAAGGCATGGGGATGGCCCCTCAGAAGGCATGGCTGGAGGAGATGAAATGCTTTGTATGGGGAAGAACAAGTAGGCCATTTTGACGGAAATGTAGAATTCGTGCTTAAGAGTAACATGTAATCAGATTGGAAAAAGTAAATTGGACCTAGATTGTTAAGGACTTTAAGGTCAAACAGAGGAGGTTTTATCCAATTCTAAAGACAACAGAGAGCCAATGAGGCTCTTTGAGCAAAAGAGTGGCATGGTCAGACCCGTGTCAGCTCTGTGGGGATGGATTGGAGAAGGGAATGCCAGTAGACCACTTGAGAAACCTTTGCAGTATTCTAGGTAAGAGGTTATTAGGACTTGAATTAGTGTGATAGTAACATTAATGGAAAGAAGGGGACAGATGTGACAGAGGCAAAGGTAGAATTTATAAGACTTGGCAATTAATGAGACATGGGGTGGTGGTAGAGGGAGAAGAGTCCAAAATAACACCAAGATTGTCAGCCTGGGTGACTAGGAAGATGATGATGTTCTCAACAGAGTGGGGAAATTATGAAGAGGGAAAGGTTTAAGGTAGAGGTTCTTCATTCGGGGTCCACAGACCTCCAGGGGGTCTGTGAACTTGGATAGGGAAGATGCATTTTTTTAATATATTTGTTTTCTTTCATAATCTTATGTACTTTATTTGATGCCTTTAAAAACATTATTCTGAAAGGGGTCCATATTCTTCTCCAGACTACCCAATGGTCCATGACACAAAAAGGATTAAAAACCCATTTTAGGGGGGAAATAATGAATTTTGCTCTGCACATGTTTCATTTCAAATTGTTCTTGTTACCTGGATTCTCTGTGGCTGACATGCCTGCCTGTATTTGTTCTCTTTTGTTTTATTTGCTGGGATCTGTGGGTTTAAACTGTGTTAACCATATTGCTGGAATTCTACCTCCCCCACCACCACTGAACTTCATCCTCAACATAAGGAGATGAGAAGTAAGCAGTGGTGTTGAAAATCCCTCTTAATTTGATGAATATTGTGTGATCATTATCAGATTATTACATACTTCAAAATCACTACAAAATTCTCCATTTAATTTTTTACAGCTTATTTATTGCTTCCTGGAAGGTAGAGGAAAAAATGATCACCCTTTTGTATTCAGGAAAAATGAAGCAGAGACAGATGTGTCTCAGTTTCCTTTACCATAGAATGAAGTTAGGAGTATTCTGTACTAAATTCCAGCTGACACATTAGGTATCTGATTTTTAACAAGCTCCAAAGATGATGTCCTTGGCTAGAAGAGTAGAACCAGGCACATTCTCTTCCCATTTCACTCTCTCTGCATTACTGTTTCTCATCATTTTGCCATAACCATTGCCAGCTACTTAATGGCAAAAGTTAGTTGATTGTGATGAATGTGGTTCTCTTCTGGGGCCCATGCTCTGAGATTTCATTATTTAAGGTCTTCGGCGTATGAAATAGTACAGTCTCAAAGCCAGTGAGGGAGATTTACTTCTGTGATTATTCAGGGATATAATAGGACCTAGATAACAATCTGTTAGCAAGGCTTGTTTACATTATATGTGCTTATGTCCTGCCCAGACTGCCTATACAGTTGTCTGCATATATTGTCAAGATGACCTCTTTTGAATGGCTATAGATTCCATCGTGGTGGACCTATAGTATTATGGGGTTTTAGTGCATTGAGTACAATGTTATGGGGGAGGAATTACCTTGAGGATCTTACCATAATTGGGAATCTCTTAATAATATTTGGCATAAACGCAACATTTTAAGTTGTTCAGAGTACTTTACATGAATTATCTTATTTGAGCCTCAGACGATCATGTGAGATAGATAAATATATCATCTGCATTTTACAGATGAGGAAACTGAGGAACAGAGAAATTTCCTTATGGTCACATAACTCCTAAGTTTCAGAGCAGTATTTGAATTCAGGTCTTTTTGATTCCAAACATAACACACAATCCAGTTTGCCAAACTGCCTCACTTGTCCACTTGGAACCTTCACAAGATATCCTCCATGACAGTCACAAACATACCTCTATACTTTATTGATAGTAAAAGGAGAATCAGGAAGGAAGAAGGAGGGAGAGAGAGAAAGAGGGAGAGAAAGAGAGGGGGAGAGAGAGAGAGAGAGAGAGAGAGAGAGAGAGAGAGAGAGACAGAGAGAGAGAGAGACAGAGAGACAGAGAGAGAGAGAGACAGACAGAGAGAGAGAGATTAGGCATTTGATTATTATTGTGCAGCAAGGAATGATTAATGTGTAGAATTAAGAGAAACACAAGAAGATTTATATTAATTGATGCAGAGCAAAATAAGCAGAACCAAAAGGATAATACACATGCAAGGGTGTGGTCCTACCTCCACACCAATTAATGTAATCACAGATAATCCAGATACCTTGTTTGGATTAATCAAAAATATAAATTAGATTTAAATATAATTAATCAGTTTGAGGGGATTGTAGGGTTTTGACAACTGGATAAAAGGGAGATGATACCACATAAAAATATTTATTGTTTGCAAAGGAGATGAGGTAACAACCCTTGAACTAGATATCAAAACAGAAAGCCAGGTTAGAGTTGGCTAGTAAGGTGGTGAACCAGTCTAGAGATGAAAGAATTCCAGTTTAAAGGATTTCAGGTAAAAAATTGAAGCATTGCCTCAGACAGGGGCTTCCTCTGAGGAAATCTCTTTTCTCCTTTCTACCATCCTCATTGGGCATGCCACACAAGTGTCTGAATCAGCAGCAAATAGTTCTGGGATCAGTGAGATTGGACACATAGGACAAAATACATCCATCTGGAGCAATAATCACTTGAGGAAAGGTGGCTTCAGAGAGCACAACCTATAATGTCAGAGGACAGTGCCAACTATTAATTTTTAAAAATCACTCACTCAGAAACTAGAAGAGAGCTACATTTAAAGTGAACTTCATGAGATTTCTCTGAATGAATAAGAAGACTTCCAGAAATTAGGAGTTCTGAGTTAGTACTATGAAATGTGTTCTCTACACACATATTAAGTTTTTACCCACTCTCCTCATAGTTCCTATGTACCCAAAATTTTAGGGAGGAGGAATTTTTATAACTACTATTCATGTTCTACCAGCTTAGTAAATATTTACATTTGCTAAAATGCTAATTATTAATGGGAAGCACACCAGTGGGGGCTCATGAGTAACAGATCCAGAAACCAGCTTCTCACAGTGATGCCTATAACCCTAAGAATAATAATCAGCCACATCTGGGGACCCTGTCACCAATGTCAGAGGAGTTGGGGAAATAGCCCAAAGGATGTGTCACATCCACAATGACATAACAATGCAACATCTTGGGGGGAAAGGAAGTTAAAGTCTGAGCAAAGGGGAAAAAATGAAGGTCTTACAGAGGATAGAACAAATATATCTACTTTTTTAAAATAGTGAGAGGGGCAATAATTAGGACAAACCATTGTATACATTAACAGACAAGATTTCCCTATTAGATGTTTTTGCATATTTTTTTCTTTTTCAAAAGGGACCACAGCATCATAAATTTATATCTAAAAGAAACCTTAGAGGCCATTAAGTTCAAACCGGCTCACTTTGCAGATTAGAAAACTAAGACAAAGAGAGATTAAATGACTTGCTCAGGGTCACATAGTAAGAGCCTGAGGCAGGATTTTAACCCCTATATACCTGATTCCAAGTAAAGTACTCTGTCTATTATACAACATAGCCTCTGGAGGGGTATAGGGTGTGTTCAGGGAAGTACCTCTGGCATGAGGGCATTGAGCCCTTTTCAGGGTTGCTTTCCACCTTTGCTGTCTATCTGATCCGCCTCACTCTCACCTGTGGCTCCAAGAAGTTGTAGCATACACAGAGACCACACCTCAGTAAACCATTTTGGCAGATGGACTAAACCAGACTGAGGGTAACTGAGGGGTCTCAAGCCCAGTGGTGAGTAGAGGGGTGTCTACCCCAAACATGTGAAGGCTTCCCTTGGTAGAATGTGCAAATGAGATCAAGTTGTTCCGAAGGCCATAAAGGCAGCTGAAACAGGCTCTGGGGAGTGCTTAGAGCTTGGTTGGACATTGAAGACACCAAGATCATCCACTACTTTCTGAGCCATCATCAGTCATCTTGATTCTGTCCTGCCACTGGACTGTGACAACTCTGGAAGAGAGAGTGAGGCCAATGACTTCATGCAACTCTGCCTCACTTAAATCCAATTTATGTGTGAACCAAAAGATATCACTCATAGTATTTTACCATTCTTACCTATCTCAAAGACCTGTGGAGACAGGCAAATGATGAAGCAGTAGGTGTGGATACACTGGGATCTCCAGTCACAACCCTGCACATAGGCAGCCCAGGCCATAGGGTCATCTTCTTACTGGAAGCAGCAGTGGGATTCAGCAGCTCCCTGGGTGCCTTTTAATGACAGTATTGCTTACCTCCCAGTGTGAGAAAGGGGCTAGGAAAAGTGCCCTAAAAATTGTCTGCTTACCTAACTTTGGCCTGATTACTGCGGAATGTGGGGATCCCATCTTGTGGTTGAAACACACACAAAAAAGATGTACAAAAACTTCTGCAAAGATGATTACACTCACTATCAGTACATGGAATATGCACACAACTATAGGTAACACAAAATCCAGTTGACTTGAAAGAACAGCTCTTGTTGGGAGAGAACTCAGTAGGTATAATATCTAAATAGCAGCCCTGATTGAAACAAGGCTGGCAAATGAAGGCCAGCTTACTGAAGTCAGAGCTGGAAACACATTTTTCTGGAGTGGCTGCAGTGAAGAGGAGGACAGTGAAGCCCATTGGTTTTGCAATCAAAACTAATCTAATCAACAAGCTTGTATTCCTACCAAAAGGAGTGCATGACAGGCTTATGACAATGTGATTGCCACTTGCAGGAAAATGCCACACCACCGTCATCAGTGCTTATGCTCTTACCATGAAGAACCCTGATGAGGTCAAAGACAAATTTTATAAACACCTGGAGACTTATCATCAATGTGCCAAAAGAGGACAAGCTTGTAATTCTGAGTGACTTCAATGGTAGAGTAGGCTCAGACTACCAGGTAGGGCAGGGAGTCCTTGGGAGGAATGGAGTTGGAAACAGCAACAGCAGTAGTCACTTACTACTAAAGACTTGTGCATCTCATGATCTTCTCATCACCAACACTGTCTTCCATTTAGCTAAATGCAGTAAAACTTCATGGATACACCCTCGCAGCAAACATTGGCATTTAATAGACTATGTAAATGTAAGGAGAAGAGACTGACAGGATGTGAGAGTGAGGAAGGCCATGTGAGGATAGAGTTCTGGACTGATCATAAGCTTATCCTCGCCACGCTAAATATTTGTGTTCAATAAAAGCAGTGGCCCCACAGCAAAATGATTACCAGAAAACTTAATTTCAACAGATTAGAGCACTTTTCTGAGCCAGAACAGTTTGTTGCTAACTTGGAGAGAAAGTTGAATGAACACATGGCAGAAAAGGAGTGGGCAGTTTTCAGAGATTTGGTGTACAGCACTGTATTTGCTCCTCTGGGTCAGAACACTCTCAAACAGCGAGACTGGTTTGATGAAAATAATGGGAAATTCAGAAGCTGCTAAGTGAAAAATGAGAACTCCACAGGGTTTACCACCAGGATAGTTCATCCATTACTAAGAAGGCCATGTTTAACTCCGTCAAAAGTATAGTACAAGCAAAGCTTAGAGAGATGCAGGATTCTTGGCTCAGTAAGGAGGCAGATGAAATTCAGTTTCATGCTGACGGTAACTATCAAGTATTTTTATGCTGCCCCTGAAGGCTATTTATGGGCCAAAGCCTTATGGTACATCTCAACTGCACAATGCTGATGGAGCAATATTGATTACTGATAAGGACACAATCCGGAAGAAATGGGCTGAGCACTTCCATAGTGTTCTCAACAGACTATCACCAATCGATGTTGGACCTATTGACCATTTAGCTCAGGTTGAAGTCAATGCCTCTCCAGACAAATATTCAACTGAAGAAGAGTTTTTGAATGCCATCAGGGTCCCCTCCTGCGGAAAAATCATCTGGTGCTGATTCTATTCCAGCTGAGATGTGCAAGGTGTGTGTTGGGAGGGGCAGGGTCCATTGTTCATACAAAAGACTGAAATTTTCTGGGTTACATGGCAAGAGGAGGTTATCCCCCAGGACTTTAAGGATTCGTCCATTGTCTATCTCTATAAAGGTAAAGGAAATAGATTGCCCTGTGACATTATGCTGACCTAATTGTTGTATGTCTGTGAAATCTGGACAATCTACAAGCACCATGCCAGGAAACTCATTCCTTCTCATTTGAATTGCCTTAGTAGGATTCTGAAGAACACATAGTAGAATAAGGTATCAGATGGCCAGATTCTTTCTCAAACTAAATTGCCAAGCATTCAAACTCTACTGCAGAGAGTGCAACTCTAAAGGGCTGGCCACAATGTTTGAATGACAAACATACACTTGCCTAAAAGACTATTTTATGGAGAACTCACACAGAGCAAGCATTCACATGGTGGTCACTAAAAGTGATACAGGGACACTCTCAAGGTCTCTCTTAAGAACTTTGGAATTGATTGTTTGACATGGGAGACATTGACACAGGACTGCTCAGCGTGGTATGCCCTCATCAGAGAAAGTGCTGTGCTCTATAAGCAAAGCAGAATTGAAGTATCTCAAAAGAAATACGAGAAGCTCAAATTTAGAGAGTGCACCCCAAAAGTTCCCATGGACTATTTGTGCCCCACCCATGGTAGATCATTCTGAGCTCTTCTTGGTCTGATCAGCCACAATGACCCCAACACAGTGATATCATTTTAGTTCTCTTTGACAACAAAGGACAACCAAAAACCATAGCCTCTGGAATATGCTCAGGCTGGAGGATGAAGGGAAATAACCATGATGCAAAGATAATACAATGTATTTGGGTGGGGGGATAAAGAGCCAGGAATGCACAAAAGTCAAAATAAAAAGATAAAGCCGGCTGGTTCCCTTCCTATGTTATCATTAATGATACTCTTGGTACATGTATAGATCACTCTCATATAAGTTTTATAGAAACAAGAAAGGAGACATGTGTTATCAAATACTTAATTTGCTATTTTTTGTCTTTTAAAAAATAGCAACCTGGTTTTGTTTTACTCATTTAGTATCTTCCAGGTACCCTTTAAAATTGATTTTTCTTTTCAAAATTATATCACCTCCAGCCAGATATCTTCTATGTGAATTTCTTGTGGCCCAGCTGCTACTCTTTCAATTTTCAGTTCTTTAGTGCCTTTTCCACTTCCTCATATAGCGCATTAGAGCCTGGAGTAGCTAGAGTGCAAAGATGATGTTTCTGCTGTCATTGACGATGAGAGAATAAAACTACAGAAATGGTGGCCAATCTATTTCATGTTTTTTCTATTGGTTATCCTCCTTCCAAATTGTTCTTTTAATGATATGACTTAAGTATTTATTATCCGAAGCTTTCTGTAGACTCTAACAATATTTATAATAATAATAACTCATTTTAGAGTGCTTTAAAGTTCACAAAACACTCTCCCCACAAAGTTCCAAGAGCTAGGAATTATAAATATTAATATTCACATTTTTTATTAATTTATTTTGATTTATCAACAATCATTTCCATATGCTTTTGAGTTTAAAATTTTTCTTCCCCTTCCTCCCCACCACGCTCCCCAAGATGGTGCACCATCTGATATGGGCTATACATTTACATTCCTATTAAACATGTTTTCACATGAGTGAAGTTGTAAGTAAAAATTATAACCAATAGGAGGGACCATCAGAAAGAGGAAACAAAACTCAACAGAAGAGAAAAAAAATATTCACATTCACAGTTATGATTACTGTCCCTGTCTTTTTCTCCATCCTTTTTTCCCCATTTATGCTTTTCTTTCTCCTTTTTTCTTTCCCCCCCTCACTAGTGTTTTGCTTTTGACCACTGCCTCCTTCAGTCTCTCCTCCCTTCTATTATCCCTTTCCCTTTTCTTCCCCTTTACCCTTACTGCTTCTTCCCTCCCTTCTATCCCCCTCCCTTTTCTTTCCCCTTTTCCCTCCTACTGCCTATAGGGCAAGTTAGATTTCTATACCTAACTGATTATGTTATTCCCTTCTTGAGCCAAATCTGATGAGAGTAAAGTTCAAACAATGCTCACCCCCCTTCCTTCTTTCCCTCTGCTGTAATAGGATTTTCTGTCTTTTCCTGTAATGTAATTTACCCTTGTCTGCCTCCTCCTTTCTCAGTACATTTTCTAAGATCAGACTAATCCACTTACTTGGATCCATTTAACCCACTTGATTAGATTTTTTTTATCATTACATCAAAGTCAACTAATATCCACCCTTTATGTATACTCCTTTAACATGGTGTAATAACAATACAGTTCTCAAGAGTTGCAAGCCTTGTAAGGATATAAACAGTCCACCCTTATTAACAACATTTTGTATCTTTCTGTCCCATTTACCTTTTTGTATCTTTCTTGAATATTGTATTTGAAGATAAAATTTTTTGTTGAGCTCTGGTCTTTTTAACAGGAAGGTTTGGAAGTCCCCTATTTCACTGAATATCCATCTCCTCCCTTGAAAAATCATGCTCATTTTTGCAGGATAGTTGATCCTTGGCTGCAATCCAAGCTCCTTTGCCTTATGGAATATCATGTTCCCGCTTTGCGGTCTTTTAACGTAGAAGCTGCAAGGTCCTGTGTAATCCTGACTGTGGTTCCATGATATTTAAATTGTTTCTTTCTGGTTGCTTGCCGCACTTTCTCTTTCATCTAGTAATTTTGGAATTTTGCTATTATATTCCTTAGTGTTGTCAATTTGGGATCTCTTTCAGGTGGTGAGCTGTATATTCTTTCTATGGCTATTTTACCTTCTGGTTCTAGGACTTCTGCGCTGTTTTCCTTTATGATTTCCTGAAAGATACTGTCCAGGCTCTTTTTTCATCATGATTTTCAGGTAGTCCAATGATTTTTAAATTGTCTCTCCTGGATCGATTTTCCAGGTTGGTTGTTTTACCAATGAGGTATTTTATGTTTTCATCTATTTTTTCATTTTTTTTTTTTCTGTTTGACTGATTCTTGCTCTCTCATAGAGTCATTAGTTTCCATTTGTCCAATTCTAGTTTTTAACAGATTGTTTTCTTCTGTTAGTTTTTGTACTTCCTTCTTCAATTGGCCAATTGTATTTTTAAGGGATTTGTTTTCTTCAGTGTACTTTTTTTCCAATTGGCCAATTGTATTTTTTAAGGACTCTTCTACCTCTCTCATTAGACTTTTAAAATCCTTCTTGAGCTCTTCTAAGAAGGCTTTTTGGGCTTCAGACCAGTTCATATTCCCTTTTGATGTTGCAGATGTGGGTTTGTTGACAATGTTGTCCTCTTCAGAATTTCTGTCTTGATCTTCATTCTTCTCATAATATGAATCTATGGTACATTTCTTTTTACTCATGGTTTCTTTATTCCCTGGCTTTTAAATAGATTGATCTCTCCTGCTGGGGAACAGAGGGCACTAACCCAAGCTTCTTGTATTGGGAGCCTAGTGTCTTGGTCACTAGCTTTGTGTGCTGGGGCCTCTTATGTTGGCAATTGGAAGCTGCAGAGTTTTGGCAGTTTACCTCATGTTGGGCTGAAATCAGCAAGGCTGGAACTTTCAGGCTATTCTAGGTTGCCTGCTTTTCCTTTCCTTTAGCTTTCTTCAGATCCTTTTCAATGGGTGCAGCAGGGTGCTTATCTGCCTGGGGCCCCTTGCAATGCTGCCTCCCTTGTTTCTGCTAATGCACTGGGAGATTCCTTTATGGCAAAGTGCCAAGGCACCTGGTGGCTTTCTGAGCTGGTTTCCACCAATCTCCACCCCCTCACTGAGGCACCTGGAGGTCCAGGTGTTGGTGTTTGCCTGCTCAACCATCTGGGCTTTAGGATCTCTTCCTGGTTGACAATTGGAGGCTGTAGGGTTCTGCCAGCTTACCTGGTGTTGAGTTGGAATCAGCAAGGCTGGGACTTTAGGAAGACTCTAGGTTGCTTTCTTCAGCTCCTTTCAGATGAATGCTGCAGGGTGCTTATCTGCCTGGGGCCCTTTGTAGTGCTGCTTCCCTTATTTTTGCTGAGGCACTGGCAGACCCATTTGCTGGGCTGCTGCACTGCTGCTCCCCATCTTTCTTCTAGTTCAGCTGTTCCAGGGTTTTTTTTTTCTGGGGTGATATTTTCTGGGTTTTCAGAGGTTGATAGGGGAGGGTGAGAGTGACTACCTTTTTACTCCGCCATCTTGGTTCCCAGAAGCGGAAGTCTAATATTCACATTTTACAGATGAGTAAAGAAAGGTTCATAAGGTTTAGGTTGCTTGTGATCTTACAGCTGGTTAGCAACAGTCAGGATTTGGACCCAGTTCTTGTCAAAAAACCTCTCCTCTAAAAAGGTGATTAGGGGGATAAGTGGTTCCCTTCTTTCCTTCCCACCTACTAACTTGAGATCTCAAAATCTTTAGGACCATAAGAATTCCTGAATGAATAAACAAGCTTGTTCAAAAGAGAAAGAGATAGATACTTAATGGAGACTAAGAAGCTTATGAACATATGAGAACATTCCTAGCTCAATACAAGCATCCAAATGCAGTAAAATGGCTGGCATAAATTGGATATATTTCTTAACAGCATGTCTATAATCAACTATATAGTCAGCAGCATAAAAACAAAAAATAAGTCGGCACGATAAAACACATAAGTAAGAAGGCAAGAGATTGGAAATGATTACACACAAAGTGTCTGCTTCTAACATCTATTTATCAGTCATTAACTACAAGCAAGGATAAGCTGTGTATTATCTTTAACATAGTAATATCCTCTTTGTGATGTACTTTCCTCAAAACAACACTTTGTTTTGTTTTGCTTTGTTTTTTGGCTAGGCAATGGGGTTAAGTGACTTGCCCAGGGTACACAGCTAGTAAGTGTTATGTGTCTGAGGCCGGATTTGAACTCAGGTCCTCCTGAATCCTGGGCTGCTGCGCCACTTAGCTGACCCCAAAATAATACATTGAAGTAAGTACTAAAAATATTTTTATTTTCTCTGATATTTTTAAAAAATAAAATAACAGGGGCAGCTAGGTTGCACAGAGGGTAAAGAACCAGTCAGGAGGATTCAAGTTCATATCTGGCCTCAGACACATGATACTCACTAGCTGTGTGACCCTAGGCAAGTCATTTAACTCCAATTGCCTCACCAAAAAAAATTACCTACATCAGATGGATTCATAAGTGAATTCTAACAGAGAGAGAGAGAGAGAGAGAGAGAGAGAGAGAGAGAGAGAGAGAGAGAGAGAGAGAGAGAGAGGGGGAGGAGGGAGGGAGGGAGGGGAGGGAGGGGGAGGAAGGGAGGAGGAAGGAAAGAAAGAAGGAAAGAAAGAAAAAAAAAAGAAAGAAAGAAAGAAAGAAAGAAAGAAAGAAAGAAAGAAAGAAAGAAAGAAAGAAAGAAAGAAAGAAAGAAAGAAAGAAAGAAAGAAAGAAAGAAAGAAAGAAAATAACAAAGACTCACAATGGTTACAAGACTGGCACTGATTATAAATGTAAAAGCTAGAACCGAGCCTAGCTCTTTCCTGAGTTTAGAATTATTACTCTTTCCAGTATGCAACAGTGTGGTTGTTATTGTTGTTGTCTAATTCTAGGACTTACAGTTAGTAATTTGATTGGTATAATACTGAATCTTTAAATTCACTGGAAAAGTATGGCCATCTTCACGATGTTAGTTCAGTCTAACCATGAACACAATCTTTCTCTGATTGTTTAGTTCTTCCTTTTTTTTCTATAAGTGCTATTTTACATAAGTATTACGTAAGAATTTCCATAAGTCCTGAATATATCTTAGTAGGTTAATTCCCCTATATTTAATATATTACATCATTATTTAAAGTCTATTCTTTTTTACTATTGTTTCCTGATTTGTACTTGTGATAAATAGCAATGCAGATTTTATGGGTTTATCAAATCATAGTTTTGCTAAAGTTATCTATTACTGAAAATAATATTTTATTAGATCTTTAAGGTTTTCTATGTTCAAAATTATATAATTAGCAAAAAAAAGCTATTTTAAACTCTTTTTTTATCAAGACATATTCCTTTAATTTCACTTTATGATAGTTCTGACATAGTTAACATTTCTAGAAATATCCCAGATAATGATGACAGTGGGCAACCATGCTTAGCCCTCATGGGAGACTTCTAAACTTTTCACATCATAAAAAATGTAGGTGTTTAGGTCCCAATAACTTTCTAATATGTTAAGGAAAAATTCTTCTATTTCTATATAATATGTAGTGTCAATTTTTTAAAAAACATGTGTCACATTTTGTGATATAGCCTATTGTTATATTTTTATACTGTTGTTAATATGATTTATCATTATTAATGTTAATGTAATTTTAGGCTAATTGTCTTGTTATATTAAATAGTCCTTTCATTTCTGATATAAATCTCATTTTATCATAATGAATGTTCTTACATAGGGTGCCCCAAAAGTCTTATGCAGCTTTTAAGTTTTAATAACTTAAAGTATTTAAAAAATATTTAATGGCTTAAAACTGCA
Source organism: Phascolarctos cinereus (assembly GCF_003287225.1). NCBI lineage: Eukaryota > Metazoa > Chordata > Mammalia > Diprotodontia > Phascolarctidae > Phascolarctos > Phascolarctos cinereus. The sequence goes on along the minus strand of NW_027555514.1, from coordinate 27,400,505 downwards.
CTAAGACTTTTGGGACGCACAATATATTACTATATTCTATTCAACAGTATCTTTTTATATAACAGTATCCATTATTGATAGTGTTCTCTTGACCTTTTTTACCTCATCCTTCTCTGATCTGATGATCAGAACAATATTTACCTAATAGAAAGAATTGGGTAGAATGTCATCCCTGTCTACTTTTGAAGAGTTCAATTGAATTTCTCTGAAGTGAAATGGGAACATTTGAATGTTTGATAGAATTCATTTTCCTAATCCCACTGGTCTTGGTAAGTTATAACATGTCAGTTCATCAGACTTTTATTTTTTACATCATGCCTTATTTTCTGAAGCTCCCTGATCTAAAATTTTAAATGAGTTGATAATTGTAAAGCACTTAGCACAGTGCTTGGCACTTAATAGGAGCATATAAATGTTAGTTATTATCATTATCAGCATCTATAGTAATCTTTTTTCTAACCTCTTAGTTGAAACCTATGAGGTTTTTTGCTTTAAGTGTATTTCTTATAGGCAATATATTGCTGAATCTTCTCTTTTTATGCATTCTGTAACCTGTTTTCTTTGTATAGTTAAGTAAAGGTAAAATAAGATTAGTAACGTGATGGAAAGGTTGTTGGATTTGGAGTCTGGAAACATAGGTTCAAATCCTGCCCCAGACGCTTTGTAGCTATGGGCCCATGAATAAGCCATTTTCCTTCTTTGAACTGTAGTTCCCTCATTTGTGAAATGGGAATAATACTTCCATTACCTTCATCTCTGTGTTATCATGAGAAAAGCATTTTGTAAACCTTTAGACACCATGTAAATGTGAATTTTTATTCAACAGTAAACAAAATTATAATCATTGTCTTAATGCTAAACTCTAGATAACTTAATTCTGGACAATTTTTTTTTCTATTTTTTTTTTTGGAGAAGGGTGGGGTTGACCATGCTTCTCTGTCCTGCTTTTTTTTTTAGATAGGAATGCTGTTTTTACTATCTCTTCCCCCCACTAGTACCATATTCATTTCCATTAGCATTTTTATACTTTGCTCTTCCCCAAAGCAGAGGGTTACTTTATCAATGCAGGCATACAGACACTCTCTTCTTCCATTTCCTTTGATGGAGGAGCAATTTATTCTTACTCTTTTTCCAAGTAGCTAAAAAAATAAATTCATGTCAATTGATAATTAAGAGATTTCCAAACATAGCTAGCCAGACAGATTCCTGACCGTCTCCTTACTCTGACTTTAACCCTTTAACATAGAAGAAACAAAATTCACCTCCCTTTTTACTCTTCTTTACTTTCATTCTTCTGAGGCACTTTAAGACACCTCACAATTTTATAATATCCATGAGACCACAGGAACCCTTGGAGATTAATGTCTATGGCAGAAAAGGTAGTAAAAATTGTCAGTGCTCCCTGGTCATCATTTTAAATTAGATGCCAAGACTGAGAGAAAGTGTCACAGAGGGAGGGCATGAAAAATTGTCTAATTCTGAAATTGCTAAATAATTGATCCTAGCACATTCTTATTAAAGACCAGTGTCCAAAATAACATCAAGAAATGTGGTGTGAGGATTGGCCATAATTGAATTAACTTCTCTTAAAGAGGCAGAGCTGAATCTTTTACAAAGGTACTCTTTCAATTAGGAATAATTGTACCGTGGATAAGCCTCATTGGTTATAATCTACTTTTATCTTCTCCCAAACTCTTACCATAATAAAAAGTGAGTATGCTCCAGAGAATGTTAAACACCCTAATAACCAGGATTTCACAGAATTACAGAGCTCAAAGGTGTCTCACAAGCTACGCTATCTACCCTATAGATGATAAAGGATTCATCCTTTCTACAACATGTACCCCGAAAGGGCCTTGAAAACCTTCAGTAAGGGAGAACACACTAATTCCCAAGGGAGCCCCTTTTCTTCGGGATAGCTCTAATTGCTAGGAAGTTTTTCTCGACATGAAGCTTAATCTACCTTTGTGTAACTGCCATCTACTGCCTCTGGTTCTGCTGTTTGGAGCCAAGCCGAGCAAGTCACTCTTCCACAGATCAGCCTTCAAACATTTGAAAATAGCAATCGTGTACCTACTCAGTCTTTTCTTCACCAGGCTAAACATCCCTAATTCCTTCAACTCTCCCTCATATTTGTCTGATATCAATTAATTAATTGTCTAATATTACATTGTAAACAAAAATTAAAAAAAAAACAGAAAAGACCCAAAGTTCAAATACACACTTAATTTTAAGCCACATTTAAAAATAAACCAAGTATACCCTGAAGGGAGTTAACACATTAAGGTCCATTGGACATAGAGCTATAGCATGGGGCAGTGAAGAGCATGTTTTGGAATCAGATGACCTGATTCTGAATCCTAACTCTGCCACTTTATACATATAAGTCACTAGACAAGTCACATAATTTCTCTGGGACTCGGTTTACTTAAGTATAAAATGGAAGGGGTTGGAGTAGATGACTTTAAAAGTCTTTCCCAGCTCTAAATCTAGATTGAGTATTTTTACTACCTCTGTATTAATTGCAGTCCCCAAGAGAGGCCTCAAGAAAGGTTTAGCCTAAAGGGTCATTTCAGTTGCTTGGTCTTAAACTATTCCTAACAGTGCCATTAAAAAGAAAAACAGGGGGCAGCTAGGAGGTACAGTGGATAGAGAACTGACCCTGGAGTCAGTTCTCAGCCTCGGATACATGACGCTCACTAGCTGTGTGACCCTGGGCAAGTCACTTACCCCAATTGCCTTACTATAAAAAAATAAATAAATAAAACATCTAAAAGCTAGGGGGGAAAGCATTCAGTCCAATCCATATGTGTTTTTATCCAATTTACAAAGTGCCTTTCCTATGTCAATTAGCCGCTCTCTAACTCAGCTGATGGAAAACAGCAGACACAAGCAGAGAAGGGGTATTGCTCGCTCCACATAGTACACACTGGATGTCATGTGGAACCTCCACATTTTGCTTAGTAGGCATGGGAATTTGGATCTATTAATAAACAATTGGAGTGTATTGACAATCACAAGTTAGAAATAATAAAAGTTGAAGGTAAGGAGTGCAAAGTTCAAACCAAGATTATTCCTTAGTTGCTATCAATATCTACAAGCACACTGGCATTGATAGAAATCAAACTTAATTTACTGGGTTTTGCCTTTTCAATAAAAACATGATTATTAGCCATGGCTGGGAGTAGAAGCAATAAAGAAAGGTTAAGAACCTCATTTAGACAACAGAGAAAACAAAGCAAATCTGAAGTGGGAAGGAAGGTGAGCTTGCAAAATAGTCCACTCCTAGTTTGTAAATGACTAATGGCATTTGAGGGAAATCTGCATATCTCCACTGAATGACAGAATTTGCTAGCTTTGTGCTTGTGTTTCATCCATTTAACAAGTATTTACTGAGTACCTACTATGTTCAAACACACATATAAACAACCTTATTTTTATACAAAAGAATGAGTGCGGTAAAGGCAGCAAAACTCAATGGTGGCAGATTTAGAGAAACAAGTACTCATTCATTGCTGGTGGAATTACAACTTATAGAATCTTTTTCAGAGTGCAATATGGCATTACACAATTAAGTCATAAAAAGAGTCATTCACTAATGCACCATTGGTGGAGCTGTAAACTGATCCACCCATTCTGGAGAGCATTTTGGAACTATGCTCAAAGGCAATAAAACTATGCATACCCCTTGGCCCAGTAATACCACTGCTAGGTCTATATCCCAAAAACATCCGAAAAAGGGGGGGGGGAGAAGGACTTATTTGTACAAAAATATTTATAGCAGCTCTTTTTGTGGTGGCTAAGAACTGGAAACCAAAGGGATGCTCATGAATTGGGGAATGGCTAACCAAGCTGTGGTATTTGACTGTAATGGAATATTATTGTGCTATAAGAAATGATTATTTCAGGATGATTTCAGAAAAACCTGGCAAGACTTACATGAACTGATGCATAGTGAAGTGAACAGAACCAGAAAGACATTGTACACAGTAACAGCAATATTGTTCAATGAAGAATTGTCAGTGACTTAGCTATTCTCAGCAACACAACGATCCAAGAAAATCCCACAGGACTCGTGATGAAGCATACTATCTGCCTCCAGAGAAAGAACTGATATTGATTGAATACAGACTGAAGCATCTATGTTTCACTTTCCTTCTTTCATTTTTTTTCTTTTATTTGAGTCTTCTTGTACAAAATGACCAATATGGAAATATTTTACCTAAGTGCACATGTATAACCTATATCTGTCTCAGGAAGGGGGGAGGGGAGGGAGGGAGAGAGAGAATTTGGAACTCAAAAGTTTAAATAAAAATGTTAACAAACTGAAAAAACATAACGTAAAAATTTCCAACTAAACAAAAGAGTCATTAACTTTAACCCAACAATTCCATTGGGTTGACTACAGTCTGAAAGCACGTCAAAAACAATAAAAAGAACTATCTGTTCAAAGGCATTCAAAGTTCAAACATCTGTAAGGAGCACAGATATCCAGTAACGGAGGAATGGTTAGATTGTGGCAAATTAGTCGAGCAGCTAGGTGGTGCAGCGGATAGAGCACTGGCCCTGCAGTCAGGAGGGCCTGAGTTCGAATCTGACCCCAGAGACACCAGCTGTTTGACTCTAGGCAAGTTCTGATTGCCTCCAAAAAAATGTGGTAAATCAATGTAATGGGAATACTATCTTATAATTAAGGCTACCAAGTAAAAAGAATCTAAAGGAATCTGGAAAGACCTTTAGGAAATAATATAAATAGAAGAAAGCAGTCAGTACACCCCAAAAAACAGAGGACATACTAATCACAAACCTCAAAGAGGAAAAGTGAACAAGAATGAAGAGGCAAAGAGTCTTCAGTACTGAGGGAGTGCCTGAAAGTTTGTAACATTTTTGTACTGAAATTCATGTTATGATGTTTTGCCATCTATTTCCTTCCGTGTAACATTAAACTCAGTACTTCTCAAGACCACCCATTCTGCCTTGAATTGCTCTTAATTGTTAGGGGAAAAAACTTCCTCTATTCAGACAAAATCTACCAGGGGACTCACATAGGCAGCTCTCACAGGATCACAGATTTAGAGGCACAAAAGACCTTTGATACCATCAGTGAAACTCCCTCTTTTTACTGATGAGCAAACAGCCTCAGGAAGGTTAGGTCACTTTCCTGTGTTCATATCAAGATCAGAACCTAGCTCTTCCTGAGTCCAAGTTGAGCCCTGTAACTGCTCCATCCCATTGCCTCTCCCTTAATCATCACTCTTTGGTCTGATCATTCAATCAGTTTTGAATCTAGTTAACTGTAGAAGAGGAATACCTCAACACTGAGCTACCTCCAAATGTGTGCTATTTATTATTGCTACAGTCTAGTAGAAAGGTCCCATGTTTGCCAGGAGGTGCTTTCTGGCCCACCTTCACCTCCTAGGGACAAGGAAAGCAAATTGTTTCATCTCTGCCTTGGTATCTTCAACTGTATCCTTGAATGAATGTAATAACAGCACAACCTCAAAGGGTTGTTATGAGGAGGATCAAATAAGCTAATATTTGGGGAAATTGCCTAGCATAGTGCCTAGCAGGTAGTAGGCATATTACAAATGTTATTCTCCCTATTCCCATTCCCCCAATAAGAATTCTGTGCCTGGGCAAGTTCATTTCACTCATTTGGGCTTTAAGTGGTCACACCTCCCTCCTGTTCATAAATTTCTCATGGCATCCCTAGAAAACACCTGTAACATTATGTCAAAGGCATCCAACAGAACCAGGTTGGTAGAATGAGTCACAATCTGAAAGCTGAGCCAAAGCTCTCCTGATGGTGAGAGGGGCCTTGTCAGACCAAAACAGAGATCTGTGCATGTCTCTGTGTGTGTGTGTGTGTGTGTGTGAATGTATGTATATGTGTATGTGTGCATATGTATGCACACACACATATATGTATAGATAGATAGATAGATAGATAGATAGATAGATAGATAGATAGATAGATAGATAGATAGAGATAGAGATATCCTTGCACCAAACAGAATGGCTAAGTAATTAATTTAATCATTTCATCTATGACCCCATCGCTGCTTAACTACTTGGCTTGTTTCATTTGATAAAAAATAATAATAACTCTGTATTAATTGAAAATTGGAGCCAAACTTGTCACTGCTAGGTGCGTGGGATGGCTTGGAGACACCATTTTACTCATCTCATTAGGTGGTCAGCCACTGAAAAATGTACAGCAGCTAGAGGAAAAGACAGGGGAGTAGAAAAGTGTGGGAAGACTAGTGCCTAACACTGTTTGAAGAGCGAGAGGATAATCTAAAGCAATACTCCTCGGTGTTCTGTCACCCGAGCAAGGCAAAAGAGGCAGATGCAGAAATGAGCTGGGAGGCAGGGAATTTTTCCTGGCAAATGAGATCTTGAATATTTTGCTGAAATGGAGATCGGAAAGCTCAGCAGAAGTGGACAGGCACAGATGGCAAATGGCTGAAGTTGGGGGAGAGAGAGAGAGGATAATGAGGATAGGTGGCGATCCTAAAATAGTCATCAAGAAGGGCTGGGGGACAGTGTGCCCACCTCAGCTGGGATTTAGGTACACTCCCCAATCAGTAAAGTATTCAGAGGCTATGCTGAATGATCTAGTAGAACAACTCCTGAAGAGGGAGAAAAGCCAAGCCAAATCAAAAAGCATTTATTATACATCTGCTATGTACAGAGCACTGTGTTAGATGCTGGGGAGAAAAAGACACAAACGAAGCAGGCCCTGACCTCAAAAAGCTTACAGTCTATTAGAAGGAACAACATCAATACATGTAAGTAAATGAAAAACACATCTAAAATTAATACTGTTTAACTTTGGGTACACAGGGTAACTCTCAGGGCATCTAGGTGGCCCAGCGGCTAGAGTGCTGGGCCTGAAATCAGGAAGACTCATCTCCCTGAGTTCAAATCCAGCCTCAGATGCTTACTAGCTGTGTGACCCTGGGCAAGTCACTCAATGCTGTTTGCCTCAATTTCCTTCTCTATAAAATGAGTTGGAGAAGAAATGCCAAACTACTCCACTATCTCTGCCAAGAAAACCCCAAATAGGATCACAAAAGTTGGATGCGACTGAAACAAGTGAACAACAACAGTGATGGAGGGTGACTCACAACTTTGGTGAGAAAAGGTGTCTGGTAAAGGGTGGTCCTTAGGGAGACTCTTGAAGGGAGTAAGAGTCTTCAAAAGGCCAATGTGTGGACAGACTATATTCCAGGCATGGGGCACAGCCTGTGACAAAGCCCAGAGGACAGCAGCATGTGCTGCGATGTCATGTTTGTGAAATAGCAAGTTGAAGAAATTGGCCAGAATGTTAAACTTTTAAGCACTAGTGTGAAATAAGTCTAGAGAGGCAGGTTCGTGCTAGACTGTGAGGAGCCAAAAGGAAGAATTTTTATTTAATCTTTTTCACTTTTTGGTAGTCGTATTTTATTGGAAAACATTGATCTATATTTTTCTTCACAGTTTGAACTGAATACAATATAGCCCAGTTTAAAAAGTAGGACAAGAGGGGCAGTTAGGTGGTGCAGTGGATAAAGCTCCAGCCTTGGAGTCAGGAGGATCTGAGTTCAAATCGGGCCTCAGACACTTGACACTTACTAGCTGTGTGACCCTGAGCAAGTCACTTGGCCCCATTGCCTAACCAAAAAAAAGTAGGACAAGACAAAAGAAAACCACTGTCCAAATAGCCACAGCCTCATTCCACCTTGCTGACCTACCCTAGCTTTTGTATGGATTGTATTACCTGTAACCTCTTGGAGGAAGGCACAAGGAGGTGGGTAAGGAGAGAGGAATCTCTTTGTCAGGTGGTCTGCCTCCTTCACAGGCCCAAGAAGGGTCAATTTGATCCCCTGGGCACTGGGCGGATGGGGCTGATATGAGAGGGAGAGAAAGGGAAAGAAGAAAAAGACCCAAGGGAGAAAAAAAATGACCAGTCTGCCCATGGCTCCTTTAACCCCCCAGATGTTAAATCAAGAGAGAAACTGTTATTGGTAAGAAAGGAGAGTTTGCTGATGATGCTGTCTAGTGGAAGGAGATAGGAAAGCAGAGAGAGGATGAGTAGCAGAGACGTAACATAAAGGGAAAAGGGTTAAAGGCCCACAACCCCAACAAGTCATTACAGAAATGTGTAATGTGGCAGAAGAGCGGAGCAGAGACATGGCCCTGATTCTCCTACACTTGTTGCAGGTATGATCAATAATGATAATTCTATTGCCCACCCACCCATAAGCTGCAGGTAGATTTTGCCTGAAAAAGAAAAAAATCTAAGAAAGAATTCAACACATTACCAAGTGACGATTGTCACATTCACTCCAACTGCAGGACTGGAAAGAGGAAGCCATGTAGGATGAGAGAGGCTGGGGATAATAGCACCAGATATTTACAGAACAGTTCAAGAGATTGCTTTAGGAGCATGGACATTTACAGTTTACACAGGGTGCCAAGTGGACAGGGATTTCTCTCTTCTCTCCTGTCCTACAAGCCAAAGCTTGGTAGAATCAATCACTGATTATTTGGGAATAAAAGCCAATCGATTTTGTAATGTCATTCATCTCTACCTCATTTTCTTTACCTGTCCTACCCCCAACCAGTGTCTAGAATTCCCTTCTCCTCTGTTTCAAAGGCCACACACTTTATTGGAAAGCATTGATCTATATTTTTCTTCATACTTTGACCTGAATACAATATTGCCCAGTTTAAAAAGTAGGACAAGAGGGGCAGCTCGGTGCCACATGTGGCACCACATTTTCCCCTTGCCCACCCACCACCCCACCCCAGCACCTTCTGTTAGAACTCCACTAGACCTTTCCCCATGGCCCCCCAAAGCTTTGAACACAGAAGCACAGTACCAGATCCACGCAAACATCTAAAGGGTTTGGCTTTTCTGCCCCATATAGGGACACTCTTGCCACCCTTTCATGGCTCTTGGGATGGGATCAACACTAGCCACTGAAAACAAGATGAGAAACCAAAGGGAGAAAGGAAACCTACAGAAAGCCACAAAGGTGGAGATGCCCTGTTTGGGTTTGGGGGGTTGTGGGGGAGGGTCTGTCTGAGAGGTCAGATCAGGTGTTGGGTTGTCCACGGGGGCAAATTTGTTTTTTATCTTGGAGGCAATAGGGGTTCACTGGAGCTCGAGCAGGGGAGTGACAGTCACATTTTTATTTTAGGAGTGTCAATTATGAAGTTATGTGAAGAATAGGCAATCTCAAGAGGTGGTGGGTTCTCCATCCTTGAAGTATTTAAGCAGACACTAGAAAAACACCTGTTATGGATTTCTTTTGTGTCTGATGTGGACTACTTGGCTGTCAAGGCCCTTTCTAACTCTCAAATTCTGTGATTCTGTGAAGACGATTTAGCAGTGGAAGAGGCTAGGGACAGGGAAATCAATTAGGGGGCTACTGCCACAGTACAGGTGAAAGGTGTTGAACATCTGAACTTTGAGGGCAGATGTGTGAGCAGAGAGAAAAAGAAGAGAGGCTATGGAGATAGAGCCAACGAAACTTAGCAATTGATCAGACGTTGTGGGTTATGATCTTCCTAGACCCAAATCCAATATTTGTCTAATATGTTGTGTTCCTCTGCCATTTCATCAGTGTAAGTTATAATTACTGGTATTATTAGTATCCATTCATACCAATATGGCGAGGAGGAAGGTTTGCTGAAAGTCAGAAGACCTGGGTTCTAGTTCCATCTATCACAAACTCAGTGTGTGATACCAAGGGAACATGAAAACTATCCACAACCAAGACATGGCCTCTTCACTCTGTGACCTGGAACTGATACTGGAAGCAATCTCGATGAGAATAGACTAATAAGAAAAAGCCTGAGTGAGAATGGATAAACCATACAGATCTCAGCTCTGGCCCTGGAGGCTGGAAAGCTGGTGGCATACTGCTAAGCGAATAGAACTCTCCCTATATCACTGCCTTTACTAAGGCTTCATTGGCGCTAGGCTGATGCTTGTTAGTGAGGAAATGTGAACAACATACTGCAAATATAGGCTCAGTGGCAGCCCCTGGCTTCTCAGCACCCTATCAGCTGGCACCTTGAGTGTGAGAAGGCTACCACTCTGCTCTCCACAGGAATAATTAAATAGTTTTCAAAATACACAGTATGAATCCAAACGGCGGCTTCTCTCTGAGTCAAGAATCTGAGTTGCTGAGACCCTGAATTCTGACAGAAAGAGGGCATTTTGTACAGTAATGGAATCAGAAGCAGCCTCCTGCTGTGCCTTCAGAAAGCAGAGTCAACATTCTTTGAGGGGAGGGGAGGTGTCAACTGAATAAATGCTACAATAAAGCATCCCATCTTCTGATGACAATAGTATGAGACTATTCAGGCTGCCCTCTGTTTCCATGTAGACTCTTGTTAAGGGACCACAAATCCCTCCAGGTACTTTGGATTGAATTATGTTCAGAGGCCACACAAAATCAAATCAGTTCATTGAATTTATTTATTTCAAGTTTCCAAATTGACAGAATAATCCTCAATTAGAACAATTATGGAAATGCAAACAGCCTTGCAAATCACTCAGGCAGAAGGATGGGTTTCATTCACTGCCCTTCTCATCTAACTACATTATCAGAGCAAAAAGAAACTAGCACTTTCCTATCTTCCTGAGGCCACCTGCTAATGGTAAGAAAGTGAGGCAATCTTTGGCCAAAGCTGTCTGCCTCCTTTTCTCCACTCCTCCCCTCATAAAACAAAATTGCCTAGTGTTACCAACCTGTTTACCATACCTCCCTGACCTAGCCCCAGCTACTTTGGCAATCCTATGGCAAAAGTGATGTGCCTAGATCAATAATATTTTCTCTCAAAATCTCACAAAACTCTCTCAGGGTTGCTTAAATTATATTACTAAAGGAGAGGTAAAATTAGACCAAGGTGACTCAGGGTTTATCCCAGGACCCATGTATGATTTGTAGTATTTGGCCTAGCTGAGAAAAATTTCTGTTTATGACTCTGTCCTAAAGTATAGTTCCCTCAGGCCATGTCAGTGGACAGATATGCTCTCCCCTAGGAGTCATCTAGATTTATGGGACCCTAAATATCCTTATTCTGTTCTTATTCTGACCAATAATTAAAAATAAAATTAAATTGCTACAATGCACCAAGCACATTGGGATCCAAGACAACAATGAACCCCTGCCCTCAGGGAGCATACATTCTATTAGCTCTAGATGAATTCTCTGGCATAAGGAGCCTCAGGAAATTGTCTGTGAATTTCTGACATGACTCAATTTATTTTTATTTTTTTGAGTCATTCTAACTAAAAGTCACGACAAACACAATCTCAGAGTTGGAAGAGACCTCAGTGTCCATTTGGTCCAACGTGCTCAGACAATATTAAGCATATTCACCCAGGCATTATCCAGCCTGTGCTTGGAAACATCTAATACTTTGAAAACTTCCCATTCCATTTCGACCTCCTAAGGGTTAGCAAGTTGCAGCCATTTTTTTCCTGACTCAGGACTAAATTTTACACCTTACAACTTCTACCCATTCTTCCTAGTTATCCCCCACACACACACTCAATAAACATCAGTGGCTCACAATTGTCATTAGGAACCAACATTCTCTCTGTGTGACTTTTAAAACACTTTACAAACTTGCCTAGTCCACCTGTCCAATCTTCCCCTTTCATGATCCCATGATCTAGCCACACTGGCTTTCTTCCTGTTCCTCACACCTGACACTCCCATCTCCATGCTTTTGATGGTCTTCCTTCTGTGCCTGGAATTCCCTCCCTCCCTCCTCACATCTACCTCTGAGAATCTCTTATTTCTTTCCAAACCCAGCTCAAGGGTCACATTCTATACGAGGCCTTACTGACCATTTTGTGTACTAGTACTTCCCCCCCATCCCTCAAAACATTACTTTGCATTTATTTTTCTACGTATTTGTATGCACTCATATATACACATGCTCCTTGAAGGCAGGGAATGTTTCATTTCTTTGTCTTTGGAGGCCTAGCAACTAGCACAGTGTATAACATAGAGCAGGAACTTAATAATTGCTTATTGATTAATTAATTGCTCTCTTGAGCCAAGCAGAATCTCTCTTCTTTAAGACAACCCTTCAAATAGTTGAGGATAGCTGATACAGCTCTGCCTCACTTAAATCCAATTCACTCAAGATACCCCCTCATGATGTCATTGGTCCTTTCTGAAGACAAACAAACAACTATATTTCCCATCAAAATCATCTCTTCTCTGGACAAACCTTCCAAGATTTCAAGGACAGCAGGTACATGTATTAAGTTCTAAGATAACTGAGTTAACAGTGTATTCATTTCCCTTTCCTACCACCTCTGAACGCACACACACACCCCTTCTACATAGCTGTTGTCTCTCTAACCAGGCAGTCTCTGGAGCTGTCCATGGTCTAGGTATTCTCATATTCTGTAACATTTATGTCCTGAAGCAACAGCTGCACAAAAGGGTCTACAACCCCAGACAGAACATGGAAACAAAATAACAGCTTCCTGGAGCTTAATAGCCTTGGAGAGTCATTCATTTCTAGAAGCCACATGAAAATGAGAAACTGCTGCCATTTCCGGGACAGTATCAGAGAGAATAGAGCACTACCCCAAACTTACACTACACAAATACATTTGATCCGTCTCTTTGGGCTGTGCTACGGTGTAACTCTCTGGGCAAATAAGCTAGATGAATCAAGAAAAGATAAAACCAAGGTTGAGTATGCTGGGTCACAAAGTAGTCGTTGAAAGATAACAACAACAGTAAGAACAACTGGTATTTATGTAGAACTTTAAGGTTTGCAAAGCACTTTACTGTTGACTCAGCTGATCCTCACAACAGCCTTGGATTGTAGATGCTGTTATTATCCCCATTTTAGAGATGAGGCAACTGAGAGAGAAAGAGGTTAAGTGACTTGCCCATGGTCACAGATCTAATAAGTGTCTGAGGTAGAATTTGAACTCTGGTCTTCCTTCCTCCAGGACCAGTGCTGTAACCACTACGTACACCTATATATTAACCAGATTTGGTCTTGCTCCATTGATCTGCATCAAGCTTTATATGAACTCTTCCTAGATCATATTGGGAATAAAATGTGCAAGGTGGAAACAAGAGGATGGAAGGGTGGGGAAGACATGCACGACTGTGATAATATTATGCATTACAGCATTGTACATGATAAGGATCAAGTGAGATAATATTTGTAAAGCACTTAGTGTACGAACTGACACATAGGATACACTTAAATGTTTATTCTCTTATTAATTCAATAAACATTCTTCATTCAATGAACATTTATTAAGCATCTACTATATACCAAAGGGCAGCTAGGTGGCACAGTGGATAGAATGTTGGGCCTGGAGTAGGGAAGAACTAAGTTCAAATCTAGCCTCTGACACTTACTGTCTGTGTGACCACGGGCAGGTCACACAACCCTGTTAGCTTCAGCTTCTTTTTTTTTTAATATAAATTTATTTATTTTTAGTTTTCAACATTTACTTCCACAAGATTTTGATTTCCAAATTTTCACCCCATCTCACCCTTCCTCCCACCCCAAGATGGCATGCATTCTGAATAACCCTTCCCCTAGTCTGCCCTCCCTTCTATCTCTCCCCCCTCTCTTATCCCCCTTCCCCTTCTATTTTTCTGTAGGGCAGGATAGATTTCTGTACCCCATTTCCTGTATTTCTTATTTCCCAGTTGCATGTGAAAACATTTTTTTAAACATGTGTTTTTAAAACTTTGGGTTCCAAATTTTCTCCCTTCCTCACTCCCCACCCACCCTCATTGAAAAGGCAAACAACTCAACATAGGTTATACATGCGCAGTTTTGCAAACACTTCCATGGTAGTCATGTTGTGAAAAACTAACTCTGTTTCCCTTAATCCTATCCTGCCCTCCCATTTATTCTATTCTTTCTTTTGACCCTGTTCCTCCTCAGAACTATTTGCTTCTGATTACCCCCTTTCCCCATCTCTATCATCCCCCTGCTCTCTTGTCGCTTCTCCCCCTATTTTCCTATAGGGTAAAACAGATTTCCATACCCAATTGAATGTGTATGTTATTCCCTCCTTAAGCCAAATCCTATGAGAATAAGATTCACTCATTCCCTCTCATCTTCCCCCGTTTCCCCTCCACTGTAAGAGCCTTTTCTTTTCTGGTTTTTTTTTTTTGTGAGATAATTTTCCCCATTCTACCTCTCCCTTTCTTCTTCTCCTAGTATAATCCTCTCTCATCCCTTAATTTTATTCTCCAGATATCACCCCTTAATCTTCAACTCACCCTGTGCCATCTATCTATCTATCTATCTATCTATCTATCTATCTATCTATCTATCTATCTACATATAATTTTTCCCCCTCCAACTACCCTAATACTGACGAAGGTCTCATGAGTTATAAATATCATCTTTCCATGCAGGAATGTAAACAGTTCAACCTTAATAAGTCTCTTATGATTTCTCTTTCCTGTTTACCTCTTCATGTTCCACTGGAGTCTTGTATTTGAAAATCAAATTTTCTATTCAGTTCTGGTCTTTTCATCAAGAATGCTTGAAAGTCCTCTATTTCACTGAATGACAATTTTTTCCCCTGAAGGATTATACTCAGTTTTGCTGGGTAGGTGATTCTTGGTTGTAATCCTATCTCCTTTGCCCTCTGGAATATTGCATTCCATGCCCTACAGTCCTTTAATATAGAAGCTGCTAAATCTTGTGTTATCCTGATAGTGTTTCCACAATACTTGAATTGTTTCCTTCTGGCAGCTTGCAATATTTTCTCCTTGACCTGGGAACTCTGGAATGTGGCTACAATATTCCTAGGAGTTTTCCTTTGGGGATCTCTTTCAGGAGGAGATCTGTGGATTCTTTCAATTTCTATTTTGCCCTCTGGTTCTAAAATATCAGGGCAATTTTCCTTGATAATTTCTTGAAAGATGATGTCTAGGTTCTTTTTTTGATCATGGCTTTCAGATAGTCCAATAATTTTTAAATTCTCTCTCCTGGATCTATTTTCCAGGTCAGTTGTTTCTCCAATGAGATATTTCACATTGTCTTCTATTTTTTCATTCTTTTGGATTTGTTTTACAGTGTCTTGATTTCTCATAAAGTCACTAGCTTCCAATTGCTCTATTCTAATTTTTAAGGAAGTATTTTCTTCACTAATCTTTTGGACTTCCTTTTCCATTTGGCCAATATTTCTCTTTAAGGAATTCCTCTCCTCATTGGCTTTTTGGACCTCTTTTGCCATTTGGGTTAGGCTATTTTTTAAGGTGTTATTGTCTTCAATATTTTTGGGGTCTCCTTTAGCAAGCTGTTGACTTGTTTTTCATGATTCTCTTGCATCACTCTCATTTCTCTTCCCAGTTTTTCCTCTACTTCTCTTACTTGCTTCTCAAAATCCCTCTTGAGCTCTTCCAAGACCTGGGACTGATACATATTTTTCTTGGAGTCTTTGGATGTAGGAGCTTTGACTGTGTTGTCTTCTTCTGGTTGTATGTTTTGATCTTTGTCACCAAAGTAAGATAATATAGTCTGACTCTTTTTGTGCTGCTTTCTCATGATCTTGGCCAATTACTTGATTTTTAAACTCTTTGTTAAGGTAAGAGCCTGCTTCCAATGTGGGAATGTACTGTCCCAAGCTTTGGGGGTTTGCACAGCTGTTTTCAGAGATACTTGTAGAGACCTGCAAATTTTCAGTTCTTGCAAGGTGGTATGATAAGGGAGGAGGTGTTTACTCCTTTCCTGGCCTGGGCTCTAGTCTATTACTGACCACAAGTACTCCTTTCTGTCCTGGAACTGTGAGGAGGGTTTCTCTCCACAGCTACTACAAGCTCCACCATGCCAGTGCTCCTCCTCACCCCAGGACCACCACCCAGAACTGTGATCCAGATCCAAGCACAGGGAAAGCAAGAGATTCCTGCCTCAGCACTGGCAAGGAGATCCCTGCATTGGGGCAGCTAGGCGGCGCAGTGGATAAGCACCAGCCCTGGATTCAGGAAGACCTGAGTTCAAATCCAGCCTCAAACACATAACACTTACTTTGCTGTGTGACCCTGGGCAAGTCACTTAACCCCATTGCCTAGTCAAGAACAAACAAAGAGATCCCTGCAATCCATCTCTGATCAGCCACTTGATTCCCCCTTAGTCTCTGGGCCAGAAGCTCAGGACTCAGCCACCACCCAGGGGCCTGTGCTCAGTGCTCTGAGCTCTGGAACTGGCTCTGAGACCTAGCTCCTCTCTCACCACAGAAACAGACTTTTCCCACTGACTTTCTAAGTTGTATTTGGTGTTTGTGGTTTGAGGGGTCTCAAAACCACCCACAGCTGCCAGCGATTCAGTTCTCTGAGGCCTGCTCCAGGTTCGCTGAGGCCTGCACACCCACGGTGCACTGTGCTCCTCTACTGGCCCTGCGTGATATAGCTTTCTGATCAACCATCCTGGTTGTCTTGGGCTGGAAATTTGTTCCACTCTGCTTTAGAATTTGTTTAGAGCCATTTTTTATAGGTATTTGGAGGGGTTTGGGGGAGAGCTCAAGCAAGTCATTGCTTTCACTCCACCACCTTGGCTCTGCCCCCCTGCCTCAGTTTCTTCATCTGTAACGGGAGTTGGAGAAAAAAAATGGCAAACTACTCTATTATTCTTTGCCAAGAAAACCCCAAATAAGGTTATGAAAAGTGGAACACAACTGAACAACAACAATGTACCAGGCATTGTCCTAAGTGCTGAGAATTCAAAAAGAGGCAAAGATGGTTCTGCCCTCAAGGAGTTTATAATATAATGGAGGAAACACCATGCAAACTTTGTGTTTATTAAACAATATGTATGATAACAGTTGGAAAGAATACAATTCTTAAGATACATAAATAGAACAGGTAATATTTCACAATAGTGTCACGTAACATATATTTCTCTTCAACTATTACACTGATAATATTAATACTGATAACAATATAATTACATTGATAATGATAATACATTGAAATGAGGAGAAAAAACAAGCCAACTCAAGGACTCTGCATTAGATTCATTCAGATTCATTCATTCATTCATTCATTCATTCATTCATTCATTCATTGGAAAAAGCATTTTCCAAAGGCATGAATAAGACTCTGCAGGCTGGAAGAGACCTCCAGAAGTCACCTGTTTTAAAGTCTCTCTGTCTCTATGGTTAAGGCTGGGTAATAGATCCTGCTTCCAAGAGATTATTTTGGCTTTGCCACTGACTTAATGACTTAAGTGACTTAAGTCAAATGACTTAAGTCAAAACAATTCCTTTCTCTTTCTGAGAGAATAACACTAAACACCTCTCTCCACCTCCTGGGACATTGTGTGGGTAAGGAAACATTTATACAGCATTTGAAACCATAAAAAAATGATTTAAGGGCTAAGGAGGACTCAGGATTATTGTTGCTGCACTTTGGAGTCAGACTATAATAACGACTTCTTCACTCATTCAGCAAGTATTTAACAAGCCACCTGCTAAAATTACCCAGAGTAACAGGAGTATCCATCTCCCTGTTCACAAGAAGGTGAAGCTGCAGACAGGAAGTATCCCTATGTGCAAGACCAATACTCCTGACTCACTCACTGTGGAACCTGTGCTCAGGGACTTTCCCAGGAATGGTGACAGACTTTCACTGAATCATCCACATGCTCTGCCTTCTCACCAGCAAGCTAACAGGTGCACAAAGACTGGCTGAGCTAAGGGTGCAGATGGAAGTCATGGCACTTTGCATAGTTTCCAAGCCTATTTAAGATGAAGCCTAACATGGATTTCTTCTGGGTCTTAAGAAATGGCCTATGTTGATGCTGTTCTAAAACGATAGTAGTCAATATCTATGGGCATAGATAACATTTATTAAGCAGTTACTACATTCTAGGCATTGTGCTCAGCCCTAGGAATCTGCAAAAAAACAATAACAACCCAATTTCTACCTTCAAGAAGCTTACATGCTAATGGAGGAAGGCAACACACAAAAGCAAGTTGGGAAGGGAAGAAGGATACCCACAGAAGGGCAAAGAGACAAACTGTGGAGAGTCAGGAGTGGAGGCAGGAAAGAAATGAGCCTAGATGGCCTGGGCACTTCCTGAAATGGTGATCGAATGGAGGAACTCATCAACGGGGCAGGGGGAAAGGCAGGGGGCAATTGGGACAGACATCTCTAGAGTGAGAAGACATCTCATAGTAGGCACCCTTCTCAACTCTACATCCTGATTCTTGTCAAGGTTTCTGCCTCCGCTTTCACACTTTCAGACCCTCCAATTCACCCAGGTCAGTGAGTAGGCAGTGAAAAAGGAATTAGTCAGTCCACATCTAAAGGAAAGCAAATTGCTTCCAACAATCCTCAACTGCTTTTCCTGACTCTTTGACATGCAAATGGACCACTCGAGATCTAGCACCTTACTAGGTCAAAATGAAGGTTTTTATTGAGTATTTACTGCAAGGTTTTCAACTGTCATCTGGTTGAGTTAGTGACAAAGAGAGAAAATTCTGCCATTCCAGGCAGTTTTGGAAACCTGCATTTTAAATCAAGATGGATATGGGACCTATGTTGAGTTGTTCCCATACTCAGTAGAACCAACAGAAGGGAGAGAGGAGATGGCATAGCAGTCCTTTAATAATGACTGTGATCTGTGGAGACTCTACAGACAGACAGACAGACAGACAGACAGACAGATAGATAGATAGATAGATAGATAGATAGATAGATAGATAGATAATAGATATAGATCTCTAATCTATCTATATGTATATATCTTTGATCTAAACCTTGCATGAGAAAATTGTCTTCCACTGATACCCTGTGCTATTTTCCTCATCATTCATGCTTAAAAGCACACCACCACCATTGCATCTTTGGCCCCAGTACTATCTATCCTCTGTTTCAGCACTCAAGTCTAGCCCTCTGGATCTGTTAACATTGGTCAACTCTTTGGATGGACTTTGGCACAGGGTTCTGGTTACCTTTTCAGATAACACCCTTTGTTCCCCACAAGCCCTTTCACCAACTCTCTTTTCTCTCTCCGAGGCTATAAATTGACATTACTGACTGGCACGCTGCGGGGCTCATCCCCATAGCAGATGGAAACCTGTCAGGTTAAAACTTCAACTACAGAATGACACCCTCTCCCCTTCAAAATGAAACTTTTTAATACCTGCCAACAGTCCATGTTTTGCTTTCTGATTTGGCTCAGGGTACCATAACAGTTGGTGCTTATGGACACTAGAGATTTGTGAAATTAGGCAGGCAGCAAAAGAAAGCACTCATTACACTGTCAAAGCACCATCCCTGCAGGTACCCAGCAATAGATGAGGAACAGCTGCACAGGACTCCCAACCAACTTTCCCCTACATTCTCATCAAGACCTGTAGGTGGGTTTTTCAATGGATAATTGAGAAAACAGTTTCAATTGAAAACTAAACCCGGGCTCCTCATTTAATCCTGAGATTGCTACTGGTTTTTACAAATGAATGGCTGATTCATGTTCTGTTCTCTTGTTGACACAAGAAATTGGATTTTAAAAGCAATGGTTTTAAAATGTTTAACATCTATAGAAGGAAACAAATAGCTGATTCCTTTAGGACTAAAGGAAGAATACAGGGCACTACTAGGCTGCCCTTTCTCATAACTGGCTACCTAATGAGGTCCTTCTCTACTCTTTTTTAGGTCAGTTGGTCCCATGTTCTGATAAATTCTTAACTCTGGTTCATCAGGGTCCACACTGATTAACTTTTTGATTAGCAATCTGATGTCATTCTAATGAGAAAAATCACATCCCAGAATAGATTCATACTATGATAATTATCCTGTGAGTAATAACTCTCAAAATAGAGTGACTTGGTCAGGAACTGAGAGGGAATTACGGTACACTGAAAGAACTCTAGTCCTGGGAGTGGTAGACAGGTTCAAATCTTATACACAGCATGGCCATCCAAACTCCTTGAGACTCAGTTTTCTCATCTGTGAAATGGGGGTAATAACACCTACACTCAATATAACAAGGTCTTCTGGGGAAAATGCTTTAGAAGCCTAAAAGACATCAATGATCCATGACTTCATCAATGGAAAGGAGTAGGGCTTCTTCTTCCAGCACAGATCACAGTCCTATATGACTTAATGGTCTTCCAGAGTTATATAACTGAATAATTCATCACCACGGATATCCTAGCATTAAGCCTCTCTAAAATTAGTAAGACTGATCATGGGATCATAGATTTAGAGCTGGAAGAAACCTTTGAATACATTGAGTTTAACCCCCTCATTTTATAGATAAGTAAACTGGAGCTGAGAGAGGTTAAATTACTTGCTCAGTGTCAAATAACTAGTAAATAAATAGCTGAGACAGGATCTGAACTCAGGTCTTCCTGACTCCAAGCCCATAACTATATCTAGCTGCCTGGTCTTTGGATGACAGTTATATGATCAATCACTATGCTGGTAACTGATATTTTAGGATAGTAGAAACTAAGAGAAATGTGTTCCAGTAGCCTAGCCTTCAAGACCCCAGGATCAACTTTGATGCAATAGGTCTTGCTAGTTGGTTTCATGCCCAAGTTCAAAAGGGACTCTTCAGAATTCCACACTAAGTGTATCCATCTCCTTTTCAAAATCAATAGAGGCATTGCTGCTATCTCTGTCATCTATTCCATTATTGGATATAATTTCTGGAGTTTGCACCAAGTAAATATTTTCAATGACTTGAATTTCTTCCATGTTTCTATTGTCAGCTTTCAGTCACTTCTCAATTTTATCTCATCTGGGCTTAAGAATGAAATTATTTCTTATGACTGCTCTATTCTCATCAGCAATACAAGCTGTGACTTGGAGTTGAAAGAGCTATTGGCAAAAAAAGGAGTGTGAAGACCTTGATGAGATCCATTTCTAGTTTTGTTATGAAAACTTACTGATGTATTCATATCTTTAGTCCATTTCATTCACGTTGGTGGTGTGCTCACTTCGATAGTTAGCATCACCCACAGTGCAGCATTTCCAGCCCATGAGGTATTGTTATTTGTTTATTCATATGCATGCCTTCTTGAAGAACATGAAGGAGTGCTACTTACTTTGCCATCCTATCCTCTGTGTGAAGTTGGTCATCATAACAGTCTTGAATAGGGCTAGCCTGCCAACCTATGCTGTTCCTCTCACTTCTCTGACCCTTCAAACTAGTTGTATCACACTAACTACTGATCTGACCCAACCAGTGGTATCCCAGAAACCAATTCATCCTGGTTTCAGTGTTCCTAGCAATTAGAGCTGTCCAATGTGGAATGGGCTGCTTTGAAAGGTGTTACGTTCCCTAACACCATAACCCTCCCATTTGGGAGATCCATTTTTGTGTGGGTTGGATTACATGGCCCCAGGGATTCCTTCCAACCCTTGAATTCTGAGATTCTGTGCTTCCTTCCAGGCCTTCCCAACTGCCATAGTGGTCTCAGGCTCACAAAGTCCCCACTGTATATCACTCTGGCTGGCACTCCTCTACTATCACCGCTTTCATTTCCACCCCAGCATGGCATGGACAGAGGATTGGACATTGTGGGTTAATGATTGTTTCTTCTTCTTTTTTTTCTCTCTTCCTCCTCCTTTCCTTCTCCTTCTCGAATTCAGAGGCCCTATTCTAGTTAGCTGCTCCTACTTATCTTTTTTCCCCTCAAAGGGTCTTGTATAGCTTAAATTAAAGGCATGTGTGACATAATGAAAAGAGCATGGAGCATGGAAGCCATATTGGTTAAAGCACCAAGTACAGGCCATGGCAGCTATGGAAGATTGGGTAAATCACCTCCCTTATTTGACTCTTGGCTTTCTCATCTTTGAAATGAGCAGGTTACACCAGCTAATCACCATTTCGTGATTTTGTGAGCTCTGATCATGGATTAAGTCCTAAAAGGAAGATTATCCAAATGAAGATGACTGTTGTTTCAGGAATTAAGGTCTATCAGGGGCTTGTGACTCAACTTTCTTCTCATCCAGGCTTTTACCCGAGCCCCTTCAGCTTCTGTTGTTTCCTTGGTTCTAGATGCTCTGCCTTGAACTTTGATCACCTGCCTTGCCTTAGCACTGTGTTTGGCTCCCATCTTCCTGCCCAGTTTTTTTTTATTATTATTATTCTTATATATTATTCTCTATGCTGATTGCTGCTTGTCTGCTAGCTTTTCTGACTCACCACTTCAATCAAGTCAACCAACAAATATTCATTAAATATCTATGTACCAGGCATGGCATTAATTGCTGAAGAAATAGAGACTAAAATAAAACAATTCTGCCTTCAAGGCACTTACATTCTTTCTTTTTTTTTTTGAAGTTTCTTTTTTTAAATATAAATTTATTTAGTTGTAGTTTTCAACATTCATTCCACAAGTTTTTGAGTTCCAAATTTTCAACCCGTCTCACCCTCTCCCCACCCCAAGATGGCATGCATTCTGAATATCCCTTCCCCTAGTCTGTCCTCTTTTCTTTCTCTCCCCCCTACTCTTATCCCCTTCCCCTTCTATTTTCCAGTAGGGCAGGATAGACTTCTGTACCCCATTTCCTGTATTTCTTATTTCCCGATAGCATGTGAAAACTTTTTTTAAACATGTTTTTAAAACTTCAGGTTTCAAATTTTCTCTCTTTCTCCCTCCCCACCCACCCTCATTGAAAAGGCAAACAACTCAATATAGGTTGTACATGTGCAGTTATGCAAAACACTTCCATAGCAGACATGTTGTGAAAAACTAACTCTATTTCCCTTAATCCTATTCTGTCCTCCCATTTATTCTATTCTTTCTTTTGACCCTGTTCCTCCTCAGAAGTATTTACTTCTGATTACACCCTTTCCCAATCTGCCCTCCTCTCTATCATCCCCCTGCTTTCTTGTCCTATTTCTTGTAGGTAAGACAAACTTCCATACCCAATTTAATGTGTATGTTATTCCCTCCATAAGCCAAATCCTATGAGAATAAGATTTACTCATTCCCTCTCACCTTCCCCTGCTTCCCTTCCACTGTGAGAGACTTTTCTTTTCTGTTTTTCTTTGTGAGATAATTTACCCCATTCTACCTCTCCCTTTTGTCTTCTCCTAGTATAATCCTCCCTCATCCTTTAATTTTATTCTCCAGATATCACCCCTTAATCTTCAACTCACCCTGTGCCATCTATCTATCTATCTACATACATATAATTTTTTTCCTCCAACCACCCTAATACTCACAAAGGTCTCATGAGTTATAAATATCATCTTTCCAGGCAGCAATGTAAACAGTTCAATCTTAATAAGTCTCTTATGACTTCTCTTTCCTGTTTACCTCTTCATGTTCCACTGGAGTCCTGTATTTGAAGGTCAAATTTTCTATTCAGCTCTGGTCTTTTCATCAGGAATTCTTGAAAGTCCTTTATTTCATTGAATAACCATTTTTCCCCCTGAAGGATTATACTCAGTTTTGCTGGGTAAGTGATTCTTGGTTGTAATCCCCTATCTCCTGTGCCCTCTGGATATTATATTCCATGCCCTGCAGTCCTTTAATGTAGAAGCTGCTAAATCTTGTGTTATCCTGATTGCGTTTCCACAGTACTTGAATTGTTTCCTTCTGGCAGCTTGTAAGATTTTCTCCTTGCCTTGGGAACTCTGGAATTTGGCTATTATATTCCTAGGAGTTTTCCTTTGGGGATCTCTTTCAGGAGGAGATCTGTGGATTCTTTCCATTTCTATTCTGCCCTCTGGTTCTAATATATCAGGCAGTTTTCCTTGATAATTTCTTGAAAGATGATGTCTAGGTTCTTTTTTTGATTGTGGCTTTCAGATCGTGCAATAATTTTTAAATTCTCTCTCCTGGATCTATTTTTCTGGTCAGTTGTTTTTCCAATGAGATATTTCATATTGTCTTCTATTTTTTCATTCTTTTGGATTTGTTTTACAGTGTCTTGATTTCTCATAAAGTCACTAGCTTCCAATTGCTCTATTCTAATTTTTAAGGAAGTATTTTCTTCAGTAGTCTTTTGGACTTCCTTTTCCATTTGGCCAATATTTCTCTTTAAGGAATTCCTCTCCTCATTGGCTTTTTGGACCTCTTTTGCCATTTGGGTTAGGCTATTTTTTAAGGTGTTAATTTCTTCAGTATTTTTTTGGGTCTCCTTTAGCAAGCTGTTGACTTGTTTTTCATGATTTTTTTGCATCACTCTCATTTCTCTTTCCAGTTTTTCCTCTGCTTCCATTACTTGCTTCTCAAAATCCCTTTTGAGCTCTTTCAAGGCAAGGCACTTACATTCTAACAGGCAAGATAACATGTACATAAATAAGTACAAAGTACAAAGTACAAAATAGTACAAAGTAACTGTGGGGGTAGAGAGGTTCACTAGGAAAGGTCTCATGCAGGGAGCTATCATTTGAACTCAGCTATGAAGGAAACTAGGGATTAGAGAGAAGTAGTGAATTCCAGGCATGGGGAACAGCACAAGAAAATGAAGAGATGGGAGAAGGAATGCCATGTATGAACAGCAGTGAGGGCACTTTAAGTAAACTATAAAGAATATAAAGGAGAATAATATGTAATAAGACTGGGAAGGTAGGCTGAAGTCAGGTTGTCTTGATTCCTGGAGGCTTCTGGGCTCCTGACTGCTGTCTGGGTGCTGACCAAGGATACTCAATCTAAACCTCTGATCCTGGAGCCTTTCTAGTCCCAGTCCCTCGTTCCATATGCACAAACCACAGCTGCTGTATTTCTGTCACTGAGAGATTGGTACCATGTTCCAATGGAGATAATGGAATGTGTACTCTTCTGTATAACTGTGGAGTGAATGGATTCCAAATTCAGAAGAGCCAAATTCGAATCATTGACCTAGGCCTGGAAATGCAGATGGCAATCCAATTGAGTAGTTATAGAGCAGGTTAACCATTGAGCTTATCATAATTTTTTTTTTGTAGAAGAAAGTGGGTAAAGATAGATTCCAACCAATTAGGGAATGGCTAAAAAATTATCTGTAAAAGTAATAGAATATTTCTGCACTCTAATATGCAATGAATATGAAAATTATTGGGAAAGGAAGACTTATATAAACTGATTCAGAATAACATTAATAGAACCAGACAAAAATATGAACAAAGACTAAAACCAATGTAAATTGAAAAACAAAAACTGAAAAGAAGTGCTATGTAGTTTTAGTCACCAAACTTGGCACTGAAGAAGAGATGAGAAAATGCACCTCTCTCTCTCTTCCTTAAGGATGTGAAGGAATGGGGTACTGCATAAACAGCTACTATTTTGGCTATTTTTGATTAACATCACGTTTCTTCTTTCTTTTTTTATTCTGTGTTACAAGGGATGGCTAGAGGTATGGGAGGGATAAGTTTGTAAATAGAGGAGTCCTATTATTTCATTGGTTATCAGTGCCTCTCTGGATAAGGAAAGTTCCACTACCAATGCTGGCTGGTACCTTCTCTCCAACTCATAGTGTTAGGAACTGACCTAGAACAATAAGACATTCAGTGACTTGCCCAGGCTCCCACCACCAGTATATGTCAAGAGTGACACTAAAACCTGTTTTCTTGGTTTCAGGGCCAGCTCTTTATCTACTATATCATGCTATCTCTTATATACTTGCAAATGAAAGCAATGTTTTTAAAAATTACATTTTTAACTGATTTGAATAAGATTTTATTCTTTGGTTTAAAATGATGTGCCTAGGTGGCAGCTGCTGATTCATTTTCATAGCTTGACTTGATCACAGACTGAGAGCTAGAAAGCACCTCAGAGGTCATATCATCCAGTCTCTTTATTTTAGAGATGGGAACACTACTGAGACCAATTCATTTAATCTTTCCAGGCCTAAATGTCCTCCACTCTAAAATAAAGGACCAGATAACCTCCAAGTTCCCTTCCATCTCTGCATCCCAAATGTGTTAACACTTTCTCCACGGTTAAAATACAGATCCTCTTCACTTTCTCAAACTTGGCAGCATATAGGGAGGTGATAGGCAGAAAGTGATGGTGTGGCAGAGAGATTACTGGTCAACACGTAAGATAGAGACCTGTGGAGCCAGGAGGATGGAAGAGGCTAGGCTTGGGTCAGAAACAACAGCCATCATCTCTCCCAAGTTTAATTATTCCAACAGAAGACACAGTCTTCAGACTCCTCAGTCAGTGCTCATACTGGGTTGCCTTTTTTGAGGCTCTAACAGCACCTCATGGACAACATTCAGATCTTTCCCTAAGTTCTTTCCTCATGATAACCCTGTGAGTTAAGGATGAGAATTATGGTCTCTGCTTAGAAGTGAAGAATTGAGATAGGGGAAAGAAGGACACACAGCAAGTTATTGACCCGCTCGGGAATTAAAAGCCACCTGCCTCCTACTTAGGCACTCTTTCTCCTTTTCTAAGAGGTGAAATTAGAAGGGCAGCGCTTAGGCCTTTATGGGCCACTCTCCAACTGAAGATCTTGTACCAGAGCCCCACATTTTTTCAAGTAGACTCTCAAGGTAGAATGTAGTAGAAAGGAAACTCTCGCTTTTGAAATAGTTGTCCTGAGTCTAAGCCTGGGCTATGTCATTTTTGCTAGCTAAGTGACATTCATTGAGACACTTTATCACTCAGAGCTTCAATTAACTCATTTGTAATGGAGCCAATTGTGCCTGATGAACTCTCTAAGACCCCTTTAGCTCTAAAACCTGTGATCCCACCTCTGACATTACCTGTGTGACCCTGGGCAAGTCAATTAACTTCTCTGAGCCTCAGTTTCTTTATCTGTAAAACAAGGAGACTGAAGCAGCTGGCCTCCGAGGTTCCTACCAGCTCTAAATGTTGTGATCCCTTCTTCCTTTTTTTAAAACTTTTATTAATTTATTTTGGTTTATCAACAATCACTTCCATATGCTTTTGAGATGAAAATTTTTCTCCACCTTCCTCCCCTCCACCGTCCCCAAGATGGCACACAATCTGATATAGACTTTACATTTACATTCCCATTAAACATATTTTCACATTAGTGAAGTTATAAGTAAAAATTAAAACCAATAGGAGTAACCATCAGAAAGATGAAACAAAACTCAACAGAAGGTAAAAATAAGTGATAGCGATTTGACTTCCATAGTTCTTTCTTTGGATGTGGAAAGAATTTTCCATCCTGAGGCCTCTGGAGATGTCTTAGACCCTCATAACGTGAGAAGGGTTCAGTTTAACAATATAACGTGGCTGTTATTGTGAACAAAGTCCTCTTGGTTCTGCTCATCATTTATTATAGCACAATAGTATTCCATTACATTCATATACCACAACATGCTCAGCCATTCCCCAATTGATGGGCACCCTCTCAATGTCCAATTCTTTGCCACCACAAAAAGAGCTGCTATGAATATTTTTGTACATGTGGGTCCTTTTCCCATTTGTTTGATCTCTTTGGGATATAGCCCTAGAAGTGCTATTGCTGGATCAAAGGGTATGCACATTTTTGTAGCCCTTTGGGCATAGTTCCAAATTGTTTTCCAAAATGGTTGGATCATTTCACAACTCCACCAACAATGTATTAGTGTTCCAATTTTCCCACATCTTCTCCAACATTTATCATTTTCCTGTTTTGTCATGTTGGCCAGTCTGATAGGTGTGATGTGGTACCTCAGAGTTGTTTTGATTTGCATTTCTCTAATCAATAATGATTTAGAGCATTTTTTCATATGACTATAGATGGCTTTAATTTCTTCATCTGAGAACTGTCTGTTCATATCCTTTGACCATTTATCAATTGGGGAATGGCTTGTGTTCTTATAAATTTGTCTTAATTCTCTATATATTTTAGAAATGAGGCCTTTATCAGAGAGACTGGTTGTAAAAATTCTTTCCCAATTTTCTACCTTCCTTCTAATATTAGTTGTATTGCTTTTGTTTGTGCAAAAACTTTTCAATTTAATGTAATCAAAATTATCCATTTTGCTTTTCATAATGTTCTCTATCTCCTGTTTGGTCATGAATTCTTCTGTTCTCCATAGATCTGATAGGTAAACTATTCCTTGTTCTCCCAGTTTACTTATGGTATCAGCCTTTATATCTAAGTCATGAACCCATTTTGACTTTATTTTGGTATATGGTGTGAGATTTGGGTCTATGCCTAGTTTCTGCCATACTCTTTTCCAGTTTTCCCAGCAGTTTTTTTCAAAGAGTGGGTTCTTATCCCAGAAGCTGGGGTCTTTGGGTTTATCAAATAATAGATTACTATAGTCATTGACTACTGTGTCTTGCATATTTAACCTATTCCACTGATCCACCTCCCTATTTCTTAGCCAGTACCAAGCAGTTTTGATGATTGCTGCTTTATAATACAATTTAAGATCTGGAATTGCTAGGCCACCTTCCCCTGCATTTCTTTTCATTAGTTCCTTTGATATTCTGGACCTTTTGTTTTTCCAAATGAATCTTGTTATTATTTTTTCTAACTCTATAAAATAATTTTTGGTAGTTTGATTGGTATGGCACTGAAT
Organism: Phascolarctos cinereus; assembly: GCF_003287225.1. NCBI lineage: Eukaryota > Metazoa > Chordata > Mammalia > Diprotodontia > Phascolarctidae > Phascolarctos > Phascolarctos cinereus. Next base: position 27,372,059 of record NW_027555514.1, on the reverse strand, counting down.
AAGTAAATTAGCTTAGGTAGGATTGTCATTTTTATTATATTAGCTCGGCCTACCCATGAGCAACTGATGTTTTTCCAATTATTTAGATCTGATTTTATTTGTGTGAAAAGTGTTTTGTAATTGTGTTCATAGAGTTCCTGGGTTTGTTTCGGAGGTAGACTCCTAAATATTTTATAATGTCTACAGTAAGTTTAAATGGGATTTCTCTTTCTATCTCTTGCTGTTGGGCTTTGTTGGTAATATATAGAAATGCTGATGATTTATGTGGGTTTATTTTATAGCCTGCAACTTTGCTAAAGTTGTTTATTATTTCAAGTAGTTTTTTACTTGATTCTCTAGGATTCTCTAAGTATATCATCATGTCATCTGCAAAGAGTGATGGCTTTATTTCTTCTTTGCCTATTCTAATGCCTTCAATTTCTTTTTGTTCTCTTATTGTTAAGCTAAGGTTTCCAGTACAATATTGAATAACAATGGTGACAATGGACATCCTTGTTTCACCCCCAATATTATTGGAAATGCTTCTAGCCTGTCCCCATTACATAGAATGCTTGCTGAAGGTTTTAAGTAGATGCTATTTATTATTTTAAGGAAGTCTCCATTTATACCTATGCTTTCTAGTATTTTTAATAGGAATGGGTGCTGTATTTTATGAAAAGCTTTTTCTGCATCTATTGAGATGATCATGTGGTTTCTGTTGGTCTTGTTGATATGCTCAATGATGCTGATAGTTTTCCTAATATTGAACCAACCCTGCATTCCTGGTATAAATCCTACCTGGTCATAGTGTATTATTCTTGTGATAAGTTGCTGCAATCTACTTGCTAGTATTTTGTTTAAAATTTTTGCATCTATATTCATTAGAGAAATTGGTCTATAATTTTCTTTCTCTATTTTGACTCTTCCTGGTTTAGGTATCAACACCATATTTGTATCATAAAAAGAATTTGGTAAGACTCCTTCTTCACCTATTTTCCCAAATAGTCTATATAGTATTGGAATTAATTGTTCTTTAAATATAGAATTCGCATGTAAATCCATCTGGCCCTGGAGATTTTTTCCTAGGGAGTTCATCAATGGCTTGTTCAATTTCTTTTTCTGAGATGGGGTTATTTAAGTATTTTACTTCCTCTTCGTTAATCTGGGCAATTTATATTTTTGTAAATATGTATCCATTTCACTAAGATTGTCAAATTTGTTGGCATATAGTTGGGCAAAATAATTCCTAATTATTGTTTTAATTTCCTCTTCCTTGGTGGTAGCTTCGCCCTTTTCATTCTTGATACTAGTAATTTGGTTTTCTTCTTTCTTTTTTTTAATTAAATTAACCAAAGGCTTATCTATTTTATTGGTTTTTTCATAAAACCAGCTCTTAGTTTTATTTATTAGTTCAATAGTTTTCTTAATTTCAATTTTATTAATTTTTCCTTTGGTTTTCAATATTTCTAATTTGGTGTTTAGTTGAGGATTTTTAATTTGTTCTTTTTCTAGTTTTTTTTAGTTGTATGCCCAATTCATTAATCTCCTCTTTTTCTATTTTATTTATGTAAGCATTTAGAGATATAAAACTTCCCCTAAGAACTGCTTTCCTGCATCCCATAGGTTTTGGTATGTTGTCTCATTATTGTCATTCTCTTGAATGAAATTATTGATTGTTTCTATGATTTGTTGTTTGACCCAATCATTTTTTAGGATTAGATTATTTAGTTTCCAATTATTTTTTAGTCTATCTTTCCATGGCCCTTTATTACATATAATTTTTATTGCATCATGATCTGAAAAGGATGCATTTAATATTTCTGCCTTTCTGCATTGGATTGTGAGGTTTTTATGCCCTAGTACATGGTCAATTTTTGTGTATGTGCCATGTACTGCAGAAAAAAGTATATTCCTTTCTATCCCCATTCAGTTTTCTCCAGAGGTCTATCATACCTAACTTTTCTAATGTTCTATTCACCTCCTTAACTTCTTTCTTGTTTATTTTGTGGTTAGACTTATCTAGTGCTGAGAGGGGGAGGTTCAGGTCCCCCACTAGTATAGTTTTGCTGTCTATTTCTTCCTGTAACTCCCTGAACTTCTCCTGTAAGAATTTGGATGCTATACCATTTGGTGCATATATGTTTAGTAATGATATTACTTCATTGTCTATGGTGCCTTTTAGCAGGATGTAGTTTCCTTCCTTATCTCTTTTGATTAGATCTATTTTTGCTTTTGCTTTGTCTGAGATCAGGATTGCTACCCCTGCTTTTTTCACTTCAGCTGACACATAATATATTCTGCTCCAGCCTTTTACCTTTACCCTGTATGTGTCACTCTTTTTCAAATGTGTTTCCTGTAAACAACATATTGTAGGATTATGGTTTTTAATCCATTCTGCAATCCGTTTCTGTTTTATGGGAGAGTTCATCCCATTCACATTCACAGTTATGATTACTATCTGTGTCTTTTTCTCCATCCTTTTCCCCCTATTTATGCTTTTCTTTCTCCTTTTTCCTTTCTCCCCTTCACTAGTGTTTTGCTTTTGACCACCTCCTTCAGTCCCTCCCCTTTTATTATCCCTTTCCCTTTTCTTCCCCTTTAGTCTTACTGCTTCTCCCTCCCTTCTTTCCCTCCCTTTTCTTTCCCCTTTTCCCCCTACTGCCTATAGGGCAAGTTAGATTTCTATACCTAAGTGATTATATTATGCCCTTCTTGAGCCAAATCTGGTGAGAGTAAGGTTCAAACAATGCTCCCCCACTCCCTTTTTCCCTCTGCTGTAATAGGATTTTGTGTCTTTTCCTGTAATGTAATTTACCCTTGTCTGCCTCCTCCTTTCTCAGTACATTTTCTAAGATCAGATTGATCCACTTATTTGGATCCATTTAACCCACTTGATTAGATTTTTTTTATCATTACATCAAAGTCAACTAATATCCACCCTCTTTATGTATACTCCTTTAACAAGGTGTAATAACAATACAGTTCTCAAGGGTTGCAAGTCTCATATTCCCTTGTAGGGGTTTAAACAGCCCCCCTTATTAACAACATATTGTATCCTTCTGTCCCATTTACCTTTTTAAGTCCTTCTTGAGTCCTGTACTTGAAGATCAAATTTTTTGTTGAGCTCTGGTCTTTTTATCAGGAAAGTTTGGAAGTCTCCTATTTCGTTGAATATCCACCTCCTCCCTTGAAAAATGATGCTCATTTTTGCTGGGTAATTGATCCTTGGCTGCATTCCAAGCTCCTTTGCCTTAGGAATATCATGTTCCATGCCCTGTGGTCTTTTAATGTAGAAGCTGCAAGGTCCTGTGTAATCCTGACTGTGGTTCCATGATATTTAAATTGTTTCTTTCTGGCTGCTTGCAGCACCTTCTCTTTCATCTGGTAATTTTGGAATTTTGCTATTATATTCTTGGTGTTGTCAATTTGGGATCTCTTTCAGGTGGTGAGGTGGATTCTTTCTATGGTTATTTTCCCTTCTGGTTCTAGGACTTCTGAGCAGTTTTTCTTTATAATTTCCTGAAAGATACTGTCCAGGCTCTTTTTTTCATCATGATTTTCAGGTAGTCCAATAATTTTTAAATTGTCTCTCCTGAGTCGATTTTCCAGGTCGGTTGTTTTACTGATGAGGTATTTTACATTTTCATCTATTTTTTCATTTTTTTGTTTCTGTTTGACTGATTCTTGCTCTCTCATAGAGACATTAGTTTCCATTTGTCCAATTCTAGTTTTTAACAGATTGTTTTCTTCTGTTAGTTTTTGTACTTCCTTCTTCAATGGCCAATTGTGTTTTTTAGGGACTTGTTTCTTCAGTGTACTCTTCTGTTAGTTTTTGTCCTTCCTTCTTCAATTGGCCAATTGTGTTTTTTAGGGACTTGTTTTCTTCAGTGTATTTTTTTTCCAATTGGCCAATTGTATTTTTGAAGGACTCTTTTACCTCTCTCATTTGACTATTAAAATCCTTCTTGAGCTCTTCTAAGAAGGCTTTTTGGGCTTCAGACCAGTTCATATTCCCTTTTGTTGTTGCAGATGTGGGTTTGTTGACAATGTTGTCCTCTTCAGAATTTCTGTCTTGATCTTCACTCTTCTCATATTATGAATCTATGGTACGTTTCTTTTTACTCATGGTGTTTCTTTATTCCCTGGCCTTTAAAGAGATTCTCTGCTGGGGAACAGAGGGTACTGACCCAAGCTTCTTGTGTTGGGAGCCTAGGTCTTGGTCACTGGCTTTGTGTGCTGGGGCCTCTTATGCTGGCAATTGGAGGCTGTAGGTTTCTGGCAGCTTACCTCGTGTTGGGCTGGAATCAGCAAGGCTGGAACTTTCAGGCAATTCTAGGTTGCCTGCTTTTCCTTTCCTTTAGCTTTCTTCAGCTCCTTTTAGATGGGTGCTGCAGGGTGTTTATCTGCCTGGGGCCCCCTGCAGTGTTGTCTTGCTTCTGCTAATGCACTGGGAGATTCCTTTGAGGTAGATTGCCAAGGCACCTTGTGGTTTTTGAGCTGGTTTCCACTGGTTACACACACACACACACACACACACACACACACACACACACACACACACTCTGAGGCACATGGAGGTCCAGGTTTTGGTGTTTGCCCGTTCTACCACCTGGGCTTCAGGATTTCTTCACAATTGGAGGCTGCAGGGCTCGGACAGCTCACCTGGTGTTGGGTTGAAATCAGCAAGGCCAGGGCTTTAGGAAGCCTTTATGTTGTTTTCTTCACCTCCTTTCAGATGAATGCTGCAGGGTAATTATCCGCCTGGGGCCCCTTGTACTTCTGCCTCCCTTATTTTTGCTGAGGCACTGGGAGACCTGTTTGCTGGGCTGCTGCACTGCTGCTCCCCATCTTTCTTCTAGTTCAGGCATTCCAGGGTTTTTTTCTGGGGTGATATTTTCTGGGTTTTCAGAGATTGATAGGGGAGAGTGAGAGCGACTACCTTTTCCCTCTGCCATCTTGGCTCCTGGAAGCGGTGATCCTTTCTTCCAATTACACAGAAGCAGATTGGTTACTTGACGAACCAATGTCCTTTGGTTCCTTCAATATCCAATATCTAGGGGCTGTCTTGGAGTTGGAAACATATGGGTTTTTACTTGTACCTTTTAACTAACTGTATAACCTGTAGCCTTTTTGAGCCTCAGTGTTCTCATCTGTAAAATAGGCATACTAACACCTACTCTAAATCATAGGGTTATTATGGGAATCTAATGAGATGATATGTTAGTTACTTTGCAAATCTTACAAATTATACGTGTGTGTGCACATGTGCACATTATATATAATGGCAAGCTATGTTCTAATTTTTTTTTGTCTTTGTAATCCCAGCACCTAATAATATATAGCACATAGGAGGTACTTAATAAATGTTGAATTAAATTACCTAAATTGAATTCTTCCATCCATAAACTAGGCTATTGGTGGTTAGAACATACAGAGGCCCAGATTTAAATGCTGCCAAATCAGATGAAATCACTGACATTGGGGCTGAGAGAAAGTAACAGACATGCTGCTTACCTGTCTCTGTGACAGGAACAGGCAAACACAGCAAAGGTATTTGGATCAGATAAAGGAGAACTATCCTAGGAAGTGAACCTGCAGGAGAAGTAACAATCTGTGGATAATCACAATTATTCCTCTTTTTTTTTTTTAACAGATCCATAGTCTGACTGGTATTGTAAGCCCTATATTAACTTTGTTTCTGTCCCACTTTATTTATGGCAGGATATCTTCTATCAGTCTCCCACAAGTTCTAGGGTTCCTTTTAGCTTTAGGATAACAAGCCGCCAGCATCTCAATGGGGCAATATTTCAAAGGAAGGGCCATGTGACATTTCTGTTCTCTCTGATGCTAACTTCTAAGCTGAACCAATCCAAAGGCTCTTTGTGAATAATTCAAGCAGATAGTGATCAGCCACATTTCTGAACAAGACATGAATCCCATGGACTGGCATGGTGCTTTTTAATCTACTTTTGACCTTACTGCCTTTTGATGAATGGCTACCCTTTACCTCCAAGTTCCCCCAGAAGACATTAGAAAAAATGTGTTTATATATGAGTATGGGAATGGATCCCCTTGGCCTGGACAGTGGGGCTTTTAATGGAAGGAAAGATGTACTAATACTTTTCCGTCATACTCCTGGTCACAGAGCTGGGGAATGAGTCATAGCTGGGGGTGGGGAGGAGGGTGGTAGAAATGACACTTTGAATGAATCTTTAAATTGGGGGTTCTCGATCTTATTGTGTTTTGGACCCCTTTGGCAGTCTCATGAAGACAGAATAATGTTTTTAAATGCCTAAAAGAAAATACGTAGGTATAAAAAGGAAATCTATAACACTGAAATACAGTTATCAAGATATTTTTTTAAATGACAAATTCACGGACCTCAAATTAAGAACTCCTGCCATCCAGCTTTCTTTTCCCCCTCCTTGTCTATATTCCAGCCTACAATTGCCAGATCACACAAACCTGCCCAGCCCTCATGCACCCTTCTGCCCCTTCCCATCTTCTGCCCACCAAGCATCTACTGGTTACAAGTGTTTCTTCTGACCACACTTCGATGTATTCCTTAGGGACTTTGACCCCAGTGCCAAGCCCAGAAGTAAAACCCAGATCATCTGCTTTCCAATTATATGCTCTTTCCATGTGACCAGATTCCTTCCTTATGGACCTCTAACATTTTAGGAATGATTGCCTACTTGGAAGCTTTGGAATAGGGAAATGTCCATCTCTTTCATCCATATGTATTAGTTTATGGTAGTCTTTCTTCTGAAGTATTAAGCAATCAGACAAATGGACAGGGCTATTAGCCACACTCTGCCGCATCAACAAACAGATTTCAATAAAGATAAGTGATCCAAGAGTATTCAGTGTTCCCTGAACTCTGGGAAGCTACAGACAAAACTTTTAGGATCCAATGTGATATTGTCAACTGTTGTCCAATCATCTCCTTTATGAGCAAGAATGTAGTAACCAAATCTTTTCATGTGAAATGTTTTTTTCATTGTGACCAGAAATAGTTACCACCAAAAGAGGGGGGTTAATATTGGGGGGGTAGTGAAAATGGTATGTTTTGTAAAATGCTTTTGGGAGTTGGTGCCTGTTATTTGGTTTATTAGAATGTAGACTCCTTACATGGGGAGATGATTTCCTTCTTTATACTTGTCTCCTCAATGCCCAGCATAATCCCTCCCAGGCAATAGGCAATTAAGAAGCACTTGCTGATTGATTCGTGTAAGATTTCCTTTGATTAAAGCAGGAAATCAAGAAAGCTATGTGGGCCAAAAAAAAGAGAAAGAGGGCAGGACACACAGAGACAGGGACACAGACACAAGGAGAGAAGGGGAGGGAGGAAAGGCAGAGAAATACAAAGCAGAGAAACAAAGGTGGGAGAAGGAGGGAGAAAGAAGGAGAAAGGGGGAGAGATGGAGAGAGAGAAGGAAGGGGAGAGGAGGAAGAGTGGGAGATGGAGGGGCAAGAGGGAGGGAGGAGAAGGAAGGAGGGAAGGAGGAAGGGATGAGGGGAAGAGAGAGAGAGAGAGAGAGAAGGAAGGGGACAGAAGGAGAGGAGAGAAAGAGGGAAGGGAAAGTGAAAGAGAGAGAGGGGAAGACAGACAGAAAGAAAGAGAAAGTGGGGGCAGCTAGGTGGTGCAGTGGATAGAGCACAGGCCCTGAAGTCAGGAGAACCTGAGTTCAAATCGGCCTCAGACCAAACACTTGACAATAACTAGCCATGTGACCCTGGGCAAGTCATTTAACCCCGACTGCCTAAAAATTTTTTTAAAAAAATGGAAAGTAATCAGATCTACTTTATTGTTTTTCAAATTTCCTTTGTAGATATAGAATATGCCTGACTTCCTAAATTTTACACTAGAAATCATCTGCTTGATGGTATGGAGAAGACAGTTTCCAATTGGGCAAGTTTTCTTACTCCCTCTTCTGGATGTCCTTGTAGAAAGTCAGCCCAAGATAGGAGATTCTCAAGAATGAAATGATGAAAACATAGAATGAAAATTAATTCTTATGAAGGGGAAAAAAGTGAGAGTTATCTAAAGAGGCTGACGTGAATTCAAAGGGAACTAGCAAGAAGCCTGGATTTTTTAAAAGACATACATAGATGATGGAAGCAAGAGTAGGTAATGGAGTATGAATAAGAGAACATGGTAGAAAGGCTCAGATCCCAAAGGCTGAGACCAGTGAAGAATGCAAAAGAGAACATGAAGGGGTAGATCGAAAAGGGAGAAGATGGTGGAGGTGACTGATATATAGAGAGAGTGAAGTATTGAACTCAGGTCTTCCTGCATCCAACTGTGGTGTACTATCTATATGTTGTAGAGAAAAAAAAAAATTCACAAACCTTCTATGCCACCCAGATAAAAACCCTGAGGTTGGATGACATGGTGGAAAGGGTAAACTAATTTGGAATCAGAAGTCCTGTAGCCAAATCCTCACTCTGTTAATTACATGTATGACCTTGGGAAAATCAGTGCCCTTGGGCCTCAGTTTTCTCATCTATAAAACAAGGGGGTGGATTAGATCATCTTTAGGTCCCTCCAACACCAAATCTATGATCCAGAGAGAAGAAAGGCTGTGTCATTCAGGTGACACAGGAGAAAACTGAAGTCCCCACTTCCTGTAGACCTTCCAAAGAGTTATAGTCATCTCTGTCACTTGCTGATAAAGCACCTCAAGTAAGAAGCTGTTAGTCACAGGCCAAATGTCACAAAGAAAATACTTGTCCAAAGAAATACTGCCAAGGGGATTCTGCTTTTGAGGTCCAATGAGCTGGACCTGTTTGGTCATTTTTAAGTTCAAGAATTTCCACTCTCAAAAATGTCCTTTTTAACAGTTATTTTTTTCTTTAAAGGAAATGAACACTTTTTTAAAGGGTCACATTTGGGGACAGCAATGGTAAGGAGTACAGAAAAACAGGTTGCCACCCATTCAATAGATAGACAGACAGACAGATAGATAGATAGATAGATAGATAGATAGATAGACAGACAGATGTATAGATATCCATACATATCCATCCTTATGTATGTGTGTATATGAATATACACATATATGTATGCATAGAAATCCAGATATACACATACTTACATATATATATATATATATATATATATGTATATATATATATATATATATATATATTTTTATGTATTCTTCCTCAGGCACTTGTGAGTTATATGAACTTAGACAAAGTCACTTTATTTCTCTAGGCCTTAGTTTTCTTATCTGTAAAATGAGCTCTATGGTCCCTTCCAGTATAAATCTAAAACACAATTGCCTCGCATTCCCTCAGTCTGCCATTTTGTAGAATCCAAAAGTTGAACGAAACCTTAGAAGCCATCAAACACAACATGTAACTTACTAATAGAATGTAAGCTCCCTGAGGGCAGATGCTATTTAGGTTTTTGTCTCTGATTGCTGAACGAATTACCAAGAACTCTGCTGTCCAACAGTTGTCATTTCTGTAGCTCTTTCAGGTTTGGCCAAGTTAGAATTACCCTATTAAATTGGTAGCCAACCCAACAAGTGGTTCCCTAGCTTTCCTTTAACTTCTCTAGGGGAAGGGAGGCCTTTCTACTTTGAAATAGCTCTAGTTGTTAGTAATTAATCAATCTAATATACAACTGTTCAACATCTACTATGTCCAGGTTGGTGGTGCTACAAAGACAAGAAATGAAACCATGCGCTCTGGCTTTCATGGAGCTCACATTCTATCTCCTTACATCAAGACCAAATCTGGCTTGCCATGATTTTTACCGATCTATTCCCTCTCTCTCTCCTTTTTTGGCCACGTATCTCGCCACTGCCCTGCCCAAGAGATGGGCACTGCTCACAATGCTGTTTAGTCATTTTTAAGTTCAAGAATTTCCACTCTCAAAAATCTCCTTTTTAACAGTTATTTTTTTTCTTTAAAAGGAAATGAACATTTTTTTTAAAGGGTCATATTCGGGGACAGCAATGGTAAGGAATACAGAAAACAGGTCACCACCCATTTGATAGGTACATAGATAGACAGATAGGTGGATGGATAGATAGATGTATGGGTAGATGGATAGACAGACAGACAGACTGATAGACAAATAGACAGACAGAGCTGTGAGCCATCAGCCATTCTCAATCCTGAGTTCCTGGCAGCTGGGGCGTACCATGTTCTGTCCTCCAGAGGCAGCATCAGCAAGAACGCCTCTCTTCTTGTCTCAGAGTTCCCTTCACCGTCACATGGCACGCTATTCTGACATCTTGGGGAGCCCCAGGAACCGGGAACATCCACAGTGCAGTTAGTGGGGGGAGACTAATTAACTAATAATGTTGTCTGTGCACCGAGGGACAGGTGAGTACGTGTTGTGCGTTCTGTTTCTGAAGTATTGGACAAGCACAGTGTGGGCGGGGGGATGGTCTCTAACTCCTCCCCAAACCACTGCTCGACTATGCCAGGAAGAACCTCATTGCAGCCCACAGCTATAAGCAAAATGGGGCCAAACACCCCACTACCATTAAATGGCTTTCATAAACTCCTCTTTAGTCAACAATACAGTGCTCTATAAATGAGGTGCCCAGAGAATCAGAACTCCATGTAACCATGCTGACCAATCTAGCTCCAGAGGAGGGGAAAGGAAATGTATTTCCTTCTTGTGGGGGTGGGAGACTATGGGTATGGAATGTTGTATACATAGCCAAACTTGGAGCTGGTTTTGCTGAACTGTTGGCTTTGTTAAAAAAAAGAAGGCAAATTAGGCTGGTAAAAAGGAGGTGCAGTGGTAGTGATTACTGTGAAATACAAAGAAAAGTCATCAATAAGACATGAATTTAAATAACGAGAAACAGGATACTGAGAAAAATGGAAGAGAATATTTCCCAAATCGAGGCAGATTTGCACTGGGCTAAATATTAATTTTTTTTTGTGCTTACGTTACTTCTCTTATTCTCATCCTCCCTCCTTCCCTGTCCCACTCTCCTTGTGCTTTCTTTTGGAGGTGCTGAAGGAGAAAAGAGGCAATCCCACAACTTGGAACAATAGGACTAAAGTCCCAAGAGAACAGTGGCTATTCAAGTGACAGAATTTCCTAGACTTGACCGGACCACAGGTTCATTGACAGAAGCAAAACTGAAGAAAGAAAAACAAAACGAAATGTTAGAAAAGCCTTGAATACCAGTCAAGGGATTTAAAAATCACTTGGTGGACAATAGGAAACCACTGAAGATTAAGGAGCAACAGAATGGCATGATATTCAACTCTACATAAAGATGCAGATCATCTTGACAATGGGCTCCTACATTCCAGTCTCAGCCTCTTTACAGAGTTTTACTGGTCTTGGCTTCCTGCTGAGTCTCTGCAATTCAGCAGGACCTGCCACCTCCCATGGGCAGCTAGATGGCGCCATAGTGCACAGAAGGCCAGGCCTGGAGTCAGGAAGACTCATCTTCATGAGTTCAAATCTGGCCTCAGACTAGCGGTGTGACTGGGCATGTCACTTAACCCTGTTTGCCTCAGTTTCCTCATCTATAAAATGAGCTGGAGAAGGAAATGGCAAACCTCTTCAATATCTTTGCCAGGGTGACATAGAGTCAGACATGACCCAAAACCGACTGAACACTTCCCATGTTTTACCAAAGTCCCATGAACTTTACTCATCGAATGATGTATGCCCCTTATCCAGGCATGGGAAAAAATCTGCACAAATGTGTGGAGCGGGGAGAACACAAGACAAGATCAGGGACGATGCAGCCAACCAAATGAATGCAGGCTGAGCAAGCAGACTGCGCGGTGCCTTTACCAGAGCATTTCATCCTGCATGGCTCAAGGAGCCATGAAGAGCTTGTGAGCAGAAGAGCAGCATGATGCATTAGGAAGGTTATAGTGGCAGCTCTATGATGGAGGGACTGAAAAGGGAAGGACGCTGGAGCGCAAGGGGCCGCTAGCACTTCTAACAGAAGGAGGAGTTGCCCCTCCCTCTCTCTCCCACCCCCTTCCTCTCTGTCTCTATCTCACTTTTGCTGTTTCTATCTCACTCTCCCTTCTCCCTGCTCTGTTTCCTTTCCTCTGTCTCCTCTCTCTCTCTCCCCTCCCCTCTTCTCTTCTTTTCTTCTCCTCCTCCTCCCTCCCCCGCCTCTATGTTAGACAGAAGAGAAACTCTTTCATTTCCATAAAAACCCTTCAGAGAAATATTTTTGAAAGTCTCATTTGATTGCCACAACAATCCTGTGAGTTAGGTGGTATTATTATCTACATTTTACATATGGGGAAATGGAGGCATACAGAGGTTAAGTGACTTTCCCAGCATCATACAGCTAGCAAGTATCTGAGGCAGGATGCGAACTCCAATCTTTCTGTTGGCAGCTAGGTGGTACAGCAGACAGAGCACAGGACCTAGAGTCAAGAAGGCATTTACTAGTTGTGTGGCCCTGGACAAGTCACTTGATTGCCATCTACCTCAGTTTCCTCATCTCTAAAAAGGGGAAGGTAAAAGCACCTCCTCAAAGGATTGTTATGAGGATCAAAAGAGTGAACCCATGTAAAGTGCTTTACAAACCTTAAAGCTCCATATAAATGCTCTTATTATTATGATTACTATTATTATTCTTGACTCCAAGCTGTCAATACTTAATCTATTGTCCCACCTATCTACTTACTAGGAGACTTCATTTATTCTGTGACCAGTTGCACCTTGAGGGAAGGTTATTAGGTTCCCCAACAACCAATCACACTCTAGCCATTCTCCATTTCTCATGGGCATCTTAAAGGCACAACCCTTAAAAGAAGAAGTAATCTTTCACAAGAGCGATCCCTCCTTAACAGAAAGACAAGTCCCTACAATCAAACTGGCAAAATTCTCTAGATAATTGCCTTTGTTCTCTGGCATGCTTTGCCGGGTGGATGCCAGCAAGCATCCAGGTGCATGGTTTACAAGAACACTTGCTTCTGAGTACAAGCCTGGATATGCATGACACGGTGTCCAACAAACAGACTTAGCTATTCTCAGCTTTGGCCGGGACCAAAAGCAATCTAAAAATGCTCAGGAGATCACAAGAGCAGAGATTTAGAGCCAGGGTTTATCTAGTCCAACTCTCTCTCTTAAAAGATCATGCAGGGCAGCTAGGTGGTGCAGTGGATAGAGCTCTGGCCTTAGAGTCAGGAGGACCTGAGTTCAAATCTGACACTTACTAGCTGTGTGACCCTGGACAAGTCACTTAACGCTGACTGCCTCACCAAAAAGCAAAAACACAAAAAAGGTGGTGCAATTGAGACGGAGAGAGGCTGAATGACCTACTAAGGGTCATATGGCTAATTAGTGTCTGAAGCAAGATTTGAACCTGGTGCTTCCAAACTCTAAGTCCAGTAACCTAATCATGACATGAAGGTGCCTTGACTCAAATATTCATGTTCCTTGGGCTTCCTTGTCCCCAAATTTTGATGTTGACTTTTTCAATGTTTCTCTGGATTCCAGCCCATGACATCTTGCACATCTTGCAGCTAGGTGAGAGAAGAGATGGAGGTTGGACCTTGAGCTAGGAGTCCCTGAGACACGTTCTATGAGTGAGCAAGTCACTCAACATCACTCCGACTCAATTTCCTGATCTATAAAATAGGGATGATAATGGCTCCTACATATCAGATCATTGTCAGAATCAAGTGTATGTAAAGCACCCTTTAAGCTGCTCTAGAAATGCTGACTAGCTAGCTGGCCAATAACAATGGTTTTTGTTGTTATTCAGTCATTTTCCAGTCGTGTCCAACTCTATGTGACCCTATTAAAGGTTTTCTTGGCAGAATACTGGAGTGGTTTGCCATTTCCTTGTCCAGCTCATTTTACAGATGAGGAAACTGAGGAAAACAGGGTGAAGTGACTTATCCAGGATTACACAGTTGTAAGTGTCTGCTGCTGGATTTGAACTCATGTCTTCCTGACTCCACATCTAGCACTCTATCCACTGCATCACCTAATATATAAATCCTCACTGCCCATCCCTATTGCATGTCTCAGATATACGCACTGTTAGACAAATCTTATAGAAATTCTTCATCCATTTGGTCCTTCCTGTGTGGATGGACAAGCCATACTCTTCAGTGATTACAGATCTTGGGGCTTGATGGAATCAACGCAATGTCATTTGCAAACTAGAATATCTGGAGGATCTCACTACCTACAGGGTATCCCTCTTTGATGTGGACTTTGCCCTGGAGTTCCTCCATCACAGTGAGGAATAACTTTTGAAAGCATACATCTCCCCGTATCAGGGTTATTTTTGTTGTTCCAACTTCCAAATAACCTTGGATAACCTTGCTGTGTGGATGAGAGATACCTTATTGTGTAAGGGTCTATATGGTGATGTTTTGTTCTACCAGACTACATGGGCTGTTTTTGTAAACACACTATAAGCATAATGGACATTTTTGCTCACTACTAATTTCCATCAACTACATGGATGTGGATATCCAAGACTGAGAGGCAGCAAGGTGCACTAGCAGGAGCTCTGGTGTTAGAGTCAGAAAACATAGGCTTGAGTCTGACCTGACACTTAACTAAGTAGTGGTGTGGCCTTGGACAAGTCTCTTGATCTCTCTGAGCCTCAGCTTGGCTATCTATAAAATGGGGGTGGTATTATTTAAACTACCAACTTCATGGTAATTATGATGAGGAAAGTGTTTTAGAAACTAGTAAATGCCTTGTGTAAGTCAAAGTGTGCTAGGTAAAGACTTCTAGCTTTTAGAATCACTGGTTGGTTTGATTTTCTCTTTTAAAAACCTAATACACCCTCAAAACTGCTAACAGAAACTTAGATACCTCTCCACTGATGTCTGAGAAGGGTGCATCTTACAGAAGTATGAAATGATGTACTTAGAGCTAGAAGGGACCTTAAAAGTCATCTAATCCAACCATTTTTCAGATGAAAAAACTAAGGCCAAGAAAGGTTAAGTTATTTTCCCAAGAATCAGAGCTCAGATTAACTCCATGGCTCTGCCACTTTTTCCACTGTATCATCTACTTCTATTTAATTTAACAAGCACTCACTGATTACTTACTATGTATACAGATCCATTTGAATATACACAAAAGTAACTGGCTACTATTTTCAGTTTATCCAGCAATAGGAGTCTGCCAAATGCATGCTGCCCTTGATTTCTAACTCCACAGCCCTTTAGGCTTGCCTTCAGCTTCTGGGGAAACTTCCCAGCAAGCCCGGAGGAGATGGGGTATTCAAAGCTCATCATTAGTCCGGGTGGCCTTCAGAAACTTGGTTAACAGGACCCATCTATGAAGGAAGACATTGACTGGCACGGGAAACTACTAACAATCAGTCAGCCAGCTTTTAATAAGCACCTACTATATGTCAGGTACAGTGATAAGCAGTGGGGATACAAAAGGAGAGGAAATATAATCCCTGCCCTCCAGGTCTTAGAGTCTAGCCACAGGGAAAACAATAGTTATTGTACATGTGTGTGTGTGTGTGTGTGTGTGTGTGTGTCTGTGTGTATAAACCCTCCTTCCTGCCATGTTATTGCCTTTCTAGTATCATTTTCCCATGCCCAATAGCATTATGTGTGTGAATAAATATATATATACATATATACACACATATACATACATACACATGTATATATCACATACACATACATTTGTGTAAGTGTATATATATATACATATGTGAATATGTGATATGGAAATTCAATATGAATCAATAGTTATATATGGCACTCCTTAAAATCTAATGTAATGAGGGTCTATTAAGAAAGACATTTTGTCCAAGACTCAGAGGGGGAGTAAGTACGCAATCACCCACAGATATGTGTGAACAAACTCAGTGATATCTACATGCATGCATTTGTTTATATATGTGGGTTATGCAACTCCATGTACACAGTATAGGCATACAAATACTATATACACACATATACATGTACACACACATATATATACACATGACAGGAAGCATGGCACACACAGGTAAGAGATCTGGCTTTAGAAACATAAAGACCCCGGTTCAAGCCTTGCCTCAGACACATATTGGCTGGGTGACCCTGGCAAGCCACCAATGAAATCATGGGGCTAGTCCCCATCCATATGTGTATATGTGTGTGTATGTGTATACACATACATTTGTATGTAGTAATATAGAGTATATGAATAATCTATAATATATGCTTCTCAAAAACTGAACTTAAAGGCATTGGTCTCCTTGCCACTTTCCCAATTAATTACCACAAATTTAAACACTTCCAAATCTCTGTGAGTCTTTCACTGAAAGGGATGGACATGCCAAAGATGAGCTCATCAATTTGGATCATGACCAGATTCCGAAGCTATCCGCTTAGAGCTTGGTTTACCATAAAGATATACGATTTCCTCAATAATAAAATAATAAAAAGAATGGATATTGTGTCATAAATGCATTAGGTCACAATTACAAAGATTTATGATTTACTCAATCATCAGAGCCTCTCCTGTAGCCTGAGGACTTCTTCCAGATTCAGAGTGAGCTAAGGTTTTCTCGCTTTGGCAGTAGCAGCCAGTGGCTATGCACATGACATTGAAGATTAGCATTTCTGAGCTGTAGGTGACCTTAGAAAGTGTCTAACTTAATAGTGTTCTTTGACAGGAAGGAGACCCATAGAGGTTGTGACTTGCCTAAGGTCACACAGTAAGTTAGTGGAAGAGCCAATAAGCCAGGTATCGTGACTTCCAGTTCAGGAATAATGACACCGATAATAATAACTGTTATTCATATAGTGCCTTAAAGTTTGTAAAGTGTTCTATGTGCATTGTCAAAATTAAGCCTCAAAGCAGTCAGTGCTACACATCTTGTTATCATACCTACATTATCATGTCTGTGGTAAAGGAAGATTTTTGTGATTCAGAGTCTCATGGTCACAGACATAATAAATAGATAATAAGTTATGCAGGTAATAAATGACAGGGGAAGGAGAGGGGAAATGACTTGGCCAAGTCACACAGCTAATATATGGCTATTATATATAAAACGTATACCGTATATAATATTATATATGATATATCATATATAATACAATACATATACAATATAAGATTATATATCACATATAATATGTGGTTGAGGTGAGATTCAAAATCTGGTTTGAGCTTCAGCTCCAGAGCTTATATGCTATATACCGCCTAGCTGCCTCCAATTACAATGAGAACTCTCAACAAATAGTTATAGCAGGGTTATGTAGTGGGTTGAATACTAGAAGAGGAATGAGGAAGATCTGCCTATTTATGTTTGTGATCCCTGAATTTCCTCACCTGTAAATAGGATAATAACAGCAACTACTTCACAGGCTTGTTGTGAAGATCCAATTCTGTTTCTACACAGATGCTCACATAATGCTATATAACTTAAAGTGCAATATAAATGCTGGCTAGCGTTATTATTATTATTACCATTATTATTATTATTGTAATTTGCTGCATGAGATAGTAAAGAGCAGCAGAGTCCCAGGGAGCTATGAAGGCAAGGACTTGAAGAAGAGGCCCTTGGATGGATAGATAACCCATCTGTAAACAATGTGCCTCCCTTCTGATCTTTCTCTCTCCCTCCCTATATTGAATTGTGTTATGAATAGAACTCTGGTCTCTGGGTCTCTTGATCTCTGATCTTATTCTCTAACCACTGACTCACACCATCTTTTTCTCTTCTGCAGACACGAATGTAATGCTGTCCTTAGAATATAAATTTACAGCTGCTTGCCTGTCAAGTAACCATAGGTGTGCTTGTGCATTTTGCATGTAAGACTCTGACCTAGCCATTCCTACTCAAACCCTGGGCCCACATCACAGAGTGGTCTTCTCCTCCCTTTGGGACTTTTCTCTTTTGTTCTGTCTTCTCATCTTCATTCCCTTTTTCCTCTTGGTTGAATTGCTTCTCTCAGTTCCTCCGGGTTATAGAGACTCAAATTTCACTGTTGTCTTTAAATCCTTCTCCCTGGTACACAGTTAATGTTTTCGGGATTACAGACATTGGAATTGAGTTGTTTATAGTCTTGCCTTTTTGTGGCCAAGAGAACTGGCCAGTGGTAGTCCTTCAGATGCATGAAGAAAGCTATGTTGCTTCAAGTTTTCTCTTGTCCAAGCTATACATTCTCGGTCCCTGGAACAGATCTTCTCATCTCATTGTTGATACTTGACATGCTCCAATTCGCCATTCCCTTCCTAAAATATGGAGTTGGGGTAGTGGTCCCATTGCAGGTTGGCTCAAACCATCTATCAACTAGAGCTTATAATGGGGTCCTTTGTGTATGAAAATTATAATGTTGCCCCATTACAAATAAATATGGTATGTGCTTAGAGTTCTTTTTTCAGGACTGGGGATGGATTTGTGTTAGAGAGATTATTTTTTTATCCATCTCCTTTGTGATCAAGGGCAAATCTATTATTTTAATTTTTTTTTTAGGCAATTGGGGTTAAGTGACTTGCCCAGGGTCACACAGCTAGTAAGTGTCAAGTGTTTGGTCTGATGCTGGATTTGAACTCAGGTCCTCCTGACTTCAGGGCCGGTGCTCTATGCACTGCGCTACCTACCTGCCCCCCATTATTTTAAGTTTTTCCCAGACAGATCAAAAGGCTGTCTATAGCAGAAGGCAGCCCACTGAACCGAGTAACGTTAACTGGCTTGTCAAGGGCTCAAGTCCATAATCATGGGGGTTATTAGTGCCTTTGTTCTGACCACCTAAGATAGCAAGGCCACAGAGTTCAGACGTTTTGTGTAGATGAGGAGTAAGAATAGAGAAAGGACCGAATTAACCTGGAGCTCAGTGGGATGCTTATTTTCTGTGATCATAGACTGAGTGTTGCAAGGAAACTTAGAGACCATATGGGGCAATACTTCCATTTTACCAATGAGTAAACAGAGGTCAAAATGGTTAAGTGCTTGTCCAAGGTCACACAAGTAAAAAGGATCAGGCCAGAATTCCAAGCTAACTCCTTCTGTTTTAAATCCAATGCTCTTTCTGCCATACTGCTTTGCAAAAGAGTTTTACCACATAAGCTAATCACAAGTTTTGGAGCTGGAAGTAACTTTACAGATCATTGAACCCAACCTCACCATTTTACAGATGAGGAAACTGAGGCCTAGAATGGGAAAGTGACTTCCCAAAGGGACACAAGGTGACAATTAATTGAGTTGGGATTCAAACCCAGGACTTCAGAGTCAGAATCTAATGTCCTTCCTGCTACTCCAAGCTGCCCAACTCAGGGCAACACCGGGTTATTAAAGAGACTCCCCTTTTCCTTTCATGAGTACTAAATGCACAAAAAGAATGAAACTAAATTAAAAAGACAAGTGTCACATGTAGAAGTTGTCACTCCATGTACTCTGACATGCTAAAGCTAAATTCAGTTCTTGTCTGGTGAGGGAATCCAAAGTAGGATCTGAAATTGAGTACTGGAAGGCCACTCAGTTGAGCCTACTCATTGCACAGATGAGGAAACTGAGGCAGCTGTGTAGAAGTGAAAGGACTTGTCCAAATTCACACAGGAGGTAAGGTGCAGGTCAGGATTCGAACCCAGATCTTCCAAGTCCGATGCTCACCAGGCTACAATGAAACCCTAGGATATCTCAGTTTACAGAACCCTCACACAGGAAGCATCAAAATAAATGAAATCAGAGCAGATTGCTTATGCCTCTTTTGATTGATTTCATTCCATCATCACCCTGGCATAACAACAAACCTGCTCCCCTCGCTCCCTTCCCACCGCTAGCGAAGAGAGCTCTCCCTTCCAACAGCATGGTGGAAATGAAAACAACATATGTGGAGCTGCCTCTTCCAGCAATGATTTCCTCCCCAAGAATAGGTTTCTCTTGCATTGCAAACACCCTTGATCAGCCCTGGCCATTAAACCAGTCTAGCCCTGACTGTTGGCATTCTAACAATCACTCCATACCATCCACTGAGCATACACAATTACCACTTAGCCAGTACCAGTTCACCTGACAAATTAATAGGTGTCTAGTCCTATCCATAAGCCAATGTGTAATCTTAGAAAAGAGAGAAGACCTGGGGATGGGGAGGTCATGTGGCTTTGGTTTTCTGGTGCCCTTTCAATACTGAGAACATCTGCCTCATTTGGCATCTATTTGAACTAGTGGTGTACAGGAAAAACCTACCTGGGACCAAAACACACACACATACGCACAAGTAGAGGCATGAACACACACGCGCGTGCATGCACGGGCAAGCAAGATTACAGTGGTTTCCATAGATTTAGGCTAAAGGTCATCTAGTCCATTCCATCAATCAACAATTATTTATTAAGCAGCTACTATGTGCTTTGCCTTCACCTAAACCAAACTAATTGGACAGGTGCCTGTCTTGATCTTAACAACGTCCAAGACAGACACTCCCGAACCTTTCTTTGCAAATATTATATTCTATAAATAACCAGATATGAGTAAGTTTAGAATGCTTTAATAACATACTCTTTCGCACAGCTGTATCAATATGAAACTATATTACAAATATAGTAGGGAGTTGTTATTCATTCATTTTTTTTACAATAATGTGAGCTCAGACAGGTCTACAAAGTGAATTCCATGTGTATGGGTGTGTGTGTGTGTGTGTGTGTGTGTGCACGCACGCATGTGTGTGCATGTGTGTGCGCGTGCGTGTGTTCACTTTATTTATATACTTAAGGCAGCAGTTTTTAACCTAGCATCCATGGAAGGGGGAAGGGGTGTCTAAAAATAGATTTCAGGAGATCCATAAACTTGATTGGGAAGAAAATCTTTATTTTCATCCCAATTAGTTTCTTTTTTAATCTTACACATTTTAAGACACTATTCTGAGCTGAGATTTATGAGCTTCATCAGCCTGCTGAAGATGTTCATCACCCACACACACACACACACACACACACACACACACACACACACACATACACACACACAATTAAGAACTCCTGGTTTAAAGTTTCCATTTGATTTCCAAATATTGGTGGTTCATGGCCTCAGATCCAGTTTTTTTCTTTGAAAATCATATAATTTCACTATGCTTTATTCATTTAATAATAACAACAATAATAATAGCTACAATTTATGGTGTGCTTTAATCTGTTACTCATTTGATCTTCACAATAATCATGTAGTAGGTGCTACTATTTCCCCCAATTTATAAATGAGGAAACTGAGGGACAGAGAGGTTAAGTGACTTGCCCAGGGTCACACAGCTAGAAAGGGTTGCAGGCAGGACCCAAACTTGGGTCTTCCTGACTCCAAATCCAACATTCTCCATATGGCATTACCTACCTACTACACTTGACACATTTTTATTTAGCACCTAGAATTTGGGGGGCTAGGGGAGCTCCAAACCCAAGGTAAGACACAGACCCTTTCCTCATGGAGCTGATATGTTGGTAGCCCATGCACTATTTATGTAAATAGACCTATGCACAGATCAGGTAATAAATCAGATTATTAACACAGGCTTGGATAGAGATTCAGTTGTAATTTACTGCCTTCCTTTCATCAGCTGGACCTGCCACTTCGACCATACAATTTGGGGCTTACAGTGTCTGGGAGGCAGATCTGCATAATTTTAGCAACAGAGCTCTGCTGCTTTGCAAGGAGCCATCGGAAAGGCTTTCATTTATCTTTTGTCTCCTCACCCTCACACTAGAACTCCTTCAGCCCAGTCTACTTGGTAGATACAAAAAAGTACTTGTTGAATGAATGAAAAAAAAACAACCACAGATTAATGAATGAACTTAACAGAGTAAAATTATGTGACTCTTGAAGACCACACAATCAGTTTTTCTTTGTCCATTAGCCGATAATTGATATATTAAGAATTTCATTTAGTTTAGCAGCTCTTGGCTCTTTGAGCTGAAAAGGACCTCCAACACGATCTAATTCAACCTCCAGCTCTGAATATAAATCTCAGGACAGACAGGTGGTTATCCGAATCCTGTTTGAAGGTGTTCAGTGATGAAATATTCACTGTCTCAAAAGGTCATCTAGTCTACCACTGGGCAACTCTACTTATCAGTGAGTCCTTATTCTACACCAAAAGCTGCATCCCATTCAATTTCACCCATTGGTCCTAATTTTGCCCTCTGAAGCTGAAAACAAGTGGACATCATCTATTCCACTTCTCCAGCCTTCAGCGAAACTGGCCAGGTCAGATGGCTATCTCTACTGTTTTTAGCAGAAGGTACTCCATGAGTGTTGGCTACTATCAAGTCATATTATTTCACTGTCTGCTAAGTAATCAGGGCAGCTAGAGGGCACAGTGGATAGAGTTCTGGGCCTGGAGTCAGGAAGACTCGTCTTCCTGAGTTCAAATCTGGCCCTAGACACTTACTTGCTGGGTGACCCTGGGCAAGTCACTTAACTCTGTTTATCTCAGTTTCCTCATCTATAAAATGAGTTGACTTTGCCAAGAAAACCCCAAATGGTGTCATGAAGATGTCAGACATGACTGAAAACAGCACACAGTCTAAATAATCTAAAAGCTCGATAGCTTCTTCTATGAAGAAGGTAGCAGAACTCTTTCTCACAAAATAGCTGCCTCAGATCTATTGTACTCTGATACCATCACCTAGTAGGTGCATTAAGAGTAGTCCCAGTTGCAGCTGATGAGATAGAAGTTGAAAAACAAAATCGTTCACCCTACGGATTTGCCAGGGATCCAACCACGTACCAAAACTGAGTATCTTATATTTGGGGAAAGCAAGTGTGTTGAAGGATTTGCATGAGAATGAACCGAGACCATTCAGCAACATTTGGAAATGAAAACTGGATGGATAACAAATAGATTATAAAACAGAACATATCTGCCAGCATTTCTAGATAGATCTATTTTCATCACTGGTGAAAATGGAGACAAAACTTTTAGACTAACTTCTCAGTTCCAGTATATTATATCCACCATCTCGAGAGGATTGCTTTCCAGTTTTGGACAGCACTAGTTTGTCAGCAAGGTTTTTTTTTCTTGCTGACATTAAACCTAAATTTGACTCTTGGTAACTTTTATTCATTGATCTTAGCTGTGTCCTTAGGAACAAAGAAAATGCATCTAATCTCTGTTCTGCATGACAGCTCTTCAAATATGCAATGAAAGCTCTCGTGTTCTCTCCTTCCCTACTCTCCCCCACAAGTGTTCTCCTCTCTGGATGAAATGCACCCAGTTCCTCTAAGCTATTTTCTTATGACGAAGATTCAAGGCCCTTCAGCATCCAGGTTGCCTTCCTCTGAATGCTCTTCAGCCTATCATCTTCCTTTGCAAGCTGTGTCACCTAAGACTGAACACAGCACTCCACATGTAACCTGAGCCAGGCACAGGATGAAGAGCTATCACTTACGGTCAGCCTCTCTGAAGATCACATGAACCCTTGTCTTGCCACATCACACTAAGGAATTTCTGTTCTTGTAATTCCCCCAGGAAAACTCTTGTACTAACCATGCCTCCATCCTATACTTGCAAAGGTTGATGTTTTAATCAAGCCAGGTTTAAAGCTTTACACTTACTGCTAATTTAACTTCATCTTCTTAAATCCATTCCAATCGTCTGCCCTGACAAGACCTTTTTGGATCCAGACTCTTTTGTGTCCTCTGTTAATCTGGTGAACATGCAACCTATACCATTATCCAAGACACTGACAAAAATGTTAAACAGTATGAGGCCAAGCACAGGCTTATAATCTTTGGCTAGAGACAGTCTAATTCCAGTTTTGTCATTGTGGTATGACAGTGAAATTGGGTTCATGAAAGCCGTGCCAGTGGAAAGCAAAGGTGACCAAATGCTACTGAGCTGGGAAAGCTTCAAGGAGGGCCCTGTTATTATGTGCGTGTGTGTGTGTGTGTGTGTACATACACACACACACACACACACACACCTACATATATACATGCACATACATATATATATACATGTATATACATACACACATACCTACACATATACACACATACATATATACACATACACACATACCTACACATATACACACATACATGCATGCATGCATATATATATATATATGTGTGTGTGTGTGTGTGTGTGTGTGTGTGTGTGTGTATGTATGTATGTATATATGCATGCTAGGTAAGGTCCATTGGCTAGCAAGGTCCATTACTAAGTTGGCTGCTAATAAATATTTAAATACTTGAAGATACCTCTACTTGTCCAGACAAAGCCTTTTCCACAAGTTAAACAACCCTAGGTCTTTCAACAAGCATGATCTTTTTTCCTCACCCTGTAGACTACACCAAGTGAGCTCCTTCCTGGACTACCACACCCTGCGCCTTATGTTACTAGCCTTAGGTACAAAACTTAGAACCATAGAATCATGGACCTTGAATGCCATCAAGTCTTACCCCCCCTGATTTTAGAGATGGGTAAAATGAGGCAGACAGAGGTTAAGTGACTTAGCAAAAGCTACTCAGCCAATGAAGTGTCTTTGGAGGGATTTGAACTAAGCCTCCCTGACTAAGTTGAATGCCCTATCCACATTACAAGAGGAGTCAAACAGGAAGTCCATGGGCAGTTGCAAAGTATTTAACAAAATAAATAAAAATACAATAAAACATAGATAGCATTATATTTTTAAAAGTAAGTGAATATTCAGGACAGGGGGGTCCTTAAATATGGGATTAGTGGCCCAGTTTCTGACTAACCCTACTAACTAGATAGTTATGGTTCTGATAAACAGATATGCCTACACTCAGTTGAAAACAGTCTTAAAGAACAGAAGATAAGGAAGTTGTCCAATTCACTTTTTAACTTTAAGCATACTTCATAGTGAGAATCTTCTCCAGTGGCTAGGAACAAACACTGTATAAAAATCTTTGATCAAAATGAAATACAGCCCATGACACTTCAAGATTATCTGGGGAAATGGCACTAGCTAGAACCCTCAGCTAAATGAAGAGCATTAGTGCTTTATGCCTGAGATCCATCTGTAATGATATATTACCTTCAAAATGCCCCTTCCAAAGAAATCATTTTACTTTTCTGAAAGAGATAAGACATCCAATTCTGAAGGAGATTTAATAAAAGAAGAATGAGGCTTTGCAATCAGTTTCTGGTTTTCCACAGGATTTTAGGTCACAACAATTAATAACCAGAGAAAGAGGACAATTAATAACATGATGGTGCCTTTCCCCCTCTCCCAAGCCATCTGACAACATTACTTACGAATTATCCTCTGCAGATACGGCTGTTCCATATTCATGAGAAAGCCCCCAACTTATGCAAATATTGGCCAGTCTCCTCTGAAACCCACCCTCTACCGTTCAGTTTGCATCCTTGGGAACTTTTCTTTCAAAAATTCATTAGAAGGAGTGATCATCTCCATAAATTATGCTATCCTTCTATAAGGTTCATAGGCAGGGAAATTCAAGTATAAATGATTAAGAAAAAAGCATGTCCTAATTACCAGAACTAATTTTTGGGAGAGAGTGGTAGGAAGCAAAGCCAAAAGCTCAAGAAGATCCCCCATGGAAAGGTCTCTCATCCCTAGGCCTGTCTACCCCTGGTACAATGCAAGAGATGGAATGACAGCACTTAGGAGGTCTCTAAGCTGGTACGGTTAACACATCAGAAGATTCCCAGGTAAAAAAAAATCTAAGAAAGGACTTGACTGAGAGCAATAAATGTGGTTTGGAGATGAGTCTGAGACCTCAGTAGTTCCTACCAAGAAGAATTGCAGGTATCACTCAAGGCTGGGAATATGTCCAGTACTTGAACCCAGGGTTGTAAAAAATGAAACTTGTCTGGCAAAGCTGATCTCAAACTAAATCCCCCCTGAATAGGTTCTTTTTTCCCCTAGAGATTCTATTTAAGATAAAACCTCAAGGGTACAGGATGGTCCCTCATTTCCAATAGAAGTCTTAATCTATGTAGAACAAAACTCCTGGTACTGGACATTGCATTCCTAAGCCTCAAGATGTCCCAGGAAAGCTGGTGGCATAAAAATTCTAATTACTCCATAAAATGTTCTAGAAGTGAGGTTCTTAATTTGGAATCTTGCTCTTTTTTTGTTTGTTTGTTTTTTGTTTTTTAGGCAATTGGGGTTAAGTGACTTGCCCAGGGTCACACAGCTAGTAAGTGTCAAGTGTTTGGTCTGAGGCCACATTTGAACTCAGATCCTCCTGACTTCAGGGGCGGTGCTCTATCCACTGCACCACCTAGCTGCCCCCTGGAATCTTGCTTTTAAAAATATTTTCATAACTTTACTTTAATATAATTGGTTTCCTTTGTAACCCTTTGTATTTCATGTTATGCATTTAAAAACATTACTCTGAGAAGGGGTCCATGGCCTTCATGGCTGCTAAAGGGGCCCATGAAACAGACAAAAGTTAAGGCTCCCTGCTCTAGAGGCTGTAAACTTTTCCATATTGCTGTTCAGCCTTCAATAAAGCTTATGTCAGCAAACAGACTATATAAATGTATCACTTTGTCAGGTAATGGAAAATCTTTGAAACTAGGACCAAATCAGGAATACTTCTTTGGAACATTACAGGGACTTTATTCAAGGGCTTATATTCCAGAAATCTCATGGCATCTGTTAGAATAGCAAGGCCGTCCTGCATATGTAGATTGCATTTGAGGGGCTAGGAACTTCAGAGGATGGTGTAGGGCATCCCTAAGGCCATCTCTTTCCCCCCATCATTTTACAGAAAAATAAAAGGCACATAAAGGAGAGGTAACTTGCCCAATGGGAACAGCTAGTATCTGGGGCAAGATCTGAACCCAGGTCTTCTTTATTCCAAGTCTAGTGAACTATTCACTATATCTTTAGCTATGCAGAGCACCACCCATCAGTGCTGGCCCATGCTATACAAACCTTGTCCAACTTCTTAAAATATGAAACTATTATATACATACACATACATGTGTATGTAGATATACATATAAATTCAGTATATTATTTGTATTGTATAACATGTTAAATATTGTTGTTTTACCTTAATCACAGTAGCACATCTCTTTTAAACATATAATTGTACAAAGACCATATGTTATAAAGTCAAAGAAAATACGATTTATTTGCTTAAAAGGAATTCGCCCCACAATTTTCTATTCCATTCAGTGAGATTAATATTCTCAAACAGTTAACTCTGAGTTTGACTCATCTGCAGGACTGGACTGAAAGGACAGCTCTCCCCTCCCCTAAAACTAAATAAATTCATGGCTGCCAATTCAATTTTTATTGCTGTCATTCAGTCATTTTCGGTCACGTCTGGCTCTTCATTGACCCCATTTAGGGTTTTCTTGGCAAAGATCCTGGAGTGGATTGCCATTTCCTTCTCCAGATCAAATATTTGACAGATGAGGAAACTGAGGCAAACAGAGTTAAGCGATTTGGCCAGGGTCACACAACTAGTAAGTATCTGAGGTCAGATTTGAACTCAGGAAGATGTCTTCCTGACTTCAGGCCCAGGCACCATCTACTGCTCCACATAGCTGCTCATCAATTCAACAATCACCTCTATAAAGATGATTCCCATTTGGTGAGACCTTTGCCAAGAAATGTAGGCACTGGTATGGAGAGCCCTTGACTGCAGTGAGTGGTCCTAATTTAATCAATCAATAAGCATTTATTAAATGTCTACTATGTTCCAGGCATTTTGCTAGGCAATGGAGATACAAAGAAACAGTGAAATATTTCCTGCCTTCAAGGAGGTTCCATTCTAAGTTAGTGTGGCCTAGGTACTTTTGAAGGTCCATTTAGCTCTACTGTGGCTATAAACCAAGGTATTTGTCTCCAGGAAAGACCTTTGTTTCCTTAACAATACAGACTCCTGTGAAGAGGAAATAGAGAAGAAACATAAAGCAAAGAAACAATATCCCATTTTTTCAGCCCAGGTCTGATATTTATCAGGTCTACTGACTAACTTCCTCCAGCTCCACCTCAAGTTCCGCCAGGCCCTGGACATATGGGCCTGAGATTATTTTCACGACTGCTCCTCCAGCATGCCAAGGCAGAAGCAAAGCTGGAATGGGGAGTTAAATTTAGCTGCAATCCCAGCCATTCAGTGGCACCTCATTATGGAGAAAGTGAGTTGTAATCAGAAATTCAATTAATAAAGATTTGAAAAGACTTAGGCTTCCTTCCCCCTGCTTTTAGTGTAAGTGAAAAATGAATAAGGCCATTTAAATAACAAAGAAGCCATCTGCCCGCAGCACTGGGCCCAAGGCTCCCTGGTCTTAGCCCCCAGCCGTTGCAGGTGGCCCCTAGAGCATCCTGGTCCAAATGCTGGAATCTTGCCAATTTTCTATCCTAGTCTGCATTCTCTCTCCTGACTATCACTATGCCTGAGTGATGCCACTGGTGAAAAATTACCTTCCCTTGTAGGCCACCCATCAAACTGATCCTGCTGACATCCCATTTACTTTAGCTCAAGCAAAATGTCGAATCTGAGGAGGGGAAAGAGAACCCTATGGCTTTGTTCTCTAATGAGGGAGAAAGGTCTCAGTGAATCAGATTTCTCATTTTTCTCCCCTGTGGAATTGGTTATTTGCAGTTTAAAATTAATTTTAAAAAATGTAAAAATACTAGAAGAAAACAGTTTTCATCGGATGATAGGTAGGGAAATCATGTAACTTTAGAACTGGAGGAGACCCACCTGGGGCAGATTGATTTTTGGACTTGAAGGCAGGACAGATTTGAGTTCAAATCTTATCTCTGATACTTTATAGCTCCGCGACCATGGACGAGTCACCTTACCTCTCTGAGGCCATTCCCCCCATTTGTAAAATGAAGATAACAATACCCATGGGTAGAATAAGATCATTGATCCAGACCTAGAGGGGATGTTAGAGACCATGTGGGCCAATTTCTTCATGTTACAGTTGGGGAGAGGAAGCTTGACTGATTTGACTCCAAGGTCACACAGCTAATAAGAATCACAGGAAGACTGCAATGAGGCTCAAATGAGATAATACTTCCAAGCCCATAAAACATCAGTTATTAGGATTAACTGGTGGGTATTCTTATTCCTATCTAGTCCAACCTTCTTCCTTGATCAATGAGGAAAATGAGGTCCAAGCTAATTGACTCACCCGGAGTCTCTCAGCTGATTCTTTGAAAGGTCAAGAGTAGAACCTCAGGGAAAGAAAAGAAAAGATTTTAAAAACAAGAACTCTATGGTTCCTTCCAAGTCTAAGTCTACCATCCTAATTACCTGACCAGCTAAATCCCAGGAGGGTTTAAACTAAGGCATGTCAGTCATCTAGAGGATACAGAAATATAACAGACAGCCAGCAACTGTAAGGACCACAAAAAATCCTGCAGCCTCACCAGCCAGTTGTCTCATTGGGCCAAGCTTTGCACAAGACCTCTTCATAGCTGATTCTTTGGAGCAAGGCCTGGTAGAATAAATTGAGAATTGGTATTAGAAAACCTAACCCAAAGAGAGTGATAGCAAGTAGAGTATCCAAGGAAGGAAAACAGCAAGACATTTTGAAGTTTTATTGATCTACTTTGGTTTTCTATAAGAAATGTTTGGGGGGGTGGAGCCAAGATGGCAGAGCAAAAGTAGTGACTTGCTTGAGCTCTCCCCCAAACCCTCCAAATACCTATAAAAAATGGCTCTAAAGAAATTCTAAAGTAGCAGAACCCACAAAAAGACAGAGTGAAACAAATTTCCAGCCCAAGACAACCTGGATGTTTGATCAGAAAGGCATATCGTGCCAGGTGGAAGAAGAGTGAGTGCAGCATGGGCCCATAGGCCACAGTGAACCTGGAGCAGGCCTCAGAGGACTGAATCACAGATAACTGTGGCAGTTTCCAGACTTCTCAACCCACAAATGCCAAAGACAACTTAGAAGGTCAGTGGGAAAAGTCTGTTTCTGTGGTGCTGAGAGAGAAGTGAGGTGGTCTCAGGCCTGGGGTGGGGGCTGCCTCCTGAGCTTCTGGCCAACAGACTGAGGGGGAATTGAGTGGCTGATCAGAGAGGGTTTGCAGAGATCTTTTTGACAGTGCTGAGGCAGGAATCTCTTGCTTTCCCTGTGCTTGGATCTGGGTCACAGTTCTGGGCGGTGGTCCTGGGGTGAGGAGGAGCGCTGGCATGGTGGAGCTTGCAGTGACTGTGAAGAGGAAAGCCACAGTTACAGGACAGAAAGGAGTACTTGTGGTCATTAATAGATGAGAGCAAAGGCCAGGAAAGGAGTAAACACCTCTCCCTTATCATACCACCTTGCAAGAACTGAAAATTTACAGGTCCCTACAAGTATCTCTGAAAGCAGCTGTACAAAGCCCCAAAGCTTAAGACAGTACATTCTCCACATTGGAAGCAGACTCTTACCTTAACAAAGAGTTTAAAAATCAATTAATTGGCCAAGATCATGAGCAAGCAGCACAAAAAGAGTCAGACTATATTATCTTACTTTGGTGACAAAGATCAAAACATACAACCAGAAGAAGACAACAAAATCAAAGCTCCTACATCCAAAGCCTCCAAGAAAAATATGTATCAGTCCCAGGTCTTGGAAGAGCTCAAGAGGGATTTTGAGAAGCAAGTAAGAGAAGTAGAGGAAAAAATGGGAAGAGAAATGAGAGTGATGCAAGAAAATCATGAAAAACAAGTCAACAGCTTGCTAAAGGAGACCCAAAAAAGTACTGAAGAAATTAACACCTTAAAAAATAGCCTAACCCAAATGGCAAAAGAGGTCCAAAAAGCCAATGAGGAGAAGAATACCCTAAAAAGAAATATTGGCCAAATGGAAAAGGAAGTCCAAAAGATTACTGAAGAAAATACTTCCTTAAAAATTAGAATAGAGCAATTGGAAGCTAGTGACTTTATGAGAAATCAAGACACTGTAAAACAAATCCAAAAGAATGAAAAATAGAAACAATGTGAAATATCTCATTGGAAAACAACTGACCTGGAAAATAGATCCAGGAGAGAGAATTTAAAAATTATTGGACTATCTGAAAGCCATGATCAAAAAAAGAACCTAGACATCATCTTTCAAGAAATTATCAAGGAAAACTGCCCTGATATTTTAGAACCAGAGGGCAAAATAGAAATTGAAAGAATCCACAGATCTCCTCCTGAAAGAGATCCCCAAAGCAAAACTCCTAGGAACATTGTAGCCAAATTCCAGAAGAAAATATTACAAGCTGCCAGAAAGAAACAATTCAAGTATTGGGGAAACACTATCAGGATAACACAAGATTTAGCAGCTTCTACATTAAAGGACACAGCAGGGCATGGAATATAATATCCGGAGGGCAAAGGAGATAGGATTACAACCAAGAATCACCTACCCAGCAAAACTGAGTATAATCCTTCAGGGGAAAAAATGGTCATTCAGTGAAATAGAGGACTTTCAAGCATTCTTGATGAAAAGACAGAGCTGAATAGAAAATTTGACTTTCAAATATAAGACTCAAGTGGAACATGAAGAGGTAAACAGGAAAGAGAAATCATAAGAGACTTATTAAGGTTGAACTGTTTACATTCCTGCATGGAAAGATGATATTTATAACTCATGAGACCTTTGTCAGTATTAGGGTAGTTGGAGGGAAAAAATTATATGTATGGAATAGATAGATAGATAGATAGATAGATAGATAGATAGATAGATAGATAGATAGATGATAGATAGATAGATAGATAGATAGATAGATAGATAGATAGATAGATAGATAGATAGATGGCACAGGGTGAGTTGAAGATGAAGGGGTCATATCTGGAGAATAAAATTAAGGGTGAGAGAGGATTATACTGGAGAAGAGAAAGGGAGAGTAGAATGGGGTAAATTATCTCAGAAAAGAAAAGCTCTTACAGTGGAGGGGAAAGGGGAAGGTGAGAGGGAATGAGTGAATCTTATTCTCATAGGATTTGGCTTAAGGAGGGAATAACATACACATTCAATTGGGTATGGAAATCTGTCTTACCCTACAGGAAAATAGGGGGAGAAGGGGACAAGAGAGCAGGGGATGATAGAGAGGAGGGCAGATTGGGAAAGGGGGTAATCAGAAGCAAATACTTCTGAGGAGGGACAGGGTCAAAAGAAAGAATAGAATAAATGGGGGGCAGGATAGGATTAAGGGAAATAGAGTTTTTTCACATGTCTACTATGGAAGTGTTTTGCATAACTGCACATGTATAACCTATATTGAGTTGCTTGACTTTTCAATGAGGGTGGGTAGGGAGGGAGGAAGGGAGAAATTTGGAACCCAAAGTTTTAAAAAACATGTTTAAAAAAATGTTTTCACATGCAACTGGGAAATAAGAAATACAGGAAATGGGGTACAGAAATCTATCCTGCCCTACAGGAAAATAGAAGGGGAAGGGGATAAGAGAAGGAGGGGGGAGAGATAGAACAGAGGGCAGACTAGGGGAAGGGTTATTCAGAATGCACACCATCTTGGGGTGGGGGGAGGGGCAAGATGGGGTGAAAATTTGGAACTCAAAATCTTGTGGAAGTAAATCTTGAAAACTAAAAATAAATAAATTTATATTAAAAAAGGAAAGAAAGAAATGTTTGCAAATTTTGCCCATTTTATGAGCAGGTCTCTTGTTACAAAGTAAAAGTTATATGTATGATATGGTGAAGGCATCTGAAAGTGCATGCAACACCTCACACCTTTTACACCCTCCTCAGTGATGTTTTTAAATTGAAAAATCTATTTTCTCTCCCTCTCCCTCCCACCCCATTGACATGACCCTTGGAGGCCCCA
Organism: Phascolarctos cinereus; assembly: GCF_003287225.1. Classification (NCBI taxonomy): domain Eukaryota; kingdom Metazoa; phylum Chordata; class Mammalia; order Diprotodontia; family Phascolarctidae; genus Phascolarctos; species Phascolarctos cinereus. Next base: position 27,339,427 of record NW_027555514.1, on the reverse strand, counting down.
GTGTCACCCCAGGGACATGTAACACTTTGAATAAAACTTTGGTGGAGGAAAGACTTAGCCCTCTCAAATGTTTATTTTCACTCATCCCTTATGGCAGCGGAGGAAAGGGGACTATATTTTATTTTGTACTGGGCACTCTTCCTGGGTGGTCAGGCAGCTGTCCTCACAGGTAGCCTGACAAGTCAGCCCGCCACCTCTCCATCTCAGGAGCAGACAGAGGTGAACCAATCATTCTGGTAACTGTATTTCTTTTAATGAAGAGAAAAGTAAATTGCCACATTGGAAATAATTGCTTAAATTGTCAAAGCATTCATTACCATTGCCTATGAGCTCTTCCAAACTCATACAATCTTTGCCCAGAAGTTATTGTGATTATTTAATGTGTGGATGCACATTTAGGGCACTATAAAGACCTTAGTCATTGCTCAGGTCAACTAGAGAAGTAGCCCCACCAAGCTGTTAGCGTAATCTTATAATCTCCCCAGTCCTAGATTATCATTCTTAGTAATAGTTCATGTTTGCCTAATACTTAAGACATAGCAAGTACTTTACTCAAAAAGCTGCATGAATTGGGGAGCCATTATGCCGATTTCATAGATGAGGAATCTGGCTAAGTGATTAACTCACAGTCACAGAGGTAGGAAATGTTGGACCTGGGACTCAAACAGGTCATCTGACTTAGATTCCAGTGTGAGCCTACATGGAATAGCAGATGAGTCAGGGTGACCTGGATTCAAACCCACACTGACAGTTGCTAGCTGAGTAACCCTATGAACACCAGTTTCCTCAACTGTAAAATAAGAGTGATGCCTGTGACATCTACCTTATGGGTTACTGTGAAGACTCCACACTCCTTGCAAATCACAAAGCATCATATAAACATTACTTATCACTAGTCCTCCAAACAGAGTATAGTTGTATTTTTCTTAATGTTTTCATGGATTTTCTCTGGCAATTATAGTATTGGGGTTTTCATTTGGAAATTCCAGGAGAAAAATACCATCATCCTTATCAACATTATCCCAAAGTAGGTAAAGACCTCCTCCTATGACTTCAGAGCTGGACAAGTCCTTTAATTCAGCAGCATATGCCAAATGTATAAGATAGTCTTTGCTCTTTGGCTGTAGCTTTCCAGAGATTTTTGTTTTTGTTTTTTGCCCTGCTCCCATTTGCCATCTCATTGGTCAGCTTCCATTCAAGAGAATGGTAGAGCTTTTTCAACAGAGGAAAACAAGGGTATATATTGCTGATAGCCAGGACACTATAGGGGCAGAAGGAGGAGGATGGACCATAGTGGCCTCTGCTTGCTAAGATGGAGGTTCTACAAGCTTAGGAACATGGAGATGGCTAGGGAGGGCAAAGGTCAAAAGAATGGACAGTCTGTATACCACTGATTATCATCTTCATGGTAGACATTATCATTGCCATCTTTGAAATGTGCCATAATTTAGGCATATGTAACAGAATTTCAGTTTCCTCTATGATCTCATTCTTTAATTACATAAATATCAGAAAAAAAGTGTTGGTCAACTGGCATAATGTATGTCAAATGTTTTGCAGACCTTAAAGTGCTACAGGAACATTAGCTATTCTTAGCTAAATAATAATTTATTCCTGCTATTGATAAGCTGGAGAAGGGCAACCAAGATGGTGAAGGGTCTTGAGTTTGTACTATATGACAATTGGCTGAGTGAACTGGAAACATTTAACCTAAAAAGAGGAGTCTGGTGGGTGGGGAGGACAAGACTTAAAAGGGCTGCCTGACATATAGGGGAGAAGTTAGACTGATTCCATATGGCCACAAAAGACTAGAGTCAAGGGGTACAGGCTTCAAATCCAGAAGAGCTTAACATAGCTGTCCTCAAGCTGAATGGGCACCTAGAGGAGGAATAGTCCTCTTTACTGGAAGGAAATGAGGAATTAAGCATTTATAAAGCACCTACTATCTCAGATGCTTTGCTAATCAATTTACAAATTTTATCTCACTTGATCCTCAGAACAGCCCTGGGAGAGATATGCTATTATTACCCCCATTTCACAGATGAGGAAACTGAGTCAGACAGAGGTGAAGTGACTCACTCAAGGTCACACAACTAGTCAGTATCTGCGGCTGGATTTGAACTCAGGTCTTCATTAAATCACCCAGCCACCTAGGTGGCCTCATTAGAGGTAAGCCTTTAATCAAGGCATGGATGATCACTGGTCAGGCACTTCATAGCAGGTGTTCTTCATCAGGAATGAGCTGCACCGGATAAGCTCTGAAGATCTCGGATTCTCAGCTGCAGATGAATGTCCCATGGAAGTCAGGGAGGAATGAATGGCAGACATAAAAGACCATGAGGATAAATTGTATGGCCAACAAATGTCAAGCCAATGACTTGTTCATTGGCCTCAGCATGAAGGTCACAGAAGTTAGCATACCTCATCCTATCCAACAATATTTGGTTTTCTTGGTCACCTCCGACGAGGTCTTCAATAAACTCCTCAATGATGCTACTTACATCTCAGTTGCACTTAAGATATGAAATTGGTAACTTTCAACATGGCATCAAATACCATATGGCTGAAATTAGAATGGAAGATGCTTTTCCCCAAACACCAGAAATTATTTTCACATCAGCTTTCCCCAAAAAAGCCAATTTCACTTTTTAATGTTTTCAGGATTAAGATTGATACCAGCAATAAAGCAGACCCAATCCTGGAAATAAGCACTCTTACCAGTGAGGAAAACCCCAAGGAAGAAATAGCATCTGCCCTTGGCTTTTACTAGTGACATGTGGGGTGTTTCTATACTGACTTGAGTAATGAAAACATAGACAATCTCCACAGAATAGACCAGGCTTATTACCATAACATGGGACAGAGTGACCTACATAAAATTAGAGTTACAACTAGAAATTCCTACAGATGGGGTTAGGGTTTGGGGTGGGGCTGATCAGAGAGGATAGTGGGAATGGCAAGGGTAAGATGGCAGCATGGAGAAGAGCCCTACTGTACAAGTACATCAGTGCAGTACAAACAAAGAGGACAGTCCAACCATCACTTATCACATCATCCTGGCACAAAATGTGCCAGGAGTCAATGTGACCAGTCCTTTGGAGAAACTCACATGCACCTTCCAGGGGTTGAAGAGGGTAAAATCAGGCCCCAGGGGAGGGACATCATGGTAATGGGTCCTTGGGGGTGATTCTGAGCAAGAAGGCAAGGTCATGCTTCAATTTCTGCACTGCCACTTCCACAATCTCACCTCAAAGCAAAGCCCCAGTGACCCAGCCTTCATTGCAGCTGTGGATAAAATCATTAAAGGCAAAGGCCCAACCCAGAATAACAGAAATTCTTCCTCAACCTAGTGATGTAACTGCAACTGGCCTGGGTCTAAGAAACAATTCCTGCCCCCTTTGAGTCTTTTTCCTTTTCCCAAGAGCTAAGTAGGGACAGGCTGCATTGTTATGCTCCCTGCCCCCAATTCTAAATAGCTAGAAGCTCATGAGGTATTAACCAGTAATTAAAATTTGGCCAAGAATAGCTAAGCAGCTGTCAACTGGACCAAAGCTGCCTCTAACCTGTGGATGGCAGGAGCCAAACAGAGCAGGCTAGAGACAGGAGAGTCAGGAATCAAACAGAAGTTTAATTTGAAAGTGAGGGAAATGGCTTGCCAAGCAAGGAGGCAAAATCAACATATGTGCGCCCCCTTCCCAAATGGGGGAACCCACTAAACCTTGATCGACATCTTTGTGGCTAGACAAAGAGTCAAACAGTGCAGAGCAGCAACAGTAGTGAGTCACAACAGGTTGTCTAGTGACAAAGAGTCTGCTCATAGCAGGGCTTCGTGTCCAGAACTTGTCCGAGCTCAGAGAACGCCTGGTGCCGGTCAAAGCAATACAGTCATTACATGATTGTGCCAGAGGGTGAGATCATCCAGAAGGTGAGCACAAAGGATTGTTGTTATGCCAAGCTCAGGGCACAGCTTGACTGCTGGGCCTTAGCTCTGGAAAATAGGGAGTCTCTTAAAAGGATCTTGATACAGGCAAGCTCCTAATGTAGGCAAGCCTTTTGCTAGAATAATAATGATAATATTAGCACTTATATAGCATTGGTAGCATAGAAGGCCCTTTAGATAGATAGATAGATGTTGTCCAGCAGTTTCAGTTATGTCCAAACACCTCATGACCCCATCTGAGGTTTGCATAGCAAAGATACTACAGTGGTTTGCCATTTCCTTCTCCAGCTCATTTTACAGATGAGGAAACTGAGGCAAACAGGGTGAAGTGACTTGCCCAGGGTCACCCAGCTAGTTAGAGTCTGAGGCCAGATTTGAACTCAGGAAGATGAGTCTTCCTGACTCCACCTAGTGCCATCTAGCTTCAGATAGGTAAATAGATAGACAGATGGACAGACAGGCAGATTAGATGGATGGATGGACAGAGAGATATAGATAGATAGACAGATAGACAGATAGATAGATAGATAGATAGATAGATAGATAGATAGATAGATAGATATCACTATGTTCTTATAATACCCTGTAAGGTGGATGCTCCATTTTACAGACAAGGAAACTGAGTCTGAGAAAGGTTAAGTGACATGTCCAGGATCACAAAGTTTAGTATCCAAGGCAGAATGTAAATTTGTTCCCCTAACTCTAAATCTAACACTCTATCCCCCTATACTACCCAGCTGCCTCTGCCAACTATAATAAGTGGAACATTAAGGATAAAGGACAGAAAATTATGGGTATTTGTCCATCTCTCTGGCTATGGTAAATAGGAGTTATGCTGGTTAAAACAAAAATTCCCAGATCTTTTTCCTCAATAAATCTCAGAATCGGAAGGCGTCTCTTCTAGACCTTACCAGAACAAGAGTGTCTCCTGCCACATACCCAACTGGCCATCCAGCTTCTACTTTAAGACCTTAAATGATGGGAACTCATTCCTTCCAAGGCAGCTCATTCTACTTGTAGATAGCTGTAATTGCTGGAAACAGCTAACATGTCACCATGGCCCTTTTGGGAAGACGATCGACAGAGTTATTTTGTGGAAGCTCTTCATGGGTGGCAGCCCACATCAGACACCATCAGCAGCTGCTTTGAATGGTAATAAGTTCTTCCCTCCTTACTCTAGTATGCTCAGGCTTGGCTGCGACCAGAGGGCTTCACCTTTTATTCAGAAAGAAATCCAAAAGGGAGAGACTGGATTCTAAAATTTGCCTTCAAGGAAACTGTTAAGGAAGGTTAAGTTCTCCTGCCAAAGAAGTGATTATAAATGCATTGGCTGGGTCTCAGAATAAAGTGTCCCCTTGCAGCTGACTTAGACAAGCCACCAAGAGTGTTACTGAATAGCCCAAAGACTCCCATCCATGGGAAACAAAATAAACTTTGTGTCAAATCAGTGACCAGTAATTTAAAAGAGAGAAAATGATGGAAAGGGGATCTTAAAGGAGAACAAAACTTTTTAAGATGAGAGGATTTCTATTCATGTTAGTTATTATCATTAATAACAATAATAATAACTCAGGACCCCAGCCTTTCTTCTTTCTAACATTGGCTGTTAAGCTCCATCTCCCCAATCTTAAACTCGCACCATTGGCCAGACCTCCCAGCAGACATCCCGTGGTGCTTCTCTCAGAGATCTTGCTTGGATGGACAATTGACTGGACCTAGTGTGGTACTTATGTCTTCAAACATGCATAGGAAGAGGAAGAAGGACTTGGTTGTTAGATGTTATTTAGGAAATGTATTCACCATGGACCATAACTACCATCAGAATTTTTGATACCCTGGGCAGGGGGGAGGGGATGTCTATCTGTGTAGAAATCTGACTCATATGCTTTGTATTGTCATCATTGGAAATTTTGTGATTAAAATCAATACTAGACTTTTTTTTTTGTGAGGCAATCAGGGTTAAGTGACTTTCCCAGGGTCACACAACTAGTAAGTTTCAAGTGGCCAAATTTGAACTCGGGTCCTCCCGGCTTTAAGGCAGGAGCTCTATATCCACTGCGCCACCTAGCTGCCCCTCCCTGAATACTAGACTTCTAACAAGGACAGGGCTCACTTGTAAACTTAGCTTACGCTTAGGCATGATGTGACATGGAGGCAATGTGTTAAGGGAGAAAGAATGTTGGCTCTGGAGTCAAAGGATGTGGATTCAAATCCCCCTGCTGATGCTGACTACATCTAGGTGGCCCATTGGATAGAGCCCTGCACCCAGAATGAGGAAGCCTTGGGTGCAAATACAGCCTCAGATACTTATTAGCTGTGTATCTCTGGGCAAGTCACTTAGTCTCTGACTGCCTCAGTTTCCTCATTTCTAAAATGGGGATTATAAAAGCATCTAACACTTTTTGTGAGGATCAAATGAGAGGGGGAGAGAGAAACAGAGAGACAGATGGAGGAGGGAGAGAAAGAAGAGGAGGAGGGGGGAGAGACAGAGACAGAGATGGAGGAGGGAGAGAAAGGAGAGGGGAGAGAGAGAGAGAGAGAGAGAGAGAGAGAGAGAGAGAGAGAGAGAGAGAGAGAGAGAGAGATTTAGAAACAAGTATTCTGAAGCGCAGCTTTTTGTGTGTGTGTGAGGCAATTGGGGGTTAAGTGACTTGCCCAGTCACCCAGCTAGTGAGTGTTATGTGTCTGAGGCCGGATTTGAACTCATCTCCTCCTGACTCCAGGGATGTTGCTTTGTGCACTATGCCACCTAGCTGCCCCTGAAGCCCAGCTTTTGAAGGTCTTCCATGAGCCCCCATTCCAAGGAGCTCCTCTGCCTAGAAGAATGACTTCCAAGGCAGTGAAATGACCACGCACAAGTGGGCCAACCCCCTGTGGAGCAGCCTTGACAGGCTAAAAAAAGGAAGGGCTGGGAAAGAAAGAGCTTCATCACAGAAGGGAAAGAAATGCTAATGATTTCTGATTCCCTGAATGTAAACCAATTTGCATTGGCTTATAATATCAATGAATGCTTAGGGTCTGACACTCCTACATTAACTTCCAGAAAAGGCATTAATTAAGTCCTAATTATACACAACATCAAAACTGAATTTAAAAGAAAATAATAATTAGGACTCACATTCCTAAAGCATTTTAAGGTTTATAAAAGTGTTTTCCTCATCAGATAGCCCTCTGAGGTAGGCATCATTATCCCCATTTTGCTGATAAAGAAACTAAGAATTGAGAACATTAAATGACTGACCCTGGGTCTCCTAGCTAATGTCAGAGCCTGGACTTGAACCCTGGTCTTCTGCTTTGAAGATTGGTACCCTTTCTCCCATGCCCCTCTCAAGGAATTGGGAAGTTACTTTGCCTTTGTGATAATCAATCCCAAAGGCATGTGCCCATCCTTCGTACAAACTGAAAAATGGATTAGGCAAATATTTCACATCAGAACCATTGGTAGTTCAAGGTTGCCATTGCCAAGCAGACGAGGAAGATGGAGGTAGAGTATGGCCAATGCTCCTTCCCCCCATCACTCTAGAAGGGGCTCAGAGGAAACTCTCTTTGCCAATTCTTCAAACACTCAAGAAGATTCCAAGCCAGAAGAGAACTGAGAGATCTGGTTCAGCTCATTTGACAAATGGGGAAACTGAGATCCAATGACATTCACCTCTTCCTCAAGATCACACAATAAATAATAGACTCCAAATTCAAATCCAGCAGCTTTCTAACAGCTTTACCTACTCAGACTCACCCATATTGTTCTTTATATGCTATATATATATATATATATATGCTATATATATATATATACACACACACACATATGTATATATATATATATACATGTGCATATTATAGATATATATGTGTGTGTGTGTGTGTATATATATATATATATATATGCCCATCTCTAGGGCTTAGCATATAGTAGGCACTTAATAAATGCTCATTAATAGAGGAGGTGAATCATAGACTTGGGTATTTTAGTCCTTCTAGTCCAACCTTCCTATTTTAACAATAAGGAAATAGTCCCAGTTCCAGCTCTGGCCTCTTGTCCTCAGAAGACATCTCAACTTTGTCCCAACCTTGGTCTCTAATTTTTTGCTTACCCTTGGATAACCTTTGCCATTGTCTGATTGTCTTCCTCTTCCATGAAGACGCCAAAGTCTTTCCTCATCCACCCCCCAACGTCCTGTACCTCCACTGCTAGTGCCTACTCTCCCATCTCTCATTCCATTATAGGTATCTGTAGTTATTTGGCAGTTTGTAGAACAGAGAAAAGAGGGCTGGGCCTAGAGTCAAGAAGACCCGAGTTCAAATCTGAACTCAGACATTTACTAGCTGTGTGATCCTGGGCAAGCTACTTGACACTGTCTGCCTCAGTTTCTTCATTGGCAAAATGGGGGTAATAATAGTACCTACTTCTCAGGGTCGTTGTGAAGATCAGATAAGATCTGAAAAGCACTTTGAAAATCTTAAAGTATAATATAAAGTAGAAATCATAAAGCAAATATAAATAAAATAAAAATAAATATAAAATAAAGTAAAATATAAATGCTAGTTGTCACTTTATATTTATACTGTACGTACTGATGTACATGTTGTCTCCCTTATTAGAATGTAAGCTTTTTGAAAGTAGAGCTTAAGTCTTTTGGGGGAACTTGTGTCCCCAGTGCCTGGCACACAGTAGGCACTTAATAAATGCTTGTGGATTGAATCTTCATTGATATTGGTGACATAAGGTCATAGATCTGGGGCTACGTTGGACCTACTCCTTTTGCAGAGAAGGAAACTGAGTGTCAAGAAGTTTGAATAATCTGCCCAAAGTCACACAGGTAACAAGGCTTAGAGGTTGACTCTGAACCCAGATCCTGTCTCCAGAGCCGGGCTTCTTTCAGCTGTACCATATTGCCTCCCCAGGGCCATTTTCTCTGCTTGTACTTAGCACCTAATTCTCTAATTAGTGATATCCACACAGCAATGTTTTCTCTAGTTCTAGCCTTGAATGTACCTCTGTGCCTCCAAATGTGGAAATGGAGAATTCTCTGCCTCCCCGCTTTCCCATGGCTTGTGCCTTACTCCCTTTTCAGCCCCTGACATATTTCTTCTCTGCCCCCCTCCCCTTACTGGGTTGGATCAAAGGTCCTCTTACCAAAGAAAAGAAATTGTTTACCAGCCCTCTCCAGCTGCCAGGGACCTTTGCTGTCAGGCAGGCCCACTTTTGACACTGCTTTTTTCTTAAGCATTACACATTAAAACATTCTGAAGACACATACACAGTAGTTTTCCTACATGGTCTGTGATGTTGACACTTGAAAAGCCTTGAGATCTCAGGACAAGTCCCAAGGAGGGTTTTTGGTTTCTATTCCTCCCAAGCCTTTCCCTTCTAAAACTAGCAGATAAATTAGATAAGGCTTCAGTAGTTCAATTTTAATTCAGAAAGAGAAACCTAAGAAATTAGTTCTCAAACTGGAAAGGCCCTCAGAAGCCACATAATCCAATCTCCTGATTTTACAGATGAGAAAACTGAGACCTGTGATGGTTAAGTGACTTAGCCCAAGGTGCTGCTAGTAATAAGTTGTTGGAATTGGCTTTTGGACCCAAATCCTCTAATTATCGAGTCCATGCATTCTAGAAAATAAAAACATGACTTAATTCATAGACTACATTGTAGACTCAATCTGATGCCTCATGGTGATACAGCTATGGCTCTGGGTGTTTGAAGGATTCTCTAGCTAGCAGAATCCAGCAAGTTGTGTCCTACCAAGCTGGAAGGGCTTAGTACTAATGTTGTGATGGCTAAGGACCAGCCCAGCCTATCTCCAAGAGGCATGACACGTGGTTGGTCACAGTGGAGTGAGTTTTAGCCGTAATAATTCTTGAAAACCATTTATAAGGTTTTTAAAGGTTTTGAATAGCAGCAGCTAAAGAGGTTAGCCACATCTATGAAATTATAAACCTTTAAAAAGTATTTAGACCCACATACTTTTTTATTGTTCAGTCATTTCAGTTGTGTCTGAATCTTTGTGACCCCATTTGAGATTTTCTGGGCAGAGATAGTAGAGTGGTCTGCCATTTCCTTCTCCAGCTCATTTTACAGATGAGGAAACTGAGGCACACAGGGTTAAGTGACTTGCCCAGGGTCACATAGCTAGTACATGTCCAAGGATGGATTTGAACCCAGGAAAATGTCTTCCTGATTCCAAGCCTGGCACTCTATCTCACTGTACCACTCAGCTGTCCACCAATTCAACTATCACCTCTATGAAGCTGCCCCACCCACAGAATTTACTTAAGTTTTTATTTTCCAAGCTAAGAACCATGCCATATTTGTAGTATTCATAGAAACAAAAGGCTCAAAATCCTGAATACCTTCTTACTAACTGAAATAATGTTCAGCTTTGACTTAATCTTTTCCTAAAAAAAAAAAAAACAACAAATCTTCTGAGGTTACTCGTGCTACTTTCCCACTGGCCCCTTTGAGTTGCCTTTATTGGCAGCTGCTCATTAGGGTTGAGGTGCTAAATATTTCACTGACAACTTTTGGCTGGGAGCTTTAAATGCCCCCAAATAGGCCTTCTATTATTGTTATTAAAGGCATCTCTTTACCACCTCACCAGCCATCTACTGCCAAGACACGGAGGCTTTCATGTCTCACATTGTGTCTGTTGTCCTCTTAAATAGCTCTGAATTACATATTGGAAGGGAAGCATGTGACATCATTGTATGCTCCCTGGCTATTCCAAATTTTCTCTCTTAGGGTTTACTTTGCCTGTAAGATGATAGAACCAAGTGGCATTTGCATATTGGTGGACTGGGGAAAGAGAAGGGTATGCTTATTCAAAGAAGTCATAACATTATTTCTGCATGGCAACCCCAATCCACCTATTGGCCTCCTAGAAAGTCTGACCCAGGTTCAAGGTACTCCATAGGTCCACATCCATCCCAAACCATAACTCATGGACCCTACCAATGTGTCTACATTGCCTAGACAGGTAAAGGACACAATTAGGTCAAAGGGTAGACAGTAAATGAAATAGTATAGGTAGAGAAGTGATAATAGAATATCTTTCCCTTCCTCCTACCCTATCTATGGGGCACTTTAACACAAATACAGAAACAAATAGTGACATACAAAATACTGGCAGTGAGGCTAATTTCATCTGAGCAGAAAAGAAGCCAGCATTGAGGCCTGGAGGATGCAACATAAACACTCAGAGCCAAGAGACAAGGTCCCAGAGGAGTTGACAAGTTGCCACATTGATAGATGTTTTTAAGTAATGATAGTGAATATACCTAGGATATATGCACAGAAGAGCAAACAAATAGCTATGCACATAGCACGTATGGGGAAAGAAACTCGGTACTTTGGAACTGGCACATTTGTAGGCTCACCAGTGACTTTTGGAGATTCCGTTATACTTCTCTCTTCTGGGTTTGCTTCTGTGGGGCACTGAATCCTGCTGGTCTCCACCATTTTCTCTCTTGCACTGTCCTTGCCTCTGTCATCTACTGGGGCTTAAATGGTGACTTCAGTTGAGGTCCTCCATCTTGTTCATAAGAAGAAAAATGGTCACTGCTCTCTCTCTTTTGGCTGAAGAGTCCAGAGTCTAACCTTGAACTATGTTAGTAAGAAATCCAGTCTCTTGAGACACACAGGAAAAAGGTCTGCCATGCTTTGTCTTCATTAAGAGGGGCATCTTCTGGATCCCAGAGTCTTAGCCTTATGGAAGCCTACTCACGATAATGATAGGGAGGTCTATCAGCTCTCATGTTCTTAGCCTCCAAGGGTAAAGTTCTTTTGGAGCACAAATTAGCTAATCAAATAATTAGAACCTTCTGGAATTTACTAGGTCTTTGATCCCACATTCTCTTCTTCCTAGCATTAGAACTCATATTTTTATTACAAATCTGTGTGTGATACAGCATCAGAAACTCCCCTTTAATTTTTGTGAGTTCCTAATCATTTCAGGATCTGCCTCCCAACAAACCACCAAGAGTTGCCTGGGTACCAGGTGTTGGAGATTTCCTCTGCTCCACCCACCTCCTAAACACCACCCTCTTTCCAATCAATCACCTTCAAAAGAAAGATGAAGGGGGAAAATGGAGCTGCTTTAAGACCTTGCCCCATAATTCAGTTCTCTTTTCCTGGCTTTATTGCAGAAATGTGGCTTGCAAGAAGCTGCCCTTGAAATAAACAAACAAGCAAAACACGAACTAAATGAGATGAACAGGTTTCTACACTAATTCCTGGGAGTAGGGCAATTGTTAATTTTGCCAAATGGAATTTCTTCAGTCTCAAAATTTTGGAAAATTATTCAAATGTTCTTTTTGTCACCAAAAGAAAGATTCTAGGCCCCTCATCTCTTGGAGCTGTTAAGTCCAACTGGAGGAGAGGAAAGACAGGAAACAAATCCCGTGGCAAACAGTACTGGGAGCAAGCCTGATTTCACCTGAGTAGAAGACACCAGAAGTAGAGGGCTGGAGGACCCAACATAGACCCTCAGAAGCAAGGGACAAACCACCTCAGAGGATCTGATAGCTGCCATTTTGGAAGATGAGATATTGTCAAGAAACGTCCAGATGATCGGTTTGGAGTTGAAATTTTCTCATTCATTCATTCAACAATTATTATATTGTTTAGCACTATCCTAGGTGCTGGGTTGTTGTTTTTAATCTAAGTCTATGATTTCATTGTTATAGGGAATTCTCCATGAGGAAGCACCTCTACCCATTCATATTAACAACACCTCTGTGATTTACAATCTTACAGAGTTGCTTGGATAAGTTGAAGAGTTCACCTATGTTCATATAGCCAGAATGTATTAGAAATAAGACTTGAACACAGGTCTTCTGTCTTCAAGTCTAGCATTCTATCTACTACATCAGAGATGTCAAACATGTGGTCTGCTGGCTACATATGGCCTAGAATACTTCCCAAAGCCCCCAGAAAGGGATTAAAATGTAATTGGGAAATATTTAATAAAGTAAATAAAAATACAACATAACATTAATAATGTTAATATGTGGTTTTCTAAGTCAATATGTGAGCAGGGATCTTTGTGTATGATTTAATGATGACCATTTCTACTTGAGTTTGACACCACTGTATGACCTCATTCTATCTCTGGTGTGTTTTGTCCATGCCTACAGAATAAAGGCATTTTGTATTGGCATTGTGTATTTTGTCTCTCTCTTTAGGGTAAGGAATCTTTGTCTTTGTATCTTTGGCACCTGGGAAGGTAGCTGGCATATAATAGTCATTTAATAAATGCTTGCTAATTAATTGACTGAATGCATGGCACTGTAGACTTCTGCTCATTGTCTGGGGAGATATTATGAAACCCAGAGGAAAATCCTCATTGGAGAGTTCATGAGGACCAACAATAATGATGAAGGACTTACATGAAAATTAATAAATGGACATTGAATTGAATCAAATTGAATAGAACTGAACTTACTGTTTCTTATCCTTTTATATATGCTAGCTACAAAACCTGGGATTTCTAAAAAGACTAAGATTGGGGGAGGGAGCTCTGGAAGGAAATGAGGCAATGAGAGATAAGTCAAATAAAACACATCCATTCCCACTTCAAATAGCTCTACAATGACATGGCAGATTTTTGCTAAACTTTTCAAAGAAATTCCCCTCCAGGCTGAAAACATGCATGAGAAATTTTGAGAGAAAGGATCATTTTTTTTCTCTAAAGGTTACAAAGCTTGAATTATAAACTTAAGTCAGTAAGTTAGACATCTAAAGGTTCTAAAAATGGCGTCTCATAATGACAGTGACTTCTCAACTACCACTTCAGTCATGTTAGGAGAAAGCCCTGGAAGTCAATCCTTCTTCCACAGCCAAAAATCAAGGTAACAGAAATCTACCCGATGATTTTGGGTTTTAGCACCAACAATACATTTCCATCAGTCTAATTGATTTTTGTTTGAAGTGTTGTTTTCAGGCTATTACATTCTAGCAGTGAACCTGGCCACACACTCTGAGGAAATATCTGGAAGTGCCACACATTGACCAATACTCCTCAAGTCTGAGGTTACTACTAATAGAACATCAATACCACAGCTTCTCAGAAGAAGCCCATGGTGATCTGGAGCACCTTAAACAACTTAGACGGAAACAAATATTTAAAAATCCGTTGTATTTTTAGAGATAGGGAGGAAAATAAAAGTCTCAAGTCTGGGGCATTTTTTTTGAGGGTAATGTTTCATTTTATTTTGGTGTGTCCAGTTATGAGAAAAATTTAGTAGACTGTTCATCTTTGGTGGTCTTTGTCCTGAATCTAGAATTGTTTTTGTCTGGTTCTTCCCTAAATGGTTCTGGAAAATGTAAACCACACCTGGAATCAGAGGACCTGAATTAAAAATCTCAGCTCTGTAATTACTGCTGCTGCTGCTGCTGCCGCTGCTACTACTACTACTACTACTACTACTACTACTACTACTACTACTACTACTACTACTACTATACTACTTACTACTACCACCACCACCACTACTACTACTACTACTGCAATGGGCAAGCTACTTCACCATTTTGGGTTTCAATTTCATCAATCATAAAGTGCATTTTGGGTGGGGGAGGGTTGGTAACATGTAAGGTCTCTTTCTGTTCTGAATAGATGTTCCTTTGACCCTCTACCCCTAGCACATGCCACTTTGTATTATATTTATCTGTATAAATGTCATATCTCCTGCCCATTGGAATGTAAGCTGCTTTTAGGCTACAACTGTATCATTTTGATCTTTATTTTCCCTCTCTTCAGTTCAGTAGCTGCACATAGTCAGCGCTTACTGGGCATTTTGTTCTTGAAATCATCAAGTCCAACCCCCTCATTCTACATGGGAGGACACTGAGGCATAGAAATTTGCCCAATGTCAAACAGTAGGTAAGTGTCAGAGCCAGAATTTGAACCCAAGTTGTCTCACTCCAAATCCAGGGGGGGGCTTTCAACTGCACCATGCCTGATATATCAGTTAGGGAACGGCTTTTGGTCTTTATATATTTCTGTTATTTGTCTATATATTATGGATATTAGACCTCAGAGATTTTTAGAGATATTTAACACAAATTTTTTGCCAGTCCACTCCTTCCCTTCTTATCACAGTTGCATTTATTTTGTTCATTTAAAACCTTTTCAATTTTATATAATCAAAATTGTTTTCATATCTTTTGCAATGTCTTCTATTTCTTTTGCGTTGTCATCTCCTAAACATAGCTATAAAAGGGCATTGATCTAGTGTCTCTCCTAATTTTTATGATAATATCTTTAATATGCAGGTCACATATCTATTTTGATTTGATGGTAGCATGTGGTGTAAGATATTGGTCTAAACCTAACTTTGGAGAAGTCCAAACCTAACTCCTTTCCAGTTTCCTCAGCATTTCTTGTAACTAGGGAGATGTGTTATAGGTAATTCATATTTTCAAATTTATTGAATACTGGGTTATTAAGTTCAATTATTCCTGATTCTTCCTTATGTAGTCTATCCCATTCATCTACTTTTCTATTTTTTAACTAGTGTCAAAGGATTTTGGTGAAGTCTATTTTATAATGTGGTTTGAGTTCTGGAAGTACTATTCTACCTTCATCCCTACCTTTTTTTCATCATTTTCTTTGATAGTCTAGATCTTAATGTTCATATTCCAACGATGAATGATTTTTAAAAAGTATTTTGTTTAGTCCTACAAAATATCCCTTTGGTAGTTTGGTTTGTATTATGCTAACTCTGTAAGTTAATTTTGATGGTATAGTCATTTTAATTATATTGGCCAAACCAAGCCACAAACATTGAATACCGCTCCAGTTATTGCAGCTATTCTTTATTTCTTTAAAGAGTATTTCATAATTGTACCTAAACAGGTATTGAATGTGCTTAGGCATATTGATTCCCAGATGCTTTATGCATTTTGTTGTTATTTTAAATACTACTTCCATTTCTGACATTGCCCATCTTCTTCATCCATGCTGAACATGCACCATAAAGGGAATTCTCAAGCATGGGCCAGACTAGATGGCCTCAGAGGTCCCTTCCAATTCTAGAATTCTGGGATGCACCTATTCTGCTCTTCTAGTTCAGTTAAAAACCCATTTCTGATTATCCCAGTGGAGACCAACATGCTCAGTGGAGTCTAGCAGCCCACAGTGACTCACAGCCAGTGAGGAAATGTCTGAAGCAATGTCAGGATGATGCATGCCTCTTTCAGACACACTATGGAGATGCTAGAAATATAGCTAATTCAACCTCTTAATCACCTTAACTCACCTGGGGACTTGAAGACTAAAGCTGGGTGAAAGAATGCAAACAGGGGACTCAGGCAGGTGGAGAAAGAAGAGAGGTTTAGCCACAAAGCCTGAAGGCAAGTGGCACCAAGAAATGATGTTAAATACAGAATGTCTGATGTTTCCAAACAGACGTAACTGTAGGAGAACAGGCCAAGCCCAAGCAGGGCTCAAGTGCCAGTTTCTACACCAGACCTTTCCTGATCTCCACCCCCTTCCTCCCCCAGGGCTAGTGCTCCCTCCCCCTCTCAAAATTACTTTGTATTTTTTAACTGTATATGTGTTGTAGCAACCAAGTAGAATAGGAATTCCTTGAGGGACTATATGGTTTTTGTCTCTGTAACTCCTGTAACCTGGCATTGTCCCAAGCACATAATGAGTAATACTCATTTTATGTAAATATCTATGTTATCATACATGCATATATGTAAATATACCTGTATGAAGATATTATATAAATTTATATTATATATGAGATAATATAACACATGATATAATACAATATAATTAATATGATACAGCATAACATGACTGACATAACATATGACAGAGAGACAGAGAGAGATGGAGAAAGAGAAGGAGAGAGAAATCTGGTTAATGAAAACATATGCTGAAACAAGGCAATCTGATAGTGGCATGACTTCGCGGAATCACAGAATCTCCGAGTTAGGAGGGATCTTAGAGGCCATCCTGTATACAAACAAGAACCCCTTCTACCACATACCCACATGCCTTTGCTAAAAAATTTCTAGTGACCCAGAACCCACTATTTCTCATTTGACTTTTGGACAGATCCAATCATTATTAGCAAGTTTTTCCCAACACAAGTTCAAAATCTGTCTCTCTAATGCTTCCACCATTTTTCCCTCTTCTTACCTAGGGGGCCAAATGGAGCAAAACTCACATCTTTTTGGACCAAAAGCCCTTTCTGACCCAGAGAAAGTCAGATGGCCTGTGAGGTCTAAGAAGTGGAAAAGCAAATGATGCCAATCTTGTCGGGGTGAACCAAACTGCTTAAGGACTTTGCCCCGGGTTGGTTAGTTGATTTCCCTCCAGCACCCGTCGTAGCATCTCTTTTTTTCTTCTAGTGTCATGGCCAGCTGTGCTCTAACATTTCAGCAAATTAAAAAGTAATTACCCCAATAATGCATTAGTTGCTGTGTTTAATCACTCTGAAAATGTTCTTGCTTTTTTGCGTTGCTGGAATAATAATGCCCTGCCTTTCTTTAAAGCCTTCCACGTAGAGGATGCTGAACACTCTGCCACCATTGGCTGATAAAGACTGATGCAGCCAATAAAAGGTGGGAGAAAGATGGTCGGGGACAGGAAGTACACCAGAATGCAAGACAGCTTCCTTTCTTGTGACAGCTATAGCTCGTCCTTCATGGGCACTGTACTATACTGGAGCAAGTAAGAAAGGCCCCTTCTAATTCTAACTCCTACGGTCCTAAGATCCCAAAGTGGAGATAACTGAGTCCAACCAGTATTGAGGGAGGTGGTTTCAACGGACGGAATCAGTACTAAAGGCTGACACGTATCTAGAGTTTTAGAATATAAACAGAGATTGTTTCATTCTTGGTACACGTATCCTGTCTGGCAACTGTGCTGTTCAGTCGTTTCAGTCATGTCCAATTCTCTATGACCCTATTGGGGTTTTTTGGCAAAGATACTGAAGTAGTTTGCCATTTCCTTCTCCAGCTCCTTTTGCACATGAGGAAACTGAGGCAAACTGAGTTAAGTGACTTGCCCAGGATCATATAGCTAATAAGTGTTTGAGGCCAAATTTAAACTTAGGTCTTTCTGACTCTAGGTCTGGCACTCTATCTACTGTGTCACCTAGGTGCCCATGCACCACCTACCTGCTCAAGTGCCACTTAGATGTCTGGCCACTTAGATGTCTGGCAACTAGTAAGTGATTAATAAATGCTCATTGATTGATTACACCTTACTCCTTGGAGTCTCCCAATCATCCTAGGAAACTAGTGCTATCTATCATTGCCCCCATTTTAGAGATGAGGAAGCTGAGTCTCAGAAGAAGTGTTTGTTTTGCCTTATTCAACTGAGAAGTGACTGAGGAAGGAATTAAAGTCCATCTTCCTCACTTCAAGGCCATATCCCACTAGGACATATGGCCTCACCATGAATCCACTTACCAAAATTTCATCTTGAGCTAGAGTGCAATTAATTTCAGGATTCAGTAAAAGCCTCGTTTTCTTTTCATTCACAGAGGTGCGCATGGGGCAAACCTGCTTTCATTCCAATTGACCTAATTATGAGCAGGATTCTTTCCTCTGTACAGAGAGAATCCTTATCTGGAGGACTAAGTGAATAATGCAAAGTTGACCCCAAGAGGAGACAGACCTGGGCTGGGTGTCTTCTTCCTCCACCCCCACAAACTATGGAACATTTTGCAAATCTTAAAGCACTATATAAATGTCAGCTGTTATTATCTTATTAATTATTATTATGTATTAATAATAATTATCTGTCTTCTTTTAGGATCTGAGCTTATCTTTTACACTTTCCAGAGAATCCTAGGGAAGAGATGTAACAATCTCTTAAGAATGGGAGCAGCTAAGTGACGCAATGGATAGAGCACTGGCCCTGGAGCCAGGAGGACCTGAGTTAAAAGCCAACCTCAGACATATAACACTCACTAGCTGTGTGACTCTGGGCAAGTCACTTAACCCCAACTGTTTCACCAAAAAAAAAAAAAAGAATGAGAGGCAGTGAATTAGGAAAAGGGATTCCAAGAGAGGGCTGATTAGGAAGAAGAGTGAAAGGAAGATGTTAGAGTGTCAGGAAAATGGAGCTCTTAGTTTGGAATCAAAAGACCTGTTTTTGCCTCTTTTTATATGCCCTGCACTGAGCACAGTGGCTGGCACATAAGGCTTGTCGATTGCCTGACTGGGTTCACTGCCTAGATCCATCAGTTCCTAGCTGTCTGACCTTAAGCAAACCCATCTTTGACCCTCATTATTCTCATCTTTAAAATGGGCATTACGCAAAAATAGATTACTCTCTACTCCCCCATGGTGG
Source organism: Phascolarctos cinereus (assembly GCF_003287225.1). Lineage (NCBI taxonomy): Eukaryota > Metazoa > Chordata > Mammalia > Diprotodontia > Phascolarctidae > Phascolarctos > Phascolarctos cinereus. Next base: position 27,320,167 of record NW_027555514.1, on the reverse strand, counting down.
TTGTGAGATTCAAATAATAGTTGGCATTTGTATAACATCTCTAAGTTTTAAAAATTGGGGTTTTTTTTATCAATTATCTAATTTATTTTTCATAAAAATCCTGAGAAGTAGATACTAGAATTATTTCTATTTTTCAGACGTAGACCAAGACTCAGAAAGGTTAAGTTGCCAGTTGGAAGGTACTTCCGAGCCATCTAATCTAACATGTATTTGACCAGATCCTTCTATAAGATTCTCAATATTTGAAGATATATAGTGACAAGGAGATCACTACCTCTTGAGGTAATAGGTTCCACTTTTGAATAGCTCTAATTCTTAGGAAGTTTTTCCTTATATCATCAATTCTGACTCAATACTATGTAACAAAAGGGAACACAAGTAACTTTGGAAAGAGGAGTTTTAGTTGAAAATGAGGTCAGAGGTGCAGAAGAGGGTTTAGATGAGAATGAGAGAAGAGAAAGCAGAGGCAGTAAGTGTAGACATCATCAGTTCACATATCTTCCCATGTTTCTCCCCTTCATAACCATGATTTCTTAAGACATGGTAATATTTCATTGCATTCATATATCATAATTTCTCTAGTCACTCCCCAATAGATGGTGACCAATTCTATTCATCACTGCATTCTTTTCCCCTTTAGAGACACTGACTCTTGCCCTGGTTTGAGCCTGAGCACTCCTCTAAGCTTATGGTTGCTGTCCTACTTTGGAGGTGGATGCTACTCTAGTGCCCTTCCTTTGTTGCCCCTGTCCCCCTCTCTGTGTTCTCAGTCTCAGGGTGTCTCCTGTTAAGCCATATGGCTTTCCCTTAAGCATGACAAATAAAGGACATATATTGCTTTCAGCGATTAATTGTCTTTGAAAATTTTGAATAACTGACATTAGGAAGAAGGGTTAATTAAGTCTGTTCTGACTGGCCACAGAGGCCAGAATCAGAAGCCATGGGTGGCAGTTACAAAAGGCCTACTGGAGTTTGAGATCACAACATGCTACCCCCCTCGAGCTATGGGAAGTTGGTGGGTTCGCCCTCCATTGGAGGTCTTCAGTAAGAGGCTGTCTGGCTACTTGTTGGCTAAGTTGTAGGGGGGATTCTTTAAGGCTTGGGTTGGACAAGATGGTCTCTGGAGTTTCTTCTTGATCTAAGAGTCCGATACTTACTAGATATGTGGCCATTGACAAGTTACTTGATTTTTTAGCGTCAGTTTTCTTATCCTAAAAATGAAAATAATGATACCTTTAAAGAGTCTGAAATTTTGTGACTGGTTCATCTAATTTTCAAAGCCTCTTTACATTCCACAAACTGACTCCAAGAGCACAGCCCGAGAACAAAGACACAAAGATGAAAAAAGAACATGGTTTCTCTCCACAGCCAGTTATCTGCTAGGAAAGACAAGATGTGCACCCCAATAATACTGTCATTAATATGAGTTTGGCTGTGATGAAGTGCATGGGAGGGGTCAAAGAGAGTGACAGAAGAGATCTGAGGACAGAGGGATCATTTCTAACTGGGTATGAGTAAGGAAAGCTTCTTGGAGGAGGCAGTACCAGAGCTGGGCCTTGAAGGAAAGGGAAGTTGAGCTACCTTCCCAACCCTACTCCTAACTTGTTCTGTGACTTGGAATAAAGTATTTCCTTTCCCTTTGACATTCTTAATGTTGTTCCTAGCCTACTCTCCACTGGAAAATGAAATTAAAATTGAAAGTGCCAATAATGGTCCCAGAGAACAAATAAAGAAATGCACATTTCTCTCTTCTCTGCAGAGAAGTGGGGTACTCTAGGGTCAAGTGAGGCCTACATTGGTGCATGCAGTCACTGGATCAGGTGTTTTTCCTGATCTGTGATAGAACAGAGCTCAATTGGGTAGGGGAAGTATTCCACAAATAATTATTATTTTTTTAAAAGTCAAAAATAAAAATTATTTTAAAGAAAAACAGAATCTAATCACTTTTTTTCTCCCCTCACTTTCATTGATCTCCTTTCCTAGTTATTTGTACTCTCTCCCTCTACTAATTACTATGTCCTTTGGCTGCCATAATGGATACTGTACTAGTCTTGGAATCAGAAAAACCTGAGTTTCTAGACTGCTTCAGACTGTAAAATGGGCCTAATAATGACACCTACCTTACAGGGTTATTTAAGGGAACATAGATTTAGAGCTGGGAGGGACCTTGGAAGGTCATTCTCCAGTCTCTTCACTCTACACCTGTGAAAACTGAGGCATAGAGAGCTTATGTGACCACCCTGAGGTCACACAGCAAGGAAGCATCTGAGGCAGGATTTGAACCTACGTGTTTTTAACTTCAAGTTCAGTGACCTATCCATTATCCCATGCTGCTTTTAATCAGAAGATTCGAGTAAGATATTATATATAAAACAAAGTGCTATATATCAACCTCACTTTTATCACCACCATCATCATCATCATTATGTAAGTTCCTTGAGGGAAGAAACTGTTTAGTTTCTCTCTTTGTATCGCCATAGGGCCCGGCACATAAGTAGGTATTTAATAAATGTTGATCTGAACACTTGTTTTATTACCTGGTCTTTTGGATTATTAGAGGAAGGAGGAAAGACGACCAACTTTTGTTAGGCACATACCACGTGCCAGGCACTGTTCTAAGTGCTTTACAAAATGATCTCATTTGATTAAGCAAGTGAAATTGCTACATGCTCAAATGCTCATGTTGTCTCATCTATGGCATCTCTACCCTTCCCTTCTCAAAAAACCTGCCTCCTTTGGTTTTCTCAGTGCCTACTGCAAACATTGAAAGTGGAGGAAATGCTCTATGTCCACCGTACTATCTTCTCCCTTTTGCTTCCTTTCCTGTTCTCATTTATGTTCCATTTTCAACCACATCCCATCTACAATATATTCTGTCACTTCTGAACTGTCATTCTTACCCATGATTCATTTTTTGCATGTTTTGTCATTCCCAGTTTTGCAATTTCAAAAAACCCCAGAGAAATATTCCAGGTGATAAAAAAAAGATCTCCATGATAACAGAAATGGATCTTGTCTTCTTCCAACAAGATACATCACAGGCTGCAAATTTCCCCATAGTTCATCTGGAAACAAAAGCTAACCACAAGTGAAAGGTATCCAGTACACATTCATTCTCATTAAGCAGTCCCACATCCCACAAACAATTTTCCCAGCTAGTGGTGTGCCAGATACTTGTAGGACAGAGAAGCTTCCACTGATAAGGAGATGGGGGTTAAGAGCAGAGGATGTTACATGGTCCATGCCAGATCTAGGAGAATCCAATTCATTTCTACAAACATTCATACTATGTGACACGAACTGTGCTCCATGTTGGTGGTAGGATGACAGAAACAAACAGCACCTGCCCTCATTCTACTGAAGAAAATACAGTATCAAATGGGATAATATATGTAAAGCACTTTTAAACCTAAGCATACTATACAAATGGGTGCTAGTGATAATGAGGATGAGGATAACGCTATTTTTTTAAATTTAGCACCTACTGAATACCTAAACAGACATAACCAGATGGCCAGAATTATACACCAGAAATTCACTATCCTTTATAAAATGAGATAGCAGATTAACATACTATCTGTACAGATTCCAAAATATTCTTGAGATTTCAATATATAGGCTGTTCTGGGATGAGGACAGCATTACAGACAGAACTTTTACAACCACAATCATCCAGACACGTCACTGCTGCATAACAATTGAGGGGCCATGTTTTAAATAGGAATTGGCAGTTTAGTACTAGAGCTAGCTTGAACTAGCTCATGAAAGCTGATTGTTAAAATTTCAGTGTGAGTATTTACTTTTCAAAAAGCAGCACATGCTACAAATTAGGGTTTGATTTATTGTTTTATTGATTGTCTGAACTTAAGAAGGTGATAGAAAAAATGTTAATAGTGCAGATTACACTTTAAAGTATAGTAAAGTCAAGTGTACTTTTTTTTTGTCAGAGAGCTAGTTGTTAAACATTTATCAAAACATCCCTTGGAATTTCCATAACAAATACTTCTGGGAATTTTCCAAGGTTCATGGAATGAAAAGCTTTCAAAATATAAGACTTAGCAGAAGAAATTCAAACCATGTGAGAATAGGATAAAGTACAGAGCCTAGCCATCTTATCTGCCACTGGTGCTGTTGTAAGCATGCTTTCAACTAGACCACAGATGAGTTTATATACAACACTTTTATCCAACTGCAAAAAGCACTCATTATGTCCACCTTGTAAGAGTTTTCATAATGCTAAATACAAAATGATAATAGCAGATAACAATTTGTCTCAGGGCTGTTTCTCTGAACATCATCAAAAAAGATAAGAATGAGATTCAGCACTTAGCAGAATGCCTGGCAAATAGGAGTCACTTAATGTTGATTGATTGATTGATAATAATAGCAATTACAACAATAAAAAATGTAGAGTAATTTCAAGAGGATTTTAATCTTAATAACTGGGGAGGGTCCCGAAAATTCCCAAGAAGGGAACTCCTGAGTCGTGATTTGAAGCTACGGATTCACCTGGTAGAAGCGAAGAGGGAGAGCCTTCTGGGCATGACAGAGTCTAGAGACAGAATGTGGGGAACAGATAGCAGTACAATTTGACTATTAAAAGTGCATGAGGGACAGCTAGGTGGTGCAATGGATAAAGCATCCGCTCTGGAGTCAGGAGGCCCTCAGTTCAAATCCGGCCTCAGACACTTGACACTTACTAGCTGTGTGACCCTGGGCAAGTCACTTAAGCTCGATTACCTCGCCAAAACCAAAAAAGTTCATGAAAGGGAACATCGTGGGCAGGAAAGGCAGACAGGAGCCAGATTGTGATCGGTTTATGCATCCTGAAATCGTCACCAAGCATTTATTAAGTGCCTACTTTGTGCCAGACTGGACAACTAGATGGATAGAGTGCTGGGCTCCTCTTCCTGAGTTCAAATCTGTCCTCGGACACTTACTAGCTGTGTGACCCTGGGCAAGTCATTTAAGCCTGCCTGCCTCAGTTTCCTCATCTGTAAAATGAGCTGGAGAAAGAAATGGCAAACCACGACAGTATCTTTGCCAAGAAAATTGCAAAAGCGCTCTCAAAGAGTTGGACATAACTGAGCAACAGCATGTTCCAGGCACTGGCTAAGTGCTGCATGTACAAAAAGAAAAAAAAAAAGGCAAAAATAGTCCCTGCCTCAAGGACATCACCATCCAATGGGAAACATAATATGCAATCAACAATGTATAAACAAGCTATAGACAGGATAAAATGTGGATAATCTAAGAGGGAAGGCACTGCCCCCCAGCGCACCCCCCAATCATACCCCTGCTCACGAGAGGGTGAACATGTTATCCCCCGACAAATTGTTTCTATTTATGATAGTGATAGGAACATTATAAAGATCGTACGTGTTCATGAACACGTCCAACTGCAGTTGTAAAATGATTACGCTTCACCTGCTCCCAAGTCAGAGATCACAGAACAAGCATCCCTCCTCTCGCTCCGTCCCTTCCAGGGTGCTGGCTCCCCTGCCCAGGAAATTAGACTCAGAAGGTACCTTAGAAGAAGTTCGTCTGAGCCCCTCATTTTATGGAGGAGGAAACTGATTCTTGGATGGGCTAAGTCATTCACCCAAGGTGACGCAGGTAGCAATTAAAAGAAACAAAATTCAAGACTGCGAACACAACGTCTCTCCACTGCACCGTGCCCTTGCCCCTGACTCTTCCTTGAATCCAGAAGTTAGACTGTAAGCTCCTGGAGGGCAGGGACTCTCTTTTGCCTCTTTTTCTATCCTCAGCCCTTAGTACCGTGCCTGGAACAGAGTAGGTGCTTAATAAATATTTAGTGACTGGCTGACCATTCCAGGGTCATTACGATAGGAAAGAGAAGAGCGTACAGCTGTCGAGGTGACCTTTATCTCACTTATCCCCCCGGTGGATTTCCAAGGAGTTCCTTCTCCTCTCAGTGGAAGAGTTAGGACTGGAATGCAGGTCTCTAGGCTCCCAGTGCAGCGCTCTTTCCAAAAGGCTACGTTACTCCCCTGCATACCACATCTTAGCTCCAGGGCAGTTGAAATCAGCACTGTAATATCTCTGTCCCAATTCCAGTTTCAGCGTGGGACATGGGAGTTACCAGAGATCAGGAGGAAGGAACGTTGGACGTGAGGAAGGGTCAGTCCGGAGCAAATGGAGCCCGCTACTAAGTATTCAGAGAGACTCATCCAATGAAATTGTTTGTTTTTAAGATTATCACCTCTTCCCAAACCCTTCCTTCGCTGGCTTATGCCCAGGTGAGGACATGTCAGACGGCAGCAGCAGCCCAACAAAGACTTCTAGGGCAATGGGAAATGGTTTCAATCTGTTCCTATTTGTCCCATATCCCTTCTCATTTCATCCAGGTTTTAGCCTGTGGGTTCCAGCCCATTGCCTGGCTACAATACAGTCCGGGGACCCCCTACATGGTCTAGCTGAGTCATGGGGGCCCAGGAGATAACAAGGCAAAGCTGTGGTCTCCTCAGTCACCATATGGGATTTAACAATGATGGATGCCCAGGAAAAAAACACCTCAGTTCCTGCTTTAAGCACAAAGCACTCAGGTTCAGTTCACTGTAGCAGGAAGACCTTTTGATTAATCTGTGCTTAACCAGAAATATTGACAGTATAATCTGTCAGCCTCATTTCCCACCCAGGAGAGCTGCATAGCCCTAACATCAGTAGCAAGACCTGCAAACAGCAATTCATCCCAAGGTGGTCACACTTCCCCAAAGAAGAGGGGGGCTCTCCAATCAATGCCTCTCTCCCCCACCTGGAGTCCATTATGTCATATTGAAATGGAAATTTTTCATTTTGATTTTCCGCACCGCTTGTAATAGCGAACAGTGGATGCAATCAGACTAGATATTCCCTCAAACAAGGATATTTCACCGACTAATTAGCTTCATTGTGGTCCCGGGGTACATAAAGGAAAAACCTTAATGATGATCATTTAAACTTCCCTTTGTCTCATTTACTTTTAATTATCAAGGACCTCTACTTTTCTCATCACACACAGCTGGTTATCACAGGCCAAGAGTAGGCATAGAATGAATTATAGAAATTGGGAATCTTGGTTCACCTCACTGGCTCTTCAATCACCTGCCCCCCTGGTTCTCCCCATCCTAAATTAGACAATTTATTACCCATAATTATCTCCTTCTACTAATAAAGCAATCTAAATACTAGTTAGACTACTATTTGGTTCAACTTAATAATCATTTTTAAGTACCTCCCACATGCCAGATATTATGCTAGGCATGAGAAGTATGAAGATAAAAATGGAAACAGTCTCTGCCATCAGGAAGGTCACACTCTACCCAGAAGAAATAATGACACATACAATTCCAGTTTCCTGTCCCTCAGTTGACTCCCTCCTCACAGAGAAAGGTAGACATTTGGCAACAGGAATTGGCAGAGAGGAGAAAGGTACAGCAGTCAAGGTCAAAGACAAGCTAGCCAGGTGGCATGATGGGAACCCCCAGAACTAGCTGCTATGTCCATTCACCCTGATCCTCAATTGAGTAGACAAGATCAGAAGAGGTCAAAGGGTCTTCTGGGTAATGGATATCTGGGACCAGCAAAAGTACCAAGCCTCGTGATGACAATTTGCCCCACTACCAGCGTGTCACACTACAGGCTGACCTGAGGTCCCTCGCCTCGGGCATCTGCACCCTTCATCTGATTCATTTAAAAGGATGAGCTGAACATTCTATGGACATGGTGTTGCTTATTCTCCTTTTTACATTTTCTCATGCATTGTTTTCTTCTTCTTATGAACCTTATATTTGTTAAAAGTAAAAACAATTGTATGTAGCATCCAAGCATGTGTGTCTGGTTCTGTGAAGAATCAATTCCCATATCCCAAGAATTCACTGAGATTGAGTAAGTTTAAGGAGGTAGGGTTACCTTAGTGTGTGGTGGCTCAAAACTGATCTCTGCTTGAGTAAATGCAGCAATCCACGCGCCAATGACAATATACAATGCAGACAGACAACAATGCGAATGAAGACAACACTAAGTTTAGAAAGCCAGATTAACTATGTTGATCAGTCTTAATCCCAGACAACAGATGATGATGGTTGCCACTCCTCCGGATAGGTAAGGGACAACCAGAACAGAACGCTGAATTCAATGTTGGTTGTAGCGATGGGGTCAGCTGGTTTGATTTAACTGTTTTTCTTTGGTGAAAGGGAGGGTTCAGTGAGATACTGGGCAATGTCTGTTACACAAAAGTAAACAGTACCAATTTACTCTTTGGAGAAAAAAGTCCCCTCCCCATTTTACTCATGAAGAATCCCATTCTTTACTTTGATGGTACATTAATAATATCAGTAAGATCCTGGCAGCCTTTCTGTAATGGATTTTCTCTTTCCCCAACCTCACTCCAAGTCTTCAATTCAGTTCATGTAAATGTCAAAATCCCCAGCAGGCAATAGGTCAAATGAGACCTTTTAGATAAGAGAGAACAAGAAAAGGGAATAGATGTATGGATGATTCAAGCAGGTTCATCAAAGGACTGTGATTGCTGGAAGCCAGGAAGGAAGGAATGAGAAAATATATGAATGGCCAATCAAGTCATGTTTTGACCTTGCACCTAGTATAGTTCAATATTCCTTGGTGTCTCTTTTATACCCAGTCACCTCTTAAAATCATTTAAGCCAGGACCTCCCAGGTCCAGAAGAGATCTAATCTATGGTAGATCCCATACTTGCTCCATAGCACCCCACTTCAGACTGTTAGGTGTTAATTTATTAAATGCCCCTCTAACTCTTTTTTATTTGTCTTGGAATAAAAGGCTCATTTCCTGAGCAGGGAATCCATCAATCCCCTTTTTAGACAATAAACTTGTGATAGAGTTATTTCTGTTCTGAATTCCCATTGGCTCCTTTTGGGTCAGTGAATAAGAATCTATTCATCAACACTATTAGTTAGTGCCACTCTTTAAAAAAGAAAAACAATTAATCTCTCCCCACACAAACAGTAGATGTTTTATAGAGAATTAATCTACCCAGAGTATTCCTCTTTTAAGGCATTACTAAATGTTCCAATACCACTGACGTTATATCACCAGCAGAGGTCCAGACCAGAGGTGTCAAACACGCTAATCATTGCAGTTACATGCAGTGGCAACACTTCCCAGTGCCATTAAACCAGATACTGTAGAACATAGATAATGTTAATGTGTGATTTTCTTAGTCAACATGCAGCCTGCAGGGATCCATATGAATGGTTTAGTAGACCCCATTTCCACTTGGGTTTGACATTGCTGGTCTAACCCATTCAACACTGAGTGGTGTCAGGGAGACCCCAAAGAGGTGGCAGATAAATGGTAGTCATCACTAAAAGTCACGGCACAGCCAAAAACTTCAACTGGTAGTTGAAAGAGACATAAAGAATAAGACTTTAGTAGGCTGTAAGCTCCATGAGGGCAGGGACAGAGTTCAAACTTTCTTTCCTCAGTGTTTAGCACAGTGCTCTGCACACAGTGGATATTTAATAGAATGCCAGTTCTCTGAGCCCAGGGACCATTTCATCTTTGTATCTTGACCACCACAATACCTTGCAAACAACTGATACTGAATAAATATTTGAGAATTAATTACATTGAATTAGAAGTGAGGTCAAATCCCTGACTTTCCAGAGACTGGGGATCCAGTGGAAATAGGTCTAAATTTGAAGCCAGAAGATATTGATTCGAGTCCTGACTCTGTTATCTACTTCTATGTGACTATGGAAAAGTCATTTACCCTCTGTAAAATAGAAGACTGTACTATGGGATCTCTGAGGTCCCTTCTGCTCTGAGCCTATGCTCCAAATTTTATACACGTTCTCTTTCCTCTCTAGTGGCATCACCTTCCAGTTCCTTGGGTCTCCACTGTCCACAAACTTCCAACACCCTTAAAATCTACTGTTGAATCTTCTATATACAATAAAATAAATGTAGCAGTCATGGCTTGGAGGAGAAGTCCCAAGAATGTCATTTCCCATATACTTAATAGCAGAGAAGTTAATTTGCTGAGAGAAATTGTCAGGGCTGTATTTCCCATGAGATTGTATGCATGGGTGCAAAGTAATTATATTATTAGGCAAGGACTCTGTTTGGTGTAAGAGTTGTCTGAGAGGTGATAAGTTTAAAAAAATAGAGGTGGTATGACAGACGGAGTCAGATAGAGCTGCATGGGTCAGTGCTGTTTAACATTATTATCAGCGACTTAGGAAAAGGCATTGATGGTGTGCTCATCAAATTTGCCACTGACTGAGATAGCTAACTAACACATTGGATGACACTCAAGAGCTTTGGCCTGAATCTAATAAGACAAAATTGCATGGAGAGAAATACAACGTCTTACACTTAGTTACCAAAAGAAAATCAACTGTATAATTGCATGATGCCGGAGGCTTGGTGAGATAGCAGTTGTTCTAAGAAGAGACCTGGATGTTTTAGTAGACTGCAAGCTGAGTAGGAGTGAACAGTGTGATGTGGCAGCCAAAAAAAACCTAATGGAAACTTGAGATGCTTTGAGAGGTGCCATTTCCAGGAATAGGAAGGGGATCATTCCACAATACTCTTCCTGTTAGAATTCATCTGGAGTATTGTGTTCCTCCCTGGGCACTGTGGCTTAAGGAGGACATTGTTAAGTTAGAGAGAGTCAAGATATGAGGTAACGTAGGCCTTGAATCTATGTCATATGAGGTTGAAGGGACTGGGCAAGTTTACCTTGGAAAAGAGAAGACTGGGTGTATTGGGGTGAGGAGAGAGCATGAAGTCCATCTTCAAGTACTTGAGGGTTGTCATGTAGAGCACGGACATGTAGACTTGTTCTGCGTGGACCAAGATGGCAGAACCAGGAGTCACAGATAGAGACTACAACGCGCATCCCCTTTTCAGAACCAATAGCAGGAAAAACTTGCTATCAATTTGAGCTGCCCAGTTGGAATTGGCTACCTCCAGAGGTGATAGATTCCCCCACCCCTCCTTAGAGGTCTATGAACAATGGTCAGAATGCCACTTGTCAAGAATGGTATAGTGGGAATTATTTTCATGTATGGCCTGGGTTTGGTGGCCACTGATGTCTTTTCAGCCTCTCAAATTCCACAAATAATTGAACTGTCCAACAGATGGGATGGACAGCTTTGACAGGTAGTGATCTTCTCATGCCCAGTGGTGATCAAGTAGAGACGCGATGACCACTTGCCAATGATGCTACGACGGGGATTCATGCTTCAGGCTGGGCTTGACCTTGATGATCTCTGAAGTCCCTTTGAACTGACAAATTCTATAATTCTGCTTGCTGAATTCTGTCTGAATTCTGCTATCTTAGCTACCTTGGAATGATGGGCAGACCCCTTTCCACTAAATGAATGTCAAAGCAGGGGGAGGGAGACATGCATCTGGCTTTGGACAGACCCATCTGTATACAGCCTTGACAGCAAATTCTCTTTCCAAGGTTTCATACTGATTTTTTTGGATCTTTAAACTGCTCTTTTTCCCAGGGGAGATCATTTGAACTTTAAATCAAGCTGTGGTGAATGAGTAAACTAAAACTCAGCTTGGATTGTCTTCTTGGCCTCTCTCATTACTACGAATGTTCACCACTGCTGTGGTGACACATGCATTTGTGAAAATGGATTGTCAAGAAAAACAAATAAATGGAAGACTCTGGGCCTGAAGGCTCTGACAAGAACTATCTCCTCTTTCTCCTCCAGGCAGCTTCAAAAATGATAAGAAAGCCCAGGAGGAAGACTCCTGGGGGCAGAGTCTGCAAAATCATATTTAAAAGCATCCTGTCCTTGCAGGTGGCCTCCCCTTGATGTCTATAGCAGCTCTCTCTATTTCTGATTCCCTTTGGCCTTGTCACATGCCCAGGTCCCCTTCTGCCCTCTTTCTTCCCCTTTCTGCCCTCCTCCCCACCTCCACCATCCTTTGCGTACAATTACTTGCTTTAAATAACAAGCATCGATATTGAATTGGTACTGTTTAGCCATAAAAGAGCAGGACATAATTGGCACTGAATCTCCCACAGGATTCAATAACTGAAAGGAAAAAGAAATCACATGGCCTGCATGGGGGCCTATTTGCAAGCCTGTGGCTTCATTTCCTCTTTAGCATTCAACCTCCGTTGAAGTGTTCCCTATCACACCAGACCCAGTCTTCCTCATCATGTGTAAAAATGGCAAGAGGAAATTGTCTGCCCAAGTCCAGGAACCTAATCCTTTCATTTATCTAAATTCCACTGACAAGAGAACAAAACACCTCCAAGAAATGTTCATAGCGCTGCAAACGGGGGAGGAGAGGAGCAGAGATGCTGTTGTGACTAAATCAGAGAATCAGTCGGGGATTTTAAAGATGGTACTGTTCCTAATAACCATGAGTTTAGAGTCACAGAATCTCCATGACAGCTGGGAAGTAATGGCCTACTAGTGCCTCCTATCACTAAAGGGCAGTCCTCTCCACAGCATCCCTGATTGGTGGTCCTCCAACCACCACTTGGACACTTCCAGTTTAACAGCACCCAGATTGTCCCTCAAGGCAGACCATTCTATTTTAGGACAGCACTGATTATTGGGAAATGTTTCCATATTTCCAGACAAAGCCATCTTCTCTGCAATCTCCACCTCGTTTTTCTTAGGTGCCTAGAGGCTACTGCATGGCATAGTGGATAGAGCACTAGGTTAGGAGTCAAGAAGACCTGAGTTCAAATCCAGCTTCAGACATTTACTAGCTTGTGATCCCGGGCAAGTCATTTAAACTCTGTTTGCCTTGGTTTCCCTGCTGTAAATAAGGATAATAACAGCATTTACCTCACAGGATTGTTGTGAGTGTCAAATGAGATAATATTTGCAAAGCGCTTAGCACAGTGCCTCACACGTAGTAAGTAATATATAAATGCTTATTTCCCTCCTCCTTCCTAGGTCTGGGGCCAAGAAAACCAAGACAGAACCTTCATCCACATTACAGCCAATCAAATGTTTGAAAATTGTGACACTGTCTTAGTAGCATCTTCTTCAAGTTCATTATTACCGGGTCATTCAACTGATCCTCTTATGCCATACCTCTCTAGTCTTCTCATCTTTCTGATAACCTTCCTCTGGGTGGTATCCTTTTTCTTAATGTTCTTCCTAAAATGAGATACCCTGAACCAAATGTGAGCTGATTAGAGTAGTAGGGCCACTCTTTGTGACTCCATTGGGATTTTCTTAGCAAAGATCCTGGAGGGTTTGCCATTTCCTTCTCCAGCTCATTTTACAGATGAGGAAACTGAGGCAAACAGGGTGAAGTGACTTGCCCAGGGTCACACAGCTAAGAAGTGTCTGAGGCCAGATTTGAACTCAGGAAGATGAGTCTTCCTGACTCCAGGTCAAGCATTTTGTCCACTGCACCACCTAGCTGCCCTGATTGGAGTAGAGTATATTGGAAATATCTGGTCTTTTGTTCTACAGCCACTTAAAGTAACCCAAGTTTACATTAGCATTTTTGGTCACTATGCCACACCATCATATTAAGCTTACAAGCTTCTAAAATCCTCAGATTTTTTTTTTTTACTATGGTACTGCTCTTCAAATATGCCTCCTACTCTCTCTTTAGGCAGGCTTTCTCTGCTTAAGATTCACTCCCCTGTGCCTGAGTACTACTGGAAACTTGCCTGTTCTTTTCAGGAATCTTCCACACCTGAAAACGTCTCCATCCCATACCTGTGCAATTGGTCAAACCCCAGAAGCTCCCTGCCTGTGACATCAAAGTTAGGAAACCAGTCACATGTGCCTGACCATGACCCACTCCTTGTAAAACACCTGGTCCTGGGGATCTGCATTATTGAGCATGAAGCATCCTCCAGTTGCCCCACTTAGATTGTTCTAGCACTTGAACTTGGGGCTGTCAATTGCTACTCTGCTTATATGGAACTCTTGTCACCATCATATTAGGGTCACATTAGAAATGTCAGAGGTGGGATTTGAACCAGGTCTTCCAACTCCAAATTAGATGTTCAGTTCATGCTGGAGGGAAATGAATCAATCTCTCTTTCTCATCACCTATGCTTCTATTACTCATTAAAGTCAGAGATGATTGAGGGGGGAAAGGCTTTGACTCATTATGGTAGAGTTATCTGTTGCTCTGCAAATATAATATCAACTTTGTGGTATCCATTTGTGGATCAAGGATGATTGCTTAATATTTTGAGGACCTATGATTTTGTGCATGTGGGTATCCCCTCCACCAATGTACATTGCAACTTCTCTACCACCTCTTAGAAATTTCCAAGAGTTGCTGTATTTCAAAAAATTCTTTACCTTATGGCTAATCTGGTAACGATACTCCAAACTTAGGTCTTTGGACAATACATGCAGTCCAACAATTGGCCTGTACTAACCACTCCAGCTGGTATGCTTCACTGGAACAGCCCTCAAGGACTTGTGATGAGGCATTGGAATACAGCTTCAGTGGAGGGCCAGACATAGAGGGCTGAAAAGAAAGCTGGATGAAGATATGGTACCTTAGAATTTCCTACATCTCAGCTCATTTCAGCTGAAATGGTACGTTGATTAGCTGTTGAGATTACTGTGAATCTTGGTCACATAATATCTCAGTTAGTAAAAGATGAATTTTTGGTACTTCAGGATAGTAAGCTTCTCGTCATACAAATGTATCACACAACTCAATTTTTTCCGAAACAGGAAGGTCCCATGGTTCCTGCACAGCTAGCAGGTTACCTGGCTCGATTAAAGCTGGGTCTTTTGGAATCAGATGACCTAGATTTGGATCCCACCTCTTCCACTTACTGCCTGTGGGACTTTGGGCAAGTCCCAACTTCTACTCAGTTTCTTATGAGAAAAATGAATTAATTGGCCTTTGGAGTCTGTCCAAGTACTAAAGCTAGGATCACATGTCCTTAGGTCTCAGACCTAAATTTCATACAAATTTCTGACAGAAAACATTGCCTTATGGAAAGACTATCACACACTAATAGACTCTTATGCCACAAAATTATGTATTAATAGAGTATTTTATAATAATTTATAATAATATAATTTTACAATATGGTCAATAGAATAAGAGCTCTCTCCATTTTATATTGCATCCCCAGCCTAACATAGTAGATAATACGTAGTAGGATATAGATCTAGATATATACAGACACGCATATGTGTATGTGTGTGTGTATACACACACACACATATATATATACATATACATATACATATATACACACACACACATATATATATATACATATACATATATATATACACACACATAACATACCTGTACACACACACACACATATATATATATACATATACATATATACACACACACACACACACATATATATACACATATACATACACACACACACACACACACACACACATATATATATATATACATATACATATACATATATATACACACACACACACATAACATACCTGTATATACACACACAAATGCTTGTTGAGTGACTGGGAATATAAAATACTCTACAAAAAGGCTACAAAATATCTTTACGTTATCTGACTCGCTCTTAAGTCTCTATTATCATTATTATTCCCATGATAACATATAGTCAAATTTCAAGATATCAAATTGAAAGGTACTATAGCATAGTGAAAAGAAAGCTAGAGTCAAGAGACCTGGGTTTTAAAAATACAATCTCACATTCATCTGGTACTTCAAGTTTTGCAAAGCAATTTCCTCAACAGCCCTTTTTGTGAGGTTTTAGTATCTCCATTCTGCAGATGAGAAAACTGAGGGTGGTAAAAGCCTAAGGCAGGATCTGAAACCAAGGTTCCTGCCTTTATACCTGACATTTTAGCATCACTCCACCCTGCCTCTAATGGGTTTCTCATTGAGGTAATAGCTGTGTGACCGACCTCTCTAAGGTCTTCTCCAAGTCCAAAATTTGATAATTCAATATTTCCAAAGTCTCAAAACTAGTTAGTAGGAAAACCTGAATTAGAACTCAGTTCCTAATACTCTGATTGGCTACATGGTTTCCTTCATTCTTCCATCTCTGGTGGCAGATATGTATTCTTAAAGTAACAGCTAACCAGGGGTGGGCATGATATAATTTTAGGATGCTTTGGAATGCAACAGGTTGGGAATTGGTGATGCATAATTTGGGAAGAAAGTTTTCAAAGGATAATTCAGCAAAGATGAAACCAACAAAACAATAAGAATAATATGAAAATTGTTTTTTTTTCTGGCTAATATGTTCCTGCTGGGTATTCCCCCCCGGCCTGCATTTTCCGTATATCTAGGACCCAAAGAAAAACAGAGCACTGGAACCACTCTGAGAGTATACTTTCCAGCATTCACCGCGAAGGGGAAGCTGCCATGGATTGCACTCTGGTCCTACTCTGGCAAGATGTTTAAAAGAGACAGACAAGGGTTTCTGTCACACACGCTTTCTTATACTCACTCTTGCTCTGTCTTCCTGCCCAAGGGCAATGACTTCACATCAGTAAGAGACAGCAAGCACCTTGGAGGTTCCCTGAGGTCAGCCCAAATAGCCAGAGTTACCTGGAAGATGGCCACCTGCTGAGTTACACCTGCTGAAGGAGCAGCAAGAATTCAGGAGGTGATTGAAGTGATCGGGGTTTCCACTTTGGGCCTTTGAGACTGAGAATATACAGGAAAAGATCTTCGGGTTCTTCATCTGTCCTTACTGTTCTTACTTGACCTGTTCAAGGGACAAGAAACAGAAGGGAGGATGGTGGATTAGACAGTGAGATGCTGCCACCAGATGTCTGTGGCCCCTCGAGCAGCTTCAAATTTTAATGATGTTATGTTTTACTTTAAATTTCCTATTAGTAAGTTATATCTAGTTTAAATAGGAAGTGAGTAAACTTTGGGGATTAGAGGAAAGGGTATACTGAGAAGGGAAACAAAATTAGGGCCTTCAAGTAGATGGGAGCTAGAACTACTATAACAAGTCGTGATTTTGAGGGAACCGAGTCTTGCCCCAAGAGTGGAACAGACTACAAGCCTCAAGGTATGTCTGCACATGCTCAGTTTGAAGTAAGATGGTGAAATGGTAAGGGGGTCAGACAACTTGTCAGAAATAATTGCAAAGGCCCCTTTCCTGGCACTGGGTGCAGCTGGCACTGGTTAGCAACTCTATTGACCATAAGCAGTTCTAGGTCCCAGTTCCAGGACAGAGTGGAGCCCTTCTGAACACTCACAAGGGAGCAAGCGCTCTGGTCCCAGTTCCAGGGCCAAGAGGAGCACTGGTACTTGCAACTGAAGAAGAGTATAGGCCCTTCCTGAGCAAAGACCAGAGTATAGAAAAGGTGAGTCATGACTGTATCTCTCCGTGGATCACACCACCTTGAAAGCAGTGAAAACTTGCAGACCCCCAGAGCTAGCTCTGAAAATAGCAACATAAAAAAGCCTGAAGCTTGGCACAGTGCCTCCCCATCCCCAGATGAGCAAAGCCCATAAAATCAAAGTAAAGAAATAGACTAGAGAAATGAGAAAAACAATAGCAAAAAAGAACTTGGCCATAAAAAGCTACTACAGTGGCAGCAAAGACCAAGATACAAACTTAGAAGAAAACAACAATGTGAAAACAACTACAAGCAAAGCCTCAAAGAAAAATGTTAATTGGACCCAAGGTCAGCAAGAATTCCTGAAAGAGTTAAAGAAAGAGATAAGAATGTTAGAAGAAAAATTGGGGAAAGAAATAAGAATGATGCAAGGAAACAATAAGAGAATTAACAGCTTAGTAAAAGAGGCATACAAAAAGAAAAGAAAAGAAAAGAAAATGACACCTTTAAAAACAGAATTGATCCAATAGTAAAAAGAGGCACAAAAATTCACTAAAGAAAAGAACTCCTTCAAAAGAAGAACAGGCCAAATGGAAAAAAATGTACAAAAGCTCACAGGAGAAAATAATTCCTTAAAAACTATATTTGGGCAAGTAGAAGCCAATGACTTCATGAGACTTTAAGGAACAATATTTAATTGAAAAAACAACTGACCTTGAAAACAGATTGAGGAAATATAACTTTAGAATTATTGGACTACCTGGAAGTCATTATCAAAAAAAGGCCTACACATCATCTTTCAAGAAATTATCAAGGAAAATTGCCCTGATATCTTAGATCCAGAAGATAAAATAGAAATTGAAAGAATTCATTGATCATCTTCTGAAAGAAATCCCAAAATCAAAATTCCCAGGAATATTATACCCAAATTCCTGTGTTCCCAGGTAAAGGCAAAAATATTGCAAGCAGCCAGAAAGAAATAACTCAAATATCATGAGGCCACAGTCAAGATCACACAAGATTCAGCAGCTTCCATGTTAAAGGAATGGAGGGATTGGAATCTGATATTCCAGAGTGCCAAGGAGCTAGAATTACAACCAAGAATAAACTACCAAGAAAAACTGAGTATAATCCTTCAAGGCAATAAGTGGATATTTAATGAATGAGAGGACTTCCAAGCACTACTGATGAAAAGATAAGAGTTGAATAGAAAATTTGAAATTCAAACAGAAGACTCAAGAGAAACATAAAAAGGTAAACATGAAAGAGTAATCATAAGGACTTAATAGAGTTAAACTATTTACCTTCCTATAGCTGGTGATGATACCAGCAACCCCTAAGAACTTTATCATTATTATTAGGACAGTTTGAAGAATTCTGCATAGTTAGAGGGCATTGGTGTGAGTCAATTATGTTGGGATGATCTCCAAAAAAAATAACGTAGAGGTGAGAAAGAGGGATACACTGGGAGAAAGGGGAAAGGAGAGGTAGAATGGGACAATGTTCTTATGTAAAGAAGGCAAAAGGAAGAGTTTTTATAGTGAAGGGGGAAAGGTGGGTGGGCAATGCTTGAACCTTATTTCTATCAGACTTGGTTCAAAGAGGTAAAAACAGTTGGGTATAGAAACCTTTATTATACAATAGGGTATAGGAGGGGAAGGGGGTAAGAGATATGGGAGGGGTGATAAGGAAGAGACTTGATTGTGGGAGGCAGTGATCAAAAGCAAGACAGATTTTTGAGGAGGGACAGGATAAAAAGAGAGAAGGATAGAATAGAGGGAAATGGGCTAGAGGGAAATGCAAGTTAGTGATTATAGCTGTGAATGTGAGTGGGATAAGCTAACCCATAGAATGAAAGTGGATAGCAGAATGGATTGGAGGTCAGGATCCAACAATATGTTGTATATAAGAGGCACACTTGGGACAGAAGTTCACACAGAGAGTCGAAATGAAGGCCTGAAGCAATTTATTACTCTTTGGCTGAAGTGAAGAGGGCAGGGATGACAATCATGATCTCAATCAAAGCAGATGCAAAAAAAATTAATTCGGAGAGATAATCAGAGAGGCTACATTTTGCTAAAAGGTGCCATAAACAATGAAGTAATATCAAAAAAAAATTTGCAGCAAGTTTCTCTAATAAAGGTGTCATTTCTTAAATATAAAGGGAGCTGAGCCAAATTTATAAGA
Organism: Phascolarctos cinereus; assembly: GCF_003287225.1. Lineage (NCBI taxonomy): Eukaryota > Metazoa > Chordata > Mammalia > Diprotodontia > Phascolarctidae > Phascolarctos > Phascolarctos cinereus. The sequence continues at coordinate 27,300,706 of NW_027555514.1, read as the reverse complement.
AATAAGAGCCATTCTCCAGTTGATAAATGATCAAAGGATATGAGTAGGCAGTTTTTAGAAGAAGAAATCAAAACCATCTATAGTCATATAAAAATGCTCTAAATCAGAGCAAGGCAAATTAATTAGAGAAAGGCAAATTAAAATAGCTATTAGCCACCACCTCACGCCTACCAGAAATGACCGTAAATGATAAATGCTGGAAGAGATGAGGGAAAATAGGTACATTAATGAACTCTTGGTGGAGTAGTGAACTGGTCCAACCATTCTGGAGAACAATTTGGAACTTTTGATTTAGCCACTACTAGGCTTGTACCTCAATGAGATCAAAGAAAAAGGGAAAGGATCTATATGTGCACAAATATTTATAGCAGGTCTTTGTATGGTGGCAAAGAACTAGACATTGAAGGGATGCTCATCAATGGGGGAATGGCTGAACAAGTTGTGGCATATGATTGTGATGGATACTATCGTGCTATAAGAAATGATGGGGGGGGGGTTTCAGTTAAAAAAAAAAAAGAAAAAGAAAACATGGTAAGACCTATATGAACTGATGCACAGTGAAGTGAGAAGAACCAGAAGGTCATTACACTCAGTAACAGCTATGTTGTAGTGATGACCAACTGTGAAAGACTTGGCTACCTGATCAATACAGTGATCCGAGACAATTCCAAAGGACTCGTGGTGAAAAAATGCTGCCCACCCCCAGAGAGACAACTGATGAGCTCTGAGTGCAAATTGAAGTATAATTTTCTCACTTTATTTTTTTGAGATACAGCTAATATGGCAATGTTTTGCATGATTTCACATGTATAATTAATATCATATTGTTTGCCTTCTCAGTGAGTCAGGGAGGGATAGGAGGCAAGGAGAGAATATGGAACTAAAAATTTTAAAAAGAAAAGAATGTTAGAAATAAATAAATAATTTTAAAAAGAAAAGAGCATCCTATTTTTAAAAATACATTTATTAAAAAGTAAGATGAGTGAACTCCAGTTTTGAGTACCCTTAAGCATCTGTTCCATAAGCCTGGTGGAGAAACCCTGTTCATGCAATTCTCATGAACGCCTCTCATACCAAAGGCACAATTATACAGCAAAACTATGACCTGCACTAAAAACACGTGTGTGTTGGGAAATAGCTTGGGATTATTCAGAGCACTGCATGCATCAGCTCACTTGCATAGGTCCAACTGAAGCTTTCAGAATAGTCCACAATGTCTAACTTCATCTTTCACCTTCATCTTTTCTTCTAATTTGATGCTGATTTTAGCTTCTGCTCTGCCTAGTTGATCGTCTAGCTGCACACAAACAGCTGATTCTGATATGATACCTACACCAATACTCAGTTGTTTCCTATTTGCTAAATACTTTCCTTGGAGGAAGAATCCACACAGGCTTTTCCTTGGAGGGGGTACTATTTGTTTTCCCTTTCTAGTGTTTCCTAACTCCTCTGGAAGAAAGTATGATGTATATGGTGCATTATGTATGTGGTAATTCTGAGTAGCCAAAACACTTTTAGCCTCTTTCCTTTTTCATACCTAAGCCATATTTTCCAGCTACATTCTCATCATTCTCCCTAATGCCCATTTCTGCATCAATAGCATTAAATATCAAAATATAAATTGACATGGTTAGGAGAATCATATCTTCCCGATGGCCTTTTGACATATTAATTATGAGCACTGTAAGATGAGATAAACAACCAGCCACCCATGAAATAATGCATTTTTTAATCATTGGATACACAATGAAATTAATTAATCAATACATTTGTTTACAACTTCAAGAAAACTTTGAGCCATCCTTCTAGTTAGATCTGGTTTTTTTCTTGTCTTCTGATATTCTTGTATGGATTTTGTCAATATTGATATGACTCAGTTCTTCCAATGGGTGTCAATTGGTTGATCACTGGACAAAAATCTCACATTTAGGGGATGAATAGTTAGAATTCATTGGAATATTAGCTCTTTGAGATCAGAGATTGTCTCACTTTTCTGTATGCATCTCTACTGCTTAGCACAGGCTTTGCACACACTAAGCATTTAATAAGTGCTTCATTCATTCATTCAGTTAATGGATCATAGAATCATGGGATCAGAGAACCAGAGCTAGATGAAATCCCACATGCCATCTAGTCCAACCCCCTTAGGTTATAGATAAGAAATCAGGGTCATAGAAAAGTTAAATGATTCGTCAAAGGTCATACAGTTGATAAATGGCCATACAAGGATTTGAATTCAGGTCTTTCAACTCCAAGTTCAGTGTTTTTTTTTTTCACTCTCCTTCATTGGCTATGGATGGTCTAAGAATGGTAAGATATTTGATAACGTCTGCCTTCCTTTGTATACTTTATCCCTGTTTACTGAAGAATCCACACAGGCTTTTCAAATTACAAGTTCAGGACTATGATCTCACTATCTGATCTGCCCACCTCCTTTTCTGGACATCTATCTGCCAGATATCAATTACATTTAAGCATGTGTTGGTAAATGTTTAAGAACAAGTTCTCCACCTATGCCATACTTTTTAGTTTAATCTACATTAACTTGTTTTCCATCATTTTCTCAACTCTAGAAAATAAACAAAACAATAAGTCAAGCCTTGCTTTGTAGCTTTTGCCAATATCTGAGGTGTAAATGCTCACACTAAAACTTTCACAAAGGGCTTTCCTGAGCTAGTCAAGGTAGCCCCAACACACCCCTGTTTATCCTATTTCTTGCATATAATTCCTTGATAGCAATATGTTAAAGATTAACCACTTGGCACCATCACCTTTTCAATCAATAGTCTTACAGAATCCCTGGGAAAATATCAGTATTAACAAGATGAAGCTTTATGTTAAGAAGCAATCCACTTGTTTTCTCTTTTCATGTAATAAATATCAGATCAATAATGTATCAAACATTTTTGATGTTCATTTAAAATTGAGCTCCTGAAAGAAAGGCTTCAGACTGTTCTAGGGTAAGCAGTTGGCTTCTGAACATTTAAAAAGCCAGCCAGAAAGCTTCCTGGCCTTGTAGTTCCCAATCAGGAAAGTAAGTTTGACATTAACCTGAAATTGAAAACATTCTTTAGACACTTAAAACCAGCTGTAAACGGGCTGATTCTAAGTGAGAATACTTGTCAAAATGCTTTGGTTACAACGTTAATTAGATAAGACAGTACACAGCTTGTCCTTAACTTCTGTGTCCTTTTCCTGTCCACTATAATTTTGGATTGATTTGCTATTTTAAAAAAGTGAATGAGATGACTTAGGTTTTTTCATTATGAGCCACCTCCATTGGAGTCAGCCCTCCCAAGCTTCTCTGAAGTGTGGAGGTAAGCCAGGGTCCTCAAGAGTATGCCAATAGACCACACACCCCATCAGGGGTTGGACTAAATGATCTCCAAGGTCCCTTCTACCTCTGCATACTATGATCCTGTAAAACCATAAGGTCTTGGAGAGATAGAAAGGCTCTGCCAACTGCCCAGATAACGATTCTGTGTCTGTCTCCTGAGAACAGGCTATGCTTCAGAGAGGTCCACCAGCCAGAAGGTCATTTACCTGGGGATCAATCTTCTCCAGGCACAGAAACTCAAAAAAAACACATACTAAAGTGGAAAAGGGCCATGTTTTGGGCTTCTTGTGAGAGCAAGAATTGGTTCAGTCTTTGTCTGTGTATTCCTAACAACAATAAGTCCTAGCACCTTACACAAACAGGCTCTTAATAAACACCTGTTGATTAATTATTGGTGGAGGAATTACTCACCCTGATAAAGTAGCTATTGTGATTTGAAGGAATGGAGTGACCTATGTCTAGACCCGTCGTTTCATTGACATGAGAAACTAGTGGTGAGGAAACTCTCCATACCAATATAGACTGGCATCTGCTCTACTACTTCTAGTCCTAGAGAACTGCCTCAAGATCTGCACGGTTCAAAGATCTGCCAAAGGGCACAGGGGAAGTATGTGTCAGAGGTAGAACACAAAGCCAATTCTTCCTGACTTGGAGGTCTGCTCTCCATCTTGGTTAAAGAGATAGTGACTCTCTCATGCTGCTTAGCACTAGTAGGCATTGAACACATGCTTGTTGATTGAATAATAGGGGAGAAAATGCCCACTCTGAGGATTTAGGGGAAGGGGAGAAGTAGACCTATGGTTTCATCAGTGTGAGGAACTCCTGGTAAGGAAATTCCCTCTACCAATCAGATAGGCTACTTAAAATCTTAGAGATTTGGTTGGTCTTATGAATAGATTTGCTGAGTGCGGTGGCACCTGCTGGGGAGGCTGAGGCTGGCAGATCAAATGAGGTCAAAGGTTCTAGGCTACAGTGGGCTAAGCTGCTTCAGTGTCTGTATTGTCTACCCCCAATACGGCAAATCCCAGCAGTGGAGGCTACCATGTTGGCTAAGGAGGAGCAAATCAGCCCAGTTCAGAAAAAGGAGCAGGTCAAAGCTTCCTTGCTGATTATGCACTAGGTCTCTTGAGTGATTGCCGCACTTCCAGCCAAGTAAGATAGAAAGACCCAGTCTCAAATATACATATACATACATACATACATATATATATATATATATATATATATATACACACACATATATATGTTACAGATACTATATATACATACATATATGTGTGTATGTATGTATATACACACATACATATAAATGTATCTATGTATGTATATATATGTATGTATGTATGTATGTGTGTGTGTATATATATATATATATATAATACCAATGTTCATACACACACACAAACATTGGTATAAAATGGCCCATGTAGACGTCTTAGTCACTTGCCCTAAGGTCCAAACTGCCGTCTCTCAAGGTTCAGTTGGCATCAGAGGTTCATAGAGCTAGAGCTGGGATTGTCCCTCAGAAACCATCTAGTCCAAATGTGGGAACTCCGGTGTGAAGTGACTTACTCCTGGTCACACTGATAGTGACAGAGGCAGAATTAGCACCCAGGTCCTCTAACTTTTGAGCATTCTGTTGTTGCAAGGAGGAAAGTTCAGAGAGAACTTTTAGGATTTGCCATCACATTCCTCCCCCCAAAATTCCTAGACCGACAAACATCTTTCAAAATGGCTTCTTAAATTGTCAACCAATTGCAATTGGTTTGATCGAAATTTGAAACGAAAAAAATTATCATTTGGGAACTGGGTCCTTCTATTGGGAGGCAGGTTCCCACTAATATCTTACCCTAAATTTAAATAATTAAACAATTAGATTTCCCTAGATTACCTTCCAGGGCATATATGTGACTGAATAATGAAGTTTACTGCTCAGAATCTCTCCCTGCAAAAAAGCTCCACCTTCTTTTTTCTGCATCTAATCCCATTCTCTCTAGCTTTCTGAGACTCTGAATGCCGTCAAAAAATCTTCTCCAGCCTCGGGACCTATGTCTAAGTGACAAAGCAGCATTGAGGATGAGCAGATGGCGAATTTTCTACTGCTTTTCATCTTCAGTTAAACCAAGCAGGACATCCTTAGCTAGACTCATAGATCAATATTTTCAGTTCCTTTAATTGTCTTTTTATCTCAGCCATCCCTCTGGTTCTCTCTTATAATGAAAAGCTGAGACTGAATACCCCGAATGCTGCCTCAGAAAATCATAAAGTAAATCTGAGACTAACAGCCAATAGGGTTGGAAAAGAATGTTGCTGCCCTGGATGGATTTGGACAAAAAACCAAGGCCATCTTAGGCAGCATTAAGAAAGGCTTGGCGTCCGTGGTTTGGGAGGTGATAGCTCTGCAATTCTATGCTCTTATCAGACCACTGGTTCTGCAGTCCTGTGTTCAGTTAATGACATCATCCCATAAGAAGGACATTGATTAATCAGTATGCATCCAGAGGATTGGGACTAGGTGAGGGGCCACATGAAGATCAGCTGAAGAAACTGGGGAAATTTGGCCTGGAGAAGACAGTTCTGGGGTGGGTAGGAAGGGATGCTGTAAGTCTCTGTGGATGGGGAATTAAATCTTTTCTGCTTGACCCCAGATACGTAGCTAGGAACAATGACTTAACTATTGTTGCTTGGCCATTTCAGTCGCGTCCAACTCTTCAAGACCCTATTTGGGGTTTTCTTGGCAAAGACACTGGAGTGGTTTGCCATTTCCTTCTCTGGCTTATTTTACAAATAAGGAATCTGAGGCAAACAGGGTTAAATGATTTGCCCCGGGTCACACAGCCGGTAATTGTTGGAGGTCAGATTTGAATTCAGGTCTTCCTGACTCCAGGCCCAGCATTCTATCCACTGAGCCACCTACCTGTGATAGAGAGGCAAATTTTAGCCTTGATGGGAAGGAAAAACCTTCTTAGCAATGAGAGCAATCCAACAGGTGAATGGGCTTGGAAAGTAGTGGCTTTCTCCTCCTGGAGTTCCTCAAGAGAAAGGCAGGATGCCTACTTGTCAAGGATGTTGTAAACAGAAAGTAGTTACTCGAGGACAGGGACATTTTGTCATTTTGATTTTGAATCCCCAGCAAGCAGCGCAGGGTGTTTGTTCATTGTAAGCAATTAATAAATGCTGATTTAATTCGATTGAATTCATTTCCAAGTATGGGTTGGACCAGAAGGCCTCACAGAACCCGTGATTTTGTGGGCTAACCTATTCACCTCACTTTTCTATGCCTCTGTCCTTCATTTTAAAAATGAACAGGTTAAGTTGGCTTCTAAGGTCCCTTCCAGGCCTAAACATGTGACGTTTTGACCCCTCTTACGAACTCTAATTCTTTTAGGTAAAGTTACTTTGTGAGTATCTTCTTCTTGTAAAAAATGTATGAGTTCAGTGAGTCTTCGCTTGGCACATGAACACACACACACACACACACACACACACACACACACACACACACACCCTGGAGGGAAATTTTTACAACCAGGGGCAATGGTGGAATAAAAATAACTTCTCCAAGGAAGACAACATCTCCACCTTGGGTTCCTGAAAGAAGCAAATAAATAGCATGTTATCCACCTCCCCAGAGGCTGCCTGGGAAGCTTTGGGGTACAAATTTGCATACTGCACACACTGCTAAACCTTCTTTAAAAGATTCCAATTATTCAAATGAGCCAAGCAATTAGGCATACTTTCCTTTGGTTAAGTCAATTCTGCAATCCCAAAGATTCCCAACAAAGCTTCAGCATACCAGGGATATTTCTTTTTTTTTCTTTTTGGCTAAGTATGTTTGCTTTTGCAAAAAGCATATTAACACCCAAGTTTTGAAGAGTCAAGTGAAAGCTTAAAAAGGTAGTGTATACATGAAGCTGGCTCCCAATGGCTTCGTTACTTTTAGTAACAGGGGGGAACAGGGGTAATTGACATCCAAACATTTCACTTGAGTCATCAATGCCCCTTCTCTTCCATTTGACTTCCTGCCCATCCTTTACAGCCCAGCTCACGCCCTGTCTCTTCCATGAAGAATGCTGGTTCCTGCCTCCAAGCTGTCGATGAGTAACCAAGTGACTTCTGTGACAGTTTTGTTTTTCGTTTTGGAGGCATTAATGGGCAGCAAAATAGCCAAAAGGAAGAAAAAATGGAAAGGGGTGTTAAAAAAGATCTAGATAAGAGCCCAAAGGAAATATTCAGTTTGTAACTAATCAAATATTAACAATACTTCTCGAAATATGGACATATATCTGTGTGTAGGTGTCTTAAGGAGAGACAATGTAGAACCAGAGCCAGGAAGACCTGGGCTTTTTACTAGCTAAAGGACTATTCACAAGTCATTTCAATTTTCCAAGACTCAATTTCCTCATCTAAAACATAGATCTAACAATACCTGTAGAACCTACTTCCTGAGGCTGCCGTGAGAGTCAACTGAGTCAATGAATATTAAGTACTTTCCAAACCTCAAAGTACTAAATGAATGATGGTTATTAACATTATTAAAGCCTATTCAATGACAATGATAAAAAGCACTAACATTGATATGGTGCTTTTAAGGTTTGCTGAAAATACATGATAATATATTATTTAAGACTCATGACAACTCTGTTGTGACTTTATTACAGATAGGAAACTGAGGCTCAGAGAGATTAAATGACTGGTCACTTCCTGACACCGGATACACCAAGCTGCTAGTCCAACAAGAAAGAAAAGAATTTGTTGATTTTTTTTGTTAAATTCCTGAAGAAAGGAAACTTCTCCCTCTAAAGGGTGGAGAAGGGGATGTGAGAAAACCAGATAGAAGGTTGACAAATAGGAAAACTTTCCCTTAGCCTGAAAAATGATTAGCAAAATCTAGGCTAAGGGTCTTAATGACTCTGGCCTTCTCTGAACCAAGGTAGGTGTTTTAATAGGATCTCCATAGGTAAAAGAAGTAGCAAATATCCCATCTGAATTCCATATGCATTGTGTTTAACAAAACCAACATTGGGAAAAGCCTCCTGACTCTTTGGACTCCCCTCCCCTTGATATCAAGATGAACAACTTTCCATGGTGTTGGCTTCTCTCCAGCAGGACTCTTGCACTTGGAGTTATTCCTGTCTCTTGGGTGGAAACTGTGAAGCTAGAAACCAAATCATTGGAAAGATTTGAAAATGTGAAGAGAGAAAACAAAATCACACCCAACAAAATGTTCCTGTTTTCTTGTTTTTCACTGTTGATAGCACAAACATCACCTTTGCTAGGTGGTTTTATTTAGTTGTTTTTTTTTCCTAACTGTTGCTGATCACCACACATGCTGTCTCTATGTTGGTCCCAGTAAGTGGCTGGGGCAGGGTGCGGAGCAGGGGGAAATATTGGTGGAAATTTACAGCAACAGGAGAAACAACAGATCTCACGCTTTCAACCAGGTAATCCATTTTCTTCAGCAGATTCCTTTCCAGCAGAAGGTAAGCTCCCAGAAGGCAGAGATTGTTCTGATCTTTGTCTTCTGTATCTGCGGCAGGAAGTACAGTGACTGGCCCAAAAGAAGTGCTTTATGAATGCTAGCTAATCAAGTGGCATTAAACAGTGACTCTTCTAATTGTGAGGAACATTGCCCTATGGTGAGCTAGCTCATGAGCTTGGTCTCTTACAAACAGAGGAGCTGACTCTCAGATTATGCTGGTTTGACTAAGTGACCCATTGGTCTCTTTCATCAGCCATTAAGAGACAACCAGAGGAAATACCCTTAAGACATTCCATCTAACCAGAGTCTATTTAGGTGGGAGTGCTCATCTATCAAGTTGTCATTGGTGGCAAGCCTTCCAACCTTATAGGTCTTCAAGCAGAGATTGGAAATCTGCTCCTTGTTGAATATTAATATTTGGGATTCCTTTTGGATATGGGTTGGATTAGATGGATGCTGAAGTGCTTTTTTAAAATTAAAGTTTTATTTTCTTAACAGAAATCTATCACATCTCCACCTTACTATAAAAAAATAAAAAGAGAAAAACAAATTCCTTGTAACAAATATACAGTTAAGTAAAACAAAAGTCCTCACTGGCCATATTTAAAATATATGACTCACTCTATACCCCAAATCTATCACCTATCTGTTGGGAGGTAGGTACCACGCTTTATAATCTGTCCTTTGTAATAAGGGATGGTTTGTTATAGAAATTGGGGTCAAGTGACTTGCCCAGGGTCACACAGCTAGTAAGGGTCAAGTATTTGGTCTGAGGCCAGATTTGAACTCAGGTCCTCCTGACTTCAGGACTGGTGCTCTATCCACTGTGCCACCTACCTGCCTCCTGGTTGTTGTTTTAATTATAGTTCTTATAGCTTTCAAAGTCATTTGTAAGTAGTTCTGGTTTTGCTCATTTGCTCATCAGTTTACAAATTTTTTTCAAAATTATTCCTTTTACCATATTGATATTATAGTATAAGTTCTTCTCCAGCTTCTGCTCACTTCACTCGGCATCAGTTCGTACAAGTCTTTCCACATCTCTTTGAAATCATTTATTTCCTCATTTCTTAATGCATAATAGTATTTGACCACATGCATATACCGCAGTTTGTTCAGCCGTTCCCTAAGTAATCCAGTCCTTTCCAACTCTTAAATATGCTTAGGAGCAAACCTTTTTTTCCCAGAGGAGGTCTTAATATAGAGTGGGGCTGGAGCCAGCTCAAACTGGCCTACAAGAGATTGTTATATTTTCGAAAATGAGCATTTACACCTCAGAAATCAGCAAATTCTAAAAGTCATGGCTGGATTTATTTTGTTGATTTCTAGATATAAGAAGGCAAGGAAGGAAACATAATGCAGCTTAAACTCTAAAAGTATTTTACAGTTTTCTTTCAATGAGCTGGTTGTTAAGCATTTACTAACACACTCCTTCCTTAATATATCTTTAGGAGTGACATTAGCATCTGCAAACAGTGAATAGAATGATGGTAATAGATGAAATGATGTGTATGGATAGAGCACAAACACAAAAATAAATTCTTCCTCTTTTTTTCTCCTCCTCTTCCTTCTTCTTCTTCTTCTTCTTCTTCTCCTCTCTCTCTCTCTCTCTCTCTCTCTCTCTCTCTCTCTCTCTCTCTCTCTCTCTCTCTCTCTCTCTCCTCTCTCTCTCTCCTCTCTCTCTCTCTCTCTCTCTGCATTGTACTATAAGTTTGAACCCACATATGCTATGCGGGTTTGTGGTATAGTGTGCCCACACTTTGAGGGGCAATGTTTTTGTACCATTTTTTACTATGCCCAGTTATGTCTATTGCCTGATTATTAGGGAGAAGCTCACTAGTGGGGGTTTGTGGACTATAGTTTTAGGATTGCAAACCCAAGAAGCATGCCCCAGAACCTGAAAGTAGCATCTCTGGGACCTAACCCATGAGCATGAGTGCAAATGGGAATAGCCTGGGGGATGCTTCACCTTTTAGAGATTGTGATTAGAAGATTTCAGGCACCTGCAGACCCAAGTTAACATGCTTAGGCTGGGCACGAATGGGGGAAGTAGTGGCCCATACATGACGCATTTTAAAATGGCATCAGAAAACACCGTTCTTTCCCTGACAGTCTCTCTTAGGGAAGTAAACAGTAAAGAAGGCCTGACACTACCAGATTATTCTGCTGCAAAACCATGAATCTTAAGCCAAAGCAGCAAGGCAGAGGAGACTGGTAAAGGGCAGGGTGAATAAAACATACAATGATAGACTTCGGCTGATGGGCAGTGCCCAGGAAACAAAACTGAACATTGAAATCCCTAAGCAAAGACCAGAAGAGCATTCAAGTCACAGACCTAGAACAGAAAAGGAGCTGATTTCTCTCTAAACATGAGCCATTTAGTCTTCCATTTCTCCTCAGGTGCACTGGTTATTATTCAGTTCATACAATGGAAGCAGAAAACCAGGAGAATTTCAAATGCAAAGCCAAGCTGTTGGTGGCCTTCTCTGCATTCCAGGTCTTTCAGGTACTATCCCAATTCATATCCTCCCCTGCATTCATAGAACCACAAAATTTTAGAGATGAAAGGGATTTCATTGGACATTTAGTCCACCCCACACAGAAAGGAATCCCCAGTACAGAATATCCAACCACTAATCATTCACCCTATTCTTGAAAATTGCCAAGAGGGGATTCCACCTCCTCTCAGGTGCAGCCCATTCTGCTCTGGGACTGCTCATCTTGTCAGACATCGAGTCTAAATTTATCTCTTAGCAACTTCTATCCATTGTTTCTCATCCTTCACTCTGGGGCTAAACAGAACAAATCTAATCTCTCCTCATGCCAGCCTTTCATATATTTAACAACAGCAGCTTTTATAGTCTCCCCCAAGTCTTCTCTTTTCCAGGGTAAAAAATGCTTCCTTTCTTCCCTGATCTTTATATTTTATGGATTCAAGATCCTTTACCATCCTAGTTGACTTCCTCTTAGTCACTCCTCAGCTTTTTGTTTTGTTTGTTGTTCTTAGGCAGTTGGGGTTAAGTGACTTGCCCAGGGTCACACAGCTAGTAATGTGACAATTGTTTGGTCTAAGGCCAGATTTGAACTCAGGAACTCCTGACTTCAGGGCCGGTGCTCTATCCACTGCGTCACTTAGCTTCCCCGCACTCCTCAGCTTTTCAATGTCCTTCTTTAACTGCGGTGCCCAGAACTGACAAAATTTTCCAAGTGAATTCTGACAAAGGAGAGGACAGTAGAACTACTACCATTCTGTTCCTAGAAATGATGTCTCTCTTAATGAAGCCCAAGGTGGCATTAACTATTTCGGCTACCAGATCACTCTGCTGGTTTATGTTGAACGTGACCTACACTAAAACCCCCAAATCTTTTTCAAAACAATTGTTATCATTTGAAACTATTCCCAAAGGGCTATAAAATTGTGCATACCCTTTGATCCAGCATTACCACTGCTAGGTCTATATCTTGAAGATATAAAAAAAAAAAAAAGGGAAAAGGACCTATTTATACAAAAATATTTATAGCATCTCTTTTTGTGGTGGCTAAGAACTGGAAATCAAAGAAATGCCCAGCAAATAGGAAATGGCTAAGCAAGCTGTGGTATATGATTGTGATGGAATATTACTGCGCTGTAAGAAATGACAAGTAGGGTTATTTCAGAAAAACCTGGAAAGACTTACATGAGCAGATGCAAAATGAAGTGAACAGAACCAGGAGAATATTGTAGCCAGTAAGAGCAATATTGTTCGATGAAGAACTGTGACTTAGCTATTCTCCTCAATGCAATGATCCAAGACAATCCCAAAGGGCTAATGATGAAATGAAGCACACTATCCACAAGCCAGAGAAAGGACTGGTAGTGTTTGAATACAGACTGAAGCACGCTATTTTTCACTTTCTTTCATTCTTTTTTCATTAGAGTCTTCTTGTACATTATGACTAATATGGAAAGGTTTTACAGGATTGCACATGTGTAATCTATATCTGATTCCTTATCATCTTGAGGAGCAGGACGGAAGGGAAGAAGGGATAAAATTGGGAACTCAAAACTTTAAAAAAATGTTAAAAATGTTTTTTCATGTAATTGGAAAAATATATATTAAAAAAGATCTAAGCCTCTCTAATCTTATACTCCTAGAGTTGGTTTCTTATACTGAAGTATGACTTAAAATTTATAATTAATTTTATCTTATTAGATCCTGCCCAATACTCTAGCCCTTCAAGATACTTTTGAATGAATGAATGAATTTTAAAAAGCATTTTAAGTGTTTACTATGCGATCTTTATTCTGTCATCCATGGTGTTAGCCATCCCTCCCAGCTTTGTGTCATCTGCAACTTTAACAAACATGCTATTTTAATGCCTTTATCCAACACATCAATTAGACAATTCCACTTGGCTCCAGAGGAAAGAACAGGGAGTAGTAGGCAGAAGTTACAAAGATGCAGATTTTGGTTCCACATAAAAGTTCTTAATAACCAAAGCTGTCTAAAAGTGAAATTGATTGCCTTCATAGACTGACTATGACTGGGGATCCTCAAGAGGAGGCTGGCTGACCATTTTTCAACCATTTGTCAGAGGTGTTGTCACGGGGAGTCCAACTATGATGTGGAAGTGGTTTATTTGATGACCTTTGAGGTCCCTTTCCTCTCTAAGATCCTTGCAGTTTATTACTCTATGAATGAGCTTAAGGATATTTTGGCAATATCAACCATGTCTTGGAGTTTGACTTCTTCCTCCTCACTTCTATCCATGTGGCTTTTTTAGCCACAGACAAGATCTTGGATGATCTAATCCAAAGAACCTAGGGTACCACATTGTCTGTATACTTGTAATGTGACTCCTTGGGCTGGCATTTGATTAAATTCACATAAAACATTTTGTCAAGGTAGAATGGGTCTCTTTTCCCATGGTGACGTTCAATGCTCGTTTACTATTGTTTTTGCTCTACTTTGCAGGGTCTCTGACAGCTAATTTTGTTTTATAGTTTTCAATTTTCTCTCCTTTTAAAAAACAATTTCCCACATTTGTAATACCCTCTTAGAAAAATAAAATAAAGGATTTTTCACATCCAGTTGTCTCTTTCATTCAGGTTACTTTGGTGTCTTTTCTTTCTCTTTAGAAATTCATTCAACCACAGAATAACAAATGTTGTATATTTAAGGGATGTCATGTCCAAATGACTGAGGGGTATCACTGGCAGGTTTCTAAGCCAGGGGAAGACTGCAGAATCAGAGATCTGGGGCAAGGGAAGTTGTCTATTGGTTTCCTTTTATTTTCCTACTTAATGAATCTTCCATGATGTATTAAATGATGTACTTCCATATTTCAATGGATCACATAGTTCCAGAATCTCAACGCAAGCCAAACCATTCCCAATAGCAATAATCTGTTGGTTTTCTGGTGGACTCTTGCTTTTCCTTTCTTTTCCCTCCTTTCCCACTATCTTCCTCTGGCATCTCCAGAAAGCAGCTGAGCATGCTATTTTAGCAGCATCAAGATGAAGATAACAGGAGCTTTAGGTCATGGTCCTCTAGGTCAGAAACATCCCTATGACCTCAGGCAACATTAATAAACATTTCTGTGCTGCAAGCAACCGTTGCCCTGGGTGCACTGCTCTGTTTTTTTTTTCAACTTTGGTTTCATTCACTTACTTATTATCTTCTGTCTCCAAGGTTCTTTTCAATTAGACTCGTTGGGGAAGCATTTAAAGTAACATTTTCATTCAGTCCAGACATCCATAGATAGCTAGCTAATGTCTAACCCCACGGGTGTTCTCTACGTTGGCATCTATAAAAATACCAAAAGATCCAGAGGAAGGTCACCAGCCTTTTGGGTGAATCGTTTTTAGAGGACTTAGGAGAAGATATGGACAAGTCACACTTTGGACATATCCTGGTTGTGTGAGCCTGGCTACATCCTCTCCCCTCCAGGTAACTCTCCAAGACATCCAGTTACAAAGAAGGTATTGATCTAGTCTGGTTGAGAGTATTTCCTCCCCCAGAGTTCCCTATGGTAATGAAGCCACAGAGCCCCAAACAAAGTTTTCTTCTTATCTCAGACATCCACCCAGTTCTTTCTGATGATGAGATGCCTGGACTGAGCTCCCATAATGCTCACTGCATCAGAAGGTGTGGGTCTATAGCAGACCACAGAGTGCCCATATGGATGAGACCAGGAATGGACATTGGCTAATTAAGAGGCATAAGATGGTCTCAGTATGGACTCTTTCTGACAATCCTTTCCCTCCAGTCATTCCCCTTCACTGTAGCCATATTCTTCCTGAAGTTCTCCAGAGGGATGGGACATTTTTATTTCCTTCTAATCTGTCTCCCATTATGTACTGGAGCTGCTCATATAGTGCTATTGACCGACTACTAAATGTCTGGTTTTGATTTCATTTTGATGGATGGTGTGTCTGTTTCATATTACCGGGCAGTTATTGGGTAGATTTTCTCCTCCCCTCTAGTGTACTTGAACCATTTCTTTCTCAAGACCATTGAGATTGAAGTCTTACATCTCTGCATACAGTATGCACTCAGTTTGTTGAATGAATAAACAAATGAATTGTACTCCCTTCCATAAATTCCAATATTTTAAGGGTCAATCATTTGACTGGTGCACACATTCCCTCTGTTGATGGAGATTACAAATCCTCTAGTAGATGATTCTCAAGATGCTATGGCTGGAAAATCCATTATATGGTGACCAACGTGGTAGAATTTTCATCCAAATTTGAGTTGAGTTGTCCGTGGACAACAGGCATAGAGTGTGTTGTTGGGACCATGTTTGCTGCCTTTACAATTTATAGGACACGACAGATCCTGTCCTCCCTGGCATGGCCTTCAAGAGCCCGGTCACTTCTGCATCCTGAGAAGGCATCAGAGTAGTTCTTTACCAGTGGTTTGCCTTCCTTATACAGGTTAAACATAGCAAGAAGGCCACTAATTTCAGAAGCATCATGAAGGCCTTAGTTATAACAGGATATAATAAGATCAAGCCTTTCTATAATAAGGGATAAACTTTTAAATGTGAGACCCTCTGAGAAAGACAAATCATTTACACTAAAACACAAATGTCTGCTATTTTTCCAAAGAATAGGTGTTGAAGGAAAGATAGTGAAAAGCTCTAGGGAACTGAGCTCCCAAAAGGAGATAAAGGGGTGTTAGGGAAGGAGGCAAAAGGGTTGTATGTGAGGATAAATTCTGACCTACTCCCCCATTTTGCAGGCCTGTCCAACTATCTTCTCCTTCCTTTGTAATACCCACAGTGCCCACTAAGACCCACTGCACACAGAAGGTGCCCTTCCAACAGCCTGCACATGTTTTTTAATGGAAAATTATCGGCAAAGTGATAGCTGCGCAAACATGGAAAAATACACAGAGGTGCCTTGGGTGCTTTTCCCATCCTGAGGAATTGGGCCAAGGGTTTCTGGTGCATAGCACCAGTTAACTTTATTTACTGCTTTTCTACTGTTCCAGCTCACCTGCTGAGTGGTTGTGACTATCAGCATCATTAGCAAGAGAACATGGTCCCCAAGAAGCAGCCACAGTTCCATATCCTTGCATCCTCTGGGCTCCCTGGAACCTAACAGAAAGTGTATCTGCAAAAATTCAAGAGGGTTTTTTCTTTAAAAGACACTTTTTTTAAAGATGAAAGATTCCCTAAATATTCTAAATATTCTTGAATGAATGAAGGTGTATTTAAAGACTCCAGGTGAAAGAAATCTATAGAAAATGACTTTGCTTAAAAACAAAACAAAAACAAAAACAAATCTTTCCAGCCTAAACTAATAGACCTTGATAGTTCCCAAGAAACCAGAGCAGCCTGTTGGATAAACAGAGCACATCTGAATTAGAATTTCTCAGCTCTCTAACCCCCAGCAGTTTGTTTTGGAAAACTAAAAATAACGCAGCATTGCTGGTCCTGTGCTCCTCCAGTGTTCTATCTGCTGCACCACCTGGCTGCCTTAGAACTGATCACACCATTCCATCCACAGCACAACCAGGGCAGAAGACAGAAGGGCTCCCTTAGGCCAAGATATTAAGTCTCTGCAAAGAAGTCTAGGGCTTCAGCTAATCAGTAAGATATTAGGTGGTCTTAGGGCGATACTGTGGCTTGCCAAAATGAGGTCCAGTTCAGAGGGTGGGATCTTTTAAAATATCTTCCTGCCTCAATCTCTTGATATGAGCTGGTTGTGGAGTAACCCTCACTGAGCTTTGGTTTGGTCAAAATGATCCTGCTGGGTACAGATCCAAGCCCAGGGTCTCATGGCTCTGAGACTGCCTTGTGACCCTGGATGACTCAGTTTCCTTATCTATAAAATGAGGGGGTTGCACTGGATAGCTTCTAGGGGCCCTTCTAGCTCTGTGATACTAAATCACATAACTTCTCCATGCCTCAGTTTCTCCTTCTGTAAGATTATGGGATTAGTCTAGATGGTCTCTAAGGTCCTTTCCAGTTCTAGATGTAGGATCCTGTGGGTCAACACATGGACACTCACTGGCCCAGAAAGGTGATGTCACTTATCCATTGTAAGGCAGGTAGTAAATGGTACAGCCAGGATTCAAACCCAAGTCCTTTGACTCTAAATCCAGTCTACTTCCCACTGTACCACACATAGTGAAGGATGTTTTGAGTTATCACCATCTTGGAACTGGAGAATTTGTGGGAAGAACCCTGATTTTTGGCTCAGAAGCCCTGACAGGTACAGGATAAGACAAAACCTAGCCACTGGATCATGGAATTTGATGCTATTATTGTCTTCATTTTATAAATGAAAAAATTGAGTTAGAGAAAGGTGAGGTGACTTGTCCAGGGTCACATAGTATCTGAGTAAGGATTTGAACTCAGGTCTTACTGACTTCTAGTGTAGGACTCTATCTACTATACCACACAGCTGCCTCAAAATTGATTGGGATATTCCAACTACAGCATGATCAGGGAAGAGGACACAAAGATGCTCTTAGGCCAGGACATTATGCCTCTTTTGATGTGGCCTAAGGTTGAATTAGCTTTTTTTATTTTTTTAATAGCAGTATTATGAAAAAAGGGGCAGCTAGGTGGTAAAATGGATAGAGTGCCAGGCCTGGAGTCAGGAGGAGCTAAATTCAAATCTGGCCTCAGATACTTATTAGCTGTATGACCCTAGGTAAGTCACTTATCTCTGTTTGCCTCAGTTTCCTCATCTGTAAAATGAGCTGAAGAAGGAAATGGCAAACCACTCCAGTACCTTTGCCAAGAAAACTCCAAATGGAGTCACAAAGCATGGCACAACTGAAAATACCTGAAGAACATGTATGAAAAAGGCTGGTGTATCCAAAACATCATCCTGCTCTCAAATTGGGAAGGATCTGTTAACAATGATAATGTCCCTTTCAACTGTATCGATAAAACTCTAACGTGCTGGTCAAGGGAGGTGATTGCTCCAGAGGACTTTCTCTGAGCTAAGGCATATTTGTAATATTGTAGAGAAGGGCATTTTAGTACCTCCCACGTGCTTTGATGACTCTACGGACCTTTGCCCTCTGTCTTGGAATGATCAGTGCCTGGGGGAGGTGGATATTGAAAACATTTGCATGTAGCCACAAGGTTTCCTCAATTAATATTGAGAAGAAGATGAAGAGGCATCCAGGAGTTAACCAAGCTCTCACCACATAACCATGAGACTTGACCTTCTCCCTAGATTTGGTCAGGGAGAGAAAACATAAAACAACTTCCCTCTTGCTGTAGAGGGTACCCCTACCCTCAAGTACCTAGATTCTTCCACCAGCTACTGAGTGTCTGAGCTCATCTCCTCCTCCCCCTTCGTGGAGAATGATGGTTTTATGAGGAGCCAGGGACTTCCTAGTTTCCCATCCATCCTGTGGCACAGAAGCTGAGTCAGGATCACTAGAGAGCAGGGATCATGCTTTGGAATGATCATCCAATTCTATTGCCTGGTACTTTTCCTAATCCAGTTAAACAGCTTTGCTTTGGATTGCAGGAGGAGGACTAAGTGATGTGCTAATAAATGGGTACATCTTGGAAGCTCCCTGAGGGAAGTGGATGCTTCCTTGCAGTTTGTGTCCTCAGCACCTACCACAGAGCCTGGTACTGATGGATTTATCGATTGAGAAAAGGGTAAGAACTAAAGGGAGCAAATCTTCAATCCAGACCCTGAGGCTACTCTTGGAAGTAACAAGAAGCTAAGGCTAAGGGAGACTGTAGCTCCCAAGATTGTCATATCATTTGTACACTACATTCATTATAGCACTTTAAAAAAAAAAAAAGACAGACAAATGAGTTTGTCCAAAGGACATCAGCCTCGTTGGGGAATGGCAGGTGCATCCTGCTGGGATCAGCAGAGTTTCAGGAGTACTCAGGCATCAGGAAAAGGGACCTTAAACAGAAGGCTTTTTTCCCATTCAAATGTGACAGAGAGGCCATAGCACCCTCACTCACATCCCAGAGGTCACTCACTTCAGGGGAAACCATCAGGCTCAGTAGAGGAGTTATTTCTTTACTATCTGTACCATGGAACCTCATAAAATAGTCCATTTCAACCTGTGACATTGTCCATATAATTAAACTGAGTTCCAATTTAATCTTGGGGATGTCTTGGTGAGATGAGTATTTAAATTAAAGTGTTTTTATTATGATTATGTTATGGAGCATGCTGGGAGAAGAAACCAATCAGGTTGATGGATTGCCTAATGATCCCTAGCACTTTGCCAGACTCCCAAATTCTGCCCAACCCTGAACCAGTTTCAAAGCTGCCAATGACAGGATCACTGAATGTTAAAACTTGCTTATCTACTCAAACCATTCATTTTGTGTGATATGGAAATTACAGCTCAGAGAGGTTACACAGCCAGCCAGTCAGTGGCAGAGCTGGAACTGGTCCAGTGGTCAGAGCCTGGGGGTCTGGATGTCAAATTCAAAGGCCCCTCTTCTCCATGTTGCTGTCTTGGAATTCCTTAGCTCAGTTTCTTTTGGTAACTGACTAGTCAATTCTTTTTATCCCCCTAACTTATAACTCCGGCACATTTGATTTTGGATGGCAAGAAGCCAAGGGGAAATTAAGATTGGCCCATTTTTCCACTGCTGGGCTTCTACTGTTGCTTTAGCAACAACAGAGGCCCTTTTACAGACATGGCAGGGAGGCATATTCTCCTTCCAGTTCTTCATTTCCACCACTACTTAATTCTTTAATATTTACAGCAAATAGATAAATAGATGGATAGATGTATAAATATGTGTGTAGTATATACACACTCACATATACATACATATATACATATAAACACATACATATACATACATACACACATATATGTAGGTATGGAAGTATGGAGGTATGTATGTATATGAGAAAGAGAGAGAGATGTATAGTTTATCCTTCCAGCCTACTTCTGACTAGCAGGTTGGGTACCTAAAAGTAAGTCTCCCTTCAGAGCTCTAAAAGTAACCTAGAGAGGTTAGAGGTATCTTTCTCTAACCCTTGTGAACAATGGTTCACAAACACAGCCTATCTGCTGCATTATCCATATCACCTAGTCTGTTGCCATCTTCTCCTTTCCTCTAACTACTGATTAGCACCCCAGTATCACTTTACCCATTCTCCTAGGCCCAGTATCAATTAACTAATTAGCTTTCACAAAGGGATATTTACTGAGCAGCTCTAGCAAGATGCAAAGTACAAAAACCTACAAAACCAGGAACCCTGTCTCACCTGACACCTCAGTTCCTGGGAAGAGTAGGTTCAAACTTAAAAGGGTCACTACAAACATTCCTCCCACCAATTTCCCTTCTGAGGGCATCATAGCTGATAGTCACTCTCTTACCTTCAGGGCATGGTGTCTCAACAGTTGAGTCAATTTACCGTTGGGGTGACCTATACAAATTACTCCTCAGGTCTGGTTCACCTGCTGGATTCTACTATGTACTTCATTTGCTGAATTTTTGATGGTCTTCTGATCTTTGAAGGTCACAAAGTCATGATCTAGTCCATGTTTTCCCTAATACTCATTTACCTTAGATCCAGAAAAAAAGAAACAAAACAGTGAGAGGAAACGGAGGTGGCCATGCATTCATGGCCCCATGGATGTCCAGATGGGGAGATAAGGCAGCTACAGCCGCTTTTACCACTCTTCACTCAGAAGCTTAGAATAGTTCTTCTTCCTCACTAAGAAAGCTAGTAGAGAAGAGTTAACTTTCATTTGTTTCTTCCTTCTGTATGTACATTCCCTCTTCCACCTCAGCAGCCAGTTAAAAGCCTTTTTGTCACCATGCAGTAAGTGGACAAAATACAGTCACCAAACAGGTGCCTGTGAATGCTCTGAATTGGAGAAAATTCTTCACTAATAAGATATTGCAGCCTCCTTATGTCCACCATATACCTCTCCATTGTCCAACAGATAACCCACACTTTCAGTCCTTCAGAGAGTGTAGTCATCTATCATTCACAGCTATATAGAGTCACCAGAAGCATACTGATATTAAAAGATGGGTCTTGTTTCAAGGAGAACCTTGGAGTCGTTAAAAGCACTTCATCATTTCCCAAAGGCAATCTGATCCACTCTTCCATTCAATTCTAGAGAACTGATCATACCTGAGCTTAGAACTTCGCAGGTCAGAACACCCAAACTCAGGTGATCGACCAGCCTCAGCCTCTTCAGGAATGGATTACTGGCAAGTATCATCACACTTGATTTCTATTGTCATTTCAACAGCCATCCATATTAGAGACTGTGATGTGACAGTCCAAATATAGTAGTCTTATTGTCATTGATGGAAAAGTATTTGTTATAGAACTCTACACCTTTTCCATTTTTTCATCTGTTTGTTGTCTTCTTTCCAGTTTCATCCTTCAGTGCCCTTGAAGTAATCAGGCTCAGTGGGATCCTTTTACATGTTTTCTATTAATTTGTTTTTCCATCCACTGCTTCTTACAACTTTATGAAGAAATAGTGTTCGTCCATCTTCGGTGTCTTCCTATGAAAGAGTCTATGAAGAAGTTTATGTTTAAAATTCTTTCTACTTTTGACTGCCACATCTTTCCACCCGAAAAAGAAAGGAAATCTGTGTTAGCTGAGATGGTTTCTATACTTTTTTGGTCTCCCCATCCTTTAGATTGTTTCTCTTCCTTAAGAAATTAACATAGTCTGTCAGTGTCTATCCTTCTATCCATTTCCAAAATTTTTGCATCAACAGCTTGTTTAACTAGATCATGTTAGAGTCGTGTTCATTGTATAATACATATACCTCTTCTAACTTAATTATCTTTGGTAAAAACAAAAATAATAGCTAGCTTTTCTGTAATGTTTTAAGGTTTACAAAGTCTTTTATGTGTTAACTAGTTTGATCCTCAGTAGTATACACATATAACTGATTCAGAATTGACTCTCGCATAGGTCTGTTCCCGTCTGTTTATATATACACAATTGATTTTCTTTCTGACATTATTTGGTGTCTATGTCCAAAAACTTGGTGCTTCACTGGCTTGAAACACCAACAAGCACTGTCTTCCCTTGTTTTCACTCCATAACCATATTTGCCCATGTATTTTTTACCATCTTCCTCAATACCCATCTTTGCAGTGAAGTTACTGATTATTTTTTTTAGGATAGGCAATGGGTTAAGTGACTTGCCCAAGGTCGCACAGCTAGTTAAGTATTATATGTCTGAGGCTGGATTTGAACTCAGGTCCTCCTGAATCCAGGACTGGTGCTCTATCCACTGGTCCACCTAGCTGCCCCAAGTTACTGATTATTAAGGCATATCTTGAAATAATTTAGAGGATCTGATCAAGTTTTTAATAGAACTTCTAACCTACCTCATCCACAACAATAAATGATAAATATTAGCACACGCACTACAATAACCTTGATGGCGGTCCTTTTATATATTTATCATCATCACTGCAGCACAACATGATCACGTATCCCAGGAAATGATGTTTTATTTTGTCTTTGGACACCATGATAAAACTAGTTCCCACAACTCTTATTTGTCTCTCCAAAAACAGCCCTCTTTCCATTTAGCTACTTTTTCCTTTTTTTAAATCAAGATATTAGACGTATCATTTTTTTCCATTTCACAGATGAGGAAACTCTCTTGGAGACATGAGGTGATTTGCCCAAGGTCACAGAACTAGTTAAGTGGATAATACGAAACTCAAACCAGGGGTTCTAACCTCAAATCCAAATAGAATGTTCTCTCTACCACATGACAGCTGCTCAATTGTATGTGTATAGAACTTTCGATTTTTCATTATTTTCAAATCCCAGAAGGCACTATTGCATTGAAATGACCTTGTCTCATGATTGGCATTGGGGATGAGACTATGTTGACAATGCTATATATCCTTGCATTTTTGCTTGTAATTATCGTGAAAACACAGTGTATGGCAACCATCCCTTAAGCGATATTGGGGGAAGGTGGGGGAAGGGACAAGGAAGGAGGGGGGGAAAGAAAAAGTATTCCAGTAGAATGTAAACTCCTTGAGGTTAAGTACTGTTTCATATTATGTCTTTGTAACCCCAGCACCACTGTCTTGCCTCTAATAGGTGACTGCTAGATGAAGAAAGCAAAATGTAGGCCACACCTCAGCACTCTTAGAAGTCAGTGGATCCAATGCTGTGAATAAGGAAAGGCACCTGTACCTAGTGACTTTCATGTGTTTGTTAGTGTAGCTCAGTCAATGAGAGGGGAACTAGGGGTTCGGTCAGTCAGTCAGTGAATATTTGAGCTCCTACTGCGTTCCAGGCACAGTACTAAGCTCTGGGGATACCAAAAGAAGCAAAAAACAGTCCCTCCCCTCAAGGATCTTACAATCTAACGGGGAGACAATAGGCAAACAAATATTTGCAAGTAGCAACCAAGGCCAAATGTCACTTTCAGTGAATGAATCACAAATCAAAATTTTCTCTTCTCCCCCCTCCTAAACACAGAATGGCAGATTTAGAGTTTGAAGGGAATTTAAAGCTCATTAAGTCCAACCCTCTGCCCTGCCCTCAGCCATTTTACAGATGAGGAAACTCTCAGCTCTAAAAGGTAAATCGACTTTCTCAGCTGGTAAGTGGTATAGCCAAGACTGTAACCGAGGCTCTGATTCCAGATCCTAAGCTGTTTCCACATTAGCAGACCCATGTAGTGATCCAATGACCTAGTGCAGAGGGAACCGATCAATAACAACAGTTCACAACCCACTAAGTGCTCCCTGTGGTACAGAGAGAACAAGCAGCATCAGCCCCATCTGTCGTTGTTCAGCTATTTTTAGTCATCTCTGACTTTTTGTGCCCCCATCTGGGGTTTTCTTGGCAGAAGATACTGGAGTGGTTTGCCACTTCCTTCTCCAGCTTGTTTCACAGATGAGGAAACTGAGGCAAACAGGGTGAAGTGACTTTCCCAGGGTTACCCAGATAGTAAGTGTCTGAGATTGGATTTGAACTCAGGTCCTCCTGACTCCAGGCTCAATGCTCTATCCACTGTGCCACCTCACTGCCTTCAGCCTCATGTTGCCAATGTGGAAGATGATTATCAGAGGTGACGAGTGACCTGCCCAAGGTCACAAAGTCAGGAAATAAGATTCAAATTCAGGTCTCCTGACTCCAAATCCAGCACTCTTTTTACTATTAAATTGATATGCTAAATCAAACCACAACAATCTAACTCTTTTCAAACCACACTGATATTTCATTTACTTTGAGTTTTTGCTTTTATAAGATTTTTATATAATAATATAATATATAATGATATACTATATGATAGTAATATCTATAATGTTAAGGTTTGCAATATATTTTAAAAACATTTCATCTGACCATCACAATAATCCTGGGAAGGAGCTGCTATTATTGTTCCCATTTTACAGATGAGGAAACTGAGGCAGACTGAGGTTAAAGTGATTTACCCAGAGTCACACAGCTAATAAGTGTCTGAGACAGAATCCAAATGTAGGCCTTCCTGATTCCAAGTCACATGCTTTATCCACTGCACCATCTGGCTATCTCATCTTTCACTAACTTGGAAGCACAATGGAATGGTGGGAAAATAATAGATTGGTTGGGATTTGGGGAGAGACATGGTTGATATTTTATGACCTTGAGTACTCCAACACTTCCATGGATGGTACAACTTGGTTCTCCCTCCACCAGAACAGATTGCAGCTAAAAGAATACTAAATTTGGAGATCTGGGTTCAACACCTGGTTTTGTCATGTTTGTGACATTGGGTAAGCCATTTCCCATCTCTGAGCTTCATTTTCCTTTCCTGTGAAGTGAGGGGATTAGACTGGATGGTCTCTAAGGAACTAGCAAGTTCTAACATTCTATGTCCATCAGTCCAGCTATGTGACTTGGATAAGCCCACTGAGTTCCTTCCCACTGAGACTCATTTTCTCTGACCTTAAAATGAGGGAGTTGGATTAGATCTCTAAGGCTTCTCCTGGCTCGAACATTCTATGATTTGGTGATTTTAAGTTTAGCAGATTCAAGCTCTTTACAGAGAAGAACTGTTAGAGTATGTTAAAGGGGGCTCTTTCCAGATCAACATTTTAAACATGTTGAATATGACCATGAGGGTGTCAGTTTCAAAGTCCTGCCTCTATCTGGAAAGCTGTTCCTCATATCAGCTGCCTCTTAAATTCTTGCCAAGGAAAATGGGCACATTCCCATCATTGCCTTAGGTGAGATCGAACTAATGACTATTTCAATTTCACAGGTATGGCTGTTCTATAGGAAAGATAAAATTACTTAGTTTTCTATTCAAGATGGAAGCAGGTGCCCTTCCCAAGGGGAAAAGACACAATTTAAAGTGTCCAGGCTTAGAGGCTAAGAGCAAGATGAAAGTCATGGAAGGAATAGATCTGGTAACAGCCATCATTAGACAGGACTTTCAAAATTGTTGCCTGCAGCTCCACATATGAAAAATTTCAGATCTGCAGAAAATCCATTCTGGGACCACTCCATCATGTTCAGGAGTGATCCAGCACAGACCCCCAAGATGTTTTAGATTAGCTGTTTTGTTTATTTTTACTGTAATCATTAGGGCTATAACTGCGGTAGAGTGACCAGGGAGTCATGCCAGGCACTAGCATCAGGGAGGGCAAAGTTTTCCCTCATTGTGATCTTCCTTACCAACCTTCAACTTATTTGGTGATGTGCCCAACTCTGCTTCACATGAACTGTGGCTCTCACTCATAGCCTACTATTGCTGTGGTATCCCTCTCCCAGGGGCTGACTTCATGAAACCCTGTCTGCTGCCTTCCTCTTCCTCATGGAGATCTGGAATATTGGCCACTATCAATGGTGTCATAGAGCCACACCCTCTACCAGTTTATCTACACCCAGAGCAAGCTATCTTCTGTACTACTGTCTATCCCCAACTGAGTTTATCCCAGGCACAGAAGTTTCAACATATGGATCTGGAAATAACTACTGCATGAGTATTTGGCTCTGACCCAACAAATTCTGAATAAGGGATATAAGGTCATCATTGAAGGGACAGAGTTCAGAGATGAACAAAGACAGCCCTCATAGGATTCCCAAGTCGTGATGAGGTTACCTCTAATTCCTGCCCCCTCCCTCCTCTATGGGCTTTTCTTGGGAATCTCTAATGTGCGCTTCTGTACACATATACAAATACTCACAGAGTCAATCAATCCACAAGCACTTTTTAAGCACTTACTATATGCCAGGCACTCTGCTAGCCCCTAGTGAGTCAAAGACAAAAGTAAGACAGTCCTGTCCTCAAGGAGCTTACATTCTAATATTTATACACTTATACAGGATTCTTATTAGCAACAGACAAATGCTGGGGACATGATCAATGTAGAATAATATCCCCACATCACAATGTGCACTGAAAATGGACCTTCCAAGGAGAGAAAGGAATAGTTGATCTTTCCAGTTGGGAAGTATTTGTTGGCTGAGAAATAAACCTATAAACATTGTCATGAGTAGAAAGTAGACAGCATTAAGGGGTGGGCATGGTGGTAGAAGAAGCAGTGATTGTTAGAGTGAAGATGGACCCATTTCTAGTGAGACTCCTTCACCCACAGGGTTCAAGGGCAGGTATATTTCTAGGTGCCATCATCCTCTGCACAAATGTGTATGTACCCCTCCCCCCAAACACACACTCACTTCTGTGGTGGATCTGTATCTCTCTACTGATTTTAAAATTTCAGGACAAGAGCAGAGCTCTAGTACATAAATAATACAGCCAGAACAAATTGAGAGTGTAACATCTACCGGGTGCAGTAGGAAACCAGACCTTTAATAGGATTAATAGAATATTTTCTATGCTTAGCAATGAAAGTTATGGATTTCCATGAAAACTCATTTTTCTATTCAAGAATTAGAAAAATAGGATCAGGATCAAGGGGCTTGACCTCCAGTACTAGCTCTCATTTACTGGCTTGTGGCCTCAGGCAAGCCACTTAATTTTTCTGAGCCTCAGTTTCTTAACCTGTAAATTGAGGATTATAATCACCACTGGTAAGTATACCTCATAGGGCTTTTATGAGGATCATGTAAGATACTGCTTATGAAAGCATTTGGAAAAACGTCACAATTTATCTGTACCTGTTTTATATATATATGTAATATATTACAATATTATATATTTATATTATATTATATAATTATATTAGTATAGTAATATACTACATGTGTTTTATACATATGTATATATATGTGTGTGTGTGTGTATATATATATTATTCCACTGATTTCATAGTCTTAACAACATGGGCACTCTCTCTGATAGGTCAAGATTGCTACCTATCTATATTTTTTCTAATACACATTCTAACATATGTCTATTGAGTTGAATTCTTATCCAGTATAATGTTTGTCTATACCTCTCAGTGAATTCTTTATTAGGTCCACACCTAAGATGCTGGGGACAGGGGAAGGAAGGGGTCTTCCTCTAGGTCTCTTGACACCACGTGGATGTCAATCAAGGTCCCCAGTATGAAAGGTCTGCTTTGTGCAAGACTTCCAATCACTTCTGCCTTTTAGAATCCCTTTTTTCAAAACTTAGCCCAAGCATCACTACCTACATGAGACTGTCCCAGACTGCTAGCAATCTTTCCCCAGTACTTTGTATTTATTTTCTAAATACTATATTAGATATTATAGATGTATATACCATATGTTATCTATTACATATATATTTACATATAATATACACATATATTATGTGTTATATATTAGATCAATGAGATCA
This sequence comes from Phascolarctos cinereus, assembly GCF_003287225.1. NCBI lineage: Eukaryota > Metazoa > Chordata > Mammalia > Diprotodontia > Phascolarctidae > Phascolarctos > Phascolarctos cinereus. Next base: position 27,272,681 of record NW_027555514.1, on the reverse strand, counting down.
CAAGTCCAGTCTCTACACCCTATATATTTTGTACATGCTTTTCTGTATATAAGTTGTTTCTCCCCAATAGCATGGGAGCTCCTTGAGAGCGGAGAGCCCTGTTTAATTTTGCTTTCAGCATCATCAGCACCTAGGACAGTGCCTAGCACATAAGCACTTAATGCCTGCTTGTTGATTGATTGATTGCTATGTCAAAGACTCTCTGCTAAGGAGTGGGGATACAAAAACAAGAGAAATCAGAAGAGCCTCTTCCTTCATGAAACAAAATATGCAGAGACAAGAAACATAAAGTCATTTGAAGAGGAAGACAACACTAGTACCTGGGGATGGGGTAAGCTTGGATCCAGGAGGGCTTCAAGGAGGTAACTGATGCCTGGACTGAACCTGGAAGAAGGAAAAACACAAGGATTCTGAAAGGCAGAGGCAAGGAGGCTGGACATTCTAGGCACTGGAGATGACCAGTGCAAAGGCCAGAAGTCTGTAGCTCTGGATGAGTTTATATTTTACCCTGAAGGCCATAAGGAGTCAGTTGAGGATGGTGAGGAGAGTGACACGGTGAGGCCTGGGCCATAAGAACATTCTTTTGATAGCAGTGGAAGGGATAGATTAGAGAAGAGAAGGATTAGAAATAAGGAGACCAATAAGGAGGCATTCACAATAGTCTAGGTGAGATCTGATGAGTCAGCGGACTGAAATGGTGGCCATAGAAGTGGGGAGAATGGGATCATGCTAGAGGCAGCTTAGAGGCAAAATCAATGAGATTCAGCACCTAGATATAAGGAGGTATAAAGAAGAGAGAAGAGTCAAGGATGACTCGGGTTATAAAACTAGGTAACTGGGAGGAATGTGGTATATTTAATAGAGAAGTTTAGAGGAAGGAAGGGCTTAGTGAAGAAGAGTTTCAAACAGTTCTCAAAATTTGCAAATTATTAACAACCATATGAAAGAATGTTCCAAATCACTAATAATAAATGAAAAATCAAAATAACCCTGAGGATTCCCCTCATACTGTGAAAATTGGTGAAGATGAGAAAAGGGGGAAATAGTTAATGCTAGACAGAGGTTTCGGGAAGATACATATGCTAAGTGCATTGTCAGTAGAGCTGTCAATCAGCACAACCACCTGAAAGCAATTTGGAATTATGCAAATAAAGTGACTAAAACGTCCATATTTTTTGACTCAGAGATTCCATTACTAGGCTTACACTCCAATGAGATTATTGATAAGAAAAAAAAGTCCTTGTATACACCAAAATGCTTATAGCAGCACTTTTTGTGATAGCAAAGAATTGGAAACAAAGTAAATGCTCGTTGACTGGGGAATGGCTAAAGACATTGTGGCTCATGAATGTCATGGAAAACTACTGTGCTATAAGATATTATGAACGTGATGCACACAGAGAAACATGAAAAGATCTACATGAACTGATGCAGAATGAAGTAAACAGAGCCAAGAAAACAATAACCACAACAACGCATGTGAAAGAACAACCACACACTGAAAGTCAGTATGATGAAATTATAAAGAATAAGCATGGCTAGAAAGCAGCAGTATGAGAAGACATTTCCACCTCACCCCTTTGCAGAAGTGGGACGCCCACAAGGGTTACACATTTTCAGACTTTTTTGAAGTGGTCAGTCATGTTGATTTTTTCCCTTAAAAAATCCAATTTGTTATATGACATGTTTGGGGGGGAGGGGATTATAAGAATACATATGTGTCTCTATGTACAGATATACATAAATATATATGTGTACATATGTGTGTATATCTATTTGTTTTTCAATGAAGATATTGAATTCCATTCAGGACATGGTGCATTTCAGAAGCCTAAGAGACTCCTAGAAGGAAAGTCAAAGGAGGAAGTTTATAATAGCAGATTGAAGCTCAAGAAAGGAGTAAAGTTGTTGTTGTTGTTGTTGCGATTTTTGGTTCTTTCAGTCACGTCTGACTCTTCATGACCACATTTGGGGGTGTCTTTGGAGTTTATTAAGTAGAGAAGAGTTGTGGTCAGATCTCAATTTTAGGAAGATCACTTTGATAGCTGAGTGGAATATAGATAGGAGTGGAGAGAGACTTACGGCAGGGGAAGTAACTAACTGACTATTGCAGTAGTCCAGATATGAGGTGATGAGGGCCCACACCACAGTGATGGAAGTTTGAGAGAGGAGAAGAGGAGTACCTGAAAGAATCTAGAAAGTTAAAATCAATAGGCCTTGGCAACAGATTGGGGGTAAGAGAGACTAAGGAGTCAACAGAGCATCTAGGTTGTAAGATTGGGTGACTAGGAGGATGGTGATACCCTCAACAGTAATAGGAAAATTAGGAAACAGTGGAGAGTTTAAGAAGAAAGATAGCAAGGTCAGTTTTGGGACATGTTGAGTTTATGTTTATGGGGCATCCAGGTTGAGATATCCAATAGGAAGTTGATGTGAGACTAGAAGTTAGCAGAGAAGTTAAGGCTAAGTAAATAGATTTGAGAATCATCAGCATAGTGGTAAGCATTTAATCCACTGGAACTGATGAAATCTCCAAGTAAAATAGTGTAAAGGTAGAAACCCAGGACAAAACCCAAGGGAGCACTCCCTCCACCTTTAGCAGGTGTGACCTTGCTGATGATCCAACAAAAGAGACTGAACGATAGAACCAGGAGAGATCAGCATCATGAAAACCTAGAGGAAAGAATCAAGGAGCTCAATAGTTGCAAAGGCTGCAGAGAAATCAAGAAGGATGAGGACTGAGAAAAGACCACTGGATTTGGCAGTTCAGAGACTGTTAGTAACTTTGTTCTTGTTCTACCATTTCAGTCATGTTCAACTATTCATGACCCCATTGGGGATTTAACTGGCGAAGACACTGGAGTGATTTGCTATTTCCTTCTCCAGTTCATAACTTTAGAGAGAAACTATTAATTTATTACTCATCAATAATTTCAGCTGACTAATGAGGTTGGAAGGCAGACTGTAGAGAGTTGAGAGGCAAGTGAGAAGAAAGGCACCTCGTATAGATATGGATAAATGATTCTAAGCAAGAGCAAAAGCTAAACAACAAAAAAAGCCAAGATCATTGTCTTCTACTCCCCTAGACCACATTCTTGCCTCTGTTATGTATATCAGTCAGCAGCAAAAGCAAACAAAGAAACAAAAATGCTGGCTTTGGGTTGTGTTCTAGATGATGAAAAATCTAGTGCTCTCTTTCTATAAGGATGGGTCACCTGGGCATGGCAGCAGGCAGCTGGGAAGAAGACAGCATTAGGGAGAAATTAGAAATGAGCAAAAGACTGATGCTGGCCAGGTCAAGACCTGAAGGAGTCCTGTAGTGGGAGGTTGCCAGTAGGACTGGAATTGAGGGTATTTTAAGGGGAATAGCCAGAGAAATGAAGAGATAAAACAGAGGAATTTTGAGGTGTTGAGTAGGGAAAATGAGAGAACTCATGATGAATGGCTGTAAAGTAGGAGTAGGAGAATATTGGCTGGGTTGGGGTGGGGAGGGGGAAGCAGCAGGAATAGCATCAAACCCTTGAGGAGAGAAAAGAAATTAGTAACAGCTGCTAAGGAAAGTTGTACAGGGAGTTGATCATGTAACAATACACTTTTGCCAAGTGGCAGTGAGGGTCTAACTGAAATTAGATGTGAATTTGGAGTGGTCCCAGTCAATAGGATGATGTGACTTCCTCTGGCAGCATTCGGTAGCTCAGTAATATGATAGAAGTTCAGCTGTAGACATGTTGAGTTTAAGATGATTACAAGATATCCAGTTCAATATGTCCAACAGGCAGTTGGAGATACAAGATTGGAAGTCAGCAGAGAGATATGGGCTGGATAATTAGATCTGCAAATCATTAGCACAGTGATGAGAATTTAATCCATGGGAACTGATGAGATCTCCAAGTACAATATGGTGGTGTCACTTTCTGCAATCCTCTTGAACCCTCTATTGGTAGGGTAAGCGTACTACAACATGTCCATAATTAAGTATCAGGCATACCTCATTTTATCATGCTTTGTTTTATTGTGCTTCACATATATTGCTGCTTTTTTTTTTTAACAAATTGAAGGTTTGTGGCAACCCTGCTTCGAACAAGCCAATTGGCACCATTTTCCCAACAGCACGTGCTCACATTGTGTCTCATTTTGATAATTCTTGCAATATTTCAAACTTTTTGCTATCATTATTATATCTCTTATGGTGATCTGTGATCAATGATCTTTGATGTTACTATTGTAATTATTCTGGGCCACCATCGTGCCCATACAAGATGGCAAACTTACCAAGAAATCAATAAATGTTGTGTATGTTCTGACTGTTCCACCTACTGGCCATTCCCCAGTCTCCTTCCCTCTCCTTGGGCCTCCCTGTTGTCTGTGACACAATGATATCAAAATCAGGCCAATTAATAACCCTACAATAGCCTTTTAAGTGTCCCAGTGAACAGAAGAGTTAATTCTGGCAAACTTCATTCGTGGTCTTATATTAAGAAATCACCACAGCCACCTGTGCCTTCAGCAACCACCACCCTAATCAGTCAGCAACCATTAACATCAAAGCAAGACCCTCCAACCAGCAAAAAGATTATGACTTGCTGAAGGCTCAGATTTTGGTTAGCATTTTTTAGCAATAAAATATTTTTCATTAAGGTATGCACATTTTTAGACAATACTTTTGCATATCTAACATAGTGTAAACACAACTTTTATATGCAGTGAAGCCAAAAATTTCTTGTGACTCTTTATTGCAATATTTGCCTTATTTCAGTGGACTGGAACCAAACCTGCAATATCTCTGGGGTATGTCTACATATGTGATCATTTGAAGAGAATGAAGAGAATCCTAGAACTAGAGAGGAACCATATGTAGAATATTTACAGCTAATTACTCAGAAGACAGAACTCCCAACAAGATAAAATCCTTTAAGTAATAAAATCCTGAAAATTTGAATACTTAAAAGTATTCAGTAAGTACCCTCTCCTACCAATCTCCACGCTCCAGGTGGAGCAAGCACAAGCAAACTCCTAGGCTTGTATCTGGGGTTCCTTGAATCCCCCACTGCTGCAGTTCAACCCCAACTCTGCAAGAAACAGATGATGCAGGAGAGGATTCTGGGAAGATGTCGGAGTAAGTCAGAAAATTTCGAGCTTTCAAGATTTTCCTCCACAAAGTGATAAAATAACACCTCTGGGTGAACAGAGAGCCTTAAAAACAAGACTAGGGGCAGAAGAAGGGTCCTCCAGGGACAACTGGAGAAGATCTGAGGAAAAATCTTGGACAAGATTTCCTCCCTGTGAAGAGTAAACACCTCCAGGCTAGCGTCTGTTTTAATAACAAGCCACAAGCTGCTTGAACGACAAGCAGCAAGCCCTGGGCTTAGCTTGGGTTGGGAGGCTGCCTTGGCCCCAGCCACAGGTACTTTTACCCCCACGACGTGTGAGGGGAGTTGGGCATCTGACCTGGAGAAGATCGAGAGGGACCTCTTCTGACAAAGACCTAGCTGTGCTGTGGGGACGGGTGGGGGCGAGAAGGAACCAGCACACCCAGGGTGAGTGCAGAAGCAGTGGCATGGGGATGCCTCTGCTGTGGGCACTTAGAGGAGGCTGGAGGTCTTGGTTTGAGTTCAAGATCAGAAGAGTGAACTGAAGAGGATTAGAGGTACCATCCCCCAGGCCCCAGGACTAGAGGTGATTATAGAAACTGAATTATTACCAAAAAAAAAAAAGCACAGGCAAAAGAAAAAGAATCCAACCACAGAGAGCTACTATGAGAATAGAGAAGATAGGGGTATGTCTTCAGAGGACGATAATGAAGCAAAGAAACCCTCTTCTACCCCAAAGAGTAAAGTCAAATGGTGACCTGCCCAAAGAGAACTCATTGAAGAACTTAAAAAGACTTTAAAAATTGAATTAGAGAGACTAAGGAAAAACTAAAAAGAAAAAGAAAAATACGAGAAAAACAAGATTATGAAAAGAATTGGAATTAGAAAAGGAGATCCAGAATCTTAAGGAAGAAAATGACTCTTCGGGGCAGCTAGGTGGTGCAGTGAATAAAGCTCTGGCCTTGGAGTCAGGAGGACCAAATCCAGCCACAGACACTTAACACTTACTAGCTGTGTGACCCTGGGCAAGTCACTTAACCCTGACTGCCTCACCAAAAAGGAAAGAAAGAGAAGGAAAGAAAGAAAGAAAGAAAGAAAGAAAGAAAGAAAGAAAGAAAGAAAGGAAGGAAGGAAGGAAGGAAGGAAGGAAGGAAGGAAGGAAGGAAGGAAGGAAGGAAGGAAGGAAGGAAGGAAGGAAGGAAGGAAGGAAGGAAGGAAGGAAGGAAGGAAGGAAGGAAGGAAGGAAGGAAGGAAGGAAGAAGAAGGAAGGAAGGAAGAAAAGAAAGAAAGAAAGAAAGAAAGAAAGAAAGAAAGAAAGAAAGAAAAAGAAAGAAAAAAAGAAAGAAAGAAAGAGACTCCTTGAAAATCAGAATTGAGCAAGGGGAAGCCAGTAAAGTTATAAGAGATGAAGAAATAAAAATATATATATATAAAGAATGAAAAAATAGAAGAGAATGTGAAATATCTCATAAGAAAAACAATGGATCTAGAGAACAGATCAAAAAGAGAAAAGATAAGAATGATTGGACTACCTGAAAGTTCTGATCAAAAAATCTTGATACAATAATACAAGAAATAATTAAAGAAAATTGTCCTGAAGCATTAGAACCAGAGAAGAAAGTAGAAATAGGAAAAAATCCACTAATCACCACCTGAAAGAGATCTGTGAGGAAAACTCACAGGAATATTATAGCCAAATTTTGAAACCCCCAAATCAAGAACAAAATATTACAAGCAACAAGAAAAATACAATTTACATATGGTGGTGCCACAATTGGAATCACACAAGACCTAGCAGTGGCTACACTAAAAGACTTCAGGTCTTGGAACACAATATATATCAAAGAGCAAAAGAACTGGGCTTCCGAACCAAAAGATCATGCCTAGCAACGCTAAGCACAATTCTGAATGAAAAAAAAAAAAGGACATTTGATCAATAGTCAGACTTTCAAGTTTTTGTTAAAAAAAAAACCTGAACTCAACAGAAGACTTAACATACAAGAGCCAAGAGAAATATAAGGTACATATCAATGACCAATTACAAGGGACTAAATAAGGATAGAATGTTTATCTTTTATGTATGAAAAATGTAAAACCTATGTCCAAGATTGTTACTAGTGATTAGGTAACTTATAAGGAAGATTGGGATAAACCTCAGCATGATATTACTTCAAAAAGTAAAACCATTCAAGTACAGCTAAAAGAGTAATTATCTTTTACAAATAAGATGCAAGAGGAAGAACCAATACAGAGTAATTAGATGGGGGAGGGAGGCTGTTAGTTCTGGAAACCTGCTCTCATTGGAATGGGTTTAAGAGGGGAAAATACATACACATTTAGAAGAGTATAAAAGTCTTCTAAATTTAGAAAGAAATAAAACTAAGGGGATAGGGAGGGGGGAGAGGATAAATGAGGGATCTTTAGAGGGGAGGGTGTGGGAATAGGTTAAAAAGGGGATATAAAAGGGGGTTTAGATTTAGGGGAATGGGAGGATAAGGGAGGGATTGCTGGAGTGGAGGTAGGTTAAGTAATAGGAGGGTAACGTAGCAGGTAGAAGTAAAGTAAAGGTGTTAGGAGAGATAGGAAAAATAAAGAGATAAGTACAAACATAAAAACAAAGATTAGGAGTAGAATCTCTTAGGGATTATATATATATATATATATATATATATATATATATATATATACATATATATGTATATATATATATATATATATATGTATATATATATATGTGTGTGTGTGTGTGTATACACATATATAATATCCATATGTACATACATATGTACATATGTACATGTATTCATATGTGTGTATATATGTATAAGTGTATGTATATATCAATACCTATATATAAATATATCCAATCCTTAACTATAGCCTTGGGGTGGTAAGTAGGAGGGAGGAAGGGGGGGAAAAGAACCAAGTAAAAAGTACATAGCAGAGAACAAAAGAAAACCTACAAGGAAGCAAAGAAAAGATGGACAGCTTTCAACATAATGAACAGTATTTAATACATAGGCTTTCTTGAAATGAAAGTTATTCCTATATAATTTGAATCTTCTATGTTCTGCTGTGCATGTGACGTTTTTTGTTTTTTTCTTATTTTATATTTAAGTTTACAATGTTTCTTTTTCTTTTCTTATTATGTATTTAAGTTTTAGCATTTGTCTAAAACCAAAAAAAAATTTTTAAAGAAATGGATGATGCTGATTCTACCCAACAATGTGAAGGAAAGAAAAGTGAAGGAAGAATTGGGAGGAATTCCAGTGAGAATAACTGAGTTAGAGCTGAAGGAAAGTGGACTTATACCCAGGCAGGGTCAGCTCTGGCAGACATTGCTCAGGGCAGGGACCTAGACTGCCAAACATCCCCCAACCTTATGCGCTACAGACTAGCCTTGCCTCAGGTCTGTTTATAAGCAAAGGGAAGGGAATTAGAAAGTAGGTTAGAGAATGAATACAAGAAAACAGGTGAAACAGCAAAGATATCAAGGGAAAAAAAAACTTAACAAAAGCCACACACAGACATAAATCAATAAGAAAGATCAACCCTAAAACCAGAAGGGAAAATGAGTAAAAACTCTTAAGACAAAAGTATATGATGAGGTTAAGTCAAGATTAAAGATTGGTAAGGCATGAAAGGTAGTGGAACAATGGAGGCAAGGGTGAGTGCATTAACTGGAATGGTTAATAATAGGGTTGAGCCTACGAAGAGAGGAAAGTGAGGTCAAAGGAAAACGGGGAAAAACACAGGAAATGCACGATGTTAGGATGCAAATGAAGAGTCAATTTGGGACCAAAGAACACAGAACGATGGAAGAATAGGAGATGATGGTATGAGTTCCAAGTCACACATATGACACAGTTATGGGTAATGGTGAGCTGCAGGATATGATCATCACTGTGGGTAGCTAAGACACAGTGAAGATGTAGGCTACGGTAACTGAATAGGTTAATCAATTAGGAAACCAGAATCTCTGAGAGGGCATCACTGTGTGTATATTCTAAGCATTTGGGTAAGAATTGGAATGAAGAAGACCATAACCCAGGTCTTGAAATCCTGGAAGCAGGTAGATCTCAGCAACAAGGAGTTGGTCCAAATGGAGGAAAGGTTTCTGAGTGATGTTGGCAGAGGGAGGATGTTGAAGTGGCAGTGGGGAGCAAGGGGTCTGCCAGCTCTTTCTTTCAGGGTTACAAGAAGGAAAAAAACAGCATTAAAGAAGGCAGCTGTGGACTCCAGTGACAGTGGTCTTTTCATGACCTCGTTTCTCTCTAGTTCTTAAGTATTTTCTTCATTCTTTTCAAATTATACACACACACACACACACACACACACACACACACACACCCCTACATACATATATGTGTATCTAGGTGTGTGTGTGTGTATATATACACATATATACATATATATACATACATACACACACATACACACTGTGGACATGTTGTAGTACCCTCCTCCCACCAACAGACTGGAAGCTCCCTGAGAGCAGGAAATATTTTTCATTTTGTCTTTGTAGCCACAGCACCTAACACCGTGCCTGGAGCACAGCTCGGGCTCCATATAAACTTGTTGGATGGATCAGACCTTTTGAAGTCTTCAAGAAAACAGGAAATCTCTATTTTAAAGGGGAAGCTTGGGGGAAAAACATTAAAAATGAGGGAGGCTTTGGGCAGCAGAGAATCACAGCACTAATTTTTAGATGAGGAATATAATCTTTAAAGATGGCAGACATTTTCCTTTGGTCCTTGCTTAAGAAATGCTTTTCAAAATTGCAATTTGCAGTTAGCACCAAACTATTCCCTTTAATTCATTTATTTCATTCCTGTCCTCTGCCATATAAACATAATTACCAAGAAGAATCAATTCATTCCTACTTAGAAAAGGCTAAACTGAGAAAAAAAAAAAGACTGTGCCCCACAAAGTTTTAAGAAGACAGGGGATGCTTGCTGTGGTACTGATGAGGGTTCCTTCTCCCCAGATGGTTTCTAGGGGTACTGGTCACATCAAGCACATCTGGGGAAAAGATTGACTTCTCTACCTGCTCTTTTGTTTATTTATTTATTTTTGTTTAATTTGTCAAGCTGGCAGCTCTGAGTTGGTATACCTAATGAAAAAAGTAGCATGTTAGATACAAAGTGCACAACCTCGGTGTCACCTCCAACTAATCTCATGTCACCATTTATCTAAGGGAGTCTGATTCCTCATTATCAAACAGAAAGGGCTATTTCAAGAAACAAACGAAGAAAACGGAAAAATAAGAACTTTTTTTCTTAGATTAGCAGAGTTGTGAACTTAAGGGGAACTAAAGGTGGTCCTTCTATTAAAATCCTCCTCCAGTGTTTCATTGTGGAATTGAAGTGATAGCCAAGGCACAAAAGCCAAGCCAGCGGAAGCTTGGGTAGGGCTTACCAAACTGGAAAGGCTTTGAGTACGCCCTCTCCAATGGGTTGTACACCTTTCCCTGAGAATCAGCCTGGCTAAGTTGAGCTCATCCCCAAGTTTGCTGCAGAAGAATCAATTTATTTTTTTTTTTTTAGCCACGGCAACTCATAAAGACCATTTCCTAAGTTGTTGAAGGGGATCAATGAAGGGCATACCTATACTGACAAAACCATCGGTCCTTGAAGAATTGAAGAGCTTACATTGTCCAGAAGTTCATTCCAGTTCTACTTTCCTGGTGTCAAGGTCCATGTATCTGGGTGCTTAATGTTGCCAATTGGATGACAATTTCCAGCCTGGATCTAGAGGTGGCTGACCTGTTTAACTACTTCAAGCAAGCAAATTTAAATGAGCATTTACAAAACTGAGAAGGGAGGGGGAAATTAAATCATTGAAGAAGAATTATTAAGTGGCACATACTTTGCTCGGAGCTGGGGATACATGGATGGAAGTGAACCAGTGCTGGCCCTCAGGAAGCCTACATCCTATAATATAGAAAAGTGTTATTCATGATCAATTTTTTAAATGGTACGTATTCTTGTGAAAGTAAATTGATGACAATTATTTTTTTTCAAAATGACTGAAAATAAAGTTTTATTTCCATCCACATTTGACATATTTAATCAATAGCAAAAATAAAGTTTGCTCACATTTCTCACAGAAAGATTTCACAGGAGCATTTCTTTGTTCTAATCTCACACAAGCTCTATCTTGATGCTAGGATCACCAGCAGCTTGCTAGGGTGTCTGTGTGTTCATACAGGGAGAGTTTAGGTGTCTTCAGAATGTCTCCAGGGTACCCAGGAAATCTGACTGCCTCTCTCACTTCCATTATCCCTCGCAGACATGACTTTAAAAATATTTCCATTGATGATAAAAGCAGGCTCCCCACAGGAGACCTCTGTGTTAGACTATTGGAAAGGCAGGGGGTGGAAGGCGTGTCATTGTCTAAGGTGACAAGAAAGGAGATAATACAGTCTACATTAACATTCCACAGTCAGAGTCTTTTGTCCCTGCACATTTCTGGACTGTGACCATACAGAAGAGAGATGTGGTCAGGCCACGTGAGATTACGAGTTTCACTTCTTTTCAAAAGACAGCTCTGTTCTGTGTGAACCTCACGAATTGCCACTGGGAACAACAGACTACAGGAAGCATTATAATTCAGCTCTGATCTGCTGAATGCCAGTGGACAAAATGTCCTGAAAGCATTCTTAAATGGCTGCTTCTTGGTTTGGAGAAAGGAAATGATGGGATCTTTCAGCAGCTTGATTATCAATTGCCTTGCCGAAACCAACTAAAACAACCCCTGGTTCTTTCTTTTCGATGTATCTGAATGCGTGATTCTTCAAAATGGCCTGGACTTGCCTGAAAAAATCTGTAATATTTCCTCCCATTTTTGTACTACAGTATATAGTGGTCTTAGCTCCCTGGTGGAGGAAGGTGAATGGTCCTTATTTACCAGAAAATGATGGCTTACTGGTAAATATATCTCTTCTGGGGGCCATTGGCTTCCCCTAGAACACCCCAAAGGGTATTCCAAAAAACAAGAGCAAAAAGGTGCATTGTGTTGGGACTGCAGCAGTCAGTGAGGGGAAGGGGCGTGGTCTTTGCTTGCCTCCAGAGAAGAACGGTGATGCATCCTCTGCCACTCTAGGGCTCTCTCTGCAGGCATCACTGGCAATGATGACCATGGTCTCTAAAGGAATGTCACAACAGTGACCAGGGTAGGACTCTTCTACTGTAGGGCTTACCCTAGGATCCCCAGGAACAAGAGGAAAAATGTTTACTGCTGGAAATCCCAGAGCATCCCTTCCCTTTGCTATAGAAAACAGCAAAGTTGCCCCAGTGACTAGGGGAACCTCTATCAGTCAGCCTTCCCTCTAGAGCCTGCCTCCCAATTCTTAGAGATGGAGTTATCATTTAGGGAGATTCTGCATCTTTGGGGCATCACTGGCCTGAAATAGATTCCTTCTTTACTTTACATAAGGATGAATTTTGTGGAGCTTATAAAAAATACTGCCTGCATTCCTTCTTCAGGTGACATATACTTAAAAACTACCCCTGATACTCACAAGAAGACTGGAGTAAGGGGTAGTCATGGAGGTCAAGGGCCTTTGCTTTTGTTTCATTCAATGGAGAATTACGTCATCAAGAAGAGCTTTGTGAGCCTTCAGAATGCTGAAGTGAGAGGCACTTGAAATGATGGACTATTCACAACTTAAGAATATTATTTTGTGAACTACTATCACAATTTGACTTTAAGATGTGGGGCCTTTAAATTATTTTTGTAGATGGATTCTTGCCTCTCTCCAATATCTGGCACAAATCCCTGTGTATTTTATGGAAACAGTTTTGCACATCCTTGCAAAAACCAAAGGTAATTCTTCATGGGCAGGTCCATATATTTGAAAACGAAATTGTACTCAACTATTTATGTGTGTAAGGATACGCAGAAAGGACAGTCAAGGGGACTTTTCTATTTTTTTCATGGCAAAACTCGTGGCTTTGCTCAAGAACTTGTTAGACCCCTCCAGGAACAGATTTAAAACAATCACATTCCAGATCACATTTCTGTGGCATTTAATCCACTGCTCCTACCTCTACAGACACAGATTGGGATACAGGACAAAGAACCCTCCTCACTTCATAGCAAGTTGCTTCACCTTTCTAGGCAGATGATGTTGTGTTTTCTGTTGAAAATTGAATTATTGCCATAGTTAATTGCAGTCTATTTTTAGCACCAAAAATAGGTACTACTCTAAAAAATGCCAGTAATAGCTGCCAAGGAGACTGCTGTGTTTATGAGTGAGCAAGCTTTAAGGAAAAAACCTAATAGCTCTGTATCGTGGATCGAGCCACTGGCACAACAAATCTGCAGCGCTCACTAGTCACCTGTTCAGAATAGTAAAGTCCTTTTTATTTCTCGTGTGGATCTCAAGCAATATCACAGGCAAAAAAAGTAATCAACAATAACGTCTTCTTGACTATGACAGAAGTTTCTAGGAAACATTTGAATCTTCTGATTAATGTGAAAAACAGTATTAACGGAGACGCATGCCGTATACAACAGCGCTGGACTTGAAAAACAAAATCTAGCTAAAATTCATGAACTGAGTATGCATATTTTTAGGAGAATAATTAATACAATTTCAGTGGTATCTGGAGATACATTTGAACATGTTACATATAAAATTTACTATGTACATACAGATGCATATATATGTACACATACGCATGTATCCTACATATAGTATGTGTATGTACATCTTTCTTGCCTTCTCGGTATGTGTATGTCTACATAAATCAAAGCATTATGTGCATACATATATACGTATGACCAATAATTGCACTTAGAAGCCAAAAATAAAAAGCTGAATATTTGGAGGAAGTTTTACCTAAGCAGCTGAGGCCAAGAGATGGGGCTATTCATCGTTTTTGGTTCTGGGTTCCCTAGAGCTGAATCTCCAAGGTGTCTCTGGGCAGTTGCTTTGGCCAAACCCTTTTTGTACCGGCAGCACCTGTTCTGTGCTCCAGCAAATAAACATGACAAAAAGCAAGTGAAAGCAATGAAAACCACTTAAAAGAGTCAAGTTTCTAACTTCATACAGAAGGCTAACGTTATTTTCACAGAAACTGAGGCTGAAAAAACCAACAAAAACCAAAGCAGAGCCAGGACCCATTTCCTCTCCCACTGGCCCTCCCATTTAAGAAAGCACATTTAAGGAAACCAATAGCAAAGGACGTGGCTTTTTATCTGCATAATACTGATGAAAAACAACCATGCAATATCACAGTCATCGCACATGAAAAATATTCATGGTACTTGTTGGTGAACATTTGTGGCACAGTTCGAAAACACCCTGGTGAAGTCCGGGATTTGAGCATCAAGATTCATCTCATCTTGTCAGTTGAATGCAGGCACCCTAAGGATAACATTGACCCCTAATCAATAGCACTACACATTGTAATGTTTGGGACAACTGATCGACTGTCTGATGAGGACAGTCCTGTGTGCCAAGGAAGTAAGAGTGCCAATTAACAACAAAAGCCATTGCACATGAGGACGCAAATATCCACACTCAACATGAGCACTTCTGCAGGTTTCCCAAAAGACTCCGTCATTAACCTTTGGTGCAGGGAGTGAGTTATTGTTACTAATGATAGTTTAGCCATAAAGGGGCCTGCAGAGCACATGTGTGAGAGATGACGACAAGCAGGTGTAACTGTTGCAATCACTTCATTGGGAATGGAAAATCTGGGCTTAAAAAAGTAAAACAAGGTTCAACAGCACATATTCAGACATAGCTGATGGACCAAAATATAATTAACTGAAGCATCCGCGAATCAAAAGTGAGCCCAAAAGGCTGATTTGTATTCTAGCTATACAAAGCTAAGCCCCTTTGAATTACGTGAACTAAGTGGGATTTTCACAGCACCACAAATAATTACAAATTATACAGAAGAGAGAGGCAAAATAAGAGAAATGCAATCAATAAGAGATTATCAAGACTTTCCCTGCTCAATGAAGAACTTGTTCACACAGGAAGACGATTAAGATAGTCAAAAGCAAAATTAATAGACTTTCACTACAAGCCAGCCTCTCCTTGCTGTCACGTTAAGGAGTCAGCCTTCACCTCCCGCAGGCCCCTTGGGATACAAATCAAGGCATTGAATAGTACCCTAGGTAGTACCTAACTTCCCTCCAGCAGCTCAGGCCCAAGGAGAATCATACATTTGTCTGACAATGGTAGGCTAAGGAGTCAATTCAAAAACTGGCTCTCTTTAGAAAAAAGAACAATGTATGTAGGCACAGAAGGACAGGAAACTATCGCTGGGCAGAGGATCCATTGATTTTGCTGTTGTTTATGCTTTTAGTCCCCCGTTCTACTTAGAAGAGTTGTAACTTCTGGTATATTCAATGACACTGGAAGGGTCCAAACACTTACACACTTCCAGGGAAATAGCCATTTGTTTACTCCCAAATCAATAATATCAAATGCAAACACTTACAAAACAACAACAAAACCCTGGGAAAAAAAATTTTTTTTGGGGGGGGCACTTTCTTAACAAAGTCTGATGTCTGGATTCTGCACTTTGACACCAGGTCAGAAAGGATATCGTTTTGACCACTGTGCTTGTCACCCACTCCTGTTTATGATCATTTATGAGCCTCAAGCCCAGGATGCATGGAATAGCCTAGTTTAGGAGCACTTGACTTCTGTTCCATGGTAAGGTTCTGGGCTTCCTCTAGCTCTGCCTGG
Source organism: Phascolarctos cinereus (assembly GCF_003287225.1). Classification (NCBI taxonomy): domain Eukaryota; kingdom Metazoa; phylum Chordata; class Mammalia; order Diprotodontia; family Phascolarctidae; genus Phascolarctos; species Phascolarctos cinereus. Next base: position 27,256,880 of record NW_027555514.1, on the reverse strand, counting down.
GCTTTCAGCAGCTGCCAGGGGCTACATGGAAGAGGATCAAGGAATGAAACCCTGAGGTTGCCACTCGAGCCAAAATTAAGTAATAACTGAGCGAAGGCCAGGATATGGATGGGCAAAATGAGGTCATCATAGCCTTTGAGCTTACACTTGAATTGACAGAGGGATGAAGAATGCTTATTATGCCCATAGATTTGGAGACGGTCAAGCATCCCTTGGTAATTGAAGTAATGGGGTGAGTGACTTGCTGGGGTCACTCCTCATCGCTATTCATAGTAATCAAAAGAATCACAATGTTTTCAGATTTGTGCACGCCCCCTGACAAGTCCAGATTCTCACATGTCTGCTTCTGGTTGAAAAACATACATAAAACAAAAGCACTTACGTGGACAGGATATGACTAAAGAAGTCAAAGAACAGAGAAAAAAGCTGGAAAAGCTTGATAATACAGATATTTTAAACAGTATTCTCCCTCAAATCTGGATTCTCTAATCTTGTAACTGGGCCCCTGTGAACAAAAACAAATGCCCCAAGGAACTTTGCTGGCATCGAAAAGGAAGACTTCTTATGTGATCACTCAATTCTGCTCTGCCATGAACAGTCAGGGGCGGGCCTTTGGAACTCTGACTAAACCTTTTTTTTTTTCCTTACTATTGTACTTTAAAAAAAAAAGCATTTCCAATCACCTTAGAGATACAGCTCTTATTTTAAATTATAATGCCTTTGTAGTAACTGATTTGGTAACAAAGATTCCCCCAGAGGTATAAGTGTAAACTTTATGGGAATGAATATATATATTTTAAATATTAAAAATATGTATCAGATCACTCTCTTTGGGCCATTTTAAGATAGAGAATAAACTAAATAGATATATTAGTTTAGCGATATACGATCAGCCAAATCCTTTCCCTGTTGTGAAAAAGTAAGACTACAACTAGATACTTGAAAAAAGTCAGCAAAAGGCTCTTACATGAAAGCAGTATTTAGGCCTGCCTTAGTACTGCATATTTAAAGGCCCGTGAAGGGTGTTAAAAGGAGACGCAGTATCCCGTAGTAAGGAAGCTCTAATTTGGCATGGGAAGTTTTACAAAGCCTTGTCAAGACACACTGTAGCTACCCAGGAAGCAGTATGTATACACATGTGTCTATGCACACACAGGTACCAGAGATGATCATTTGAGAACTCTATCTTATAGTCAACAGCCAGATTTATACAGGGATGTGTCACTGTTTGGCATTTTGATATTCTGATAAATATATACACACAAATCTCATGTGTTATGTATATGACAATACACACATATATATATATACATATATGTTACTCTTTATAGTAGTTCACACTGGATATAAGAACTGAACACTCATTACACAATAATTTCCTTTTCAAACAACTGTTTAAACTTCAAGAGGGCAGGCTGGGGAGTCAGGATGATCAGATCTCGGCGACGGGGTGTACATCTTTTCAACTTTCAGTAATCCCTGCAGGTTTGATTAGCAGCAAAGCATCCCTTTCATCTAGGTATTTATTTTTTAGGTAAACATAAAATATCTCCATATATACACATTTATATGTACATACATATGCACACTGTACATGAATATAGTCTACTCTTCTGGCCTAAAATTCAAAAACTGACAGTTACTCTCTGAAGCTGTACAGCTTGCAAATACTGTCTACGCTGTATCAAACTTGAAGGTTATTAGCACCCAGGTGGTTGAGATCAAGCCAATTCTTTCATTTAAGTTGCAAACTGCAGTTTGGGATTTCTATTAAAATTAGCATTGGATACAGTGAGTCACCCAATTTGTTATCTGAATCTTGCTTTGTTTTTGTTCTTGTTTTTCAAATCTATCCCTATTTTTGATACAAGGAAGGCTACATGCCCTTAAACACACAGTTCCAGCAATCCTGAGGATCACATTATTGTTTAAAAAAATAGGAAAAACTATTTTTTTAAATGGAAGAAAGTTCTGTTAAGGAATGTTAACTCCCAGCAAATGAAACTTGCAGCATTCTAACTGCGTAGCAGGCACAGAGCTCCCTGCAGAGACCGGAGCGGCCGTGGATGGCAGCCGCATGCCCTGTGCATCAAGAACCCCGGAAGGCATCCTGGATTCATTTCAGCATTGGTTTCTTCTCTTCAATACCCTTCCGGCAGAGCCTGTCCCTTTGGCCATCACACGGTAATAACTGAAGTCCTGGCAGGTTAACTTCATTGGTAAAAACAAACCCCAGTCCACTCAAAACATTTCATCTTTTCGTTGGATAGCTCTTTGCTCCCCATGGATAGGAATGATACCTAAAGAGAAAAGAGGCTCTAGTGAGAAATACTTGAGTTCACACTATCTTACTGCTATTAGGAGAGGCAGCCCTGCCTCTCTGCTGGAAGAATCTTCAACTGGGAGCCAGAAGATGGAACGTCAAGTCCTTGGTCATGACTCATCACTGCCATGAGACTACGTCTAACCTCCTTGAACCCCCGTCTCCTTAATAGAGACATCACTATTTGTACTGCACCACGGCAAAGTCCTTTTCAAACTCTGAAGTTCTATATTGAGGGGAACTCTTATTAGGAGGCCATTAATGAAAACATGCTTGTGCAGACAGCAAAGGAAATGTGAATGTTAAAAGAGTCCCTCAGAAAGGAAGATGTTGATTCTGGTGCTCACTTAAATGGAAAATAATGAAGCAGTTCAAAGTGATTTGCAGATATTTGAATGTCAATGGACTTAAAAATGTGTGTTTTTACTTGCTGGGTAGTCATTCTGGCAAATGAAAGTATACAGAGGGAGATATGCCTCCTGGGCAAAGACTACTTGGTGCTTTGCTGGGACTCAATAAATGTTTGTGATTTTTCCCTATCATAAAATAATCTTGGTGCATATTTTAAAATTCACATATGTATTTGATTCTACATAGATTATCTTCTCTAATTGTACATAAATTTGGCAGGGTTCCGCACCAAGAGCCTCAATATGAAAACAGAGAAAAATAATGTTCTTTTCTTGGAGTAATTAAATATGGATGTACCCACAAGTTCAACATTTATGCTTACTGTATGGTTCATAGCCAATGGAAATGGTGGCAGAGGCAGAAGATCTGGGTTCAAATCCTGGCCCTGTTGTATCCTAGCTGATTCACTAGGGACTCCTCTCACTATCTATTCATCTCTAAAATGGGGATTACACACTATTTATCTTCAGGATTGGAAGGAGACTCCAGTGTACACTTTAATATGCCCTGTAAATATGAGCTATTATTATGGGAAGAGCCCCAAAGGAAAACTAATTAACTTGGGGTACCTCCTGGCTGCTTAATTCACCCACTGTGTAGCCTCATCTGGATCTAGCCCCCCCAGCACCTACATTATGTTGTATATCCTTCACTGATACTGTTTTCCTTCCAATGAAAACCCCAGTCTTTGGGGGCCTATTCCCTCAGGCCCTTCTCTCTAAGCCTGATCTAGTAACTGGATCATACTAAGGTGCTGAGGGACGATATGTGCTTAATGGGTTACCATCTCCAAGATAAAAACCTTGTTTCAACATGGGATCCCAGTGCCCTCCAAAAGGTATTTTAGATACCTCATGGCCCCTGACGGCCTTTGGGGCCTCTCAGATTATATAACACAGGAATGAACAATCTTTTCACCCCACAGGTAACAAACCAGACAGAAAACCTGCAGAAAACTCCCCAACAAGCTGTCATCCCATCTTGACTCACAAGATTTTCAGTTAACAGGAAACTGGGGCAACTTCTGGGGCAACTCTCTTTGTCAGAACAAGCTCTTCTTGACATTGAGCCTAAATCTGCCTTTTCTGTAACTTGTACATGCACAGCTCTGAGTGCCGCTGAGGGTAAGCAGGGCAAGTCAGATCCACGGGCCACGTAACAGGCCTTCAAACACTTGGCCTCACCTTCCTCCCCACGGATGCAGCTCAAGCACCGCCTTCCACACGACGCCCTGTCTCATCCCCTAAGTGCTAGTACTCCCCCTCCCCAAATACCTTGGATTGAACTACCCTGTATTTACCTGGAAATATTTCAGTGTATACTTCTTACCCTGCACCACCCCACCCCTGCCCCTTAGAATGTAAGAGAATAGAAATGATTTCATTTCTTGCATTTGAATCCACAGTGCCCAGAATTGTGCCGGGCACACAGGAGGCATTTAGTAAATGCTTACTGAATCAAGTGACTGACTAGCACGTCCAATACATCCTCTCTATCTCCAAATCTCATGTAGCACAGCCTCTGGTCCCCTCGTCATTCTGCCCCTGAAAGCATTCAGGGCTAAGCATGAAAGTAAGCTTGGTTCAGGCATACCATCTCTATCTATATTTACCTATGTCTAGTATAGCGCATATAGGTATACGCATGTATATAGACTTATGATACCATGTAAAGAAATTTATGCATGTATATGTATATATTCAATCTATATTTATTCTGTATATATACATGCATATATATGAATGCATGTATGTTATCTCTATGTTTCTTTCTTTGTGTGTTCTCTCTCCCCTCCTTCTCTCTCTCTTCTGTCTCCCTCTTTCTCCTTCCCCTTCTCTCTCCTTCCTTCTTTCTCTCCCTTACTCTCTCTCTCTTTCCTCTCTCTCTCTCTTTCCTCCCTCTCTGTCTCTCTCCCTCCCTCTCTCTGGCTCTCTGTGTCTCTCTCTCTGTCTCTCTCTCTCTCTCTCTCTCTCTCTCTCTCTCTCTCTCTCTCTCTCTCTCTCTCTCTCTCTCTCTCTTCCCTTGTTGGCTCTAACATTGGCTTCCCGAGGACAGGAATTGTTACTTTTTTTGTCTTTGTCTTCTCAGCCCCTAGCACGGTCCTTGGCACATGGCAGGCGCCTAATAAATCGTTGATTCACTCATTTATAGGGTAATCATGGCCTACTTTTCTCAGTCCCTCCCATGCTGCACCCTGGTCTGTCTGCTCATATCGGGCTCACTTGCTGAAAGGCTCAATGTAATTTTTAGAGCTGGAGGGGGCCTTGGAAATAATTCAGGCCCCTTCCTTCTCCCACTGGAGAGAGGATAGATTGAGACCTGCACTAATTGTGGGTCATCTTCAATCACACAGCTGGAGGCCAAGTCCCCTAAGCCTCGGTCCATGGTTCTTTTCCCCATACCACTCACTCCTGTTCCAAAGCAATTGTTTCTCTCTGGAACATCCTCCCCCTGAAGCAAGCAAAGTATATTCTGTCCAGTTTCGGAAAATCCCAATGGACCCATGTAACTTTTTCCCCTAATGTGAGAACTCCCTCCACCGACATAGATTTAGAAATGTCTGTGATTTGGTAATTAAGCCATACTGAGTGGCCTGAAGCCCTAAGAAATTAAATGACCTGCCCAAGGTCACATAACTAGTGAGCACCAGAGGCAGGATTTGAACCCCAGGCCTTGCTGGCTTTAAGCCCAGCAGTACACTAGCCACTAAGCCAGGCTGCTCATTACTTTAAATGCTCAACAAAATCCCCCTTCTCTGCCTCGCCCCTCTCCCAAGCCTTCCCAATTTGGTCAGAGGATGCAAGGTTTCTCCCAGCCCCTCTGCATCAGAACATGGAAACTAGTTATTTCCAATAAGTTTGGGTTGACAGCTGTCCTCAAGCCCTACAAAGAACAGCTTACTGTTGAATTCATGTCTCAGCCTCATGCTCTCAGGCCTCTCAGCTGATACTACTTGGTCTCGAACTGCAAACTTCCCTAAGGCAGGGCCCGCTAGCATGGGGCTGCTCCAATGCCCTCTGCGGAGGGTTTCTTCAGAAGCCCACATGGAACATTTTACACATAAGCCAACGATCTGATATCACCAACTAACACCATAGATTAGGGGTCCCCAGATGTAGAACTGAAAGGGACTTGGAAGGCCACAGACTCCAGCCATCTCACTCTGGAGCCTAAAGAGACCAAGGCCAGAGAAGGAAAATGGGCTGGGACTTGAATTAGGTGTCCTGAGCCCAGCTCTGGTCTTCATCTACTTCAAGCCCTTTGATAAAGATCAGAGGGTCTGGGTGGATGATAGTGGAGACATTTCTCTAAGGCTAGGAGTAAGGGGGAATACATTTTTGAATTACACATGAAATTTTAAAGATTATCTCCCTGTCTTCAAGATGCTCCCAGAGTTGGTCTGTAGAGAAAACACCAGAGTGACAGCTGATCTTATTTTGAAAAATCTGGTTGCTGCATTTTTCCTTGTTTATGGATAATTATTTCTAATTGGAACCTGTCCCATTTCTTAGCAATTAGTGACCACCTGGAAATAGCTGATAGCCGTAGGCAGAGTCAAGGGTTATTGTTCTCAGTTCTCAGTGATTAGTTCCCAAGAAATACCCTGCCTAGGAGCTGCAGCTGCTATAAAAAGCTGAGACAGGAAAATGTGAAAGTACAGGGACTTGGGAGCAAATAAAAACATGTATGTGACCAGCTCATTACTGGAATCTGATTCTGTGAGCCATGTTTCCCATTCCATTCAGCTCAGCATTGTGATACGTCACATTCACCATCTTTATATGAGACATTATCATGTCTTTATCACACTGAAGAAAACGTTCTCTTCTTCGGGTGTTTCAGAACAAGGATCTCAAACCATGCCACGAATCCAAGGGTGGCTCCCGTGACATGTGGCCAGCGGTCCTTCAATCCAGATGTACATGGAACTGGATCAACAGATCCTTCTGATGGTGAGCAAAGACTAGCTTGCCTCTATATAACTGTGCAAATGTTGTTTCCTCCATTAGCCTGTGAGCTCCGAGGGAAGGAAGGGAATGAGAATATATTAAGCGCCTGCTGTATGTGCCAGGCACTGTGATAGGCACTTTGCAACAACCCTGAAAGTTAGGTGCTGTTACTATTCCCATTTCACAGGCCAGGAAAATGAGGCAGGAAGCAGTTAAGCAACTTGGCCACACAACTAGTGAATGTCTGGAGCGGGATTTGATCTCAGGCCTTCCTGAATCCAGGCCCAGCACTTTATTTACTGGGCTACCTAGCTCCTTGAGAGCAGATACTGTCTTCTTTGTATCCCCAGAAATGAGCACAATGCATAGTAAGTCCTTTATGTTGACTTGACTAGTAGTGTATATTAACTAGTGTGACAAATTAAAATCAAATATAGTTTGAGTTTAAAACTACTCTTCTAGACAAAAAGCACGATTTGGTTGGACGTACCATGACCTCTAATTTTGAAAAGTATTAAGAATGATGGGACTGAAAAGAGGTAGTCATAATTTCTCTACATGAGCAAAAAAAACCCCACGTATTTCACTTTTTAAACAAGATACAAAGCTCCTCTAAGACCTACATCTTATAACTTTGATATAAGATTCAACAGGTTGCTCAACCTTGCCGAAAACAACCAGCTCTATGCATCGCACAAATGGAAGCTTACTTACAGCTCCCTTGTACACCAAGCTTCAGCTTTGGTATTTCTTCTGGGTTGTGAGAACAAGATGGGCCTGAGATCTGTACCCTCAACAGGAATGCAATTAAAAAAGTTTTCCATCATGCCACTGCAAGTTTAGGCAGATTCCAACTTCAAATCAGGAGGCATTTCAAATCAAGGGCATGGGTGGCTGGTGTCACCCAGGACAGACTGGATGTAGCAACCCCCAGAGGAACAATTTTGTATTAGTACTGCGTTTCAGGACTGTACTGGGTAGAAAGGAAAAGTCAATTATTCAACCAGCACTCCAGAGAAGGGGGGTGGGTGGTGGTGGTGGTAATGTCTCATAACGATTTATCTTTGGAGAACAAGAATTACTCATACCTTCTCTGAACAATCATAACAAATCCACATTTATAGAAGTAGTGTTTTGGAAATAAATCATCAAACCAAGATAGTAGTTGAGTAATCTTAGACATGTGAGATTCATGAGAAAATCTTTGCAGAGAAAGGATAAGAACAGTCAAGAATTTAACCATCTCTCCAAAGATGTTTTTTTTAAATCATCTAATGGCCTAAAAATGCTTCTTTCTTTCATTCTCTTTTCTTTTTGGGGGGGAGGGGGCATTGACCTGGAAGGGTGGGCAGCACGGCCAAATGAGCAGTCCTGTATCCTTCCTGGGACAATGTGGAAATTTTACCCTGAGTTATATTGATAAATGAATATGCATGTAAGTGTATAAATAACTCGATGAGGAGTGGATTCAGTATGAAAGCTGAGACAAAGCAGTACAGTCAACAGGACAAGCCAACAAGCATCTATTAAGTGCCAACTGTGTACCAAGCACTGTGCCAAGTGTTAGGGATGCCAACAAGGGCAAAAGATAGTCTGCTCTCAAAGAGCCCACAGTCAAATGGGAAAGACAACATGCAAACAATGAGGCATGAACTAAATTGAGGTCCTTGGACTGGACGAACTTTAGGTTCTGGAACTCTATGAAGCTAGAAAATTGATCTCTTGGTGCCAATTAAAGGGATAGAACGTTTGAAGAAATTAAATGAGAAATTGGCAGAATCTTTATAGATCACAAACAATCGAACACAGCCTACAACTCGACAATACCTAAGATTTTTAATTATATTCAGAGAATGGCTGTCTACAGCAGCAAACCCTCCTGCCCCCAACGAGCACATCTGAATTTTCTTCACACTGGTTCCTTTTTTAGCTTGTGTGTGTGATTCTGAATGAGGAATAAAATACGCGATTTTGGGTTTTGGAAACATGAATTTACAATCCTTCAAGAGGAATGAGAGGAAAAAACTCCTAATAGATGCCTGGCTTGGAAGTGCCTTTTATTCAATTCCATTTATTATTATTTTTTAATGGAAGAAAAGGAATGAGACAAAATTGCAACTGAGTGGTCACCACCTTTCTGTTTCAATAGTGAATACAGCAGCTGCATCCACATAAAGAGCTGCCATTAGAAATCTCTTTCATCCATGGTTTTTATCTAGCCTAGGCCGATATGTTTTTTTTTTTTAATGATTTTCAATGAAAATTGGAAGAAGAAAGCTGAAACTGAAGATATAAATCAGATTCATCATTCCACTATCCCGATTCCTCGTTCTTATTTTTGAAGTAAATGCCAGATCTCACCTGTTAGAAGTAAAATTGTAATAGCCACTTTCTTCCAGCACTTCTTCAATCACAGTCTAGAGGTGAAGGAAATTCAGTTCAGTAACTGAATGAAATATTCACTGAATGAAAAGTCAACAACAACAAAACCATATAATTGTTCAAAGGCAATACACAAACCTGACCTGCATCTGTTCATAGGTTATTCCCTCCTCCAGATCAAGGCTGCTGGGAAGTCCTGAAATAGTTAAATGATATCAGGTAGGTGAACATTAGAAGTCTGGCTGAGGTTAAGTTAACCTTTGATAGCAATTAGGACACAACTGTGGGGAGAACACAGCAATTTCTTAATGATAAAAATGGGTAATTTCTCCTATTAGATCAATCATAATGCTAACATGAAAAGTTGATGAAGGAATTTCTATTGCAAAACAAAACACTCCTTACCCATTGCTAAGTAAGTAAACTAGAGGCTAGTTACGAGAGCCAGACTGCCACGGACCGCCTTGCTGAGCTACAGAAACCCCACGGAGCCAATAAGGCACACCAATGAGGCATACGCTCGGAGGAAAAGAATCGGGAGGGAATCAAGGGGGTGCGAAAAAAGGCAGCTGAGCTTTTGTGTGGCTGCCTAGAGAGGAGGCAGATCCAGTTGACACAACCGCTGGAACAAAAACCGAACCCCAACAGTCTTTGTCCTTCACTGTTCACTCCCCTTGTCCCAGGTGGCCATGACATAATGGGCTCTGAGCTCTTTCTGGAACTCAGGGCTGGGTCACTGTGCCTGAGCAGAGCCTGGAAAGCTCTTGGAAAAGAGAGCAAGGGTTTCCTTTGTCTCCTCAGAGCATTTCTGGCCTGAAACCCATTCATTTGCCGTAACAGACATCAAGGCAAGCTGCTGTGCTCCCTGCTGACCTTGACCTGAGGGCCTGTTGGCTTCCCCATGCTCCTCATTTTAGAACCTTGGCCAAGCTTTGGAAATGCTATTGCAAAACCAGAAAAGAAATTCAGTCGTTTGAGGAGTGGGACTGCTTTGTCTGATGTCCAGAGCACAACAAAACCCCTCGTGCTTTCTAAATCCAACAGGATGGCCCTGATTCCAGAGCAAGAATGTGTGGTCAGCCCAGCAAGCATCACCATTTAAAGGACTTCAAAGACTGACGAAGGGTCTGAAGGCTCAGAGCCACCTTCTCACAGCCATGTGAGTGCTAAATCCATGCAGGAGATGTTCAAAAACAATTCTGTCAGGCCTCTCATTCGAATACTCCACAAAATGTCCAGGGCCTGATTAGCCCCACCCTTCCCTCCATCTCTTAGGTGTTTCACCTCATGGGCATTTCCATCACAGAATGAGCAAGAGAAAGCGGAGAAGCAAATCAAGCAACTGGAAGGAACCCCTGGTCCATCTACTCCAAGTCTCTTTTTACAGGTGAGGTCACGGAAGCGAAATGCCTTTGCCTGGGTCCCTCAGGTAATAAGCATTGAAGGGAAGGTATGAAGATGAAACACGCGGGTTAAAAGAATATCCGGTAAACTCCAATGGGTTTGAATTAGAAGTGATATGCCTACCCCCTCTGCTTTTGACCTGTCCTCCTTGCTACCATGGATAGTCAAGAATTGGTTCTGTTTTCTTTTCCTTCTAAGATGAATTCTCTTTACTGAAAACTGCCAATCAAAACTGCCATATTTCCTAGCAGAAAAGTAGATTTCAAAGTATGTTCTGAGCACAAAATCATTACCTGTCCTGTCATTTGGGGATAGGGTATTTCCACCTGATGAGTGCAGTAATAAATGACAATCTGCTGTAAAAAAGTTCGGTTCGATTGGCTCTGGAGATCCTTGGGACAGCTGAAAAGCAAAATAAAAGGATGAGCAGCAGAATTCTCTCCAACCCAGATGGGGTGAGGTTTGTAGTGTTTTTCATTTCTTTGCATTCATGCATAGAAGAGTCAGGGCTCTGTGGTTTTCAGTATCTTGTAAATAGATAAGAAAACATCCTCCTTCCAAAGGTGCTTATCAGAAAGTGGAGGCAGCTAAATCATCGTCAAAGCAAGCTAGATGAGTCCCTAGTCACAGGGGGAATAAAAAGTCCTAGCAACATTATATTTTGTGAATGCAAATTTTTTTAATTGTATAGAAACATAATGGGGTGGAGATGCAACCCCAAATTGTTAGTTTTATCAGATGCAAAAGAAATAAATGCCAATTATTCAACAAAACAATCTCTTTAGTCCAAACCACATTTTCTTTCATTCACTTTCTCTGAAGAGTGACTGACCAGAGAAAACTGCATTTCTTAATACAAATTTTTCAAATTGCTATTCACTAATTTTTGTCTAGAAACATTTTCCTCCTCTCACTTTGAATCTGGGCCTAACACGAGGCAAAAAGATTCACTCCATGACAGAACTTATGAAAGCAGCAGTTACTGACTCCCCTTCTCCACTACTGAATCTTCTGGCCATCTTTTTCAGTTCTAAATAACAATTTCTCACCTCTCTTTTCCTCATCGGTGCCAAGCACCTGTAGTGCTGGAGTCATTTCAGGTTTTTGAGTTAGTACATTTTTAATGTGAGTGCACAGGCACAAAGCAGCCATGAGTTGGACCATTCAGACAATGCAACATAAGTCAAGTCCTTTCCCTTTTGAGGGCATGGCCCCAATTCATGACTCCTAAGCACATTACTTCCTTAACATACTCTGCGTACTGGCCATCCCAAAAACCCCTGCCTCTTCCAGATTCCAAACTGCCCCCAAAACACACTCTAGCCAGAAAGGAGGCATGTTTCTGTTCTCTTCTTAAATCCTGACATTCTCTTCTTCCATGCAACAAGCATTCTGTCATCCTAAAAGCACTAATATAAATGCTACTAGTTTCCCTCAGCCTTCTCTTCCTCTCTTCTCCTTATCCTCTTTTCTTTTCCTCCTCTTCCTCCTTCTTCTCTTCCTGCTTCTCCTTCTTCCTATTGGAATGTGTGCCTATTGAGACCTGTGACTTTCTCTCTTTTTTATTTCACCCCTAGAAAACTTAGCATAGTGCTTGGCACACACATGTCATAAAGGCTGAATGTTTTTTCACTGATTCATTCATCTGCCTTCAGGGGTATTTAAAGACACCTGAAATTAATGGCAACTACTAAGTAACAGGATGGTATCCAGATAACATGGTAAAATAGTATGAAATTACAGGTAGCTTTTAAATATCAAATACTGCATGGGATACCATCAAGGTACTCATTTGAAAAATGTGTGTGTGGCTCTTTGTATGCAAGGGCTTTTCACAGAATCAGAATCACAGTTTCAGAGTTGGAAAGGAATCTCAGAGGCCCCTACCTGAAAAAGAATACCATCTACAACACACCCACCAAGTGGCCATCCACTTAGCCTTTGTCTGGAGAGCTCCAAGGAGGTGGCCCCTATGAGCTCTGCTCTGGAGGCAGCCCAAGTCTCCTGTGTGATCTGAATTGGCCTCTGCCACCTCTGGCCGTAGTGCTGAATCAGCCTCTGCTGCCTCTGGCCATGGTTCTTAGCTCTGGCTTTGGGGTCCAACTCTGCCTCCCAGTTTTTCTGGTTTCCTGTCAGTCTCAGCTCAAACTCTACTTTCTGCAGGGGCCTTTCCCAGTCCCCCCAGCTGCTACTGCCTTTCCTCTAAGATTACCTCCCCTTCACATAGAGTGAGATTTAGAGAGAGATGGATAAATTGGTCTTATGTATAAGCATGTAGCTGTTTGACTGTTATCTCCCCATTAGAAAATGAACTCTCTGAGTGCAGAGACTGTTTTCACCTTTCTTTGTCTCTCCAGTACCTAACACAGCGCCTGGCACATCCTAAGTGCTTCAAACATGTTAGTTGACTTGACAAGACTGCCCTTCAAATACTCGCTAGCTATCATGTCTGCACCCTGTCCCCCAAGTCTTCTCTTTTCCAAGCTAAACCACACAAGATCCCTCCATCACACCTCTCTGGGCATGGATTCAAGGATTTTCACCATCCTGGTTGTCCCCTGGATATGCTCCAGCTTTCCAAATCCACATGGTATTTAGGATAGATTATTCCTACAGGAGTATGTAGAATGGATTGAATGGCCTAGGGTGGTGTCAGGGAGGCTAGAAACATAGATGTCTAAGGCATTTTAATGGTTAGATCTATGGGTCTTGGTGTCTTCATGGATGACATGGGCAGCATGAAACAGTGAAGAGTCAAAGGTAACTCCAAGATGAAGAACTTGGGGTTGGGGGACTATGACTGACAGACTAAACAGTCAGGAAGGGAAGCAGGTTTTAGCAGGAAATGATGAAACTAGATGTGAGAAATGATGACATAGAAACAGAAATGGGCTGGAGACAATTGGAAATACAAGACTGGAAAAGCCAGGGACATTTCTTCTAGGCATTATTAAACCAGAATATGTAAAACTTTTACGATAGATGGTTGTTCACTTAGGTGAGCATGCTATGATCCCAAACACATTTGAAGCCACTTAATAGAATCATAGGATCATAGATTAGAGTCAGGGACCTCTGAGATCATTACATTTGACCCTTGTACACAGAAAGAAATTGGAGGCCAGAGATAGTAAGTTCCTTGCCTGAGGTCACATATATAAGAAACGGAAGCTGCATATTTTAACCTGGGTCCTCTTAATACATCATTTTATAAACCCACAATTCCTCTACAAGCATCTCTGACAGAATTTGAACTGGACAACCCTGGATCCCTTCATCTCCAGAAAACCCATTTCTGTAGGCCCAGAGATAATTCTCTTGTCCAGAGTGATCTAAAACCCTTAGACACAGCAAATTACTCAGAAGGGCAGTGTGGCGTGATAAAATGAATATCAGATTTGAAGTCTGAAGATAAGATTCAAATCCAAACTCTGCTATTTATCACCTGGATGACCTTGAACTGGTCGCTCACTTCTCGGACCTCAGTTTCCTCACTTGTCAAACAAAGTGCTCATACCCCGTAATCTACATTCACCTTCTAGCTCTATGAACTTAAAAATCAGTACGTTAAATAAAAACGGTGACATGCCCACAACATACTTTTTGTTATAATTCAGTCATTTTAGTCGTGTTTGATTCTTCATCACCCCATGTGGGATTTCTTGGCAAGGATACCAGAGAGACTTAATATTTCCTTCTCCAGTTCATTTGACAGATAAGGAAATTGAGGCAAACAGGGTTAAGTGACTTGGCCAGGGTCACCTAGCTACTAAGTGTCTGAGGTCAGATCTGAACTCAGGACGATGAGTCTTCCTGACTTCAGACACAGCAATGTATCCACTGCACTACCTAGCTGCCCCATACTAACTTTACCAAAATACGAAGCTTGAGTTGTGAATGATTCTGTCTACATAATGCTACAGGTTTGGTATTTTTAAAAGGGTCAACTGATAATGTCCTTCACTAAAGACCTACTCTGATTCTAGGTTCTTAGGCAGTAGACCTCAGACTTGGACAGATTCTAGCAAGCCGGAATGGCCCTGTGACGGATGACATCTGTTATCCAAGGACCAGATTAGCCAATATAGCCAAGAGACTGGCCCAGGGATAATGGACTGTTTTTCAAATGACAGCAATTCACAAAACCTGACTGCTAGAGCAAAGAGAAGTTGTTACCTGTGTCAGAGAAAGGAGTGACTACACCAGTAAAATCTGACTCCTTGAAATATTGAGGGATAATTTAAATTATAATGTTTTAGGAAAAGAACTACATTTCATAAGAAACCCAAAGCATCAAAAGACAACTGGAGATAATGACAACGTTACTCATACCAGAATTCATGTTATTGTATTTTGGTGACCTTATCACAAAAGAAGGGCATCACTTGCAGCTGAAACTAATATACAAATTAGGAAGAATCTAATTTCCTTTGTGCAGCTTCTGAAGGAAATTGTGCAACACTTAAATGGAAGCAGGTGGCAGAAATGAAAGGGGTTTTGATAGGTACTGCTACTCTCTCTCCCTCTCCATTACCCCCTTCTACTTTTTGTTGTATGTTTTTCTCTTCTTTCCTTCTATCCCCCTTAATTGACTTACACCACTTTGAGAACATGCTAGATTATATTTTAATAGAAAACTAGGTTTGTGGGATGTTCCTGCTATTTCTCTTGTTTTCTAATAGCTTTTTAAATAACCATTGTCTATAACCATGGAGACCAGAAGCCCTTCATTTGGGTTCAAAACATCAACTTAGGGGAGTCATGGCTGGATAGTAGTGGTTCTTGTGAAAAAAAAATACCTGTTTGCATCAGAGTTTAATTTTTGGAATTTTGGTGCCTTAACAGGAGGCAGCAATGGGATGTGCTCACCAAGAGGATGACTCTAACCCTAATCTGGAGGTCTAATTGTTCAGAACATGGGAAGTGACAAGACATTCCCAAGAGCATCTGACCTGGTCAGACCACGGGGTGCCTCTTTGTTAGGGAGAACATGGACAAGTTGGGGGTGTCCAGAGGAGGAAACAGGCTGCTGTAAGAGCTTCAAGACCATATCACCGGAGATCAGACGATGGAGCTAGGGATAATTCCCCTAGAGAACAGAAAACTTGAAGTGGGAGAATATGACAGAATATCATACATAAAGAGAACATGTCTCTAATTTTTTCTCCAAAGGGCTCTCAGGAGGAAGGGGGATTAGACTTGGTCCATGTTGCCTTAGATGGGACGGCAAAAAGGTTGACTTCAATTTATTATAAGGAGAAACTTCCTAATAACTGGCCCCATCTAAAAATGTAATGAGCTACCTCAGGAGTTGATGGGTTCCCCATCACTGGAGATCTTCCAACAAAGGCTAGATGGCTATTTTGGAGGTATGTTATGGAAGGGATTCCTGTTTGGGAACAGGTTGGAGCTGGCAGTCACTGGGGTCCCTCTCAGCTCTAAGATTCTAGGATTCATCTGGCCTGGGTTTCTAGATGGGTTAGAGCCACAATTATTTCCCCTGAAGCTGGGAAAAGCTACAGCCTCAGGTCTCTATAGGATAAGGAGAAGTGAGTAAGTATCTCCTGGCCCCGCTAGACAAAAGGGAAATTCTGCTTTTAGAAGCCTCACTGTCTGATTGTCAAGGACTGATCTTATGGCCTTATACCTCTAGTAGTAGAAGGATTGGGCCATCAGGGAAGCTGCTTAAGGGGACACACTAAAGCACAGGAATGAGTGATCCAGCTGGCTGGTGCAGTAGGTATCTATCAGGACAATACAGGGGCAGAAGAGAAGAAGAAGGAAGGGAACCAGAGGGACAGACTGTATGGCAGGTGGAATCCTCATGGTAGAGTCAGGTTTCAGTTAAACCAAGAAGGCAGGTGAAATGATAGAAGACTGGTTGAGGATGTAGGGAAATTTGTGGATAATAGTGGGAATTCTGAAGGGTCACATGGAATGGGCTGGGCAATACACAACCCAAGGTAGAGTGGAACTGGCAAGGCAGAGGAGTGATCAGAGGGAAAAGGCATAAATAAGGGCACGATCCATGGGACCATGGGGCAAGGACAACAGGGCTTAGCTATGCTGTGCTCCCCGAGCAGAACCAGACTGCTGGAGGAAGGTGGAGCTCGTCTTCCCTACAGTTCAAGATCACGCTTAAAGCCTTGGTGTCACAGAGGGTTGTGGCCTACATTAGGCTTCTCCTACTCATATGTTAGGTCACTGGATTGAGAGTCAACAAGCATCATCTTTCTCCTTCCTTTAATTTAAGGTTAGACCATGTACTGTGTTGGGCACCCCATTAATTCTGTTAAAGAGGTGACTCTTAGGCACACCAAGATTTTCCATTTGTATTTCCCATATAGCATATTATACCATGGGAGGGTGCTCTGGGGTATCCAGGCTCTTTCCTCAAGCTGCTTTCCAAAGAATACCCAATGGGATTCTTAAGAGGTTAGCTCAGATTGCCTTATAAGGTTGCAAAACATAAACAAGTTGAGCTCCACTTGAGACCCCCTCAAGTTACCCCACTTCCCTTTAGAGTCTCTTGATTAATGGAATCTCATGGGTTAATGGAATTAACAAGAACCTACTCTCTGGCAGACAGGGGCACAGAGAAGCTGGTGAGAAGGCAAGCTGGATGAGTTTCTTGGCCACTTAGCACATCAGGTGCAGAGAGGAAGATGACATTTCATTAGTGACATATGAACCAGGAAACTCAACCAACCTAAGAGGAGAGTATATGTGTATTTTTAAGTGGTGCAAAGTTGTAGCGGTCCAGAGAGTCGTCGTTCCAATCCAGCTACCAGGGAGACTGGGAGCCATGGTTGCTTTCATGCTATAAGACCAGGATTTGCACTGTTCTGTAAGCCTGAGATTTTGCTGTATGTCATTTTAATAATGATGAGATTTTAGCAAACCCAATCTTTCCTCAGAAGTTCTGAGCTTCTGACTGTTTAAAATGTGTTTGGTGTGCATTCCTACTGCAGCATGTAAATATTGTAGAGTAAATAGCTGGAAACTCCTTCTGTCCTGTTTTGATCTCCCATGGCCATGTGTCTATGCCCTACTCACCAGTCCAGCCCATGAGAGAGGCAGGAGCTCTCTGATCTCAGCAGAGGTGGTTTTATGCTTTGTTTATCTGCAGCTGCCTGCATTTTTACACCTCCCTTCTTTCAATATGGGCATCGGTGAAGCAAGATGTGGATAAAAACATTCTGTATCTATTCTTTTTTTTTAATCAAAGAACCCATCCTATCTCCCAAATAAAGAGCAGCGGTACACTTACCCATTGAGTTTGTGATGGGGAACAAGAACCTTGGTAAAGAAAAACTAGCTGATCAAGTGTGGAGGCTGTGCCCAAACTGATACACTCAAAATCTTGGAAGAAAGTCTTTGGGCCCTAACCTCATTGAGCCTTAGTATACTCAGCCATAAAATGGGGCTACTGCAACCTGTAACATCTACCTCCCAGGGATGCTGGGAGGATCAAATGATAAATTATGTGAAAAGTTCTTTGGAAAGCCCAAATCAGCCAATATTATCGCTAATAATCATGAAAATAACAAGCTCAAGTAGGACTAGAGGGATTGAGAGCTGGACTCCTCAGGATCAGGAAGACCTGGAATTGGATCAGGAATTGGAATCCTGTCTCAGATCCTTACCAGCCCTGTGACCCTTGGCAAAGCAGTCAACCTCTCTTCAGTGTGTTCATCTGTAAAACGGGCATGATGATCTGATAATAACTCACAGGGCTGCAGGGAGGATCAACTAAGATAACATGTATGTAGGGTGCTTTGTGCTTTGCCAACCTTAATGCTTTCTATACGTGTTAGCTACATTATTATTGTTGTTGTTATAATCAGCACTACCCCTTCTCTGAATGGACTCATTGCACCGTGGTGACTTGGGTCTATCTGAGAATGGGGAGTCTAGTGGTCCTTCCTCAAAATGGTGCCCTAGACAAGGAGTGGTGGCCCCGGCCTCGGCTCTGCTTTTCTGTGTAGCTTCTAAAACTCCTCCATGCCCTAGCTTCCCCATCTAGAACATAAAGAGGCAGCCTATCCACACAAGTGCGGCAAATCATGCAATCTCAGGGCAGGAGAGGACGGCAAAGGTCATCAACCGCTCCCTCATGCGGTGGATGACAATACTGGGCTTCTTGTTCACCATCACAAAGCCAGCCAATGGTGGCCCAGGGGCTAGAACTCTAGTCCTCTGAGTCAGAGCCTAGTGAAGTAATTGAAGATTAGCAGCTAAAGGGGCAAAGTATTTTTTTAAATTATATTTACATAAAATAACAATTCATTTCTTCAGCTTTCTTTTATCCCCATAGTATTTAAGGAATATGATACTGCCTTCCCAGAAAGACAGCTGGAGAAATCAAGAGAATTAAAGAGAATTAAAAGTGTTGCTTTCCCTCATTTTGTACCTCGAGCATGAAAGGTTCCCCTGCGCCCTGCACAGAGGATCAATGAGGGCACCACGGGAAAGGGAATGGGTCCCCCCGCCCCCGCCCCAATGCACTGCAGCCGATACCAAGATGAGCTACTGCCATATATAGAATACTGTACCTTTTTAATTTCAGATTTCAAGTTACAAGGATTGCTCTGCTGGCTGAAGAGGGATTTCTTGAATCTCTCAATAACCCTTCTTTTCAAATTGTGGTGCAGAGCAGGAGGGAGCTGCAGGGAATCAGAAAACAACCATCATGACCTAACTGAGACCACCGCAGAGCAGCCTTGGAGGTCCTCTGGATGGAAAGGCTGCGTCATGATAGTTAACGGCATTAGAATCAGAACTTGAACTTGTTTCTTAGACCACGGGCTAATTATATGTGTGTATGTATATGTACATATATATGTACATATACATATAATTATATAATTTTTGTATGCTACAGCCCTGAAAGAGCATATGTATGTGTGTATCTACTTACGTATGTATGTACATATATGTATATGCACATACATACATGTGCATATATACATATATATTCTCTATATATCTATTCTACATGCTATACTGTATATATGCACATATTGTCCATATACTGCACTATATTCTGTATATAGCAAATATACATTATGTAATGTGTGTTTGTATATATATATATGTATGTATAATATATTTATATATACAGTTTCTATATTTAAAAGACTGCTTTTATTTACCTCTCACTTTTCATTTCCATTAATATCATGTCACCATTTGCCATGGCCAAACATGTTATAAACACATTCCATTTCATCTCCATGCCTTTGAACTAGCTGTGCTCCATTCTTGGAATGGCCTTACTTCTCCTCTTTGCCTCTTCGAATCCCTAATTCCCTTCAAATCTCAGCTCAAATGTTGCTCCTTACATGAAGCCTTTACTGTCTTACCCCCCCCCACAAATTACCCTGCACTTATTTTGCATCTATTTATATATATACATATGTATGTATGTATGTATGTATGTATATGTATGTGTGTATATGTATATATACGTACACATCGTCCCTCCCAGTCGAACGTAAGATCCTTGAAGGCTGCCATTTTTTCACTTCAGTCTTTGTATCCCCAGCACCTAGTACTAGGCTTAATAAATGCTCATTGATCGGTTTCCATAATATCCAAATGGGTCTTGACTAAGTCCACCCAAAAACTAATTTACATACTGAGTGCCATCATCAAGGCACAAGGTGGTATTACATATTTACTGGGAGCTAGACACCACAGCAAGGCATAGGATGGGAACTACAAGGTCTCTTAGGGGCCACGAAGGATTAAATCCAGAAAACGGGATCATAGGATTTGGAGCTTGAGGGCTTAAGCTGGGTGGCCTCTGAGGTCCCTTCCAGCTCAAGATCTATGATCTTATCAACACAGAAATTACGTTTCAGAGCAGGGAAGAGACTTGCCCAGAATTGCTCAGGAAGTGAGTGGTAGAAACCAGAATTTGAACCAATGTCCTTGAATTGGTTCCAAACACTACAAGAAGATACCTCTGAATTGACAAAGGAGTCTAACAAAGGAGGAGGGCTGCCTCTCCATCAGAACAGGAGGAGAGAATAGATAGCTAGTGCACCTAGTATAGACAGATAGAGAAATGTCGAGCTGATGAGTATAGTACATGGGAGAGCCCCCATCAGATGATCTTGATTTCCTGTAAAGAAGTCAGCTCAAGGTATCTATATGAGAACTACAGGAAAGATATTTAGAGTCATAGCCCCACCAAAGGAAAAAAGACCTGGATGCCACAACATAACAGGAAATACATGAAAACACCAACATTGCTAAAACAAGTCTCCTTCAGATGAACACAGGCTCTTCCCTGTACCAAAAACTAAAACTAAAAATAAATATAAACCCCAGTCCGTGCCATTGCACCCTGTCTCCTCTTCCCTGTCAGTGCCGATAGGTACATATTGCTCCTACACAAAGCAAAATATACTTACTGCCTCTATCTTATGACCACCAGTCACTCTCCCAACTCCTTATATCCGGCTTCTGTCCCCACCACTTTTCCGAAAATGCTCTCCTCCTACTCGTTGTTACGGAAAATACTTTGTCAGACTTTCAAGTAATAATCCATAGTAACATCAATTGGTCAATAAACACCTATGAAATGCCTACTATGCGCCAGGCACTGTGCTAAGCTCTGGGGATAGGAAAAGAGGCAAAAGGCGGTCCCTGCCCTCAAAAAGCTTGCAATCTGAAGGGGGAAATAAGATACAAACAGATGTGTACAAAGCAACCTTTATACAAAATAAACAGGAAATAATAGTGCATTTTTATCACTATGTCTCCAAAGTTACTAATGATGTCCTTAAAACGCATGGAACATTATGAGCTCCCTCTCTTTACCAACTCTGCCCTTCAGATAACCTCATCATCATGCCCCATTTTCTCCTTCTTTGCTTTACCTCCTTTCACAGTCTAAATCTTTGAACAAGGTGTCTACACACATTACTTTTACTGCCTCACTTCCCAATCCCTTTTCAATCTCTTGTAATCCAGTGTCCAGTCTTATCATTTAACTGAAACCGTTCTCTCCAATGGCTTTTGCTTTGTTTTGTTTTGTTTTTCAGTTCTTATCCTGTAGTATATAACAGAGTTGACCAACCCTTCTTGGCAAAGGCACTGGAGTGGTTTGCCATTTTCTTCTCCAGCTCATTTTACAGATAAGGAAACTAAGGAAGACAGGGTTAAGTGATTTGCCCAGGGTCACACAGCTAGAAAGTGTGTGAGGCCAGATTTGAATCAGGAAGATGAGTCTTCCTGACTCCAAGCCCTCGTTGCATCACGTAGCTTCCCCTCCCCTCTATCTTACCTTTATGGAACAACATACTCCTCTACTTAGCTTTGAAAACCCTTCCCAATCTGGCTCCAATGGACTCTTCCAGGCCTTTCGCCCCCCATGTTTTATGCCTTCATGCATTCTACCTTCTGGTCATAGTGGCCTCCTTGATGTCCCTCCACATGACATCCACTTTCCACACTCCTCTGCAATGCTTGGAATGTGATTCTTCCTCACCTCCTCCCTGAAGAATCATTAAGATTCTGTCGAAGTTCAATTCAAACCCCACCTCCTACCAAAGGCCTCTCCTGATCCCACTAGTTGCTAGTGCCCTCCCTATGGAAAATGCTTTGTAGAAATAGCAAAGTGCAGTGGGTAGAGCACTGTGCTTGCAGTCAGAAAGACCTGTGTTTGAATCCTACCTTAGACACTTACTAGCTGTGTTATCTCAATTTTTTCAGCTATAAACTTAGGATAATAAGAGCACCTGCCTCATAGAACTGTTTTGAGATCAAATACTATAAAACATATTCATCAAAGTGTTTTGCAAACCTTAAACCACAAAAAATGTTAGTTATTGTTACTGCTGTTCTTCTCTTTGTACATTTCTTCCCCTGCCCCATTTTCTGTAAATTCCACGAGGGCACAACTAGGACATTTTTAGTTTTACATGCCCAGCATGCAGCATGGCTCCTGGCATATAAACAGGCGCCTAATAATTGTCCTTGGTACTGCCAAATGGTTCAACACCAGGAACAAATATTATTTTATTAATGGAAATGACATTAAAGAGTCATCAACATCTCCTTCGCCACTACACCCTAAGGACCATGGGATTTTTCCATCTGACTTGAAACCAAAACCTTCCATATGTGTTGTCTCCCCCCATCTAATAAGAGCCCCTTGAGAGAAGGGATTATCTTACCTTGCTATTTGTTTCCCCAGTGCTTAGCATAATGCTTCACATTTACTAGGTGTTCAATAAATGCTTTATTCATTCCTTTGTTCAATAAATGTTCATTAAATTAATTTTCTCAAGAAAAGAAATAGCCTCCTAAATGGTCTTATTACATCTCCTCTATCACCTTTCCCACTCATCTTCCACATTTCTCCCTGAGTACTCTTCAGATGTACCACTATGACAATGTCACTCCTCTATCCAAAAGACTTTCAGTGGTTTCCCACTGCCCACCAAATAGACATAAATCACGACCCTGGCATTCAGAAATCTATCCAAATTTCTCAGCATTTTGCCTGGACTTTGCACTAATCTCACCTTCCCTTGTTTCATAGTGTTTTGTCTTATGGGTTTTTTTTTTTGCACATTTGTCCTTATTTGAATTATACTGTAAACTATTTGAGAATAAGGTCTGTGTCATACATTACAGACACTCGGTAAATGTTTGTTAAAGTGAATTGAACTAATTGAGCTGTGATTAACGAAAGACAGAAGAAAAGGCAGAAACACAACATGCTTCCCTTGAGGCACGAGAGGGAAGAAAGGAGGTGGTAGGGAAGAGTCTATCCCATATAATCATAGTCATCTCTCCAAAGCTTGCTAGACAATCCTTCCAATGCCAAAAATCAGATTTGTCATCAACTCAGAACAAACTGGGTAGTTGCCTAGGATTGTCTTGATATATGTATAAAGAAGGGCAAACATGTACAACCAGCTATTTTATATATACTGAACATTCATAATTCAGGAATGTATTACTTGGGAATCATCTTCTCATTACCACTCCTTCCAGAGGGAATGTTTCCAATACTGGCTTTCATCATCAGGTGATAAATTCAAATTAACTTGGAACTCCTGAATATAATTATGATGGAAAACTTCCAACTAACTCAGGTCTGCACTTATTACTTACAGCAAGCCGAAAATAACTTTTTTTATATAAACAACCTCTTTATTCCAATTAAGACTTATACATAGGGTAATATTAGAACACAGTTTTATTAAGATTAATAATGATAGTGAGCATTTATATAACATTTTAAGGTTTACAAAACACTACAAATTTGATCCTTACAACAGCCCTCAGAAGTAGTTACTATCGTTATTTATAGAGAAAGAAACTGAGGCTGACAAAGGTTAAGGATTTGCCCAAGGTCAACACAGCTATTAAGGATCTGAGACAGGATTCGCACTCAGGTCTCCTTGACTTCAAGTTCAGCTATCGATTGTGCTTATCCATTGAACCACCCAGCTAGTCCGTCAAAATGGGCTACACCCCATCTTTAAGTTTTCCAGGTAAGTTTTTACGTCACCCACTAACCAAGAACTCAGGCTATGGTTTAAATAATTATCCATGAGACTGTTCTCGTATACAAAGTAATAATACATCTTTATAGAGCACTTTGAGAATAATTCCAACTTGTATGACTTATAACAACATGCTTACTCTATGATTTCTAATGTTTGCCTGCCTTGCAAATGCATGCAAGGGAACTAGGTAAGTGGGTATGGATTGGATCAGTATAAACTCCTGATTATTAGAAAAACAAGTCAAAGTATGAACGTCCCGCTAGTGGAAGGAAGGCTATCAGAGTAATTTTCATTGAATCGCAGAATTTGAGAGTGAGTAGGGACCTCAGCACCCATCTAGTCCAACACATTCATCAGAGTATGTCTGTTAGAACACACCCAATGAGTGTCAACCCTCAAGGCAGCCCACTCCACTTTGGGAGTTTTTTGTTTAATCATTTTTCAGTCATGTCTGACTCTTCATGTCCCCATTTGGGGTTTTCTTGCCAAAGATCCTGGAGTGGTTTGCCATTTCCTTCTCCAGCTCCTTTTACAGATAAGGAAATTGAGGCAAACAGGGTGAAGTGACTTGCCCAGGGTCACAGCTAGTGTCTGAGGTCGGATTTCAACTCAAGAAGATGAGTCTTCCTGATTCCAGGGCCAGCATGCTACACACTGCCTCTCCATTCCACTTTAGAACACCTCAAATCATTAGGAATGTTTCCCCACCTCTTATAAAGCCTCCATTTCTCTCCTAGTTCTGCCCTCTGGGATCAGACAGAACAATTCTCATCCTTTCTCCAAATGACAGCCCTTCAAATAATTGAGCATAGACATCATGTTGCCCAAAGTCTTCTCTCCCCCAGGCTCAACATACCCATTTCCTTCAAACAATTCTCATGGACGCGAGGCCCTTCACATCCTTCATCTTGCCATTTTATATACACTGAACATTCACAATTCAGGAATGTATTACTTGGGAATCATCTTCTCATTACCACTCCTTCTGGAGGGAATGTTTCCAATACTGACACCACCCAGCTTGACACCATCTTGACACCATCCGGCTTATCCACCTGCTTTTTAAACCAAGACTCCAAGAGCTGATCACATACTTCATCTGAGCCAGGATGAGAGCACAGCACCCTAGTTCTATCACCTCCCTCTTCCTGGAAGCGCCCTGTCTCAGTCTGAGACTGCCTTCGCTTTTTGGCTGCCATTATCACCCTGCAGATCCATTCAAATCACCAGATCTTATTTCAGAACAACCGTTGCCTCCCATGCCTCTCCACTCTTACAGTGGAGAAGTTGACCTTTCGTACCCAAATGCAAGACTTCACATCTATCTCTCCTGAATGTTAATACCTTATCAGACTGGGCCCAAGGATCTAGCCTGCCAAGATCCTTTCAGATCCAAATTCTGTTATCTAAGGTATTAGTTCCTCCTCCTGGCCTTGTGCCATCTGCTAATTCCAAGTCAGTGACGAAACTATGGAACATCACAGGGCCAAGCACAGCCTCCCCTGGCACTCCCCTGGAAAATTCTCACCATCTGAATCTTAAGTGACTACTCTTTGAGTCTGGCCATCCAATGAGTTCTGTAACTGTAACACATAAAAGGTGCAGGATATCGCATTCCTTGCTACTGGCATTCTGTTAAGTCTGTTTTTGTTTTTTAGTGTTTTATATTTTATTCCCCTGCTTGGAAAAACCGTAGTTGTCGCATAAATGAGCTTTGGCTGATTCGCTCCTTTCTTCTAGGCAGCTGGTCAGTTCTAAAAGCTGCTGCACAGATTCAAAGTATTGTTCTTTTAAGAATATTTATCAAAACAAAAACTCCAGACATCCTTGTTTTAAAGCAAGGTCCCTGCATTGACTGAATGGCTCATTCCAAAGCAGCCACCCAGGAGGCCCCTGCCCTAATGGAGAAACCATTCACGTCGGATGTTCTGTAAGCTCAAATACCGGTTTTGGTTTCCAGCAGGTGAAATTATCAACAAACTCCACTCTTAGCTTGCCGGCCTAAGATTGCCATTTCAGTTTTGACGAAAATAGATGTCAAATCAGTGAAGACAGGGTAAGGATGTTTTAACATCCTGTCTTTTAAAATAGTGGCTTTTACATTATTTTCCCAGAGCCAACCAACCTGTTTCCATGGAAACTGCATCGAAAGGGCCCCAGCAGCCAAAAGCCAGAACTCTCCCTTGTATGTTTCATCTGGCGGCTGTCAATCGCTCTGTACCTGCAACTTTGAGTAACGGCCCCAGCTTAAGTCTCCCAGAGTTGAGGCTTGGAAACACCTCCACAAAGAGAAATTCAGCTCTGGCCGCTCTGCTTTGTATCTGACAGGGTAACAGATGTAACGTTATCAGGGACAGAGGACTCTCGGTTCTGATCCGGGCAATTAAAGCCACGACTGATACAGAACTGCAGTGTTAAACTTGGCTTTCCTGTCTGTCCTATTTTAAAAGCGTCTACTTTGTTTAGTACCATAGGTTAAAGTCCCCAAGAGGGATATCACTTTCTCCCCTGTACAGTGTTGCAAACTTTGAATTATTCTGCAAATGCATTTTTAATCAAACTTAGAGCAATGAATCCCATCTTGCCAGGGAGTGAGGAGTCATTTGTTAACCCATGGCAGTTTAAGTGCCCAAAAGAAGGATTTATAAGAACTTTATAATATTTATAAAAATTTTACTTTTTACCTTAATAATGCTTAGAAAATAGATAACGATACCTAATAGGTCCATAAAAATTCTTTATCGTATATAAATTAGCATGGCAGGCATAAAGAAACTATATATACATTTGAAAACATATTTTTTCCACATAATCCTCAGGAGCTCAAGTAGTTATTAAGGTTAATTCCATTAAAATAAAGTTAAGGCTTATTTTTAAACTAGAATTCACTATGTAATGGAAATCCTTTTGAAACAGAGAATAATACTTTGGATACAGGTCAAAGGCAATTGCTGCATTACAGCAGCACCTTATCTATCTGATTTTGTAGGGGAAAAAGTATTCCACATAAGTGAAGTTTTCAGATAACTGAAGCTTAATGGAATAAGCATTTATTCCCGTTGGAACTCGTTGAAAACCATCTTTACGCATAATTGGAAAAAATAAAATACTATTAAGTGACAAAACAATATTATCCCATGTGATCTTCACAGCAGCCGCGGGAAGCAGGACATATGATTCTCCCCATTTACAGCCGAGGAAAGTGAGGCACACGCTGATCAAGTAAATTACACAGATCTCACAGCTAGTGGGAAAGGCCAGATTCGAATCCAGGTCCTCCTGACGTGAGGGCCGGCGCTCTAGCCGCCTGACTTGGAGTCTGGAAGATCTGTGAGCACCAACACTTTGTATTTCAGCCATTTTTACGAGCACAGTTCTAGATCGCGCGTGTCATCCTCAGTTTAGAATTCTGACTTCTAAGGATATGTCATACACTTTCTGCCCTCACACGCACAGTAACCAAGCAGCTCTGGTACGCTTGAAGATTTGAGATCCCTTGAGATCACGCTTACTAGCTGTGTGTCTCCGGACAAGTTATTTAACTTTCATCTACCTCAGTTTCCCCATCTGTAAAATTAGACGCATAACAGCACTTACCTCCTGGGGTTTTTGTGAGGATCCCATGAGATAACACATATGAAGTACTTTGTAAACCTTACAAACCTAAGTAAATCCTAGCTATCATTATTATTACTACTATTATCATTATCATTATTACTCATAGAATTTATAGTTCAGTAGCAGACAAATAATAGCATAGGCAGTAGAATGCGATAAAATGCTTCAAAAGATTGGGGGTTTATCCGGATCCTCCCTCAGAGTGGGATGTTTTCCTTCGAAAGCAACTGGCCACCTTACATTGGGGGGCTACTTGGCATCCCCACTTTGGACCTCCAGAGATATTCAGAGGGAGGGAAGACAGCATTCCTGCTCCCCCCAAGACCCAGTGGGAAGTAGCCACCAAGCTGAGACATTCCACCCAGGAACTGGGATAGGGAGGAAATTAGGATTCGCTCATCTAAGCCAACATGTATTTCAACCAATTAGAAAACACGTATGAAGTGCTGACTACGTGCCAGGCACTGCGCTGAGTGCTGGGGATACGAAAAGAAGTAAAAGGCGGTCTCTGCCTTCATGGAGCTTACAGTCTAATTGGGGAGACAACAGGAAAACAAATCTATACAAAGCAAGCTATATACACTATAAACAGGAAATACTTAACAGGGAAGACAGTAGAATTAAGAGTGGTGGGGGAAAGGCTCCAGTAAAAGATTTAGTGGGGCATTAGTGGGATTTTAGTTGGGACCTGAAGGAAACCAAGGAAGTCAGTAGGTGGAGTGAAGGTGGGAGAGCATTCTAGGTATGAGGGAAACAGCCAGGGGAAGTGCCTGGAGTCAGAAAAGGGGTGTTTTGTTCATGGAAAAGCCAGGAGGCCCACGTCACTGGGATCGAAGAGCGTGCGGTGGGGAACACGGTCTAAGAAATGTGGAAAGGTAAGACCTATGATGTGCCCAACACCGTCCGAGGGAGACAATGCAAAACGAAACAGCCCCTGTCCTCACAGAGCTTATGTTCTACAGGAGGTGAAGAACACGGACACGCAGTAAACAAAGAGGCTGTCTGCACAGGCCCCGGAGGAGGGATACGGGGCCAGTCTGCGCCCTGCAAAGCATCTCCTATCAGCGTTCCCTGGCACCTGAGAAAGAAGACCGAAGCCCCCGAGTGTGTCCAGAGTGGGGTTTCTGTGCCAGCAGGAAGCCTCTGTTTTGCAGAAGGCTTATGACATTTGTCATGATGCCTATAGCTTTCTGTTGTTGCTGTTGCTTGTTTGTTTGTTTTGGCTAGGCAGTGGGGTTAAGCGACTTGCCCAGGGCCACACAGCTACTAAGCGTCATGTGTCTGAGGCCAGATTTGAACTCAGGTCCTCCTGACTCCAGGGCCGGTGCTCTCTCCACTGCCCCTCCTCTAGCTTTTCAAAAGCGAGGAGAGTACTTAATTGTCCAGAAATAAATAGCACGGCATATTTTGAGAGGAGCGTGAGGTACTACAGAGAATGGGATTGGGAGAAGTCTCGGTGCTGTGCAGAGAGCTGGGTTCAAACCCTTCCTTAAACATTTACCAGTTGTGTGTCCCTGGGCAAATCAAGCAACCTCTCTGGGCCTCATTTTCCTCTTCTGTAAAGTGTGGGGATTGGACAAGATCTCATCTGAAGCCTCTTCTACCTCTAAATCTATAATCATATGAGATCTGGGTTCAAATCTGATCTGCAACGCGGATAAGCCATGTGACCCCGGATAAATCACTTAGTTTTTCTGTACCTCAGTTTCCTCATCTATAAAATAAGTACAATTATGCCTGTAGCACTTCTGTAAATGTCACTTATTATTACATAACCTAAGTGATTATTTTCTATCACAAGTAACTGTTTTTAACTTTCTTTGTATCTCCCAAGCACTTAACATAGTGTTCAGTACACTGTAAGCTCTTAATCAAAGCTTGCTGGTTGGAGGTTCAAATAATTTCACAGCAAATTGTTCTTATGACTTGAATAATTGATTGCAATTTCAACCACCAACATCCTTTGATAAAAGGCTGTCCCAAAAGTCTTGGTGAAACTTTAAGGGCTTACGGCTGCACCAAGACTTTTGGGACACCCCAGTATAATAAAAAAAAATTAGGATGATAATAATACATATCTATTCATTGGAAAACCTTTATTCAATGCCAGGCTTTGTGCTAGATCTTGGGGCTATGAAGACAAACAGCTCTTGAAGGTTTAGAGCAAGAGTTTTTAGCTCGGGACCCATGAACTTCTTAAAAAATATTTTGATGGATTGCCATATAATTGTTTTCCTTCATGATTCTGAACCTTTTATTTTATAGTTTTAGAAAATCTTGAAAAGGGGGTCATAGGCTTCACTAACTGCCAAATGGTTCTCTCACACAAAAGGCCCCACATCCCTGGTTTGGAGTGTTTTGCCCTGTGTGAATTATTATGAGTGTTTATCTCCATTTTTATAATTGAGGAAATGAGATTGCAAAGTGATTTGCCTAAGTTCATATAGCTACTATGTGTCATGGCTGAGATTTGAACCTTGACTCCTTACTATAAATCCAACACACATTTCTACCATGGTTTAAACAATATGTTACGTATCCTGGCAATTATTTAACAACCAGCTTTTTGAAAGAAAAAAAAGAGGTGTGACACACACTTTAGTTTCATCTGAATTATTAAATTTTTCTCCACCATTTTCTAAAGCCTAGACAATCAATGGAACAATAAATCAAGCCTGGATTCACAGCGTTTGCCTATTTCTAGGAGCATCAATAACCATACCGAAACTAGAACAATCAGGTCTCCAGAGCCAGAAAGGGACGTCTGTCTCCAGCACATCTTTGCTTGTATTACCTTTGACCAGTCTAGCATTTTATGAGCCACTGCAAAGCCTATCCCTTGACAGCCCTAGATTCAAGGCATCCACTTCTGGATGAGGCTGATTGGAAGACTTCTCTCCCTCTCCTTCCTCTTGCTTCCAGGCCTGCTTTTCTGGGAACCCAATCTTCTCTGCCAGCCTCACATCCAAGAATCTGAATGGTTAGCCATTTGAGATACATGTTTCTTTGCCATCAACAATATATAATAACTTGCAATCAAGGAACTGGGAGATCCAGGCTCCCTGAGAGCTAATTATTCACCTAACTCTCTCATCTGTTGGCCAGAAACTGGTTTCCACCATGCTGAGGTAGAGAGTGAGACAGCAAGCACTCACTGCTCCATGGCATCCAAAGTCATTCCTTCACCAGCAGAGCTGCCGGGAGACACTGGAGACCAAAGGACAAGAAGAAGAGAAGGCACCTACCTGGGTGATGTAGATAATTTTGTGCAGCTGAATTAAGATCTGCTGAATGGGATCGCTGATCTGCCGCACTTTTCTCTGGGACACAGCAATCCCTGCAGAAGCTGGAGGAGATAACGCTACTGTTAGAACAAGACCTCCATTTGGTGCTTTCCAAAGTAAATGTTAGCGAAGGCTACTGTAATAAGCAATGGGACTTTGCTGTGTTTAATTCTGAAAAGGATGTATAAAAGTGGGGAAAAAAAACAGCAGCCACTCTCAGGTCCCTAGCAAAAGGAAAGTCCTTCAGAACAGTGGCAAGGTTTCACTAGTTGGGACCATGGAATATAGGATTCTTTTGTTTCTATCAGCCTGGACATCACCTTGTCACTAGAATATTAAGCTCTGAAAGTTCGCCATTACAAAATGCAGAATGAGACACAGTCAAAGTGGGAATTAGTCTTGCTTGACTATGAATATTTGTTACAATTATTTGGTTTTCTTTTTTGGGGGGGGAGGAGGATGCGAGGGAAAGACAATTTTTTAAAGTTTTTAAATTTTACCATTCAGGAAAGAGGCTGTTTACTGCCTCTTGGTATTTCGGCCTATAATTAGCATTTGCTACCATCACTGATGTTCTAAGAACAGCCAAGCTTTAGGTACAGCTCACAGGATCCTACAGTTAGTACTGGAAGGGACCTTAGGAGTCCAATCCTCTTATTTTTTAAGATGAAGAAAGTCCTGGAGAGACTAAACAACTTGCCAAAGGTCACACAGCTAGCAAGTGTCTTAGGCAGGATTTGAACCCAGGTCTTCCTGACTCCATGTCCAGTGCCCTATCCACTTCGAGGCTGGCATGATTTTCTACTCATGACCCTTTAAAAAATTAAAAACATAACTCTTTATTATAACAAATAGTAACTCTGAATAGGACAAAGGATCATGCTATACATAGATCACTTTTAAAGAAATGCACACCTAAGTACAATTAAATACAGTCTTTATATCTTTACTGTTACAGATACTTTTTTCACCTTGGTTTTCCCCCCAGGATCAAGGAGAAACTTCTCTTTAACTCACATCAGATCCTTAGGTTAGATTCAGAGCCTTGGTATTAAAATGCCAGCAGACTGCTTTTGATGGTCACCATAACTCCTCTTTCACCACCACCCCCAACCCTCATCAACCTTGTGGTCACTAAGGTCCCAATTCCACTGCTCTGGCCTCTGCATCAGTCTCTTCCTTTCCTCTGCCTTCCTTCATTTACAAAGCCCAAACGTGAGACAACACAGAACATCCATTCTCTACCCACGCCATCCTGCCATGACTGCTGGAAGTGATCCCTTCCTTCCTGAGTCCCTCAGTCCTGTCTCTGACCTCCATTGTGTATTCAGTCCCCTTCTAACTTGTATGACAGGTATTTGTCTCCATGTCTCCCAAACTTTTGGGGATAAGGAGTGTGTCATCTTATGGTCACCTCTGTAATCCCACCAACGCCCTGCACATGGTTCATACTTAATATGTGTTTATGGAAGTGAACTGAACAGCAGAATATCTTTCTCTTTCCATATTCAATGTTTAGCACGATGCCTGGCACATAGTAGGCATCCACTAAATGATGACTTACACCTTCCCTGAACCTCTCATTTCTTGGCTTTCTTGGCAAGACCTTTGATGATTGAAATTAGAATAGTTATTCTCTAATTATTAAGAGTTCTAACAGTATTTAATTTAATTATTTAATGCATACTGGCTTCTGGTGGTACTGTTTTCAGAAAGCTTGTATGTCTTCATTTGAAAAGTTATATTAAAGGCATGTAAACAAATTTTTTTGAGTTTTTAAAAGGCTGAAAAATAGTCTCACCACAAACATTATAAGATCTGTTTTTAAGACATAAAAGTACAAATAAAATATTATCTACATTCCAAAAGGTATACTTTTGTCTCTCTTTTTATTTGTTAAATAAATTTTGCTGATATCTTTTGTTATTGCACTGATTGCCTGAATTTTCCAGTGTTCTTCCCCTTCTAGAGAGTCATCCCACATAAGAATTTGTTTTACAAGAGGAAAAAGAGAAAGCATATTAGCAAAAATAATCCATAGCACAGCAACAACAAAAAAATCAGACAATATATACAATGTTCCATATCTAATGACCTCTCATCTCTGTAAATGGGTGTAGGAAGATGTTGTAAAACCTCAATGGAAAATGACCAATAGTAAGAGTACATGCAGCTTCCAAGAGCATCCCAGAGCCCCAGAATCCTGAGCATCACCTTCCTTTTCAGTCTCATCTCTTGAACTGTGAGAGTGGATCTAGTACATTGTCTCATGTTGGGGGGCCTGAAGAGCGGGGGAGATCCACTGCGATCTAAAAGAGCGCACTTATTTCCCGAGCCTAAATCAGCCACTGTTTTCCACCAGCAGCCTCACTGCCTAAGAGTCTACACAACTTGATGCTTGTCAGTGACCGACTTTTTGAACATGATTTTAAAAATGTCTCTTTCTATGCAGACCCATCCTCAAAACCTGAGCAGACAAGCAGGGTGGCAACACGGGTGTTGCAGCAAAAACACTCCCTTTGCACCTGCTGAAGCCTGAATGTGAGACAACGTGTCAGAGAATGAGATACCAGCCAACCACAAATGCATCGGTTGCTTTAAATGTAAACACAGAGAGAGCTAAGCTAAAGAGAGACTTCAATTTTTAGACATTTTGGATTTTTAGACTTGACTTTTAATGGGAATTTTGGGATTTAAAAAAGGAAAGCCTTCTTGCCAGCAGCCTAGACTCCTGATCACTTCGGCTTTACAGGTGCCATATGATACCCTTGGTGCCTTCAGTTTCTCATCTGTAAAATAGGGGGAAGAGGGAGAAGGTTGGACTAGCTCGCCCCTCAAGTCCTATCTATGTCTATATCTACCATGGTCCTAACATCTCATCCCCAGAGCCACACTCTACCAGGGTGACTCAGAAAGGATTTGAAAACAGTAGCATAAAGGGACTGGGATGAGAGGTAGGTGGAAGGGAAGAGGGAGATGGGATCAAATATGTGCTCACATCCTTGAGAAATATTCCATTTTTTGATCCAACCATTTTGGAGAACAATATGCAACTATGCCCAAAGGGCTACAAAAATGTGCCTACCCTTTGATCCAGCAATAGCACTTCTAGGGCTATATCCCAGAGAGATCCTACAAATGGGAAAAGGACCCACATGTACAAAAATATTCATAGCAGCTCTTTTTGTGGTGGCAAAGAACTGGAAATTGAGAGGGTGCCCATCAATTGAGGAATGGCTAAGCAAGTTGTGGTATCTGAATGTAACGGAATACTACTGTGCTATAAGAAATGATGAACAGGCTGACTTCAGAAAAAACCTGGAAAGACTTATACGGTCTGATGCTGAGTGAAGTGAGCAGAACCAAGAGGACTCTGTACACAATAACAGCCACGTTATGCAATGACTAACATTGTTAAACTGAACCCTTCTCAGCATTACAAGGATCTAAGACATCTCCAGAGGCCTCGGGATGGAAAATGCTGTCCACACCCAAAGAAAGAACTATGGAAGTCGAATCGCTATCACTTATTTTTACCTTCTGTTGAGGTTTGTTTCATCTTTCTGATGGTTCCTCCTATTGGTTTTAACTTTTACTTACAACTTCACTAATGTGAAAATATGTTTCATGGGTATGTAAATGTAAAGCCTATATCAGATTGTGCGCCATCTTGGGGGGGGAGGAAGGGGGTGAAAAATTTTCAACTCAAAAGCATATGGAAGTGATTGTTGATAAATCTAAATAAATTAATAAAATTTTTAAAAAATTAAAAAAGAGAAATATTCCATTTTTGTCATTGCATCCAATAAAGTACCTGCTGTTTAGTAGGTTAAGTGTTCATAGATTGATTCACTGAAGAGACTTGACATAAAGATTCTTATCCCTACCACATTCTTTTTCGTTGTTGTTCAATTGTTTCAGTCATATCCCACTCTTCAGGACCCCATTGGGGGTTTTCTTGGCATAGATACTGGAAGCGGTTTGCCATTTCCTTCTCCAGCTTATTTTACAGAAGAGGAAACAGAGACAAACAGGGTGAAGTGACTTGCCCAAGGTCACACAGGTCATAAGTGTCTGAGGCCAGATTCAAACTCAGGAAGATGAGTCTTCTTGACTTCAGGCCTGACGCTCTATTGACTGCGCCACCTAGCTACCACATTCCCTGCTCCAGTTTCAATACCATTTTTCCTCCCAACACCCCAAGGTGGGGAGAAAGGTGCTCCTTTCAATTGAACTGGTTTTCTTTAAAAATAAAAGATTAATGAAGATAAATAAGCTATATGGTTCTCCATTTATTTTTATTCTTTGCTCTTTAAAGGAACTAAACCAATTGCTGAATGCTGAGGAGAGGATAAGCTTGGCAATCTTCCTTTATCAAGATTTGAAGCATTTCACCGTCAATAAATCTTCAAGGCTTTCAAAAACCTTAGGCTTTCTTGTCAGTTTGTGAGGGCTACAACAAACATTTACCCTGAGCATCTGATTATGAAAATATTTTTGCTAAAATCATTTCCTCCTAAAAGGACAGCACAGATGCTCAAGTAGGTGATCGTAATTCAAGCTCTGGGCTGACCAAGTGTGGCACATTTGTGACTTTCAGTCTTGTGTTCTCACTACAAAAATTGTCTGATGTTTTGGTCTTCATCTAGAAGTCAAGCAGTCAATCAATGAGTAAATCAATAAATGCTGATTAAGCACCTACTGTGTACCAGGCACTGTGCTGAGAAATCTCAAATCTAAAAAAAAAAAAATTGTAAAGCTCTGAATTCTTCACTTACATCCTGAATAAAATATTCAAAGCTGTTTCTTTTTAAACAATAATGAAACCATATAGGGTCTAGTATCAACTGAATTTTTTAAAAGACTGAGCAAATTGGACCTTTTTCTTTTGGAAAATATAATTTTCTTTTATCCTTCAACATGTTATTCCACCTCTTGTTTTAAGTGACTAAGCTGACTCCAAACCTGCAGAAAATACACAATCCAATTATCTGGAAAGAAAGCAGCAATACAGCCCTAGCACTTGAGCAATTTGCTGAATTTACACATCCATTGCTTTCTGGTTTTACAACACGTTAAAATATCTTGCGTGGCGATTCCAAAATTTAGTCTTACTATAGTGGCTAAATTACTTGCCAGCCATTGCTACTTTGGGAATTGCTTTGCTTCACATGTCTAGTCTTGAAACTGAAAACCTTACCATATGAACTGAAGTTGTCAATTTAGATAATAATTAGAACGAGAGATTGTGCTCCACTTCTCTGCTGTTTTTGTTCAGTTGTTTCAGTCATGTCTGACTCTTCGTGATCGCATTTTGGGTTTTCTTGGCAAAGAGTGGTTTGTCATTTCCTTCTCCAGCTCATTTGAGGAAACTGGGGCACACAAGGTGAAGTGACTTGCCACTCGTCAAGTGGCCAAACACGGTCTACAAAAAGAAGCCAGGTCAGCCCAACATCCTACCAAACCCTGGCTCCTAGGAATCAGGAATTTTACAATCCAGTTGGGAAGTGATGAATTTAGAGGGCTCCTTGTGGAAGTTAAACAATCTTTTCTACCCTATAACAATCAGCTTATTAGAACTCTTCCACAGATGTGTTTAAACCAGAAGGGGAGGTAAGAAAATGCAGGACCACAGAACTAGAGCTGCAAAGGGGCCTCAGAGGCTATCTCATCTCACCATCTCCTTTTACAGACAAGGAACCTAGACCATTAAGTGGTGCAGTAGATAGAGCACTAGGCCTAGAGCCAGGAAAACCTGAGTTCAAATCCAACCTCAGACACTTAAAAGCTGTATAACCCTGGAAGAGTCACTTAATTTTTGTCTGCCTCAGCTTCTTCACCTATAAAATGGGAATGATAACAGCCCCTACCTCCCAGGGTTATGATGAAAAAATATTTGTAAAGTGCTTTCCAAACTTTGAATGCTGTAAAAATGCTATTATTATTTTATTATTTTTAAATTGAATGGTGACTTCACAATCAAACCACAGACTCAGAGCTAAAAGGAACCGTTCTCTAAGACCATTTAATCTATCCTCTTCATTTTCCAGATAAGCAACCTGAGGCTTAGAAGAGTTTCTTGCCCAAGGTCCTTATCTAAGAATCGAACCCAGATTCATCTAAATATGAAATTAAAAGGTTAAATCATCCATTTGTTCTTACACACACACACAAATAATGTACCTGCGAAATTCTGGGCCTAAATGACCCCAATGCCTCTTTGAAAGTTAAACTCAGTATATCTGGCATATTAAATGAATGCCTAGCCTGAGACTCTCCCTGGCTGGGCCTCCTCTCCGAAGACAGCACAAGTTTTCTAACCATCAGTAACTGGGTGGTATGAGCCACTGTTCTCCTTCAGGTAGTAATCTTCTCTTACAGCATAAAAGTACAAATAAGGGGAGCATCTCTCAACATTAAATGATCTGGAGAAATTTCTACCCTACTCCAGGGATGAAAAGCAAACAGGATTGGATCGACACCGCGCTCCTGAAAAACTCTTGATGGAAAACTTTTTATTTCATGAGCCAGAAGCTTCATTAAGGTATTGTCCCTTCTCCTCGAGGTGATCAGACAATCAGACCTTTCTTCCATTTGAACTTTTAAAAATGGTGCTTGAATAGTGACTTTAATTCATACTCTGGGTTCTGGGAGAATGACTTCTAGAAAATGTCCTTTTCCGGGTCTGCTTGGCTTTTTTCTCTTTCAGTTCTTGTGACACAAGAACTAGACACTCAGGATGGATTTCCTGGGATTCTTCTTGATCTGGGGACTCATCCCAGTGACAATAGAGCATCCTTGTCCTTGCCTATACAGTCAGGATGCTCTGCTTATGTATTAGAACAGATCAAAGAGTCAACCTGCTTGACCTTCACTCCCATAACATGGAAAAGAGATTGGCTTTCTTCCAAGTTGCCCCACTAGGAAAAAAAAATAAACAAAATGGGCAATGCCCAATGACTAGAGGCATTAAGGCATTTACTCAATGTACTTGAATCTTATTTGTTATTTTTAATATTAGAATGGAACCAGTCCCCTTAAAGGTTCAGGACTATTTCTTCTATTCCAGACTGTATCCTGCCCCATACAAAAAGGGGAAAGAGGGATGCTACTGAGTGCCCTTATTTAAATTACTCACGGAAGATAATTCCTGAAAAAATGAAAACTCCAAAGGTTAGAAAGAAAACTGGCAGCGCTTTGAGGGCAGGTGCTGTTTTGGTCTTGTACCCTAAGCCCATGGCACAGGGCCTTGAATAAAGCAGGTGCTTAATCAATGTTTGTTATCTAAAACTTAATTTTAAGGCAGAATTTGAAAATGAACACTAAACTTTGGAGCAAACTGTCCCATATGCATAATCATTGTTTGCCTGGCCAGTAATAGGTTCAACCTGTGTGAGAAGTAAGTTCACACAAAGAGCCCAAACTAAGGCCCACACAAACCTTGGCAACTTCATCAGTTTGTCCTAATGACAGGCAGGTCCTATTCAATGTAGGGCAATTAGAGTGAGCAATCCAATTACCAAAGCGAGATGATTACCAATGACTTAGAAAAATCCTCCTATCTCCAAAATAGCCTCTGAGGCTTGAAAGAGTTTCTGGGCCTTCCAAGCATGAGACTATGGAAGAACCCCTTGTCTCTGATCCCAATACCTGCTTTTCTGCAGAGGCTGTGCTAGGTCAAACAGACAAGGTGGCATTAATGGCAAACTAAAAATAATGTTCTTAACTGTAAGATAGCATGACTTGTTGGCAACAGCTTGCCCTAAGAAGCCCAATATTCTGGGCACGTAGTCCTCTCATTGCCACAGACTCACCAGTCATAGCATTTTCTACTCAGCTCTCAATCAGTGTGGGTGGCTATGATAACAGCTAGGCACTGTGGTGGACAGAGAACTGGGCCTGGAGTCAGGAAGACCCGTGTTCAAATTTAACTTCAGTCACTTACTGCGTCTGTCACCTTGGGAAAATCCCAACTTCTGCCTCAGTTCCCTCACCTGTAAAATGGGGATACATAACAGCACCCCCCTCCGAGGGCTATCCCAGGATCAAATGAGATAATACTCATGCAGGGCTTGGAATAGCGCCTGGCACAGAATAGGGGCCCTATCAATGTTATTATTATCCATTAAACTATGGGCTTCTTGTATCTCCAGTGTTAAACTAAGCACAGGACCTGTACTGTGGTAGGTGCTTAATAGATGTTTACTGACTGTGATGACAGACCAAATTAGTCATCTCAAACACGCCCCAGATGCCAAACCGCCACAGAAATGCTAAACGACCCCAGGGCACATCAGATATAGCACGGAGGCGTTTGTTAGCAACAATTTCTCAAAAATTTTAAATTGTTTTCATCTGTTGTCATGTCGATACTTTCCTACCATCCTTCTAGCCTTTCTGTAACATACACGTAGAGTCCCACAGCATGGCTAGAAAGTTATGCAAGGAAATGCCCTAACTTGGCTGTGTCAGTCAGTCGAGGAACTTTTGTTAAGCCGTTACCATCTGCCAGGCCCCATGCTAAATGCTAGGCTCCAAAGAATGGTGTGTGCTTTATATCTCATCTCTGATTGGGCCCGTAAACAAACTTTTACCCCACAGCAACATTTTTATCTGTAATCAGCAACCTTCTGGAAAGCTATACACACTTCTCTATTACCTGTCTCCCTTTACCCACAATTGGTGTGTGCTCAGTGAAAGCAAGCGGATCTCATGTTAATTAAATTTACAAGCACATCATACTTATGATAGTGAATTTTCTGCCCTGTCCCTTCCCCCAAAAATCTTTGGTAATTAATCCAACACCCAGCAGAAACGCTTTATGATTTCAACTCTTTGGGATTGGTTGTACCATGGTTCTCACTGCAGAAGGGAGGAACAAGAGTTTCATCGACTCTACCTAAAAGATCATGGTATAGAAGAAAGCACGTGGGATTTGGAGTCTGAAGCTCTGTGTTCAAATCCAGGCTTTGCTGCTTAATACTGGTGTGATCTTGGGCAATTCACCTAGGATTGGACTGCAATGTTCTCAGCTAGAAAATGAAGGCGCTTAAATCTGTAAGGTCTCTGAGCTTAAGACCTTGGCTGACAAATTTTTCTCAAGTGCCCACTATTCAATTCAATCCAACGAACATTTATGAAGCACCCGCTATACGTTCCACTGGAATGTATAGAGGGTGCTTCACAAATGTTTGTGCCATTGGTGATGAAGAAGTACAAGATGGGGCACCCTAGCTGGAGAGGTAAAACTAATACCCATGAAATAACAGCAAAACAAGTCAAGGGCCAGAGCAGACACTTAGATGGTAAATTGTGGGGTACAACCTTCCAGTGCTGGGGTACTTCAGTTTGGAGTCTTATGCTAGATGCCCTGATGGCGACCATGACACCAGAGAGATTTCTGTGCTCTAAAAAAATGTGAAAGATGCATACTAATGGAACATAAACCAGAAGCTTTGGCTGTTTGGAAAGCGAATACCACCTTGAAGGAAGATTTTTGAGGACTCCTCCAAGTTGTGGTAATGGAAATATGAGCTGCACAGGCAGAAGTATTCATTCAGCTCATGCTTCAACTGCTTTATTTAGATCTGACCTTTATGAACAAAAGACAAGTCTAAAAATAGGTTCTGCAGTGCCTAATAAGAAAATATCCTAATTAACAGCTGAGAAATCACAGAGTACTACTTCTGTTTTACCAGAATCCCCTCCACCTGCCTGGTGACTTGCCTAAAAAATGTTCTCAATCTCAGTGAAACTAACCAACCTCTCTCCCCAGCCCCAGATCGCAGGTCAATCCATGTGAAAGGTGGGCTTTTCTTTTTTTTTTTTTACAAATACTAACGCACCAGAGGCCAAATAAATGCTAATGCGTTTTACCTCTGACACAACACTTATTGCCAGTAGAATAACAAATCCCAGCAGGGCCGTGTGACAACTTTCTTATTGTTCCTTTTTATTGATGCAGCATGATTATTTAACACTTGGTGTGTTGACATATATTCATGGCTTTGCAGCTGGGAGGGACCTCAGAAGCTAAGCAGGCCAGCCTTTCATTTTACAGACGAGAAAACTAAAGTCCAGGGAAGGGAAGCGATTTGAGGAAGGTCACACTAAGCAGCAGGGATGAGATTTTAACCCACTTCTTTTCCTAGTCCAGAGACAGCGTACTACCCATTGTTCTACACCACCTCCCTATCACCATCTCTCTCACAGTGTCCTGCACACCATGAGCACTTGATAAGCTCCTGTGGTTTGACAAATGTAGGAAAGATTTGCTAAGGATTGTTAAAATTTAAGCTTTTTCTTTCACAACACTACGGAATTCAATTTTTTTCTTGGCAAAAAAAAAAATACAAAACTTTAATTAACCATACAGGAAGTCAAGGTTTCAAAGTTTCTGAATTATAGTATGTAAATCAATTATCACTTCAGTAAAAACTAATGAATTTACCCGACTGTTTTAAAATTAATAAGATGTATATATGTGCAAAATAAATCAGCCAAGCAAATGAGTTGGCTTAAAAGAAGTTAGGCGGGGAGCCAAAGGACATTCGATAAACTTCATCCTTTCTTCTACCTTGGCTTTTTGATAGGTCTCTATTGAATAGTCTGCTGAGGGAAAATTTAAACAGCAGTTGCACTGGGATGCTGGGCACTGAACACCATAATACTTGCATTATATTAATAGCTGACATTTACATAGTGCTTTAAGGTTTTAAAAGTTTTTATGTAAATTAATAATAATAATAATGATGACAATAATTTAACAGGGTCTCAAGAGGACATTTATTAAACTCATTCTCTCTTTACATTAGTTTTTTGATAAATCTCTATGGAAAAACATGGTGGAAAAGTTTAAGTCATACCTAAAGTTATTTAGTGGAGTAATGAATGCTCTAATATTAGTCTAATAGTAACAGCTGACCTTCACATTGAGCTTCAAGGTTTGCAAAGCCTTATCTACACTGTCTCATTTTGGTGTCATAACACTGGGAGGCAGGTGCCACAAGGATGACCCTCACCATTTCATAGATAAACAAACTGAGGCCCAAAGCTGACTACAGTCATACAGCCAGAGAGTGCCAGAGGCAAGAGTCTAAGCCAGGTCACCAGGAGTCCAGGTGCAGCACTCTCTCCATCTAAGACAACACTGTGCCATCGACGCTCCAGGTGCATCATCCCCCTCTGACGAACTAGATATCATCTGGAGAGGTTGTGACTCACTCACAGTCCAAGTGTCCGAGGTAGGCCTTGAAGGAACCGGGGTCTCTGCCAAGCCCAAGTCCAAGGATATTTCCACTGCATTGTGCTATGGTGGGCAAAACCCCTTCGATTTGGAGTGAAGAGACCCGAGTTCAAATGCAACTCAGAGGCTCGCTACCGAGAACC
Source organism: Phascolarctos cinereus (assembly GCF_003287225.1). Taxonomy (NCBI): domain Eukaryota; kingdom Metazoa; phylum Chordata; class Mammalia; order Diprotodontia; family Phascolarctidae; genus Phascolarctos; species Phascolarctos cinereus. Next base: position 27,214,588 of record NW_027555514.1, on the reverse strand, counting down.
GTTTCCTCATCCAAGCCTCTTCCACGCTCGGGACTGTCAGCGTCTCACTTGTAAAAGACCCCCTAAGGCCCCTTCTGGCTCCATCGCTTTGAGCACAACCTGGAGACCACATGTAACAGTTTCATGCTGGTGCTCCAGGAACCAAGCCCTCTTGAATGGGGCAGAACGTGGAATTGCCATACAAGGAATTTCACGTATTAGAGCGGTAGACTGTTTCTTTCACCAGCACAGACACGCGGGCTCCTTTTAGTCACATTTGCCGCTGTTGAGCCATTTCAGGCACGTCTGACTCTCTGTGGCCCCATTTGGGGTTTTCTTGGCAAAGATCCTGGAGGGTTTGCCATTTCCTTCTCCAGCTCATTTTACAGATGAGGAAACTGAGGCAAACAGGGTTAGGTGATTTGCCCAGGGTCACACAGCTAGTATGTGTCTGAGGCTGGATTGAACTCTGGTCCTGACCCCAGGCGTGGTGCTCCATCCATTACACCACCTAGCTGCCCAGATTAGTTACACATAGGGAGTAATACTAGTTATGAATATTAGGTAGAGCGAGAAAGAGCAGGCAGAAGCCTGTGTAGACAGGGCCACTCGGATCCTGTGGGCTAACAAGCAGGCAGGGAAACTAAGACTGCGTCACTTTTATCTATCTCAATGATAAAAAAAAAAAAAGCAAAGGTATAAACACATCCACCACGGAGTCATACCAGAATCAAGATATCAAGCGTAAGAAGTGTTGGTTCGGATTGGCCAGTCACGTTCGCACCTAGGTAAAGGGACGCGAGCTCGAGGTATAGCTCTGGAGGTGGCCAGCCGGTGTCCTCTGGGCCAGTTAACCTCGCCTAGAGTTCCCCCCTCCCCTACTGCCACGGCCTTTTCCTCTGTCCTGGGACTGGGCCCAGGGGCAGTACTGAAGACCATACAACTAAAAGCATGGAGGCTCCAAGAATTTACTTCCACAGCTTTTCTCTGTGCAAAATCAGGAGGCAATGGAAAGGAAAAACAAAAGAAGTCACCAAAAGAGTCCCAAAGTGCTGAGGCATCTGTTAAATCTACCTACAAGAACCTTCAACATCATAACTACGACACTTACACCTTCTTAGATTTTAACCTGGATCTTTTGAAATTTAGGTTGCCTCAGCCATCCTCAGGACCAGTGAGCTACAAGAAAAATGTCAAGTTTCTCTGTGATTCAACTTGTGAGTCATTGTTGCTGCATTTTCTCCTCCATAAATGAAGTCAGTTCAACAGTAAACAGCACAAAAAAAAAAGGATAAGAAGTGTTTATGTCAATACGCATTGCTGCTCACCATCAACTTTTAAAGTATTAACGTCAGCAAACGCGCATGTATTAAGCACCTACTATGTGTTGGGCACTGTGCTAAGCATCAGGGATGAAAAGAAAAGTCCAAATAAGATATCCTATATCTAACTTTTTTTAAAAAAGAAACTACATTAAAGAAAATCAAAACAAAAGGGGGAAGCATATATTAAGTGCCTACTGTGTTCCAGGCATTGTACGAATCATTTTATAAATATTCTCTCATTTCAGTGTTAAGTATTATATAATTTAAGGATTTGGGCCTTAAGGATGATAATGGATTAAATGAGAATGACTCTAGAATGTAAATGATTTGATTAAAGGCTCAAGAGAAGATATCTCCATATTTCATTGAAATAAGAATACCATCTACTCTTTGACTAACAGCATATGTCTCGGGAGAACAATCTGATGATTCTGTTGTACATCAATTGGACACAGAATTATTGACTGCTTATGTGTCTGTGTGTGCATAATAGATCTCTGAGTTGTTCTCTTTCTCCGTTGGCTATCAAATCACAGCCGACAATCAGTCGCCATCTGTCGCCACCCAGGTTCCAGCCTCAGAATCCTCTTCTCCTCCCTCCCACTTGGCCCACGTATCCAATCAGGTACCATGCATTGTGGAATCTACCTTCGTGGCCTTCCTGACACCATATGACCTCCCTTTTCATATGACCAGCAGCCTAGCTCAAGTAGTCATTACCTCTTGCCTTAGGCAGTCAGATGGCTCAGTGGATAGAGCTCTGGGCTTAGAGTCAGGGAAGACCCGAGTTCAAATCCAGCTTCAGATACTTACTAGTTCTATGATCCTGGGCAAATCACTTCACCTCTGCTTTCCTCAGTTTCTTCTTCTGTAAAATGGGGATAATAACAGCCCCTACCTTGCAGGGTGGTTGTGAGAATCATATGGGACCATAATTGTGAAGTGCTTAGCACAGTCAGTGCCTGGCACATAGTAAGGGCTATACAAATGTATATAAACATCTCAGTAACTTCCTAATTGGTCTCCTGGCCTCTCTCTCCTCTCCAATCCATCACCCATGTAGCTGCAAAGCAGTTTTAGTAAAGCAAAGGTCTGAACTCCAAATGACTCATGATGGAAAATGCTGTCCACATCCAGAGAAAGAGCTACGGAGTCTGAATGCAGATGGAAGCAGACTATTTTCACTTTTTTTGCTTGTTCTTCTTTCTCATAGTTTTTCCCTTTTGTTCTGATTCTTTTTTCACAACATAAGTAAAGTGTAAATATGTTTAACATGATTGTACATGTATAGCCTAGATCAGATTGTTTGTTGTCTTGGGGAGGAGGAAGGGAGAAAAAAAAATTTGGAACTCAAAATCTTATAAAAGTGAATGTTGAAAACTATCTTTACATCTAATAGGAAAAAATAAAATACTATTAAGTAGAAAAATTTTAAAAATAAAGCAAAAGTCTGAGCATGTCACTTCTCTGCTCAATAAACTGCACTGACTCTTTATTACCTCCCTAGGGTCAAATGGAAACCCCTTTGTTTCCCCTTTAAAGCCCTTTCTAAGTGGGCTCTCCCTGTCCTTCCAGTCCTACCATACACACTTCTCCTCTTCACACCCCATCTCCCATCTCTGGCTGTGTCCCACGCCTGCTGTCCTTTGCCTCCTAGAATCCCCAGCTTCCTGCAAAGTGCAGCCAAAAGGCCACATCCTAGATGAAGCCTTTCCCACCGTGCCCCACCTGACAGCTGTGCATGCCTTCCTCCTTTCCCTCGCTCAATTAACTTGCATTACTTTGTACATATTCCGTGTACAGCATACAAGTGGTTTTACTCTGATACTTTGTAAGGACCACAAAGGCAAAGACTCTTTCATTTAGTCTTTGTGTAAGAGCACAGCAGCCTGCCCCATCGGCTTACCCCAACATTGACAGCCACAGCAATGGCACAGTGCCTGGCCCACAGCAGGTACTTAATAAATGCTTGCCAAATGGTAAACTGAATTTCATCTCACCAGGCAAAGCTTAGTGATGGAGTTATGCCTAGATCTTTATCTCAAAACACTGAAACCACATCGTGATCGATATGGTAACTTAGAGCATAATCCAATTGTTCTATTGAGCTATCGCTAATGGTAAAGATAGCCTCAAATAAAATCAATTGTCCCACAACCCGTTCTTGACATCATGGTCTATACTCATATTTGTAGCATTTTATATGAAACTATCTTAAGTTCATTTTGTTTTCACTCCACCAATGGGAATAAAAAGGACAAATCTGGAGAAATGTGTGTGTGTGTGTATACATATATAGATATACATTTATATATAAATAGGTTTCTATATTTATATATAAAACATATATAAATATATTTATATGATATATAAAAATGTATATATGTATTTATATATTTTATATACACAACATAAATATATTTATATGTGCACGTATATAAATTTAGTTCTGTAGGTTTGTTTACATATTTACATACAAAAATTATTTATTAATATAAAGTACCATACAAATAATGGAATTTAGACTTTAGGTCCGAGATTCAAACCTTAAAGGTAGAATCATAGCTTCTGTGGTTGCACTAAAACCCTTGTTTTTATTTTGGGACTTTTTGACATTATTTTGTAGTACTTGGAAATAGTTTTTTCTACCCAAATCATTATCATAAATGACCCTATGTAAACATCAGTGAGAACCCTAACATTCCTGAATTACTGAGGACATAGTGTGCTTTATTCAAATCTTAAAGGGCCAGTTATATCCATTAGAACGGTAATAATAGATGAGAAAAGAGACCTTTCCTAACAGTTGTATGAGTTTTGTCAAACCCACACATGTAACTAACACATGGTTAGCAGGTGTCCTTTAACATATCAATAATTCAGCTGGTTAACATTCCCTCCCCTTAAATGCCCCAAGACAGAAATGCAAATTATGGAGAAATAGCCTGTAATCTTCCCATCAAATAAGTGAACACGGGAAGCACTTGAATGGACTGAAGGGCTGTACTCATAAGGAGGGACAAACATAATGAGGTCTTCCCGCTGTTCCCATTCAAATGACATCTCAAGGACCATTCAGATACTTCTGGCCCAACTATCACTCTGTGTTTTCCTACTGTTTGCTCGACACCAAAATGATCTAATAAGTACTACCATGATCTTTTAGATTGCGAAGAATCACAGCTGGGAGGCTGTTGGACTGCCACCCTGTCCCTAACGAGGCCTCTAGTTTCTTAACGTGGGCCCTGAACATGAGTGACGGCACTTTCAGAAGCAGGTCAAGAGGCAGCAGAGCTGGAGAAATAAAAGGAGGAAAGGTATCAAACTATAACACAACTAGAGGCTTGAAACATTTTATGTATGTATGTGTACATATCATTTGATGTCAGTATTAAGTTACCTGGTCTTGGCCTTGATCCTATTCCTCCGGAGTATTCCCTGAGAAAAAGAATGAATACTTATGAGCATGATATTCTAAAGCTGAATAGGACAGAGTTCTACCAGATAAGAAGCAGAAAATCTCATCCCACATCAGAAGCATTGACAAGCCACAGTATGCTAGGTAAGTGACATCTTGGAACCTTGGAAGAGCTCAGGCTTTGTCCAGCAATTCTAGGCCCCTCCCACCAGCTCTCCTGCCCCAGGCTTCTGGTTGGTAAATAAGTGCTCACGTCCCAAGCCCCACCCCAGCCCCACCCTGCCGCAGCTGCTCCCCCGGCCATCTTCAGGATACCCTTTTCCCCACCCCACTTTCCACTTCTGGCTCTGAGAATAATGATCAACTCAACACTGTCACTCCTAGAAAAGGTGTGCCATTCAACTGCCCTGAGTCCACTCACCATCCCTGGGACTTCTTAGACAAAACACCCCTCCCTGGCCAACATGTCCTTATATGTGAATGTATGTTCTGTAAGGGCAGGGACTCTCTTGTGTTTTATATTTGTATCCAGGGTACTTAGCACAATGTTTGTCATATAGGAAGCATATTCATTCATTCATTCTGGAATGCAATGTGAAATTATGGGAAAGTGAATAAAATGTGCAAAGCACTTGCCTCAAACATTACCCTGTTAGACATATAATCCAAGGAGGTCATTACAAAGAGAAAGGCCCCCAGATGCCCATCAATTAGGGAATGGCTAAAAATGCCATGGCATAAGAATGTAATGGAATATGGCTGTGCTGTAAGAAATGATGACTATGGTGAAAACAGAAGTGTGGGAAGAATCATCCGAACCAATACAAAGTGAAGAAAAGCAGAATCAGGAAACAACGTATCCAATGACCACAATAATGTAAATAGGAAGAATAAAAAAAAACAAAACAACTAAAATTAAATGCTACTAAATGATGAAATGTAGCACCAAGGAAGAGACAGAGAAAGCCCTTCTCTCTGCTTCTTTGCAGAGCTGGGGAACTGTGGGTATGGATGGAACACTGTATGTAACATCAGACTTTTTTGATATGTTGCTTAGTTTTGTTCAACTGTTTTTCTTCCTCTTTTTTATTCCTCATCAGAAATGATTACTCTCTGTGAGGGACAGAAGCCAAGAGACATTGGGAAATGTAGGAGATGTAAAAACAAAAGATAAAAATAGAAATTTCATTCAAAAAAGATTATGGCATTACAAACACTTCAGTGTATCTCTTAAGACTTTTTTTTTAATTAAGGAAGCACATTTTAAAATTTTAAAGTACATACATTCTTTTTAGAAATATATCTTTTCATTTGCACTATGTCCAAAAACCATGTAAGATAAATGATTTCCTAGGTCTCATGACTTGAATTATTCCAAAAGCTCAGTACTGTCAATATTGCTCCATGTTGCCAATTCCTCCCCCCAGTTCTCCCACCCTACCCTACCCTAATTCTTTCACCCTTCATTCCAGATTGTCTTCCCATTTTACAAGCTGCCAGTAGCCTTAACTTCTACTTTGGGGAGGTTTGCTCCGTGCATACCAAGTGTACTGAGAAGGAACCCCCATGATTTTTTCATTCAAGTCTATTGCCTTTTTCTAGACATGGGCTTTTGAGACAAGAGAATCTAAGTTCAAATTTCTACTATTACTTAACTGACTACATGGCATTGAGCAATGCTATGAGAGGATGCTAGCATTTCAATATTTTTCCATGTGAGTCTGATAATTCTGGCCTTGACATTTCACTTCAACACTACAAATACTTGTTTGATACAAACAAAACATCATTTTAAATTCTTTAATGATGATTAGGGATTTTGTTTTTCATAATAATTACTTAGTTTTTTACTTATGCAACATACAATTACTTTGTTGACTTATAATTTATTTACATAATATATAATTACTTCACTTTTGAAAATTTCTTTTTGCTAGGTGACTGGAATTCAGCATGGACTTCTAACTTTTATGAAATCTTACCTAAAGAATAGTCTTTTAGAGGGACAGTGTTTGGAGAGTGGCTAATGGAAGCCATTGTGGTTTTCTAATTTAGTTTTACAGCCAACTTTTAATTGGGTTCCAATCATTTGCAAATAGAAACTGCAACGAAAAGTACATGAGCAAAGATGTGCATTTATTATATTAATTAGAAGATAATTAAGTCACCCGGAATTTAAAAATAAAGGAGAGTTTAATTGTGACTCAAAGTAACATCATTTAATGTCAAAATGTAAGGCTGACCATTAATTCTGGGATGGACTCAACTACACACAGCATGGTAAGATGGAGAAGGTCAGCTCTTAAACAATACTGCAGTATTTTCAGCTCAAACGATATATCAGGGCTGTGGTGAATAGTCCCCACATGCTAGGACAAGCAGGTGGAGAAGTGTGAGTGCACAGGGCCACAGACCAGAACAATTCGTTCAAAGAAATTTGTTTTGGAAGATCAGGAATGGCCTTTGGCCCAAAGTGATTGAATCTGACCTCATTTCCTGGTCTGAGAATGGAGTGGAGAAGGCAACTCAATGAGATTTGGAAAAGACTTGTGATTTCATTCATTTAGGGAACTCTCAGCCAGGAAACTCCAGTACAGCTTGGATGTAGATTGACCCGCATTCACCAATGCAGATCAGTCAATGCTGCTTTTACAGAGTCAACCAGGGAGGGCATTGAGAAGTGACATGGTGGGTCACCCAGCTGGTATGTGTCAAAGGTAGGAATTCCTAACTCCAAGACCTGCTCTCTCAACTCATTAGCAAGATTACAGATAAGCCACCCAAGCTTAGAAAATTAAAGTGACCTGATAAAGACTGGCTCCATTGCAGACCTGTGAGACCAAAGAAGAGGGGAGAAAATCCTAGCTTCAAGGGATTTCTTCTTAGTGTAAGCCTTCCAACTAACTACAAACATATTATACAGCTCAAATATATTGGGTCACTAGCTAAGGAGGTTAAAACTTGATAAAACCAACCATAAAAATTCAGAATTCAAAAAATCCCCTGTGGGCTAAATGATCAGAAAATGGACTAATTGTTGAGCTAATTCTTTTGCAAGTGGAAATATAAAAAGCTTCACTCAAGTGTAGAAGACTCCTTAGAGGCAGCTCATGGTATAATGAATGGAATGAAGGGTTTATGAGTCAGAAGGTGGCAATGATACAGTGGAAAGACCCTGGCTTTGAAAACAGAAGCCCTCCATTCAAATTTCATTTCTGATACTTAACTATCTGTATGACCTGGAGCGAATCACTTTACTTCACTGGCCTTTCATTCCCTCATCTGTAAAACTAGGCTATTGAACTAGAGGCCACCAAAGTTCCTTCTAGCTCAAGACCTCTGATTCTGAGAAAGGAGTCTCCTGCATCTCCTGCCTTTGACAGTCACTAGCTTGTGATCATGGGAGATCACGCTACCTCTACTGCCTCAGTTTCATCATCTGTAAAATGGGGGCAATAACAGCACTTACATCATAAAATTGCTGTGAACATCAAAAGATTTTAGAAAGAGGGAGAGGGAGAGGGAGAAGAAAAGGGAGAAGGAGAGGAAGAGAGAGAGAGACAGGGAGATGGAGAGGGAGAGGGAGAGGGAGAGGAAAAGGGAGAGGAAAAGGGAGAGGGAGAGGGAGAGGGAGATACAGAGAGAGAAGCTTTTAAACCTTAAAACATTATGTAAATATTAGCTATTGCCAGCTAACAACCCCCTCATTTTAAAGAGGGGGCATTGTGACTTGCCTTGGTCACATAAGATCTGAACTCGGATCTTGTGACTCCACATTCCAGTACACTGTCCACTCCACCAAGTGGCCTCTAACTCTAATTTTCTAGTTAATTCCATGGAAAAATTAACTCCTTTAGGGGCCTTTAAGGAAGCCAAGCTCTTTTCCAAAGCATTCCAAAGTGCTATGCATATCATTAAAAGTGAAAATTATCAAATCAGATTTGAGGATCATAAAGCGCAATGATGCCAGAAACAATGAAATAATGAACCATCCGATTTCATGGTCTGGTGATGAAATTTCCTGTTGACTGTTCAGATAAGTTAAGTTGGTTCTAGGCAAGCAAAGATCAGTTGGCTCAGTTTAACTAAAATTAGCACAGAGATTATGAGAAAAATAGGCAGAGCAGATGATGAGGGAAAGCTCTGAAAAAAGCAGCAACAGCTGTTAATGAGAGGCCGACTACATCGATTCTGAGATCACACAATGGTCCTGCAGTTGTACCTGCAAAAATTGAATTTAAGTCACCTTTAAATACAAATGCCAAACACACCTGCATGCAGATAGGTATAAATATGCATAAATGAAGTCAGCAGAGGAAGAACCATAAGCCCACGGTCAGAGCTTGGCTACTGAAAACCTTGGAGCACTCAAGGCTGCCTGCTCTCTCTGGCCTGTTACCATGGCAACAGGATGCAGGCAGGCATGGAGAAACCTTGTTGCCTAAGCAACAGGACAAGGGAAAAAACTGGGGCTTCAAGCTCATGGCACTGGCCAAGGTTCTAGGCTCCAGGACGGTGGATGAGTTTTCAGGCCCAGGCATCTCTGAACTGTATCATGGCAAGATGGACAGAATTTGAAGAAAGGTCACTGGTGTGGGCTGCCTGAATCTCAGGTACCTGTAGCTTAGGAAACCCAAGTTCAAATTAGGGTAATGTCCTTTGCAGGAAAGAAGTAAATTTGCAAATTATAATTTCAGTTAGTTGCTCAAACTAGACTGAACTGGTATACCTTCCGTCACAGGATCTCATTCTATCTCTCTATTTTTTTTTTTGCCCCCTGCCCACCCCAGGACTCCTGCTTACTGTTGCTTCATTTTTAAATTAATATTTAGTGAGTGCAAGGCACTGATACAAAAATGCATAAGATAGGGTCTTTGCCCACAAAGAATTACGATTTTGTGGGGGAGATAAGACATGCAGAAATAAATTAAATACTAAGTAAAATTGCTAATTGCATCAGAGAGGTGCAAAGATGTGCTATAAGTGTTACAAGTTGGGAGAGATTATTTCTGGATAGAGAGATCAATGAAGGCTTCAATGAACGTGATCAGATTGGATCTCTCCGTTAAAACTGCCCTCTCTAAAGTCACCAATGATCTCTTAATTGCCAAATCAAATGACGTTTCCTCAGACCCATTCACTCATCTCTCTGTGGCATCTGACGGGGTGAACCACCTCCCGTTCCTGAAGGCACCTTCCTTTCTGAGTTCTTATGATGTCGCTCTCCCCTGGTCCCCATGTGACTACGTCTTTTCAGGTTCCTTTGAAGGACCGTCCTCCACATCCTACCTCCCTAACTGGATAAACCCCCAAGGATCTGTCCTCCGCCCTCTTCTCTATGTTCTCTTTCTTGGTGCCTTCATTAGTCACATGAGCCTAACTATAACCCCTGTGCTGATGAGCCTTCTCCAGCGGTCCTGAGCCACAGCTGGCCACTGGACCCAGACGGCTGCTGACTCCGCACAGGCCTCCCTCACGTAAATCCGATTCACTTGCCTGTCTTGGCATCACCTCCCTATGTCATGTTCCTCTTCTAGAACCAAGGACAAATGACCGCCACAACACAAACAAGAACTAAATCTCTGCATCTAGCCCGAGCCTCTTTCCCAAATTCCAACCCCGGATCACCGATCGGCTATTCATCATTTCCACCTGATGCCTCACAAGCAAGTCAAAGTGAACAGGTCAATAACAGGCTGAATGGCTTTTCCCCAAACCTGGCCCTCTTCCAGACTTGCCTATTTCTGTCCCAAGCACCACCATCCTTCCAATCACCCAGCTTGGCAACCTCATCGTCACCCCCGACTCCTCTTTCTCAGTCCCTTCTCATAGCCAGTAAGTTGACCAACCTCATTTCCATGTGCACAGCATCTCTCTCACAAATCCCCATCTCCACTGGCTCTGCTCCTGACTCTCATCAGACCCTATTGCACCAGATCACTGAAACGACTCTCCTCTGACACAAAGGTGAAGGTAGGAGTTCTTCCTGCTCCAAGTCTGGGCATTTTTAGGGGTGGCTTTATGGGGGAAGAACTGTTTTTTCTGCCTTTGGGCCTTCACAAGCTTGTCAAAGGTAAGGAACTTGCATTTAAGTGCATTGTAAGCTTTGCTTTGATGCTAAAACTAAATGTGAAATGAAAAGCATTGCACATCATGGCTAGTTCAGATACACAATACAAAACATCTGTCTCATATCTCAATTCCTTTCAGCAATTATAATGTCTGTGATTTAATTCAGCTTTAGTTTTTATGCCATTGACCCACCCATAAAATGATACACTCTGTCTTTCTCAGCTCCTAAGGAAATTTAAAGGAACATTTAAAATTACCAAAACTTTCTGCTGATTTTTTTCATTAGAAGGCTGGCAAACATGCTTATAGAAAAAAGATGCCAGTCATTCGTATATGTGTCTTCTCTGCTCTGTTAGACTCTAAGTTCTAGGAGAGTGGAGATGGTCTTCCTCTCCTTCCTATGCCTGCTGGCACCCACCATGCTGCCTCGTCCATAGTAAGTCCTCAATAAATATCTGCAAATTAATATGGATCCTTCCATGTCACCAAAATGGCTCTCCTGGAACATCTGCCTGAGAAGTTTGGTCCACACAGGTGTGGACTTCTGAGCAGTCTATTAGCAGCTCTTTGGGATGCTGCCTGCAAACTCCATTGATACCTGGAGCACCAGTGTACTATTACTCCTCATTGTTGTTGTTGTTGTTGTTGTTATATACATGTGTCATACTGCAACATATTATTTTATGGGCTGAGGTGGTTAAATGTATAAAACGTGAAGCTGGAGTAACTGAGTCCAGGGGATGATCTTAGATCTTGACTCATCTTTATCTATCACATGCATCTGTTCATCCAACAAACTTTTATCAAGTGTTTGCTGTCTTCACAGCACATGCGTAACCCATTGCTAATATCTTCATGCTGCCCTCCACCCAGATAGCTATGCACTTGGTTCTCACTAATCTAAGACAGGCCTTCAAAACCTGCAGCCCACGGGGTGCTTGCAGCACACCAAAGGATTTTGGGCAGCCCACAAAATGTAGAGGATGACCACATCACACCTATCAGGCTGGCCAACATGACAAAACAGGAAAATGATAAATGTTGGAGAAGATGTGGGAAAATTGGAACACTAATACATTGCTGGTGGAGTTGGGAACTGATTCAACCATTTTGGAGAGCAATTTGGAACTATGCCCAAAGGGCTATAAAAATGTGCTTACCCTTTGATCCAGCAATAGCACTTCTAGGCCTATATCCCAAAGAGATCAAACAAATGGGAAAAGGACCCACATGTACAAAAATATTCAGAGCAGCTCTTTTTGTGATGGCAAAGAACTGGAAATGAGAGGATGCCCATCAATTGGGGAATGGCCGAGCAAGTTGTGGTATATGAATGTGATGGAATACTATTGTGCTATAAGAAATGATGAACAGGTAGACCTCAGAAAAACCTGGAAAGACTTGTATGGTCTGATGCTGAGTGAAGTGAGCAGAACCAAGAGGACTTTGTACACAGTAACAGCCACATTGTACACTGACTAATGTTGGTAGACTTAGCCGTTCTCAGCAATGCAAGGATCTAAGACACCTCCAGAGGCCTCGTGATGGAAAATGCTATCCACATAGAAAGAAGTATGGAGTATGAAGCATACTATTTGCTATTTTTACCTTCTGTTGAGTTTTGTTTCCTCTTTCTGATGGTTCCTCCTATTGGTTCTAATTCTTCCTTACAACATCACTAAGATGAAAATAAGTTTAATAGGAACATATATGTATAGCCTATATCAGATTACAAGCCATCTTGGGGAGGGAGGGGGAAAGGAGAGGGAGAAAAACTTACAACTCAAAAGCTTATGGAAGTAATTGTTGATAAATCAAAATAAATTAATAAAAAAAGAAAAAAAGAGACCCCCCCCCAAAAAAAATATAGAGGATGTACTCTACATTTTTTGTAGGCTACCCAAAATCCTCTGGCAGGCCGTAGGTTGTGCAGGCCTAATCTAAGAGGTCCCTGACTTGGAAATGCCCGTCTTCTTTTTATACCTCACAAGTCTCTAAAAGATGTACTGTCTCATGCATAATTCACTACAACCAAAAGGATTACATTGATTTGCTTTTTTTTAACGACTTTTTCCCCCTAGATTCTATTCGATAGTTTTTCTGCCAAAGTGTTTTTTCTCAAGTAAAGATCTGACCATGTCTCTCCTCTATTCAATAAACCTCTATGGGGAATGGCTAAAGAAGCTGTGGTATATGATTGTGATAGCACATTATTGTGCTATAAGAAATGACAAGCAGGATGATTTCAGAAAAACCTGAGAAGACTTATATGAACTGATGAAAAGCGAACCAGGAAAACATTGTACACAGTAACACTGTGTGATGATCAACTATGATTGCTTTAGCTTTTCTCAGCAATATGATGATCCAAGACAATTCCAAAAGGCTCATAATGGAAAAAGTTATCCACCTCCAGAAAAAGAACTCCCTTCCTTTGCACCATCTGCCTTTGCACCCCAAGCCTGGAATGAACTCTCCCACTACCGCCATCTCATAGAACCACTCTCCTCCAAAACACAGCTCAAACATTACTTGCTCATAGAAGGGGCTCTACATATGCTCTCCCTCCCTCCCACCTTGACCACCTTGTGTTTATTCTCTGTATGCTTAGGTGGCATACTTGTCACCTCCTGCTAGAATGTAACCTCCTTGAGGGCCGGGACTGTTCCCTTCATTCATTGTGTTTGTACTACTAGCTCCTTCCACAGCACCTGGAACATAGCAGACACTGAACAGTACTCACTGATGGACTGGCTCTCTCTTCTTGGCAAATGTTTTACATTCTAGTAGCTCACTGAAGTTTAAATAATTTGTAAATAATCTTTTATTAAAGGTTAATAAAAACACATCTATGAGAATATATAAAATTAAGCACATGGTGAATAACATGTTGCCCTTTTTTAATACTTTTTAAGGATTATAAATATATGTCCTTTTATTAGCCTTGGGGATTATCTTAATGAAGTCCAAGAGTTGGGACTTTTTCTTTCCTTATTTTTCTTTTTTGTTGTTTCTGCACCACCCATTAGACACATACCTATGCCTTTCATTTTTGCTATCTTCTCAAGAGTATATGCCACATCTCCTCAATAAAACAGGGCCAATCAGGGTGGGAACAATTTCTTGTGCTTCTGCGTTCTCCGTCTTTCTAGCAGATTGTACAGTGCTCAATAAATTTTTCTTTGTTTACGGAAGGCTCAATTACGCTTAAGTCAGGACCTGTATCCCTCAGAATGTGTCCTCTAAGCTCTGCCTACATCTCCTGCAGGCACTAATTTCCTCCCTCAGAGCATCTACTGTTTTCCATCAACAAAACCAGCCTGCCCAGTCGCCGCTGGACCTCCCCACAGAGACCCTGCCGCCATATCACCATTACAAGGGGTGCTCCAAGGTGCAAACAGAGCTGTTTGCCTTCCGCTGATACAGGAAGGCAATCACTACTCTTCAAACAATCAGCTATTCAAGGACTTACCTGGTGACAAACATTTTCTATGAAAATGCAAGAAAGGGGATCTTTATGATATATTGTAGCCACAGAATTTACTTAATCTAGATTGGTCTACATGTGATAGGGGACCTGGTTTGGGTGCTCGTTTTATAAAATGAAGAATCCTGGGTAATTCAAAGACCTATTTCTTACAATAACTATCTTAATAAACTCAGATACTAGGTCATCGCAAATTAGAGCAAACCAGTACTTAATCTGACAGATTTTCTCTATGCGTACTAGAATATCTGCTTTCTACCTACGTCTTCCAACCACTCTCTGAAAACATTATTTTTATATCAGGGCATACAAAGTACCTAGTCATATGAACAAAAATCAACATGATATGTCCTAACCTCTTACTTAATGTAAAACATCAGGCATCTTTTTTTTTCCAGCAGCCAGCCCAATTAGTAATATCCTGACTTTGCAAAGCTTAAAATATTTCCAAAAGCTAAAATTTTACAGACCTTCCATGAGATTGTCTTTCTCCTCCAGAAGCACTGAAACTTCGTTTTAATATGCCTGAAACAAATGTATGCACAGAATAGTGATTACATTTTCTTCTCTAAAATGATGTTTTATGTTTGAAAAACTTAGATTTCGATTTTACAGAATTTCTCTTATGCAATCAATTTAAAACAATGGAAAGATTTTTAAAAGCATAAATGGAAAATATAACATTAGGAAAAAAATTATTTTTGCTAGAGTTTTAAAGTAATTTTTTTTCCACACAGCGATTTTACAATAGACCACATCTCTAGGGTGTTTTCAGGTGTATAAAGTACTTTGCTGCCAATAATTCTGTGAGGAGGGTAGTTCAAGTATTATTTATACAAGATTTACAGATGGGGAAACAGAGGCCCCAAGACAGTAAGTGTTTTTTGACCATGATTTCATAACTTTCAGAGATGATTTTCAAGCTCAGCTCTCCTGACTAAAAGATTTCTTTTTAAATCTTTTAAGCATTGCAACAAAATACAGGTGGGAAGTGGACAAAGGAAAGAAGAAAAAAATAATTGAAGTGAAAGAAAAAGGAGAAGCACAAAAAATGAATCCAAAAAGAAGAGACAGGAGAAAATAACAAACCAAATTAAATTTGTGTGACAGTGAACTTACATGGTGATGGGCATAAAGAAGCAGCACCATCCCTTAAAGTCTCGGCTGAGATTGAGCTAAGCGCACAGATCCTTGGAATGACTGAGTGTCTTACAATGTTTCCTGCTTAGTCACATTAGAAAATTTTAATTAAACGTCTCCAATCCCTCTGCAAATGGTTCGATTTGAGGGATTCAACATACTATAAAGCACAGGTATCAAACACGGCCCAAACCAGATTAAAACATAATTGGGAAATATTTAACAAAATAAATAAAAATACAGCAGAACATAGATAATGTTAGTGTGTGGTTTTCTAAGCCAACCTGAGGCTCAGCTTTGGTTCCCATTTCTACTTGAGTTTGGCACCATCGCTGCGAGCCACTCAGTGTCTGTGAACTTTAGCATACCAACTGAGGCCTGCGCACTTTAAAAGGCTTTTTAAAAGGTTCTTCCCCACTTGGTGACCAACTTGTCTTGGGACAGGAAGGGCTTCGATGACCTAATCTCGAATGGACTTTGGAAACTCCAAAAGGCGGCTGAGGTGCCTGCACCGTGGCCAACTCCGTCAGGGCTCTGGTGACTGACACATCCTAATGGTTTTACTCTCAGATTCTATTTGGAGTGAGTGCTGTCCAGGACGAACCAATCAGCCTACAGAGGGATGAGCTCTGCAAACACTTTATCACGTATTACAAAAGCGTGGCTCTGAATGTAGCTGAAACGGCCACATGAAAACTCCCAGGGTCAGCCCTGCGTGTTTACGGACATGGATGTTACCTCCCAGTCCAGTAGGTAAATTCAGTCTGTAACAGCAAACAGAAGGGAGGAGATGCAGGGATCAGCTGTGCTCCTAAGGAGGACAACTGCAAATATCCCTTTGGGTAGTGTTCTTGGACTACTCATTCGCTGAATCCTCTCTGAGGACAATTCACTGGAGGACAACAGCCAAAGCAAATCATTGCTGCGGTCACAATTAAGCAAGCCCCTGGTCCCTAATGGACAGGCTGATCCCGTAAAGTTTCCTTGACGGTTCCTGCATTTGCCAGTAGAAACAGTCAAACCCACCCGCGTCGAGCTGGGATGGCTGGGACTTCAGGCCTTACGAGATTACCCCCCAAAAATGCTCTGTATGGGCGGGCCACAGGTCTGCTTTGCCATTTCTTTGTTCCAAGGCAGCAAGGTGGCACGACGGATAGAGCACTGTGCCTGGACTCGGGAAGACATGAGTTCTAACCCACCCTCAGTGACCCTGAGCAAGTCACTTACCTACTGCCTGCCTCAGTTTCCTCAAGTGTCAAATGGGAACAGTGCCAGCACCTACCTCCTAGGATTGTTGTCAGGATCAAATGAAATGGTATTTGTAAAGGACTTACTACCTTGCCTGGCATATAACAGCACATCAATGCTTGTGCCCTTCCCTTTTCCTCAAGGACGACAACGTCAGCGCACTGCTGACTGATCTGCCACTGGAAATGATGAAATGGTTTAGACGGCCCTTGGTAGATGGCTTACCAAATGGTGACTCTTTCAAAGGGCTTGAGCTAGAGCTGCTGGAGTTATCTGAGATGTCTAGCTCATCATCTAATTCCAAATATGTGTCTGTACAACAAAAAAGAGACACGAGTGAGTCTTGGAACAGAAAACACAAGAGACAGGTCTGTGCTGACATCTTTACAAATGCCCTCACCTTTTTCGATATTTTCTAAGTTGTAGTTATCATCGGACAAGATTTCATCACAGGCTCTGTCTTCGTCTTTCCCACAGGGCTGCTGAAAGCTCTCTGGGGGAAGGTCAGCACTCTCAGAAAGCTCGCTTTTCAAGCTGGCCCCGCCGCTGCTACTGCTGCTCAGGCTGGCCTTCTCAAAATTTTCCTGAGAAGCAAAATAAAAGAGCTGATGGCTTTCTTTCCGGAGCTTTCTTCCAAGTGAGAATTCATTACAGAAATCAGTTCCAAAAGCATTTTGGGTTTGCACCAACCCATGGTCGGTCCTGTCCTTCTACCTGGCCCGGTTCCCTCATCTCTCCACACTCCTCCTGAACTTGTCTCACCTCTTACTGGTTTCTTCGGCCAGGCCCTCTCTTCCGTCCTGGTGTCCCTCACCATCTGGCCTCTCCACCATTCAGCCCTGCTAGCCCCAACCCTCGTCCTTACACTGCTGAGCAAGGCTAGAGGAAGCCATGGAATGTGGCTAACTGGACCCGCCACACATTTGCCCACCACTAGGCC
Organism: Phascolarctos cinereus; assembly: GCF_003287225.1. Lineage (NCBI taxonomy): Eukaryota > Metazoa > Chordata > Mammalia > Diprotodontia > Phascolarctidae > Phascolarctos > Phascolarctos cinereus. Next base: position 27,196,979 of record NW_027555514.1, on the reverse strand, counting down.
TTCACTGTCACAGGGAAATTCTTTTGCTCATCATTTACTCCAGGCAGCTAGGTGGTGCAGTGGATAAAACCCTGGGCCTAGAGTTAGGAAGACCTGAGTTCAAATCCTGCTTCAGCCACTTCGTAGCTATGTAACCCTAGGCAAGTCACTTAACCTCTGTCTGCTTCAGTTTCCTCATCTCTAAAGTCTGGATAATAACAGTACCTACTTCCCAAGGTTATTGTGAGGATCAAATAGGATAAAATTTGTTAAATAAAAAAGTGCTTAGCACAGTGCCGACATGTAGTCGGCATCTCCCTTCCCTAATGCCTCTTTATCACACCAATCACAAAAGCTGTTCTAAACCTCCACTTTTCATACTCTCAACTCTACCTTTGACACCCCCCCGACCTCGTCTATACTACTTTAATGAGAAAATTCAGATCACCCAATATGAATTCTTTCAATTTCCCCCCCTCTCCAATTTTTTAATTCTTTTAATATGTTTACCTATCTCCTTTCCTCCAGTTTTGGAGGAAGACAGACCTCATTCCTTGCTGAATATCAACCCTTCCATCTATATACCCCTGATACTATGTCCTCCTGCCTTGTCCTTGACCTTGCGCTATCAATCCCTCCCCTCACATTGATGTCCATTCTAGCTCTGGTCCACACTCTACGTCCAGCCTGCAAACACGGCCACATCTTCCTTAGCCCAACAGAACCTCCCCTTGGTGCTGCCTCATATCTCTCAAACTACTACTCTGTATCTCTTCCCCTTCATTGGCAAACTTCTCAAACCCCTAGAAGGAGTGGTGGGCACTCACTGTACCCCCTTACTGCTCCACAGGCCCACCAATTCAGAGAAAAAGCTCTCTCAAAGATGACAGAGCACTACTAAAGACCACCTTATCACCCAACCCAAGAGTTACATTTCTGTCCTTGGCCTCCTTGACATCTCTGTAAATTGTGGACCACCAAATGCTCCCTGATACCCTTTCATTTGGAGCTTTCATGACAGCGCTCTCTCTGATCACTGCTTCTGTGGCCTGCTGCCCTTCAAATGTGGATGTCCCCAAGGCTTTTTCCTACACCATCTTCTCTTCTCTCTCTACACGCTCTCCTTTGGTGATCACATCCAAAACCACAGAATGACTGAAACTCTTGAGTTAGAAAGGACTCCAGAAGGCATCCATGCCTTAACAAAAACCCCTCTATGACATACTTGACAAATGGCTATCCAACTCTTGTTTGAAAATCTCTAAGGAGGGGAGCCCCATTCGACTTTTCTATAGAAGAAGCCTAACCCTACATTGCTCCATGCATCCCAACCATCTCTTCCAACAGCTTCAGTTAATACCTTTATGCAGATGGCTCCTGCATCTGAATTTCAAGCTCACCCATAGTTCCAGGCCCATATTTCCAACTGGCTCCTGGATATTCTTTGGGCATCCCAAAATGAACATGTCTTAAGACTGAGCTCTTCCTTCTCTAAATTGGAGCCCTTCCCCCATCTGCTCTATTTCTGTTAACGCCATGACCATCCCTCCAGAATTCCAGACACATAACCATAGTCATCCAAATACCTTTGTAATACCTTCGCTGTTTTGACCTTTGTAATATCTTTCACTTGTTTTTTTTTCCCTCTTCACTGGCCCCACTGTAGTTCAGGGCCTCCTCCTCTGTTCTCACCTACACTAATTTTACAGTACCTGCTCTTCCTGATTCCTCTTATCCTCAACTCTGCTGCTCAAGTAATGATCCAAGGGCAGCTAGGGGGTGCAGTGGAAAGAGCTCTGGCCTTGGAGTCAAGAGGACCTGAGTTCAAATCCAGACTCAGACATTAGACACTTACTGGCTGTGTGACCCTGGGCAAGCCACTTAACCCCAATTGCCTTGCAAAAAAACTAAAACAAACAAACAAAAAAACCAAACCAAGCAATGATCCAAATGCACCTCTATGATGCTTGGGGGGAAGAAGATGCCTGTGCTGAAAAGCACCTTAAACCACTGCCTCACTTCCTAGTCTCAGGCCGCATGATGATTGGCTGCCTTCAACCGCCACGCCCCAAACTGTCCACTTGAGAATGGCGGTCGTTTTACATGCTAAGGTTTTCCAAATGTCCATCCTTGTGACTAGTTAACTTTAAGACAAATTGGAAAATACATCTCTTATACACATAGCTATAGATACATATATAGAAATGGTAAGACTTGGGAACAGATCTATGATCTCACGCCTATAAAGCTGAGGAACACCCTCTACCAAAGGAGGTCAGCACACGCTCCACAACCTAGGGTCTTATTAGAGAATTGCTCAAAGCACTGACAGGGCTATGCTGCTCTGTGTCAGAAGGAGGACTCGAACCCAGGTCTTCCTGGCTTTAAGCCTGGATCTCCAGCCACTACAACGAGATGACTTGTGTTTGTGTGGCAAGTCAATGCTCATATACGGGGTATACTCTGGGCCTCATGAACTTAAATAACAATAGTAACAGTGCACGTTTATACCATGCTTTAAGGTTTTACAAAATGCTTTACATATATGTTATTTCATTTGATCTTCACAACACAGTGAGGTAGCTGCTGTAATTATCCCGCGTTACAGATGAAGAAACTGAGGCTGAGAGTGACTTGCCCAGGGTCACGTAGTCAGTTAGTGACTAAAACAAGATTCAAACTCAGAACTTCTTGATTCTACATTCAATACTCAATCCACTGTACCACTGCTTGCCTCAGCTGTCTTCTGTGACGACTTTTTTTTGTTGTTTATTTGTTTTGGGGGTCTTTTTTGGCTAGGCAGTGGGGTTAAGTGACTTGCCCAGGGTCACACAGCTAGTAAGTGTCAAGTATCTGTGGCTGGATTTGAACTCAGGTCCTCCTGACTCCAGGGCCAGTGCTCTATCCACTGCACCATCTAGCTTGACTCCTGTGATGACATTTTACATTGCAGTTAGACCAGAATACTTGCTAAAGACTGAGGTACTGACCACTGAAAATATTTTCTTGCTGTATGTTATCGTGTGTGTCTTATCAGGTCACTTACAAGATGTTTATTGGGGGAAGCAAAAGAATCTGTGATTTTGGGGGTGATGAACTACTGTTCCTTTTGTAAAACGGGATCATATAATTTAGAACAGGGGGATTCTCAGGCCCATCTAGTCCAGGAATTCCTAACTGCTTTTGTGTCTGGTAAAACCTACAGACCCTCTCTCAGAATAGCATTGTTTAAATACATGAAACAAAATACATAGAACAATTACAAATGAAACTAGTCATATTGAATACAGATCTATTTTTCCCTGTTCGTGTCCATGGACTCCCCCAACCCTGCTGATATCTATGTGTAGACCCCATATTAAGAACTCCTAATCTTACAGCCCTCCCTCACTTCACAAGTGAGAAAATGGAGGCCCAGAGAAGGATCTAGTTAAACCCTCCTTTCACAAAGCAAAGGCTGTTGAGATCTGGTCCCCACCTCACCATTCTCTCCGGAAGCCAGACAGTTCTAGATCTAGAGCTCCAGGAGTCTTGAATCTACGCCCTATTTCCCATTGCTGCCTCTAAATCCTAGAAATCATTGTGATTGTCAAGAAGGAGATTCAGGACCTCATTTCATAAGCTTATGAAGAAATTGGTAGGTTAGGATGGTGGGTCAAATTTAATTAGACAAAATCCAATAGGGATAAATAAGAAGCCTATGTTGGGTTTAAGATCTCATTCCCACAAGTGTAGGGGTGGGTGGCATGGGTACAAAAGATGGCACGTTAACAAAAGGACTGTGAACTCATTATAGGAAGGAGACCACGCCATTCTCACAAAGCTCGAGAGACTGGCGGATTTTGTTCTCCTAAACATATCAGAGGGGTATGAGGCGTGTGCTTTGCAGAGAATGGCACCCTTGGACATCACAGAAACAAGCAGACTAAGAGTAATCCAGCCAACTCAGGCTAAGCAGCAGCGCTGGCTCTCTGGCAGTGGGGCAAAAGGCTCTTCAGAATCAGAGGAGCAACCCTGGGGGGCAATTATTTGGCATCAGCCAGGGGGCAGGAGAGAGACTCAACCAGGCTGCTTAGAACACCTGGGCCTTCCAGAAATGGACAGGCACATTCTGTGCGCCAAGATGGCATCTCCAGAAGATGACGGAGATTAGACAAGCCATCGTGGACACTGTCCCCACTCTGTGAGTTGTGTGCCTGTCAGCCAAGTGCCAGGATAAGCCTACTGATGTCAAGCTCCGACTGTCTTGGTATGAAGTAGCTTTTTCCTGCGTGCAGCTGATCATGATACATTTTCAGTTGAGCAGCTCCTAACAGCGGCAAACGGGTATTATCCAAATTAGCCGTGACAAGTGGCAGCAGGCACATAAGGCCCATTTTATTAAAAGTAGTACAATTAAAAAGAAACACTGCCCAGGCCGTTAGCTTGACAGAGAAAACTCAAGTAATGAGTATACATGAGAATGTCTACTCTTCCCTGCACATGCTTCCCAGCAGGAGCATAATAAATTCATGTTTGCTCCTGAGTTCCAAAAGAGCTGAGTTTCTATTTGTGGCTGTCTCCGCCACCCTTTTTTCTTCTGCTGCTTTGGCTGAGGACTGTGTCCTTATGTGCACAGATATGTGGGGGTACCAGGTGTTTGGCAGGGATTCATTTGGCAAAGCAGGATCTTTGAATCCTGACAACCACTTTCCAGGGTTTGAATGGGATAGATAGCACAGAGAAAATGTTTAAATGGCAAAGGATCATGACTGTGGTTTTCTAGTAGATAAACTTAGTCCCTAAATGACAAAATCTAGATGCCAGGTTGACTGAATGACATTCAGGGAGGAGCTAAAGGGTTTTGCACAATCACAGCAGCCCCCCCGTGGGTAATGACTCTAAAGGAAAGGGGCACTCCTCAAAGTCCCCCGTCTCCTCTTCATGGGATTGGGAGATGGCATATGATTGGGGGAGGCACAGGCATTCTGAAAGTGGTCACCCCACTGCACATTCCCCATATGTCTTTGCCCAACCTGAGAAGTAAGGAAGATGTCCAGAGACTGCACATGTCCCTTGGATGTGCTGAACATAGAATCTACACCCCTGGAGGAGCAGTGGGGAAATTTTTAAGCATTTCTTTTTTGAGTTGTTTGGGTATTATCATGACTCCTACAGAATTCCTAAAGTCCTGAGGCATTTTCCTTTCTTGGTGCCCCACGCATCACAGCAGAGGTTAGTGTTCTTTAAGTTAGACTAGAAAAGCCAGGAAGGACATTTTAGGGGTCTGCAACTTAGAACTGGACACAGACTAAGGATCAAATAATAAGAGAAAAACATTCCCTCCACGTGTGGGTCTTTATTGCAAAGTTTTATTGCAAGGTTTTTTAACATTAGAATTATTAAAAATTATAAAGATGGGGATTCATAGTGAAAAATATTGATTTTTATTCCACTACCCAATGATGATGCCATTTTCATCACTGCAATTAGAACTGCTTAGAAAGATTGGTGCATATTATTGAACTGTTACCAAATAAAAGAAATTCATTAACATGAATGCCCTTGAGATGCCAAGAATGACAATTTAAATGAAAAGTATACATCAAATTTACCACGTTCAGTAGCATTTAAAAGTTTGCCTCCCTTCCTACTAAATTAGTATCTACAATGGATCTTTTGATCTTTCTTACTTCTGTCTAGCCCAACCTCTTCATTTACAAACAAGGAAACTCAGACCCCCAGAGTTTAGGTGACTTGTCCAAGGTCACAAACTATTCAGCAGCAGAATCAGGATTCCAACCCACAGCCTCTGGCTTTAAGTCCAGTATCCTTTCCACTGAACCATGCTGAAGAATTATCATATGTATGTATCAATTCATATTGATAAATGAGATGAAGTGGTTTGGTCTAAAGTCAAACTACTAGCAAATGGCTGAGAGAGAGGTGGGAATCTAATTCTTATGCCAGTTTTCTTTCCACTATACAATTTCTAATGATAAGAAAGGATAAATGAAGGAGTGAATGAATGAACGAAAAATATTTCTTAAGCACTTACTATGTTCCAAGCATTGTGCTGGGAATACAAATACAGTATATTCATTTTATGTATTATATTGACTTTAGCAAAATGTCATTATAAGCAACATGAATATCCCTCATGTTGCTGGTTATAGCAGGTTTTTAAGATCAATGCAAACATTCATTTACTTAATCATCAACATCATCACTACCACCACCATCATCATCTTCGTTGTTAACATCATCACCATTACCATCATCATTGTCATGATCACATCACCATCATCATCATCATCATCATCATCACCACCATTGTTACCAGATTAACCTTCCAATCAGACTTAAGGTATGCTGTGTTATATTCCGTACCATGCCAAATTTTGTTAAACTCGGTCATTTCTTTTACTTGGGGAATAAACAGATCAGAAAAAAATGAGAAAGGTGAGGGGAAGGAAATATAAAACCAACTGTTACCTGTTTCTCATGGAGTTTCCATAAGACAAGGAGACAACCAGATACCCTCATCCCTCAACACAAGAAGATTTTGAAGTGTCCTGCTCTGCTTGCCTCCTCAAAGAAAAAAACACAATGGTAGTAGCTGGGGGAGAAGCCTTTTTGTAGGCCTGGTTCGATGCCAGATGGTCATATATGAAGAAGGTTTAAAGTGAAAGTTGTGGGACAAGGAAAAGTGAATAAAAAAACTGAAAAAAGATGCAGCCAATGAATCGATATCATGGAGTAACAGAAAGTGACCTGAAAATTTCACTAAAAAGAAAGTGACAAAAAATTCTACAAGAACCCTGAGCAATAAGGAAATTATATAAAGAAACTCCAAGTGATTCAAAGGAACAGGAAAATTAAAAGAAGAAATATTACGGAAATTAAATTGGGAATCAATGGCATTAGACAGTTTAGAAAACATAATGGAGAAACTCTTTAAAACTGCACATTCTCTGGAAAAAAGTAAATTTGGACCTCACAAATAAAAACATGAAGGAAAAGCAGCAGGACAGCAACATAAAACATTATATACTACCCAAAGTGACTGATCTTGAAGACAAAATTCAGAGAGGTAATTTTGAAAAGTATGGGTTTCTTAGAAAGAAAAAAAACCACACAATGAATTGAAAAGCCTAATTAACAAACTGCAACAATTAATAACCGAAACTTACCCAGAAGCATTAAAAAAAAAAAAACAGTAAGTTGGTTTAAATAATGTGCAGATCACTAATAGAAGGAACGTAGTTTTAAAATTCATTTCATATCATGGAAAAACGGATTTGACTAATTCTGGACTACTTATTTATGAGAAGTTAAAGAAGCCATTAGACTATTATTATGTTGTAAAAAGCAAAGAAAATATGAACCCTCTGAATAATATAAATTGCACAATTAAACTTAAACAGCAATGCAAAATGCCATTAGAAACCAGAAGCAGGCACTTTGAATGAGAGAGACATAAAAAAAGTAAGTAAGTTTGGAGCATGATGGCCCCCACCTATAATTCCTACTGCTAAGGAGGCTGAAGCTGGTGGACTGCCTAAGCTTGGGAGTTCTGGTGCAGTGGGAATAAGGTAACCAGGTGTTCCCACTAAGTCTTGCACCAATACAATGGGCCCCCATCAGTGGTGAACCACCGGACTATCTAAGGAAAGGTCACAAATGGAATAGCTGGGCCAGGCCAGTAAGGGGTTGTTGCTATACTTCTAGAATGGGAAAAAAAGGTAGGGGGGAGATCCAGGCTCAAAAACAAACAAAAAACTTTGGGAGGAAAATGAAGTAAATAGAGTTAATAAGAAAAGACTAATGTGTAAAATAAACTCTTGTGATTCTGAAGTTGGACAAGGCTTTATTTATTTTTTTAAATCACATATTGGCCAAAAAAGGGGCAAAGGGAAAACAAAGAGATCTACTGCAATGGGGGAATCAAGGCTAGATTTGGAGTCAGAGGACCTGGGTTTGAAAATTGGCTACTGTTGACCTGTGTGACCTTGGCCATGTGCTTAACCCCTTTAGCCTCAAATTTCAAACGTATAAAACAAAAATGTTAGATTAGATGATCTCTACAGTTCTATCCTGCTCTAAATCTAGAATTCTAGCATCTAGAGGCCAAAGAAACTGAGGAAAGAAAGAGTAAAAGAAGTTTAAAGAGTTGAGTAGGAGGAAGGGAAAATAACTGAATTAATATTGTACAGCCTAAAACATATTCTCCATAAATGAAGCATCTGGGAGGAAGTGGGGTCAGTTAGGGAGAGTGGAGGCAAGGGACAAGAGGATGGCAGACTTAGGCTCCAGCTTGCCTTCACTTAAGCTGAGAGGAGGGAGGAGTGGACTCTTCCAACTCTCATCTACCTGGGGAGCTGTGAGAGCACAGGGCAAGTGCAGCTGATGGAAGGGATGTGGGAGAAGAGGGAATGTGTCTTTTCCTAGGAAGAGTTCTGATGACTAGATGCTGGAATAGGACCATACAAAGCAGGAGGTGGGCAAAGTAACAAGGGCTTCCTACCAGATTTTGTCTGGGGGAAGCAGATACAGGAGACTTCTTTTCTGAGAAATGTCTGTGTTTATAAGAACCACAAACCATTGCAGAAGAACACCCCTGGGGGCACCTAACATCTAGGGTAGGTCCGAGACAGAGGTAAGTGGTGAATATAACATAGGTTTTGTCTGCAGTAGGACCATGACTCATGGATACAGGAGGAAGAGTGACTTCTACCACATGGCACTGCCTCTTTCTTGAATCAATATTTCTGAGAATTTGGCTCATCAGAACGCCACTCCAAAAAAAAAAAGCCCTCTAACCTTATATAACTTTTCTAGAGCTAATAGATGAACAGGTTAGAGGAGAGAGCAAGGCCTTTTCATCCAGAATCCCTATGTGGAGTTCAGAAAAGACTGGAATGAGAAGGAAACAAGGAAAGATATGAAGTCAATTAACACTTCTCACAAAAGGTACCACAAATGAATGTTACTCAGAGTGAGAAGAATGAATGGGATGAAAGCACAAAGGAGGATTCTAAACTCTACTCTCATCTGGACTAGGAGAAGGGAAAAAAAAGAGAAAAATAACTTAAGTAAAGTCAAGGACCTTGGGATAAGACATGAAAATGAGAGGAGGATAGAAAAAGCCTACGGAAGAAAACTGGGCTAAGAGAATAAGCAGGATTAGACATATGTACTAAAACCTTACTTAAAAGAAAAGGGAAATCAATGGAAGAGAATGAAATCGAGGAAAACAAAAGTGTAACCTTTACCATCCTAAATGTAAACTAATTATACCCCTACCCAAATAAAATGGAACAGAATGTTAGAATAACTAAGGTAAAACCCAACAATCTGCAGCACAAAAGAAACATTTAAAAACTAAATCTTTTTCTTTCTCTCTCTCTCTCTCTCTCTCTTCTCTCTCTCTCTCTCTCTCTCTCTCTCACACACACACACACACACACACACACACACACACACACACACACACATGCACACACACACCAAATGCCATAGTATCTAAAGTCATAAGGAAAAAAAGTTAGTAAAATTTCAATAAGGCATAGATAACAACACAATAATTGTAGGAAAGTTTAATGTTCCTCTCTCAGAGATAGATTAGTTTAATGTTCCTCTCTCAGAGATAGAAAAATCTAACTCAAAAGATAAACCAGAAGAAAACCACAAAGCTGAATAGTCTGTTTGAAAAATTGTATTTAAAGGACTCAAGAAATAATCTGAGATTTTCAAAATATCCATTTTCTCAGTATCATAAAAACTTATTTTTTGTTAAGATACAAAGAAATCGTGAATAAATATAAGCAATATTAAGCATATCCTTTATGGATTACAATATTACAAAATAATTTAGCATGCTAAAGATGTATGCTTAAAAGAATACTAATGACATTTTAAACAATGAGTGGTTCAAAGAATGAATCATAGAAACAATAGCTATGAAAAAGAGAAAAACAATGAGACAACATACCAAAATTTTTTGGATGCATCTAAAGCAGTCCTCAGAGGAAAAATTATATCTCTGAAAACATAAAATAGTGATAAAAAAAAAGAGAAGGGATTAATGAACTGATTATGCAACTTAAAAAAAAAACCTAGAAAATCAACAAATTAACAAATCCAAAACAAAAAATAAGAAATTAACATTGAAAAGCAAAATAAAAAGCTATTGTAGGATGTCCCATCTTTGATTTAAGCTACTAAAGCTTAAAACTGCACAATTCTTTTGCAAATCTCTACAAATTACAAAGAAAAATGAGCACTCATTTAAAATATAATTAATAAATCTTTACAATACTCATCAAAAAGAAAGGAAAATAAAATTAGGAAAATGAAAAAATCAACAAAGTGAAGAGAAGAAATAGAAAGTGATCAGAAACTGCTATGTACAATGATTTATTTCAGGTGAGAAATGAAAAGAAATGGATAATTACCTACAAAAATACAAAATACCCAAATTAAAACAATAAATGGAGTTCTTAAAATATCTAATCTCAGAAATTGAACATTGAGCAAACCATGAAGGAACTACCAAAGGAGGTTGGGGGGGGAAAGGGGGGGAGACTGCAGGGGAGAAAGTCTACATGAATTCAAAAGTGAAATTACATAAAACATTTAAAAAGCAAAGTAAACATACCTTTGTTATAAAATCTATTGTCAATAACTGAGAAGACTCTCTACTACACTCTCTCTATGAGGCAATTACAGATCTGATACTTAAAATTCAGTGAGATAAGACAAAGAAATATAACTACAGACAAATCTCAGTAATGAATATTGATGCAAAAAATTTTTAAATAAAATTTTAGCAAAGAGGCCAAGACAATAAATCCAAGAAAAATTACTACAACTAAGTTGGAATTATACCAAGTACTCAAGTGTGATTTAATATCAAGAAACAATTAGAATAATTAATCAAACCACAAAAAAGTAAAAAGACATGATTTTATCAATAAACAAAAAAATTGATAAAAATAGTATTTATAATCATAAAAATCCCTAAAGATAGCAAAGACATGACTAAAATAAAAAAACTAGGATTATTTTCAAAGGATAATGCTAAGTATGTACAATAAGACAGGAAAGAAAAATTATAGATATAAACACAAGCAAAGAATAGCTTAAAACAGTTTTCATTTAAAGACAACAAAATCTTACAGAATTAGCAAGCTGAATAATCAAGAAGATTTATAATGTCAGTTCAGTTTGAATACGCAATAAAGTCAACCAAATCACCAGCGTTTCCATAAAACAGTGACAAAACCATGCAAGAGAAAACAATAGAGAATTTTCATTAAGGATAACTATAGAACACACACACACACACACACACACACACACACACACATACACATACTCCTACTAATTAACTTAGCCAGACAATTGGGACTTAAATATTTACAATAATGATCTACTCTTTACAGAAATAAAGGAAGACAAGAAATTGGAGGGATGGTCATTGCTCATGGCTGGGCAGTGTCAATATAACAAAAATAAGGATGTCACATAAATGATGATATAGTGATTAGAGGTAGACAAAATAATAAAAAATTATTAGGAGAAACAAAAGGTCTAGACTGTCAAGGAAATTTTTTAAGAGTAGGAATGAAAAAGGAACAGCACTTCCACACCTTAAACCATATTATAAAATAATCATCATCATAACTCTTTGATACTGGTTTAAAAAGTTGAGAAATATATCAATATAATAGACTAGATGACTAAGAATCAGAAATAACTACATGTTGTCACCCAGAACATAAACTATTTGGGAAGGGGCTCCCCATTTGACAGGAACTTAAAGCAGATTGATAAAAATTAGGACATTATATTATAACCTACAGATAGGTATGAAGTTTAAATATAAAAATTACAACATGAAAAAATCAGCGGCGAATGGAAGGAGACAGCTTTCAGAACTGTGACTAGGAAAATAAATATCAATCAAGCAAGGGATAAAGGTAACCACAAAAGAGAAAGGAGAAAATGTAATTAAATAAAAGCAAAGCTTTTTCTGTCCATGAAATCACTGGTGCTAGAACATAAGAGAAAGCACTAAGTGCAAACAAAAATGTATCAAATGTCTCTCACTGACGTCTAACATCTAACAAAAAGATTTCATCCGTATATGTATCTGTGTGTGTGACCAAGCAACAAATGGTCAAGGGCTAGAAACAAACACTTTTCAAAAGGAAAACTTGCAAGTTATCAACAACCATTTAAAGACCACAGCAATCATTACTTAGCTACAATAATAATAATAATGATCAGGTCATTAATAATAATAAAATGGTAATTTTTGAATTCTGAAAAGCTAGACCCCTCAAAGTATCAAAGATGACAAAAGACAGAGATCATCACTGTTAGCTGGGCTGTGGACTCTTGGAGACGGAGCTGTAAACTGGTGGCCCAGATTTTCTGGAAAACAATTCTGAACCTGTGAAAAAACTTACTTAATTGTTCCTGTCTTTGACTCAGTTATATCGTGCAATCAGGTATATACTCCAAGGTCAAGAATGAGCCGCAAGAAAAAGCCTCAGTCATACCAAGGTATTTATAGCAGCATTTTTATGTAAGCAAAAAGGAAACGATATAGATATAGATATAGATATAGATATAGATATAGATATAGATATAGATATAGATATAGATATAGATATAGATATAGATATAGATATAGATATAGATATGGATATGGATATGGATATGGATATAGATATAGATATAGATGTAGATATATACACATATATGAAATGGTACATAGGAAAGCAAGCAAAGACAGAATATGATCCACACTGATTACAATAATTTAAATTTAAACAACAGGCCTGAATGACTTTCAGAACTCCTCTGGAAGCTTTAAAGGTAGCACAGCCAACAACATACTTCTTCCACTGAGAACTGCTCATCTTTGCAAAGTATCATTTCTAGCTATGATAGTTATTAAAACCAAGTACTGAAATAAACTGAACTTAGGAACAGACCTGAGAATTGCTGTATTGTAGCATTAAATCAAGATTTTCAAAAATAATGAAGCACGTTACATCACGTCGCTTTTCCTAAAAACAAAACTTTAATAATATTTGAGTGAGACGAAAAGAGTTTTGCACTTTTAATAAATAAAATGAAAATTATTTAGTATTATTTTCATCATTATTTCAATCTTTTTAATTTCTATTTTTATGTGTGGTTTATAACATATATATATAATAGTACATGTATACAGTAATTTAATCATACATGACATCAGTATATGCATTTAGTTTATGAACATACATATTTATATATTTAATACATAATATATATTCCATAATGCATTGCCTCCGGTACTATCTGTGTGCATTCTCAGTTCTCTTTACTGACAGGGTGCAGGATCAAACCATCTTGGAGACCACAGCACGAGAAGATTACTTCATGAGCGGATATGGCCAAAAGGCTCCAGCGCTTGGTGCCCGACCCTCTGCTGATACACCTCTTTGCTCTTAGCCAACTGATCCCCAGACAAGATGCTTGGTTCATCCCAGGCTCCTGCTTGAAGCCCTTCCCTCTTGGGAGGGCCCTCCAGTACTTATACTCCCCTGGCTCAAACTGGAGAGCTGAGGGCCCCCTCCATGTCATGAGGAGGCACCGAAGAGCCCTGGCGTAGATTTTTACAGCATTTCTTTAACTATGGGCCACAACTCCATATGGAGTCACAGAAAGTTTGGCAACAGTAAAAGGTTTCTGAACGCTCAATGAACAAAAATTAATTCAAAATCAAATGCGTAATGACTCCGAAGTGTTTCTGGCAGTGCCTATGTGTTGTATCGTGCAACTCCACTGAAGCCTTGGTTCTGAACACAAGCCATGTGCACTTTGCACTATGCATGCCCTCAGGCCACGCAGTACCAACACTACTGAAACAAGAAAAGGGGTCGCGAGTGGGAAGAGCTTGAGAAGCCCTGGTGCAGAAGGCAGCCTGATGTACTTCTCTTTGACCAGGATGCTGTTCAAATTAGCATTAATTAATTATTAGCCAGATTGAAATTTGAGAGCAGGCAGCATATGCTCTTGTGAGATAAAATACGTCAATTTTTCTTACAATGTATTGGTTTGGCCCCACAATAGTTGACGTAATTCAAAATGGGTCTCCTGTTTGGTAGTGAAAATTCATGGAGTTCTACTGAACCTACTAATTTCTCTGTCCCTTGGTTACGATTCATCCCTGAATTCTATAATCGTATTATTTACATTAATGCTATAAACTGTTATGGGAGAACATTTCACTGTACTTTTCTCTCAAATAAAGCAATTACACTTGTAAGAACAAAAAGGGCATAAAATTTTGCACCTGTAATTTTTAGACCAACAATGGTGAAGATATAATTTTTTTAAAAATAGTAATTGGTTCTTGGTAAGCAGGGAATGCACATTACCAATTAACTACATACTGTTCTTGATTGAAATTCAATCAATCATATGTTTCTTTAAATTCTGTTAAAATTCAAGCTTTAATAATACTGCTTTTTCAACCCTTTTGCTAATATTCAATGATGCATGAAATGGAATATTATGAGAGTACAAGTCAAAGATTCCACATTATCAGTACATTTAAAATTCAGCACAGAGGGAAGTAATGTTCTAACTCCATCTAGGCTTCATGGTAAATGGTACTCTTTAGTGAAATGACACTCATGTATAAATCAGTTTCAGTGCCGCTGACCACCTGAACCAGATACCATCTGATGAGTAAGTTACCCCTTTAAAAGGTCATGAAGAGGAAAGGGACATGTGGTGGATGGCCCACAGGCAGGCTGGTACCCTGTCAGCTCAGGTTCAGTGTTGGAATGAAATGAGGCATCACTGACTCACTTAACAATTTAAAAAGGAGGTTCACTTAGCCATGGCAGAAAGAAATTATTCTGTAAAGATACTCCAGCACTTAGCTTGGGTAGACATGGTCCTCCTGGCCTCCATACAGAAAATCTAGTCAGCAGTGCAGGATACGGCCATTCGACAGCCTTAGAATATCAGCTGTCTAGATCTGGATCCCACATCAGTGGCCCTTTTTATGCCCTTAAGTGACCAGGAAGCCACATCAATATGGACAGAGCTGTCAGGAAGTCACATCAAGAGAGGTACTGGGCCAATCAAATGTCAGGGACAATTTTGTTGCCTTTCAGAGAAAAATCAGCCTAACTTATACGGGGAAGGAAGGAAGGAAGGAAGGAAGGAAGGAAGGAAGGAAGGAAGGAAGGAAGGAAGGAAGGAAGGAAGGAAGGAAGGAAGGAAGGATGGATGGATGAGAGGAAAATTATGAAGAGAAAGGGAGGGAGGGAGGAAGGAGTGGAAAAGAGGGGAGGGGGAAGAAAGGAAGGAAAGAAAAGAGGGAGGGATGGGACAGAGTGAGAGAGAGAGGGAAGGAAGAGAGGAGAGGAGGGATGGGATGGAAAGAATGGATAGAGGGAGGGAGGGATGGTAGAAGAGGGAGGGAAGGAGAAAGACAGAAAAGGAGGAGAGGATGGAGGAAAAAAGCACTTATTAAGTGCTGACTCAGGGACGTGAATACAGTAAAAAAGACAGCCAATTCCTGTCTTTGGGTGTGACAAAGAGAAGGCGCCTGGCTGCGGGCCCTGGTTAGGACACTGCTCTCACTGAAGGATCCGCACGATAGATCCACGGACACTGTAGAGGGTAGTGTGTAAGGGAAGATAGGAATAACGCCCACACACACATACCAACCACACCCTTGAAGAAGGTCTGAAGGAGCCCCAGACCACTTTTCTAAACAATATCCTGGCACAAACTGCATCTAAACTGTTGGTCAACGAGCGTTCATTAAAGAGCTTGGCACGAGCTGGGCCGTGGGCCCAGGGTAGGCAGGTACACAGGAGATGAAGACAGCGCAGAAAACGCAAGATTTTGCTGAGCCCACCTTTGGGCGACAGCTCGCCAGTGCTTTGTGGATTTTGTGGATAGACCAGTGGACTTGGAGTCGACAAGACCCGAGTCTGCTTCCTCCCTCAGAAATGTCCTAGCTGTACGACTCTGGACCAATCAATTAACCTCTGTCTGCCTCAGTTTCCTCATCTGTAAAATGGGGGCGATAGCAGCACCCACCTCACAGGGCTGTTTTGAGGATCAAATCAGATACTACATGAGGAGCGCTTTTCCAAACCTTAAAGAGTTACATAAACCAAAGAGTTTATTGTTGCTGTCTTACTTGATGGTGCAGAATGTTGCCTTGTCGACTCTCATTCAACAAGGCATATCTGTCCAAATTGGACAAGAGTTCTTAGAAGATTCAACAACACAGATAACTGTGAGTCAACACTATGATCGCTAACGTTCCGAGAGGGATAAAAGGGGGAGATGACAAAGCCTTGTTGACTGACTGATTGACACAACGCTTGCAAAGTGTCTGGTGCCGTCACTGCAGACGTCCTGCAAGCAGACTGAATCTAGGGGTTAGTTCCCTCCGGGTGGGGAGGGTCTTTAGATGCTGCTAGTCGGAACACCACTGTGCTCCTTGCTTCACACCCTGGAACACTGCAAAGCCTTCTAGAGAAGGCCCATAATCTTTTAAAAGAGTTACCAAGCGGGCAAACGACTCCTATTATACAGAGTCTGATCTACAGCTGACCTTGGACAGACAATGTGGACAACAAGCTGGGCCAACACTGGAGGAGGAGGAGGGGTCTGGGTGAGATCGCGTCTGGGAAATTCAGTGACGCTGAGCTTCCCCCTGAAACAATTGTTTACAAGCTCACTGTTCTGGTGATGCTGTCATGACTGGCTAATCAAATCATGGCCCACCACAATCTCCGAAGAGTTAAAATGTGGGGCAGTGGAGAGGTGCTCAGCGGGTAGAAGAAGAGTAAAGACTAAGTAAGCATTTGCAAGGGAGAAACAACATAAAAGACATTCTCTAACAGTGATATCTGGATCATGCCTTAAAGTTTGCAAAGCACTTTATACACATTATCTCACTGGACCCTAATGACAGCTCTCTGAAGTACTATTCCAGTTTAACTGATGGGGAAACTGATTCTCTGAGATGTTAAAATTCCTTGGTCATGGTCACACAGCTAAAAAGCATCAGAAATGGCATCCGAATCCAGGTCTTCCAGTCTCCAAGTCTGGCATGCAATCCACTACTCCACACTACCTGTCATAATATCATACTCTCAGAAGTATGAGCCAGAAAAGATGCCGGCCCAGCTACATAGCTAGAGTCAAGGATTATCACTGGACAGCAATGTGTTCCATTGATAACTGGACAAGAATATCTGTCAAGGTCAAGAAGGCTATCTGATGTAGAAGAAAGCTGCACGAAGCTTGGAACCTCAGGACCCAAGTTCAAATCCTGGCCCTGCCGGTTACTATTTATTCATTCACCAAATCCTCTCTAGGTCTCAGTTTCCTTATCTGTAAAACAAGAAGACTGTTGGCCTCTGAGGTCATTTCTAGCTCTAAACCTATGATCCTATGATCTGAGTGACCTACTAAGAGAAAAGTCCATCTTTGAAACCTACTACATTTACCTGCCGGTCTGTCAGGAAGGCAGTTCCATCATTAAACTTATTTTTTAGAGTTGTTTCAATTCATTTTTTTTGTAGCAAGAATCTGACGGTCTCAGAGTCCACAAATATATGTACCATTGAATAATAATGAATTCTGCTGCAAATATGTTGACTAGTAATATCTTTCCAGAAGTTATCACAAGATAAATTGCAAAACTGATTTAGAAATGGCAACTGGCATATTACGGCACATCACTCTTATCTAGAAAGTTACTTACATGAGATAAGATCGCCAGCTCGTGATGACAAGTGACGGCGTTCCTGTTGGCTTCCATGAAATATCGCTGTGTGCGCCTCCTCTCCCGTTCTAGCTTCTTTTCTAACGCAAGCTGGGAGGTGGATAAGCCATCTAAATACTTCATCATGACATCAGATATCATTGAGCTGACCTCTACCACATCCGGCCTCGCTTCTGCATCAGGAGTTAAGCATCTAAGAAAAGAGCAGTCAATTACAGGATGATTTGTGTTGATCACCTTCACCTCCCCTAGGGAGGCCCTCAGTTAATCACATCAGGTGTCTTCTGCCTCCACATTTTATACAGTACAGGTAAAAATGGGTTAAAATGAACACAACAAAATATAGTTTTGAAGGAGAAAAGCAGAGATAAATGGAAATGATAAAGCTTCAGGACTAGAAAGGCTGGATGAGGCAGATGGTCATAATGCTGAGGGTGAGGGATCTGCAAGGTGGGTGGTTACAAGAAGACTGGAAGCAGGTATAGCATTCTCAAGTTTCTGTAGCTCCAGCTGGTAAAACCAGGAAGGTCCTTTTCCCTCCCCCACTGGTGGCCTCCCTGGGTCCCCACCCCACAGACCATGACTTCTGTAGCATGAAGAGCAATATGCCCAAAGCCACTAAGCTGAGCTATTCTCTACATCTTAGGACAGATGCTGACAATCACAGCATATTCATACTTTCAAGTTATCTAATGGTGTAATTATCCTTCTTCTGACAAATCCATTATTGGTTGAGTTGCTAAGCTCAGATCTAATTTTTACTTCAATTACTGAATAACATCAAACACATCTGAATATCCCTAATACGTCCAAATCCCATGTTTTATATTTTGTAACAAGAACCCCTGTGCACCCACAGTTTTTCTCCTGGAATCAAGGCATTGAAACTGATTTAGCTAACGTAGGGCTCTCTTTAGCTGCACAAATCTAAACAAAATTCTAATTCATCAGTTTTGTAATTGTTCTGCCTTCTGGACCACCACAGATACTGTTTGATTTTTTAACTTTTTTTTTTAGAATTAAAAGGAGTTTTGGTTTTTCATAAGTACTTCAAGACAGCAACACATTAATGGGCCGATCAATGGAGATCTACTTATTTTTTTAACTCTTGAGACACATAGTTTGTTGGATTTAAGACCTTGAGTATATGAAGCAAGTATAGTTCTGGTTATAGAGGTATTAGTAGCTCTGGTTATAGAGGTATTAGTAGGGTTAGCCTGACTACCTCCTATTTCACAAAAGTTAAGTATGTGAACTTGTATATAGCTGAAGTATTGAAAGATTTTCTCTCAGTTTAGACAAATAAAGCAGTGTTAAATTTCACTTTCTAATTTAAAAGTTATCCAATTCTCACTTAAATGGTAAAGACAATTATAGCTGTCATGACTGCATGCTCGACCTGGTGCTGGGTAAAGAGATGCTGTGTCATCAAAAACGCCTCCTGTAAACTTTCTCTTTGTTTTGCATTAACTACAGTTTTCTAAATTCTGAAATCTTTGACAATACAAATTGGGCCAGAATGCTCCTGGCCAACATGTTGTCATCCAGGAAGCAGCTTTTTTTTTTTCTTAATTGAAAAAGCAATTGGAAGCTAGCATTACTATCATTATAGACAGAGATATAAGACACTTAAAGTGGAATTCTATTTAGGTCATATTCTCTATGGAGCCATGCTTTTAAGAGCCAATCTTAGAAACAATTCAAGTTTGATTGAATATGGTTTTTATCCTCAACTCACAGACTTGGAGATAGAATCTGCCTGCCTCTAATACTCAAAATTTCAGAACTTTAGACATGGACTGCCAGAAATATTTCTGCCAGGGGAACAAACTTAGCCCCATTTCTCTGAGGCAACTCCCTTCTCTGTCACTGTAAAGAAATATTCAAGATACTAGAATCCAGGAAAAAATACGAGTAATAATTGCAAGGATGAGAAGGACTCCAACCTGCAATGGTAAAATTAAGGTAAAATTCAGGACCTTCCTAGGTATCAAAATGCCCAGCAGGAACTCTGAAGAGGACACACAAGGACTGTTGACCCAACTAAGAAGGTTTAAGAAAGTAATATGAGATATGTATGGGTGAGGGTGAGTGAGGAGCAAGAAGAAAGATCTCCCCTTTCACTCCACTTTGCAATTTTGTTCTGGGAAGCCTCATATGAAGAATTTAGTTGGAATGATGGAAGTGTTATCCAGTTTTACCTATTATGTTTTTCAATAAATTAGTACTTTGATGCTTCACAGAATGGGCAAAATTTTTTTAAAAGTCCACACAATATGTGGCTTCTGTATTTTTCAAGATCTTCTTATCTTTAAAATGATTTGAAA
The DNA here is from genome assembly GCF_003287225.1 of Phascolarctos cinereus. Classification (NCBI taxonomy): domain Eukaryota; kingdom Metazoa; phylum Chordata; class Mammalia; order Diprotodontia; family Phascolarctidae; genus Phascolarctos; species Phascolarctos cinereus. The sequence goes on along the minus strand of NW_027555514.1, from coordinate 27,176,870 downwards.
GAATAATTTTGCTACCCATGAATGCTTCCCAAATAAAATTCCAACTAGCTTATGTAACCTAGAACAGACATGAAAGAATAAAATGATCTGAATATTTCGTGTTAGAAATGGAAATATTTTCCCATCTCCTTTTACATGAATTGGCAAAGTAAACAGACGGTAATATCGAACAATCTACAAAGGGGTAAAAATAGTGACCCAGGTGCCTGGCAGACTGGTGAGATTTATCTCCTTGTTCCCCCAGACTCTTTGAGGTTGCTAAGTTATTCTCCCACTCAGGGAAAAAAAAACTATTCAAAAAGAAGTGTCACAACAACAGAATATGAATGTGCATCCCATGTGCCAACAGGAGGGAAGGGAAAAAGCAGACCTGAGGAGGGCGAATTTGGGAAGCCATCGATGATGACAAGCCTGTGTAGACAGGGAGAGTGGGAAGATACCAGGGCAGACAAACTTGATCTGGAGAAATCCATAGTTTGGAACCAAAGAGAATTCTAGGAAGGATCATAAGGAAGTCTGCCAGGGAAATGGTATGTTGTGGGCCAGCCGTGCCAAATTCAAATAGAAACGGGGTCGCTCATCCATACGTAACAATCCCCGTGGGATGGGGATTGACTTAGTTTTCAGACCAATGTTTTGTCTGCTTTGATACATTTTTATTTGTTTTGTTAAATATTTCCCAATTACATTTCTAGCTAGTTTGGGCAGCACTGAGGAGTGCTGTAGGCCTCACGTCTGACCTCCCTGTCATAGGTTACCAAGGTTCAGAGTGTGAGAGCAATGTCATGGGAAAATTACCCACTCCTCTCTACACCCCCTCCTCATTCAAATGGTCAGATGGCTAACTATGAGAATAATGGAAATTATGAATGTATTTATGCACATAAACATACACATACATATATATATATACATGTATAGTATATGTGCATATATACATACATACACACATATTATATATACACATACATATACGTAGAAAGTCTTGACATCTCTGGAGAATCTATTATCTTTTTTGTTTTAAGGAAGACTGCCCCAAAAGAAAATAATTCAATTCAATAAATGTTTACTAAGTGCCTACTATGTGCAAGGCCAAAGAGATACCCAGACAAAGTGTTTTAAGAAAACAGGAAAGGGAGGGCCCCTTCAATTGGGGAATGGCTGAACAAATCATGCGATATCAATGTATTGGAATCCCCACGTACCATAAGGAACAGTGAAAAGAGCAGTTTCAGGGAAATATGGATACAATAAGAGTACTCCAAAAACATGCAGTTTTGAAAACCATCATAACTCTGACCAAGACAATAATAATAGTTAAAGTACGTATAGCGCTTACTACAGGCCTGGCACTCTGCTGAGCACTTGACAAATATTATCTCGTTTGACCCTCACAACAACCCTTGAACAGGAAGGGCTGTTATTTCCCCACTTTTAATGTAGCAAAAGCTAAAAACAAAATGGGTGCCCATCAAGTGGGCAACAGCTGAACAAAGCAAAGGGATCATCCGCATTCTGGCAGAGAGGTGATAGAGCGGAGGGGTCCAGATACGGCCCAGGTGCTGAACTGCTTTGCTCGATCACTCCCTTGTTTGTCCGTCTGTTATAATGGAAGACTTCTCTGAAGAATAAAGAGGAGAGGGAAGAATGCAGTGCCTGGTACACAGCAGGCACTTAATATTGACTGGATTAGTGGCTAGCGACCGAGATGGAACCAACAACGTTGATAAGACAATTAAAATGCACGTAGGAGAAAAGGAAAAGAAGGTTCAAAGGGGACAAACGCAAACCAGGCGATTGAGTGACCAGTGCGTTAAGCGAGATATGTACTGTTATTAAAAGCAAATGACACATAACAAAGTGTGGTTTCACATACAATCTTTTTTTGGTTCTTTTTTGTACACTGAAACACTGGTTTGTTGACGATTCTAAAGTTCATTTAAATAAAACATAATTTTAAGTAAAAAACTCAGATTGGCCAGATAATTGGGGATGAATTATAAGAACTATTTTCAATAAATTAGTAGCTGATAATATTCATCATTATGTGACATTAACAGTTCAAGTATACCTTGCTCACTTTTTCATCATTTACCAATCAATACAGAAGGCTGTTGGGGGTGAGTGGTCCCCTTATGCTCTCTCTTTGTAAAAATCCATGAAACTCCACAACCAAATTACCTGCTGATTATAATTGTTACTTTTTCAGAGTAGATCCCTTCTTGGACTGGTTCATATACTGCCTCTACTATCTGCAAAAGAAACAGAATAGGTTGAAGGGGGAATATATTCCATCTTCTCCAGGAAAACGTTATTGTTTTTCTTTGGTGGAACATTTAAGACAACATGAAAGAATTATGAAATTGAAGCAGTCAGGAACAATTAGCACCATAAAATTTGTTATGCTATGTTATGCTGTACTACATTATATTACATTAATCATACCAAATCATATCGTATTATATTATACTATATTACATTATATCATACCATACCCATATCATATCCTCTCAATAAATTACTATAGATTGACCAACACATTTGAAAATGTAGGTTTCAACTTATGATACAATTGATTTCATACCTATATTAAAATAGAACTTGAGATGAACTAAATCTCAGTATAATTTGCTAAATATAATTTGGGAGGATGAATTTTTAAATTTAAAATTGTAGGGAGATGTGGTACAGCTGTGGGTGATATGTGATTATTAGAAGAAAAGTTAAAGTACCTGTATTTATAATTGAATAAACCTCATCTCTTGACAATCTCTTAAAATCATACGTATTCCTTTTAGAGGGAAAGCGCTAGCCCTCCGAGAAACCCCAAGATGAGTTTGCTTTGTTAAATATGCTTACTTTTGTCGCTAAGGAGAGCATGTTGGTACTGTAGAAGGGAGGGTTCAGTGTCGCCATCTGATAAAGGATGCAGCCTGCAGCCCAGATATCAGCTTTCTCCCCATAGGGCTCACTCTTCAAAACCTCAGGGCTAAGTCAAAACAAGTAAGTCGATAAATACATAAGAAGGATAAAAGGATGCAAAATTGGACTGATTTTTCAGGATGTAAACATAGAATGAAGAGAGACATCCTTATAACTCTTTATTTTACAAGAAAACTAAGATACACATTCACTTAAAAATTATTCTAACCTAGAAGAACAATGTTTTAGCATTGGAAGGTACTATACAATGCTCATACTTTTATAAGGAAAAAAAACCTTTCCAATGTCTTATAATAGTATCATATGTAATAATGTGCCATGAACCAAACTTAGAGTTTAATTGTTAATAGAAAATAAGTAACAATTTGCAGAGAGCTTCATTATATCCACAGGCAGGTCTGCTGTGTCTCAGTTGCAAAAATGACAATCACCACATTAAAAGTTTGAAAGGTTTAGATCTTAATCTCTTCTAAAATATAAATAAAAATGTAATACTGTCTTTAGGGGGAAAAAAATCAGATCTATTTCAATTTACCAGCCATGCAAAAGGAAGAAGGCGAGAAGGAAGAAAAGGAGGCAGAGAGGGAAGAGGGAAGGGAAGAGGATAGGAAAAAAAAAAGGAAGAAAGGGAAGCACAAGAGGGAAGGGAGAAGAAAAGGAGAGGAAAAGCATAAGGAAGAAAGAAAGAGGGTGAGAGAAAAGCACAGGGAAATGGAAGAGAAAACAGAGAAGGAAAGAGACCAAGCGTCCCTGTCCTTACAAGCACAATGGTGAAGGCACAGAGTTAGACCACTCGTCCTAACTTCAGTAGGTACTGATGTATGACTAACTGCATCCCTCCCTCCCTACCCCGCAGACTACGAAGTTATGAGCACATGTGTGTTGACTGCAATAGTTGTTCAGTAACATTAGAAAAGGACATTTATAAAAGTGGAATGGGTCTAATGTTACAAATGGCAGATGGTTAGAAATTTAAATTTTGCATCTTTAGGCTAAATCCTTTCAAAAAGTAATGGTGAGCACAGTAAGGACGTGAAGACTTGAACACGATTACATTCTGTTATTGGTCATACCCTTCAGCTGACATATCCACAAGCATTAATTTAAAAGACAAAAAATAACACAAAACACTTCTCCAATTCAAAGCGTACAGAATAAGTCCATAAAGTTAATTCTGCCTCACTCAGGAGTGGCTATTTTGATTTCAATTACTTCCAAGTTCCCATTCTTGACCAATAAGGTCAAGTTTTCAAAGAGTAGCCAAACTGCTGAAAATGTGCACACTTTAAAAATCAGATGCATTCTGTTAATTGAGTATACTAATTATTATGTGGCAGAAGAATTCAACACACATATAATGATTATGGGTTGAATATCTGACTCCTGAGAAGAAGAAGCCTGATTTAAACCTCATTAAAAATATAAAAATGTTTTTGGAATCTCCTGACTTTTCCATCCATAGTGAAGAGACCAGATGCCTATAAACTGCCTGAAGAAACATCTCTAAGGGCTTAAATATGATAGAAGCAAGGACAGACACACAAGAGACTGCATAATGACATGTCTTGTTGGCTCCTGTATTTCCAAGGTTTGTATACCACTGGCTCCTCAGGGCAACTTCAGAAAAGATGTGCAAAGAGTGGAAAAAAACATGCATAGATAGGATCCTCACCTCAAATGCCGTTGGGCATAAAGTGAAGCAGGCAAAGCTTATTGTTGATACTCCACATTCCTCCAGACCAACCTCCCTGGACCTTTATCTCTGTTTCCTGAGCCCCTAAACCAGCGCCCAGATGAGCTCCAATCACATCATTTAAATTCCTAATAACTTACAGAGGCAGCATTTGGTGACTTCTCCATACATCATTCTTCTTTCCATTTTAGCTGTAACAATACCTCCAAATGTAGGGAAGATGTTGCCAATCTTTAAGTCAAACTTAAATGGACACACATTTCTCCAAATGCATTTACTTTTGGGTCTGTGCTATGGGACATATTATCTTACGGTCTTCTGAAGCATCTTGGGATAAGATTTTGAACATGCATAGTGCGTTATTTTTCTAGAGTTAAACTAAATAACCAAAAAGCCTTTATAGAGCAAGATTAAGGAAAGAAAGAAGCTTTAGTCAGTCAATTCTAAATTCTATTTAGCATCGACCAATAACCCCAGAATTATGTTATGGACTGTGAAAGAGAAAAGAGAAGGCTATACATAGATGCATATACTTGTATGTGTGTGTATTTGGACAAGGACAAACTACAGTTCATGGGCTGGGGACCAAATGCCAGATTTAAGGGCCTATTATGGCGTAAAGAAATTGATAAATCATTATCAAGACAATCAGGGTAGCTATCAATCTTTGTGGACTGGCAAGACTCAAGGAACAATAACAGCCCTGCTATTCTTTCAACAGATTTTCGATACTTCCAAGAATCTGACCTTGTCCATGAAGTTGGTCCATCCAGTGCATTTCATCAATGCAAACTGTGACCTCTCAACATTTTAAAAAGATGGTCTCCAGATTTTCTGATCATTTATCTGTGATCATCCACCTTTCGTATCTAATAATCACACTATCGTTATGTGATAGTTAGTGAGAACTCATTTTATCTGAGGTTGCAAAAATGAATGATTTTGTTCATTTCTGAATTTTAAGTAACAAAGATCATCGTGAATTGGTAACAAGTTTACAAAGAGTAAGGAAAAGGGAAAATGGCAAGGGGTTTTTAAAATTTCAAGGTTGATGCTTGTTGCCATCACTAACCTTAATTATTAAGTTCGATTTTATGATGCGATTTTTTCAGAGGTTCAGCTGGATTAGCAGATGATATGTCAATGTGTCCATGGACCTGTGTTCTCATCACTCCTCCCTCCACCAAAGCAGATTACAACCTACCTGCATCTTCTTCTTCCCTACCACTGTCATCCACATCTTCCTCTCAGTTCTCAGCTAGGGATCTATGCAATGTACTGAAATATCCCCCCCTTGTTGCCTACTCTGCTGTATGCTATGATCTGGGCAATGTGCATTCTTCATTTAGTTTACTTTTGGTATGTGAATGACTCAGGCAATCTCTTCTGATGGACAGAGCCTCTCACAACAAAGACCTTCTGATGCGCCAGAGATCAATGCAATTGGCACAATGAAACTTCACAATGGGAACATTTACACAGCCTGTCTATGGGGGATCTTCCACCTATTTGGTCTTGCACAGGAACATGCTTCTAAAAGGGTTTGCTAAGCGTAGCAGAAGCTCTCTGACAGACACTAATGAGCTAGAAGGAATTTAAGACTACTCTCTACCTGCTGTGTGAGCAACCACCTAGCTAATACAAAAAGACCCAGATTATATCATTACCACATGATACCACTGTGTCTGCTTCCCCTGCCCATAGACCATTAAAAGCAGGGCAAATCAAACTGAAATAATCAGATGGAAATGTCAATAGTTTGAAAAAAATCATTTGGGGCAGGGTACATGCAGATAACAGAGGAAATCATGATTTTTACAGGGAACGCACACACAGTACGTGTACAGACACAAAAACATTGGCATGCCTCCAGACATAAGGTAAATGATACCCTACCGAAGAAACTGCTATCTAATGTTGTTTTAAAAAACAGATCTGTTCCTTGAACTTAAAACCATGCCCCTTAGAGCTCATTTGTCCAAAGAGAAATTTCTTTCCAGATCTGGCTATCCTAAAGATGCCACTTTCTTCAGAATTAAAGACATTACTAAATGCATTCATAAATTCTGCTAACAAAGATCTATTCTACACTATCACTTTTTAAAAAAATATAATTTCTTGAGGCCTTTTGTTGGCAAGTAAGATATAAACCATTCATATTCTGTGGATGCCCTCAAAAGCAAAGACAATATGGAATTAGACGGACAATCCATGGTGAAAGTTGGTGACTTTGTTTTTTTCTATTTCTTTCTTCTTTCTGGAGATATCACCAGATGCAAATTGGTGGGGTTCTAGAATAGGAAATTTGAAAAGGAAATGACTTAGAAACCATTTCTGAATCTGTGGTAACAATGGTGGATCAGTGCTGGGGAGGGGAAGGGATATGGATTCTCCAGATTTGCTCAAAAGGTGGCAGAAAAAAGTGATTCAGTGAAAGAAAAAAAAATGGAATTCCTGCAGGAAAGAACTCAAGGGCCACTTGAACTGGCAGCATCAGTGTGGCAGCCTCAAGCACAAGTTCTTTTACTAAATGGTCAGTAAAACCTATTTTCTGTAAGAAATGTCCCATTTATTCAGCAATGTTGACATTTTGCATCTAGTTCAAACACACACACAAAAATCTAAAACTAAAAGTTAACTGCATTCTTCCAATCCCAATTATGTTAAATTTCATTCAAATTAAATTCAGACCTTGAAAAAAGGTCTAACTCCATCCTGATTTTACCACAATTAATTACAAAATGCTATACTCTCTTAATCTCAGAGGAAACTCATGCAAAAAAAGGAGCAGTACTTGAAGACACTGTTTACTTCTGCTTTGACTTAATTCCCAGTCAGGAATCTTTTCTTTTTCTCATCTCTATGACCCCTACCTTCCCACTCTAGGGGAAAATGAAAATGGAGAAGAAGAAACAAGCAGTAAAACAGTTGCCAGAAGTCAAAATGTTTCTGGCATCAGGCTTCAAATCCCCTAGTGGTATAACAGCTTTACATAATTACAAATAAAAACAATGAGTGAGAAAAGGAGTTATAGAACTAGCAGTGGGAGAGAAGAGATTCTGTGAACCTCTTTGTCAGTCCATTTCTGGCTTTCCAAAAGAACACATCATAAGTCTTTGGAGGATATAACTGAGATAAGTGTTTCAAATCCCTACTACAGATGAAAACTTACATCAACTGCTTTTCGTTTGGAAGGCCATTATGAAGACTATCACTGCTTTGAAACAATTTTAAATTTCCCTCATTGGATTGTCTAAGCTCCATCTTGGAAAATAAATGCAAGAAGGTCCATCAAGTTAGTATAATGCATTTGGAAGGGTTTCTCATCTATGTGAAGACTACTAAAAATAAATGACTTTCCACAAAAAAAAAAAAAATCTAATGATGGTATTCAAAGAAACAAAGCTTAGCACCATTTCTCGATTTGCAAAACGATTATAGTTAAATTGTGAAAAGGCTGGGATCCAGCTAACTTCGAATTAGTAATAACTAAGACTCTTCTAAAACTCAGAGCACTCATGTGCCTATAAAGTACTGATACTGATAGAGGCAAGGGGAGAGGGGTTATTAATAACAAAACTCATCTCAACACTAGAGGAAAAAAGTTTACCAAACACATCAACAGTGGAAACAAGCATGGGAGGAAGGATGATTAACTATTTTAGAGTGTATAAAGACTATCAGCATATCCACAACCAAATTGCTAATCGTACAGAAGAGAAAGGAGGCAACAAAGTTCTATTTCTTCAAAAATATGCAGCAATTGAGAATTTTCACTAATTTTGAACAGGACCTTGGTCCTGGTAAGGTTTTATTGTAGGCTTATTTTATAGCATACAGATATCGGACTCAATGATGAGAAGAAAAGCTTGTCTTTATTAAGTTACATGTGCAACCCTGGAGGAGTCACGTCAGCTCTCTGGACCTCAGAGTTTCCTCCCCTCAAAAAAAAGAGTGAATTAGCCTAGATCAAAGATACTTAATCTTACTGGTATCACAGGCCCCTTTGGCAATCTGGTGATAATTATGGACTCCCTTCTCAGGATCATGTTTTTAAAGTCATAAAATAAAATAGATAAGACTACAAAGGAAACCAAGTGTACTGAAATAAAATAATAAAAAAAAATTTTAAATAAGTACACAGATGTAGGCAAAGCAAATACCCTGCTTGTGTTTGATTTTTTTTTTTTTGGTAACCATGCTTCAAATGTCTCTCCTTTACTGAAGGACCCATCTTTTGTCACTGATGTTGAGACCGATGTTTCTAAGGTACATCACCATGGCTGCATCTTAAGCTCCTCTGATCTCCAGTATACATTATTACGCTTTGTCTACACCTGTGTAGATAAGCAGAGGCCAAGTACAGTAACAACCTCCCCATGCATTTACAGTGAATTCTAAATCCCCTGCTGTGTTTGGGAGGCCGAGTTAAGCCAAAGCAACAATAATGTGTTAAGTACCCACTGCATACACCAGACAAGGTGCTAAGTTCTGGGGCTACAAAGAAAGTCAAGAACAGCCCAAGGCTCAAAGGGCTCACAGGCTGATGGACCCATTTCCCCAAAGACCACTAGGTGGGCCTTTCTTGTCCCCACCTCCTCCAGGCAGGCTTCCCTCACCAATTCTGCCCCTTCCCTTTGGTTACCAAGGAACCGCTACCTTAGCAAAATACTGCTACTTTCTGCTTTTGCAACCTAGAACCAAAAGCCAGGACTTTCTCAGCGATGTCTTTGTCGCCCATTGGCATAAAGGAGAAAAGGGAGAGCAGGCAATATTCATGAAAGGAGGAGGAAAAAACAGCTAAATTTACTATTTCAATTACCAAGCTCTTCCTGGAGACTCCCTTCATCTCTATTTCATGTTTTTCGTTTCCTGGCCTCAAAGCTAAAGGAAAGCTCTGGACACTGTTTTATATTCGCTGTCCAAATGCCTCCTTCCATTAGGACAGATAAATAACAATTTATGTCACCATTCTCCAACTTTATCCCCTTAAACAAAAGAAACAACTAATATACTTGGCAGCTAGGATTTCATAGGAATGATATATGATAAAGGATTAACTCCCTAGACAAGGCAGGAGCCTTAACAAATCCATACATCCATTATGTCTAAGATCAACTGAAACAGAGAAGAAATGAAAACTTTGAAGAGGGATTTGAAAGCTATAATTGAAAAAAAAACACCTCTAACTGATAATACAAATATATAGGATGAGAGTAGTGGCATCCCAAGACTTTGGAAAAGAAATGTTTCCTTTTATGGAAAACAGTAAATTGCAGAAAGTAACTATAAAAGAATCTAAGAAGAATCGAAATATTGAGAGATAATTAATTTTGCTAAAAGAAATTCTTCCAACATCTCTTTTATCTATATAAATACACATATACAACAAAATAAATATACAAAGAAATAAAAACAATAATATAAATTATATATATAGAAAAGGAATTGTGTATCCAACTACCAAGTGTACACTTCTTAAGTCTATTAAGTAGTTCTGAAAATTTAGATATTAGCTTATCATGCTCATCTGCCTGTACTATACCCACCACCCACTACTCCACCCATGTTGTGCACTAGGCAGTAGCGTAGTCTTCATAACAGAAAGGAACATTTTCAGGAGAAAACAGTAAACTGTACTTTTTTAGGATATAGTACCAGAGACCAAAGTCCCCCACAACATAAAAAAAAATGGCTCTAACTTAAGCAGAGCTTAATCATCCTTACAGACTGAAAATCACATCAGGCTACTTTCCATGGGGGGAGAAAGTAGTATTTACAATCAACCTAAACTCACTTTAACCTGGAATTTTATTTTGCTTAGAGTCCAGATTCTACAACTGGCTGCCATTCTGTGTGATCCTGCGAATCACGCAATTTCTCTGGTCGCAATTTCTTCACTTGCAAGACGAGGCAGGTGGACTGGCGCTCTCTAAGGCCAATCAACGAGCATATTTTACCAGGCTGCAATCTTGGCTACTCTATCACGCCCCAGAGAAGGCCCCAGACTGCCCCTAATGCCCCTCCTGAGACTGGATGGCTCCTTGCAGAAACTCCAGCCATCTCTTTACTTCTCACCAGGCTGCCAGCCGGACTCCTCCATTACAGCCCTGCAACAGGTGTCTCCTTTTTCAGTTTTTTTTTTCAAGTGTTGTCCTCCCCCATCAGAACGTAAGTACATTGAGGAAGGGACTGTCTTTTCTCTTGCAAGGTGCCTAGCACATACCTGCTAACTAACTGATTTCCCTTTGTTAATTGCCACAAGGAAGCTCTCCTGATAATGTTGTCTCACCTAAAATTCAATGTTTTGATGGGTTGGTCCTTGTGGGTACAGATCACAATTCATCTACGTGTTACTCCGTGTGATTCTTGGCCCTGTTTGTGTCCTGGTATGTCCTTCTGCAAGGACATGACCTCTCTGAGCCTCAGTGTCTTAATCTGTCAAATAAAGTAATCCAGAAGACCCAGGGTAGTCAATAAACATTTGTTAAGTGCCTACTTTGTGCCAGGCACTGTGCCAAGCAATGGGGATACAAAAAGAGGCAAAAGACAGTCCCTGTCTTCAAGGAGCTCACAATCTATTTGTGGAAACAAAAGACCAGTTCTTTTGAGTAGCCATGGAGCTCACTGAGAAGGCTCTTCAGTGTTCTAAGGGCTGATGCATTTGATATCCACAAATATCTACAAACAGGAATGTCTAAAGGGTTCTTCCCTCATTTGTTCTTTGCCAAGGACATCTTTCATGACACTTGTGTGTATATATTATATTTGTATATCATACATAATTATTACATAATTATATAATAAAATATATATCAGGAACTTCTGGTGCGAAAATTCTCTCCAGTGGTCTCAGCAACTTGCCTCACTGTCTTGGGGGACTGTCTAGGGTTCCTTGGAGGTTAAGTGAATTTCCCATGATCACAGAGCTACTATTTGTCAAAGGCAGACTTGAACTCATTTGTTTCTGATTCCTAGGTCAGCCTTCTTTCCACTACGCCATGCCAATTTCTTTTCTTTTATCCACTTCCCACCTTCTCATTTCAATGGCTTGTTTAAAACGGTCAGGGTTGGAAAACTTCTGGTTAAATGACGAGTTTTCTTTTCATCTTTGAATTCTTCCTTCAGTTTGACATTGATATTGAACTTTGCTCTAGTTAGCCAATAACCTGACTGTATATAAACAGCTGATTTTGAAACAGCCCCTCTATCAGCAACCAATTATTTTCTATATATTTTTCAATATATTTTCTAATCAATTTCATTTTTATGATGCACTTTCATACCTGCCCTGTCCAGTGCCTTCTGTCTCTCTGCTTAAAGAATTCATGACACAGAAGTATAAGGCTTATGAATAATCTAAAAGTCTTTATTCTTTTTCATTTCCTAAACATTTTCTTTTTCATGATGAATTTAAGCAATATGAACAGCTCCATATATATACAAAAAAAGGAAAGAGAATTCTGTATAAAACCATGAACTTGTTACCCAAACCATGTTTTCCGATATATTTTTCCACAGCCTCTCCTATTCACATATATATGTCAGTTTGTGTTTATGTATATGTGCATGTATACATATATATGCCTGTGTATAATATATGTCATATATCTGTATGCACGTGTATGCATACAGGTCAGTATGTGTGGATGTTTATATACATATAGGTCAGTACATGTGTGTAGGCACATGTGAGTGTGTGTATATACATATGTGTGTGTGTGTGTGTGTGTGTCTGTATATACACACACACACACTCCCTTGGTTTGGACGATCTCATTAAGTTCTTTATGTAACTCCTCTACTTTTAATTTTCTGCCACTGTTGTTATTTTACTAAACAGTATTTTGGCTTATGTTCCTTATAAAAAACACAATGTGGGACGACTAAGTATCCCATGAAATGATGTTTCTTATTGCCTCTGGCCGTGTGATGAAACCAACTTTGCCAACCCCTCCTCTGACTCTCCAAGGGGATCTTCTGGGTTCAATCCTTCTATTAGGCCTCCTGGGCTTTACTTATCATAAGAACCTCAATATGGATGCAACTCTACTCCTCTAATGATATATCAGTCACTAGACACACACCTCACCTTGATAATACCAATAGTTAAATTAATAGCTGAAGATTTCTAAAAAGTGTATGATCCTCGGCCCCTAACCATGTCACCTTTTCTGAGACGAACACTGTCACTACAAAAATGACAAGACCACATAGGCCTAGTGGCCATTTTGTATTTTCACCCATTACATGTGTTGCCATGGTCAGAAAACTTCTCTCCTACAGAGATATTGCTGCTTATGAGTTTCCCTGCACATTGCTTGGCAGGTTCTTGGACTGTAGCCTTGTCTGCACTCCAGTGCATGGATCTTCTCTGGAGGGTCTCACCAGTAAGGGTAGAAACACATTTCCGGGGACTCCCATGTCTTGAGCAAATCCCCTTCCTCTATTGGCCCCAGTTCTCCCCCTTAGAAAATGAAGGGATTAGATTACATGGTTTCTGAGATCCTTTCTGATATAATGAATCTATGAATAAAACTACCCTCTTTGTGGTATCACCAGAGAACTAAATGATTGATAAAATGCAAATTCCTAAAGACAAAGATATGTGTGTGTGTGTGTGTATAATATACACATATATGTGTGTGTGTGTATATATATATATATACATATATACATATATGTATATATATATATACATATATACATACATATATATATTTCCTTGTTTTTCCCTTTCTTGACAGAGTAAAGGTATGTTGAATGAATGAATGAATGATGGCCTCACAGAATAAAAAACACAGCATTTGAATTATATAGCAAAGCTCCACATGAAAAGTAATTATCATTTTACTTCCTAAGTTTTATCCTCTGTATTTGTCATTTACTAATCTACTTAATTTAAGTTTCTAAGCCACTGGATACTAATTGTGTCCAATCGGATGATCTCTGCAGTCTAGGAAAAATAATGAAACAGCAGCTGAGTCTCCATTTAATGATTAGAGAGCTAAGATTACCCACCCACGCCTTCCAAGCCAACTTACACACACCATTTCCTCCGCGACGCTCTCCCTGACTCCCCAGTTGGTGACGGCCCCCAAATCATCACATGTCACCCTATTTTGACCTCTAGCCCAGCGCCCTTTCTCCGTTAGACTGTAAGCTCCTCCAGGGCAAGGCTTTTGTCTTTCTTTGTATCCCCAGCACTCAGCATAGTATCTGTTGGGTTACTGTTGTCATTTTTGTTGTTCAGTCCTTTTCAGTCGTGTCTGACTCCTACTGACCCTACTTGGGGTTTTCTTGGCAAAGATTACTGGAGTGGTTTGCCATTTCCTTCTCTAGCTCATTTTACAGATGAGGAAACTGAGGAAAACAGGGCTAAGTGACTTGCCCAAGGTCACACATCAGTAAGCATCCGAGGCCAGATTTGAACTCAGGTCCCCCTGACTCCAGGCCTGCCACTCTAGCATATAAAGTGCTTCTTGACTTGACTTGAAAAATAATACTTAGGTATTATTTGTACTATCAGTACATGTACACATCACGTCTTCCACTAGACAATAAGTTCCATAAGGGTAAGGACCACATTTTAATGCAATTTGATCTCTTCCCCAGTGCCTGTAGGAGTGTTCTGTGCTGTTAATTCCATAAATACCTGGTGAATTGAAGCAAAATGGATTAACACTGAAGTCAGCAGTAGCTTCCTTAGAGCCTCTCCATTTCTCTTTCATGGCCTTGCCCCCATTCTCTAGGCCGTTAACTCCTCCTTCTTCCTTCTTTCTAACTCTGGCCTCTTTCACATATGCTCCTGATCTTCTGTGTAGGTCTGCTTCCCGTGGTCCATCAAACATGGGCATCCATCAGACTGCTTGCACAGACCCCCTAACTTCATTTAAACAGTCCCTGCTATGTGCACAACACTGTTCCAGGCCTAACGGGGCTGACAGAGAAGCTAAAGTTCCTTCTCTACAGGACCCACTATGTCACTGGGGAAACAAGACGCAGACACTGTAACGTGGAAATAATGACAGAAGGCAGATGATTAAGTGTTAAATGAGTAACACAGACGATCACTGTTGGAGGAGATTACTCTTTCAGGTGACAACCTTCAGTCTACATTTCATTGTCACTTGTATGTAGAAGACTCCAAAATCTTCAGCCTGAAATTTCACTGTCTCTTTAATCCTATATGTCTAGAAGACTTATTCGATAGCAGGAAAGGAAAGGAAGGGGAAGAAAATAAGCATTTACATAGCATCTACTATGTGCCAGGCTCTTCAGACAGAATCTTAGAGCTAGGGAAAAAAAAAATCTTTGTTGTTGTTTCTTTGAGACTGGGGCAGGTAGGTGGCACAGTGGATAAAGTGCTGGGCCTGAAGTCAGGAACATTTATCTTCCTGAGTTCTAATCTGGCCTCTGACACTTCCTAGCCATGTGACCCTAGGCAAGTCACTTCACCATGTTTGTCTCAGTTTCCTCATCCATAAGACAAGCTGGAGAAGGGAATGACAAAACACTCCAGTATCTTTGCCCAGAAAACCCCCAATGCGGTCGCAAAGAGTCAGGCACGACTGAAATGACTGAACAACAGAATCCAAGAAATCCAAATCTCGTTCTCACATATCAGCTTCTCCACTGTTAACTTCCAGCACGCCCCTCTTCCTTCTGGAGCCCTGGCCTTCAATCACTCAGTCATAAAAAGGTTCTCCTTGTCTCACCCAAGGCTTCACGGTCTAGCAACATCTTCTAGATCCCTTGTGAAAGTCCCATTTGTGCCCGTGGGAATCGCCAGAAGCGGGAAGTCGTTCATCAGGTTTGAGGAGCCTTGGGACACGGTCTGGTACATACTAGAGCGATGCCTCAGATACATGCCACTCTGTGAGTAACGTCCAATCAGCATGTCATTGCCACAGCGCCCCTCAGCAGACACCCCTGCTTCTCGTTTTTTCCCTCAGATGTATCTGACATACTCTCCTTGCATTTAGCACCATGCCTGGCACAGCGCAGGTGCTTAATATGTACTGAGTGGCCGTTGTCTCCCGGTTCTTTTCCTCCCCGTCTGGGCCCTAAACCTCCCCACATCACAGTGCCTTGGACATAGGAAGCACCGTACAAATATTAGCTGTCAGGTAGTATTATCACCAGGTGCCTGTTGGGACTTCAAACTATGTGTCCTAGACACATTTTACACTCAGCACAACCAAAGTTGGACTCATCTTTTCCAAAAAACCCTCCCTCTCTCTAGATTTCTCTCTTTTGGTCAACGGCGCCATCATCCTTCCAATCTCCCGGCGTTGTCCTGGACTCTCACACTCCCTCACCCCACATCTCCGACCCGCTGCCAAACCTGACTATTTCTATCATTGCGACATCTCTCGCTCTCTTCACTGAGCTACTGCCTTAGCACAAGCCCTCATGACCTCCCACCCAGATTGTCCCAAGAGCTTCCTAATGGGTCTGTCTTCTGGAAGCCTCTCCTGACTCCAGTCCATCCTACACACTGATACCAAAATGATTTCCTTAGGTATAGATCCTACCATATGATTCCCCCGATCAATCAATTCCACTGGTTTCCTATGTGTCTAACACTAGACGAAAATTCCCTTTTTTTCATGTTATGTGAACGTGGTATATGTCTGTATACGTACTTGCTCTCTTTCCCAACAGAACGCAGCTCCTTATGAGTAGGGATTGTTCTGTTCTTTGTACTCATAACCCCAGCCTCTGGTCCATAGAAGGCTCTTAGTTAACAGCTGATTGGTCACTCCCTCTCCAGAAGACACCGGTGCATCCTCGCACCAATCCTTAGAGCAAGCAGCTGCTTTCTCCCCTTCAGAAAGGGACTCATATCTGTCAATCAGCACCAATGTTCAGGGCTCCTCTTTCCCTTTACATTCAGTATCACCTTCTTCTACCTTCAATATACTGATTCCTCTCATATTTCCACATCTTGTTTGTTTTTTTATAAGAAGCCCTTATTCCATTAAAAAAAAGAATTCTAAAGTAAAGGCAGCATGTGCAAGTGTAAAACTCAAAACAAATTACCCAAGATGGGGCAAGTTTGACCAGGGTGAACTCGTATTGCCTGCTAGGCCAGAGGGCACACGTGATCAGTCCACCAGGTGGGGGAAATGTATGTATGAGCACACCTTGAAAGCCAAGGGCTGCGGGCATAGTGGCTGATGGGTCAATTGGCTTGAAAAGACATGAGGAAGCAATACTGGGACAATCAAGGGGCAAACAGGGGCTGGGGCAGGGCAAAACAGTGCTCAAAACCAGCAAGAGGAAGAAGCCAGCTCCCAGTATTATTAAATGGCTACTATGTGCCAGGTGCTGTGCTAAGCCATGCGGATACAAAGAGAAGGCAAAAACACTGTCTCTGCTCTCAAGAAGCAAAGTTAGGTAAACTGAAGGCTAGACACAGACATGGTCACCAAGTCAAGATGAGGGGACGGTGAGCTAGGAAGAAGGTAGAAGTCAGAAGGAATAGCTAGCTAGGATCTCTTCCAGCTACTTTTAATTCATTGGTGGTTCATAGTTTTTTAGGCAGTCCCACTCAACATAGAAAGAGGTGGTATCTCGTGAGAGTGAACCAGCCCTCTTGGATGTCACAGATATCGTATATGTCTTATACATACCAAACTTGAAACTTTAAATATGTGCACAGGAGTTGCGACAACTGACTTAGAGGAATTATTTTAGTTCAGCTTGATATTTCAAATACCTCCAAAAATTAGTAATTCCTTTAGCATGAATAACCTCTTCCCTGGCAAGGCTGCAGTCTCTTCATGCATTAAGAGACAATTTTATGAGCTGCTAGGGTTCAAATAAAATCCTCTCTTGGTGGCCAACATTCCAAAGGTACATTCCTCTAAATTCAGCTAGGGTGGTGAAGAAGCCTTCTCAGCTTAGTGGGGCCTGCTAGATAGAGCTAATCATATGCCAATATAGGAGTTGGAGAAACTAGGGTCACCTCCATACCAGAATGAGTAATTAGAGAAGGAATTAGTGAGCATTTAATTACGTAGCAAACTGAATGAGAATCTATTCAAAAATGATGGTTGTACTCATCCCCAATATGCTGGTGACCAACAGCGCACATTTCTTAGAGATCAGCTTTTTCCTGGATTTCATTATGCTTTAGGGAGACGAACTGACTAGGATTTCCAGATGTCATTAATGAATTAGAGTAATGATCTACTAAGCTGTTTCCTAGAGGGCTGGAATACTTATTACTGGGCTTTTTCTTAAAGAATGGAGTCAGAGTTAGCTCACTAACTCAATAATTCTTTTTGAAAAGCATTTATTTGTCATATATATGTATATATATACATATATATACATTATATATATATACATACATATAAGTGACATTTAAGATTATGTACATACATGTAAGTCTGATATCAAAACACACACATGCACACACACCAATCAGAAAATTCAGCCTAGCATGTTAATGGCTCAGCACAAGAAATCTGGACTTCCAGAATAGTTCTCTATCAGCACTGTCTTAATTGATGTGTTGTTTAATTGAAAAAGAATCAAGTTACACTAACTTTTCTTCTCCCCTCTAGGATTATGGGGAAACGCTCAGACAGAACAATCAATTTCAAACCAATTTATGTGACAATGTAATTAATTTTGAATCTGTTCTTGAGAAAATGTACATGGAAGTGCTCAGGAAGGAAGGATGCTCTATACAGATGGAAAAGTGAGTTCCCTGTCACTCTCTACACATATAAAGCATAAGATTACAAGTTCCCTGTTACCAGAGGACTTAAAACAGAGGCTGAGTGACCACTTATCATGGGGTCACAGGTAAGATTCATCTTCGTGTCCCTGTTAAGATTCAGAATCAACTATTCAATTGAATAATGACAAGGATGGGCATGCCCATTCACATCAGCTTTGTGGGAGTTGTGAACATGGAAAACCATGCCGTGTGATGAGACAGTGACAGAAAAGGCACCCAGACCCATTACTGAATCGCGAGCAAGGAGACCTGTCTGGCCATCTAACCAGATTTGCCAGTTTCTACCTTCTTTGGGTCAAAACTGGATGGAAGAAGAATCTTTGCCTTTCTATAGGCGCTGTATCACAGAAAGTACAAATGGCCACAGAATCTCAAAGCTGGAAGGGCCCTCTGAGGTCACAGGGTCCACTCATACCTGAACAAGAATCCCATCTACACTATGTCTGACAAGTGGATGGTCAACCTTTGCCACAATACCTCCTGTGAAGGGGAATTCACCTCCCCACTCCACATCTCCCCATCCTGAAGCAGCCCATTCCATTTCCAGATTGCCCCAAATGGGAAGTTTGCTTTATACCTAGAATACACAGATTTATACGAATAAGAATATGTACATATCTACCTATGTACATGTGTATCTACCTCTCTACAACTTCCTCCAGGGCCAAGCAGAATAAAGTGAATCCCTCTTCCCTGTGACAGCCTTTATAGACAGCTATGGGATCCTCCTCAACCATTCAAGGTTTCTTTTCTCCAAGCTAAACATCCTCCCCAACTCATTCACCTAACATGGAAACATGATGCAACACAGATGAGCAAATAAGAGTCAGAAGGCCAATCAATGTTTGAATTCTTCCTCATAGGTTTACCAATTGTGTGTTCACAGACAAATCATAACCTCTCTGAGATTCATTTTCCTCATCTGTAACATGGGGATAGTAATAAATGCACTATCTGCCTCACAAGGTTGTTGCTTTGCAAACCTAATGGAAATTGTTCTCATTGTGATGATGGTGACCTCAAAGTCCTTCACCGTCTGGGCTGTCCTCCTCCAGATTTTTTCTGGCTCTTCAATTTCTTCCTAAAATGTGATGCCCAGAACAGAATGGGAAGCTCCAGAAGCAATCTGCCCAGGGCAGAGAATAGGAAGGCTGTCACCTCCCTAGCCCTGAATGACATGTTGCTCAAGGCAGCACAAGATGGCCCCAGCTTTTGTAGCTGCCATCCAGACCAGAGACGCCTACCAATCTTACTACCCAGTAGCAAACAAATAAACAAAAACTATGCTTTTTTCAGATAAAGTCCTATCTAGCCATACCTCCCATGTCTTGAACATGTTGAGTATGAGACTTCACGCTTAGGACCACCAGAAGGTCATCGCTCTAGAGCTGGAGGGGACGTCAGAGGCCAGCTAGCCCAAGCCCTTTCATTTACAGATAAGGAAACAGAGGCCTGGGAAGGTGAAGAGATTTTCTCACTGTCTCCCGGGCCTGTGCTGTTTAAATCTTTTATCAGAGTCAGGTAGGTGGCTAAAGTGCTCCTAGAGCCAGGAAGACCTGAGTTCAGATCTGATTCTGCCACATGCTAACTTTGTGACCCTGGCCATGTTATTTAATTGCTGTCTGCTTCAGTTCCTCATCTGCAAAAATACGGATAATAGTAAGACCAGTCTCCCAGGGTGGCCATGAGGCTCCAAGGAGATGTATATAAAGCTATTTGCAAATCTTAATGACCTATGGGAATACAAGCTGCTAGTGTCGTTATCATCATCATCAATAAGTTGGCTAAAGACACAAATGACATGAATATCAAATTTGCACATGATACGGTAGGGGTCTACACTGAACCACCAATGACTGCTCACTGGGTATAGCCCTTCAACTATCCCCAGTCTCCCTAATTACACTGTTGTCCAGCCCAGGGCTTCTCCAACTCTTTCCACCCATGACCCCATCAGCACTTCTTAAACCACGGGTCGTGATGCTAGTCTAGCCCACTTCCCTCGGCCTTGCCCACAAGATTGGCGCGAGAGCCAAATGTCCTGCTAGATTACAGACAAACCCTATTCGCAGCAAGCCCTTTGCTGTGTTGGGGCTGCTAACATAGTAAGAAAAAGCAGAGTTAGTCTGGTGGGAGCTGGCCTTGATGAAGCCCAGCCGCAGGTACTGCTCCTTTTGATTCTTCACCCGGAGAGGAGATTCTGATGGCCTTGGTGAGAATGTATCATTAACCTTTCTCTTTGGATAATGTCATTATAATCCAGTCACACTGAAGAGCAAACAAGGTCAAAAACTACTTTCATTGACAATCTCTTCCACCATAACGCTGCTGGATTTTTGCCAGGACTCAAAGTCAGTCTCCTGGGCCTGTGGTTCGTAGACATCACTCTCGTTCCCATTTTGATCAGTCTACTTTGGCTTTTTCTGATCCTGCTGTACCCTCCTGTCCTGCATACCTACCCTTTCAGAGGTCAGTGACAAGGGCAAACCATCACCTCTGTCCATTCTTTCAGTACCAAAGGATGGGGTTCATCTGGACCTGGTACCCTGAACTCATCAAGGGCAGCAGACTTCTTTCTTGTCATTCCCTTTCTCATTTTGCGTTTCAATGACTGATATCTCCTTACCTGTTCAAAGCTTGTTCTCTTTGACAGAAAAAATAAGAGGAAAATCAAGAGAAGCTTTACTTCCTCTCTCTCATCATCTATCACCATGGCTAAACAAACACAAAAAAACCCTCTTGTCCTTCACTGTCCTTGCCCAGAATAAGCTTTCGCAGCCCTGATTCTATTCTTGCTTGATGCTCTGAGATGCTTTTGAGTGTATCCTCCGCTCTTTCTTTGATTCTTCATTCTTTATGTGGCTTTGAAAAATTTAAGGATTTATCAATATCCCTCAGTAACCTCGTGAATCTTCAGACAACTGCACCTTTTTTCTCCTCTTAAGGGAATGGCTCTTCTGCATACTTTTCTGTCTAGACTACTTATTGCTTGAGAATAGGAAGAAAGGGAAAAGGGAAGGAAGAAAGAGAGAGAAACTGTACCACTCGCTGGAGTAGAGGGTATTTGGGGCACGGCGGGAACGAATGCCCATCTCTGTCCAGGAGACTCAGCGCAGATAGATACGTCAACCTACTCCAAAAAGGCTGATCTTCAGCTCGAATCCTGCAAAGAGCACTTCATCTTTTCCTAGCCTTTGATAATGCTATTTTTCGTCAGTGGACTGTTCTTTTCCTTTTGAACCAAATTTTGTCCACATATTTTAAGGGCCAAATCAAATCCCACCTCCACAAAGCATGTCTAAATTACCCCAGACCATTAATCTCCATCTGTTGAACTCCTACCCTTACAGCCTATATCATTCAATGATATCACATTTAATTATGTAATTTAATTTTATTTAATTATTTAATCCTACTCTGCCATATACTGTCCCCACTACATGACCTTGGCTGAGTCACCTGCACTTTCAGGAACTTAGTTTCCTCAATCCGTCTTTTCCAACTCTAAGAGTCTATGATTCAGAGACCATGATAAACTGCTTAAAAGTACCTCAGTAAAAGGCATTCGCCACACTTTAAAAATGAGATCAAATGTCTCACTGTAACTAAAATGTCGGCAGATAGTGTCGCCTTTGGGTTCAGAATAAAATTGTGTTCTTATTCAAAATGAAATTTTTCAAATTCTTAAAGTGTCATTCAAAAACTTTTTAATGACAAATGGCTTTGGTTCTCTATGTAAGACCGCTCTCTAGTTATCTGTTATTCTAAGGGAGACAGCTGGCATATCTATCAGTCACTTTTAAAAACAGACTCTTTCTAACTGGAGATGTCTTAGGGTGAATCACAACTTCAATGTCTCATAAGATGCTGTGAGAACAAGTCCTAAATCTATACCCTTATGTGACGCCAAAGAAGAGAGAAATACGTTGTTTCACCTTGGAAACAAAGTGCCATCACTCTGCATCCACAAAAAGCTTTTGGCTCTTGAACTATGTGACCTTCACAAACAATCTTCTTCAGTCATGCTCTTCACTATATAAATAAGAGAAAAGAAGCACACGTGTGCATACAAGGGGTGAGGAATGGTGTGTAGGTGCAACCAAGAGAACTGGGTACCAACAATTAGAGAGGCCTAAAAGTGTGCAGGGGGTCAGCTAGGTGGTGCAGGGGATAGAGCACCAGCCCTGGAGTCAGGAGGACCTGAGCTCAAATCTAGCCTCAGATGCATAACACTCACTAGCTATGTGACCCTGGGCAAGTCACTTAACCCCAATTGCCTCGCAAAAATAAAAAAAAAAAGTGTGCAGGTCGGCACCTAATATATGTTCCCGAGACCTCCCTGGGATGTCCCTGCCTTGTCAAGACTGGAGGAACTAATTCAAGTAACACTTGCAAGAGGAACTGAACTGGGCGCCATATTAGGGGAGTTAGATAATGAGCCTGGCATTGCTGTATCCCTGATCGAAATGGCCTACGTGCACTCAAGAGTAGAGAGTGCAGGAGAGTTCAGGGGAGACCGGGAGGGTGAGAAGCTGCTGGAGGACAGACTTTTCTTCCTTTCCATCCCTGTGATGAGTGGGGCTAAGGTACGTGGCACAGTGAATGGAGGGTCGGGCCTGGAACCAACAAGGCCAGTCGTCTGACCTCTGCCAGCCTCTGCTTCCTCACCTGTAACAGCACCAGGGTTGTTGTGAGATCTAATGAGGTCCTTGTAAAGTGCCCTGCAAACCTCAACGTGCTACATAAAGGCTAGTTATCACCGTCACTTTCGTCGCCATCATCATTAATCTGTGCCGATCTCACTTCGTTCCGTACGTTGCTCTGGAGCCCATCCATTATCGCACGCCAGGTGAAGGTGTGCTCGCGATCTTGCCTACACATATACATAGACTGCACGGGAACTACATCCCAAGGGAAGTTACTCCCATTTGTCCACCTCTGGAGAAAGAAAGGCCTGCTAGCAAGCACTGGGAGATTCCAGCAGGCAGCTGGGCAGGGGCCCTTGGGGATCCTTTCCCATTCCTGCATCAATGGGGAATCAGGTTATCTGATTAGCCAGTTGTCACCCTGAAAACCACTGGGTAATGGGACACAAATCTGTTAAGTTTTAATAGGTGATGGTCAGAGCACGGACAACCTAAGAGGTAACATGGTTGGTCCCCAAGGAAAAGGGACAAGTATGAGGGCAGGGGATCACACACACACACACACACACACACACACACACACACACACGTACACACACACACACAACCTTTCCATTTTTTCTATCCCTTTTATCTCTCCACCACCAATGTCCCATCTTCCTTCTCCAAATCATCACAGTGCCTGGAATATAATACATGCTTAACACTTATTGATTGTTGGCCATTACCTTGGAGATATGGAAGACAAGAACTATTCCTTCTGGATCAATGTCTAAGCTATTGAGACAGCTGTCTATCTAACTTCCCTGTGAAACTGGGCTGGTGTCCATCAGAATCACCAGCATGGCATATCCCTCCATGTTGTACTATATAACAAGAGCCCTGGGGCTTCCAGGCAGGAAAGGATATAAATCTGCAGATGAGGGTCTGGCTGTGTAGGGCAGGAAGTAATTTATAGCCTTTCCCCGCTCCACGTGAGAGACCTGGGGTCTCTCTACCATGTGGGATTGCAGATGGTCAGCAGCTGGGAAGGCTCTGGGCCACTGACAGTTTATTGGAACAGTGTGCACACAAATACCACCAGTACATAAGTCAGACCAAGGGGACAGCTCATCAACCCAGCTGGCCCTGAGGAAGTTTGCTGAAGAGCACAATGTGCAAAGCCAAAGACTAAAACGCCGCAGCAGGCTGGCACCAAAAGACGCAAGCACGCAACGAAGGCCACGATGCTTGCTGCACCGCACATCCGCCCTCCCGAGCCATCTTTGCTCACAAATTCATAGCACCTTATGCTCTGATCTGAAGGACACGTGGAAAGCCCCTCCTCCTGAAACCTCTCCATTGCTGGCCTGATTCCAGGGCCTGGACTCCTTTCAGTAAGCACTGCCTCTCTGCGGCAGTAGGCTCCACACTTTTTTGACGGTGCACCTCTCAAGGTAAAAGTTTTTCAGCTTGTGCTCCTAATGTGTGCATATTTTACTTGGTTTCTTTTTTAAATTACATACATATGCTGCTACACCAATAATTACGTAGACCACAAAACTTATAAAAAATTGTTTTTAAAGGAAGAGGTAAAGATAAAATATTCGATCCAACACTTAGCATGATGCTTGGCAAATAGTAGGCACTTAATAAATGTTTACTGATTGAAAGATTGATCCCACAGTGAGGAGGGAGCCACTGCAGTTTGTGGAGCAGGAGAGAGACAGGGTCTGACCTTCGCTGTAGGAAGAGACCTTGGCAGCTAGTAGAGGTCGAGGCAGGAACGCCAATGAGGAGGCCACAGCAATGGTCCGGAAGAGAAGCAGTGGGGGCCTAACGTAGGGGGCTGGTCACGTGATGAGAGAGAAAGGGACAGATGCCAGAGATGCTGTATGGGGAGAAATGATGAACTTTAGCTGCTGACTCATAAACGGAGGGGATAAGTTAGAAAAAGATAGGCGTGGATAAGAAGAGAGGTAGGGGTGTAAAAGACTTTAAAAAGGAGGAGAGGGTTAAAGAGGTGAGAAGTGTTAAAAATCCAGAGAAATAACTAGAAAGCAAGAGACAAGTGACTCCTTTTTTGTTTGTTTTTTTGTTTTTTGGTTAGGCAGTGGGGTTAAGTGACTTGCCTAGGGTCACACAGCTAGTAAATATTATGTGTCTGAGGCCGTATTTGAACTCAAGTCCTGCTGAATCCAGGGCCAGGGCTCTCTCCACTGCGCCACCTAGCTGCCCCTGAGTGATCTTTTTTTAACAGACTTGTCATTTCACTTTTGGTAAGGGACGTCAGCCAGGTACAGTGGATAGAGAGCTGGGCCTGGAGTCAGGAAGACCTGAGTTCAAATCCAGCCTCAGAGACTTAAGCTAGCTGTATGACCCTATGCAAGTCATTTAACCTCTGTTTGCCTCGGTTTCTTCATCTGTAAAATGGGAATAATAATAGCATTTGCCTCCCAGGTTTGTTGTGAGGATCAAATAAGACAATAATTATAAAACTCTTAGCACAGTATCTGGCGTTGGCTATCATCATCATTATGTATTGTCTTTGCAACTTAGAATCTTAAAGAGATTCCTGAGGCACTAAGACATCAAGTGACTTGCCAAGGGTCACATATCCAATATATCAAAAGTGGGACTTGAACCCAGGTCTTCCTGAGTACGAGGTCAGTTCTCTATCTAGTACTACATGCTGTTTCTCAAATAATTTATGCTACTTTTAAAGAAGATTAAATACCAAAATACTAAAATAGTGAGGTTTTTTGAATAATTTCTTTCTTCAAAATGTTCTCAAAATGAACATAACAAAGAAGAAAGAATTTAGAAGGAACAGTAGAAAACACGTGGATATGGAAATGGTAGGAAGTCAAGTCAAATTTTATTTCACTGTTTTCCCTAGTCCTTGCTTTGAACGGCTCTAACTGCAACATGATAGGAATGTTTCCCATCTCTCACTACAATTAGAGAAATTAGTTATTTAATTTCTATTCATCTGACTAATGATTAATGTAATAATCAATCAATGACTCCCTCAACAAACATTTACTAAGACCCTACTATGTGTCAGGTGCCATTTTAGGTACCGTGGATGAAAAGTTAAAAAAAAATGAAGCTTTTCATACTCTTAATGAACTTATGACCTAGTGGGAGACATACCACATACATTAATAATGGGGGCCACACCAGGGAGCATCCATGAAGCTCTGCTGAACTGAGTTCTCCAGTGGTGGTTCACAGCTGCTCCATTCAAACTTCGTAGCTAGGTAAGTATTTACTGAATAAATGCAAAATGAATAGAAGGTAGCTAGGGAAGAGGGCACTCACAATCACAGGGATAGGAAAGGCTTCATGTAAAAGTCTTGAAGGAGGAAGGAGATTCTATTTTGTTGATTGACAGTTACACAATATGTTTCATTCATTTTCAAGTGAACATTAATGACTGAAAATGAGTTTGTGAGAGTTATTTTTTTCCTGCCAGCAATGAGTTAAACAGCCTACCCTAACTTTCATTCAATTACTCAAATCATTAAAATGCAAAGCATGAATCGATATCTTTCCTTAGAAACACCTTTCTCTAAGAATTCTATATACCTAATTCTGCACAACTGAAAATAGTCTCCGCAGTAATCTCTGGTCATTTATAAAAATAATCTCTCTATCTTATCCTTTTCAGCCCTATAATTACAAACTTTCAAAACAGAAAAAAAAAATAAAACACCTTATTCAAGTCTAAATATATTGTGTTTCATTTAACAATTCACTGTATCGATGTGATGTCAACTCCATACAGGGAAAAGGAATCAATTAGGCAGCTGGTCCTGGTGTGACTGAATGGAAAGCCACCTTCGACACTGTGATTATGGAAAAGCAGATAACCTCTTTGTGTTTCAGCTTCTTTTCAGATATAATAGAAACAGAACTATGCCCAAGTACGCTGTGAGGATTGGCAAATAAAATATACTTTAAAATATACGACACAAAAAACAATCATTTTTACTCGACTACTACAATTCTCTACCTTCTCCCATATTTTCACTCTAACATGGGGGAAGAGGATGGTAAAGAGAAAACTGAGAAATGAGGCTACTTCACAACGCCCACATGCTTTACCAGGCTGGTTCCCCAGAGGGCAAATGACTCTTCCCCTGGAGGGTTAGAATTGATTTGTAATACTCATGAGCCCCCACTGATGTGCTCTCAGTTAATCATCAATTTGCCAGCCAAATTTAATTAGCTTTTGGAAATGGTTATTTACATATATGGTATATAGTAAGAATAATTGATACAAAACATCCTTACAAAAGATGAGACATACTCTCCCATAGTATATATAGATTCTGGGAGAAAAGTGGCTTTAAAGATCTTATGTGGCAAAGGGGTAATTCATAGCACCTGGTTGGATGGAAAGCCCTTCCTCCCTTCCTGGAGTCTTCATGAAATTCCTCTGTATTTAACTTTCAAACAGGTGGTATAGCAGATAAAGTGTTGGGGTTAGAGAACACCTGAGTTCAAATCTAGCCTGAGACAACTGCTGTCTGTATAGATCTTGGCAAGTCACCTGTTTGCCTCAGTTTCCTCATCTGTAAAATGGGAATAATAACAGTACCACTTCCCAGGGTTGTTGTGAAGATCAAATGAGATAATATTTCAACTGAAGATTAGTAAATATCATCCTTTCATTCCACCAGGGAAGATGGTGGGATCTTTGAGAGGAAAATAAGTAATGAATCATTAAACTAACGGATCACCAATGCTTAGAAAGGAAGTGGTGAGTACTCCAAGCCAGCATGGACCCATCAAACATGATAAACAACCTAGCTGCTGGACTTTAGGGGCCTAGATCATAGCACAGTCGGAATGATTTGCAACTGGATTGATGATGATATCCAAAGAATACTGGTTACTGAATTCATATGCATATGGATGGTCACACCCATGCTTGTTCATTCAATGTTTTTATTTATTGTTTGGATCAAATTATAGGTGAAACATGTAGCAAACAGCTGAAGCATACCAAGATGGGAGGGATGGCCTAATCTGTTGACTGAAAAATTGGAATCCTAAAAGATCTCCACAAGATAGACTAGAACACGTTTAAGATGGGAATTTAAGAGGGATGACTTTGAAGCCTTGCATTCACTTTAAAAAAATCAAAGCAGAAGCCCTGACTTGAAAATAGTCAAGTGGACAAGACTTAGGAGTGCTAGCTGACTACAGAGTCAACATGGGTCAACAGTGTGATGAGGCTTCTTAAAAAGTTAATGCCATCATAAGCTGCATTAATGAATGTGTCCTGTAATGCACTGTTATCAATAACAACAATAACTAGCATTTATATAGCATTTTATGATTTACAAAATGTTTATATATGTTATCTCATTTGATCTTGACAGCCAACCCTGCAGTATTATCCCCATTTTACAGGTGAAGAAACTGAGGCACAGACACAGGGAGGTTAAGTGACTTTCCCTGGGGTACTGACTAGTAAGTGAGGCAGGATTTGAACTCAGGTCTTCCTGATTCCAAGTTCACAGTTCTATGAAGCGGGCCATCTACATGCTTAGTTAAACAATAAGCATTTATTAAGTGCTTACCATGTGGTAGGCATTGTGTTAAGTACTAGAGATACAAAGAAAGGAAAAAGCCTGTGCTTCTATGAAGTTTACAACCTGCAAACAAATATTGTGTATATGTGTATGTGTGTGTGTGTGTGTATAATATACACACACTCATATATGTATGTGTGTGTGTGTGTGTGTATATATATATATATATATATATATATATGTATATATGACAAACTGGAGATAATCAATGGAGGGAAGGCATGTGCATCATTTTCACACTGTTCTTTTTCCAGCTACACTACATCTGTAGTACTGTGCTCAATTCTAAATACCACATTTAAAAAAAACATTGATGAGTTGTAGTGAGAGCACTCAGGAGGGGCAGGGGAGACAGAACCACAGCTTATGAGAAATGGTGGAAGGAATTAGTGAGGTTTTGCTGGAAGAAGAGAAACATAGAAGGTACTCGATAACTGTCTTTAATTATTGGAAGAGATGCCATCTGCAAGGGGAATTAAATTTTTCTACAAGCCTCCAGAGGGAAGACTTAGTACCAAATTAGCAGAAAGTTTAGGACGGCAGATTTCAGGGCAACAGTAAGCATTACCAGGCCCCTGGTGATGCTCTACAGATGTACATTATGGAACGCTATGGTCTCTAAAGCCTCAGGATCACAGAGTGACCCAAGGGCAACGGAGACATGCAGGGGGTGCAGGGAAGAGGCAGGCTGGAGCATGTCATGAAGGATCATCTGCAAACAAAAGTGTAATAAGAGACACCACCGGTGGCACATAGGACTCAAAGAGCAGCCACACCAATCATGCATGGAGAGCTAGAGACAAAAGGAGACCTTAGTGTCGTGCTGGTAAACACAAAATACCACAAGATTAGAGGAAGACCTAAACCACATCTTCTATGGAAGACTTATGGAAATACATGAAGAAGCACACAGCAGACAGAGCAGGGCTGGGGAACCAGTGGCCTCGAGGTCCTCAAGTGCGGCCCTTCGACTGAATCCCCGTTCTGTAAACCTTGGACTCAGTTAAAGGCCACACCCACGGACCCAGAAGACTACATGTGGCCTCCAGGCCGCAGGTTCCCCACCACAGTATAGACAGTCATGGACAAGCATTTATTAAGTGATTACTAATTGCGTTACAAATACTATCTCATTTGATCCCCACAACAACCCTGGGAGATAGGTGCTACTATTATCCCCATTTTTTTTAATAATTGACAAAATTAAAACAGAGGTTAAGTGACTTGCCCAGGGCCACAGAGCTAGGAAGTATCTCTGGCCAGATTTGAATTCAGGTCTTCCTGAGTCCAGACCCAGCCCTCTATCCATTGCACCATCTAGGTGCCTCTACAGAGTTAGAGCAAGAAAGGGCCTTAGAGGCCATTTCGTCTGACCCCATTCTACAGACAAGCAAATGGTGGCCCAGAGAAATGAAATCATTTGTCCAAGGTCATACATAAAGGAAGCAGCTTAGCTAAGGCCTGGACTTGGGTCCCTTAGCTCCAAAGCCGGGACTCTCTGAGTTGTACAAGGTAGTGACATAATAACTTGTGCAGATCAGGTCACCAATCCATTAGAACACGAAAGCCAAACACTAAAGCTAACAGAGCTGTCCATAAACATGGTGGACACACTGGGAAGCTAATGAGTTCCAGTTACAGAAAACATTCCCTCAAAGCCTGGCCAACTATTTGTCAGAGATGTAGAGGACAGTCGTGCATCAAACAGGGGGCTGGAAGGTCTCCTTCCACTCTAGGATGCTGTGGTCTCAGCTCTTTTTACTATACCCAAAAAAGGGGGGGTCAAAGTTAAAGGAAAAGTGCATCTTCTACAATGTCTCTATTCCTTCTTTAAATCCTTGGAAAATGGCGCCAAATAGTGCTGTAGAACCAGCCCAGGCCTGAGTGACTGAGCAGGTACATTTCTATTTCTGGTTCTCTGTGCCGACAACTACAAGACGCCAGATTTCTGGGCCCAGGAAATCCTGACCCTGCGCATTAAGGGGTGGGGGAGGGCAATTCCTCTTGGAATGTTTCCCTTTTCTGTTTCTACTGATATATCAAGTCAGGTTCTACTGCACAGTCTTTTAAAGGGATTGTCTCCCAAATGGCTGGCCGTCTAATAAAAACTTTGAACAATCTGACGTGCCAACCAGAGAGCACTCATCTTTCCTACAACAGGATGAAAGATTCCAAAGCTATTAAGGGGGGTGGGAGTAGGGTGATGGGGGGGAAGGGGGAACAGAGGGAGCCAGCAATAATTTGAAAGTGACTGACATCTCACATTCACTTGGGATTTCCTTAAGCTCAGGCTGGGATCTTAACACCTTTGATTCCAAAGTAAAAAGATTAAGCTTAAACTTTCCCCTAGGGCTCACTGCTCTCCTTTCCCCTCAGGGCCAGAAGCGCATTCAAGGATCCTAACAGCCAAAGATCTCTACTGGTTAGGCAGAATGAAGATAGACATAAGAAGTGAGGGGAAAATAGGGGGAGAGGAAAGACAGCTTTGGCTAGAGACAGAACAGCTAAATAGCATAATGGACAGTAAAGAGACTCACCTTCCTGAGCTAGAACCTTGCCTCCGGCATTCATAGCTGTGTGACCCTGGGCTAGTCACTTAAAAGCTTTTGCCTCAGTTTCCTCATTTGTAAAATGAGCTGGAGCAGGAAATGGCAAACCACTCTGTTTGCCAAGAAAACCCCAAATAGGATCATGAAGAATTGAACATAACAGATGTTACCTCCCTCACCACTTAGTGTACCTAGACAATGGCCCTTATTTTCACCTTTATTGTGCTCTAGCACAGGCCAAGTGTGCTTTTTTTTTTTTTGCTGATTAGCTTTTTGGTTGTTTAAAAAAAACCAGAACAATAGGGGGCCACAGGATTTCAGGAAATGTTTTCATTGCCCTTCTCAAAATATACATGTGGAAACTATGTTTATGTGAATCCTTTAAAGAACTACGATTTGTAACAGTATAGGCCCTGCTCCCACAAAAGCAAACTACAATAACTCTGTAGATTATTTCTTAAGAAGTGCCAGGGCCAAAAATCCATCCCCCATGAGTCAATCTGGCGACGAGACTCTCCAAAATGAACTGGACTGGTCCTTGGATGAGACTCACAGTGTGTCATCAGTCTCCCCGGCAAAGCTTTCCCAGTGTTCGCTCTGCTGGTATGGCCTTCAACATTCAATGAGGCTTTGGACTTCGGCCAAAGCAGAGAGGGACGCTGTTCCAAAGGGAGAAATTTGGGAGCAAATAGGCTTTTTTTCCCCCTTCACCTGAATACACTTCATGCCAGCAACTTATTGTCACTAGTAATTTTCTCTTACGCACACCCATGTAGTGTGAGAACGTATTTTTTAAACTTTGACTATAAAAAAAAAACTTGTCTGAAAAAAATCTCACTTCAGCACAATTTCAACAAACCACTTTTACAGCTTAGAGCTGAAAAACACTTAATAGTTAGTTCATCTGCATCCTTGACTTTAAAAGCCAAAATGTTCCCAGATCCTGTCTGTAAGGACAAGTTGGAAACCTGAGCCCAAATAACATCTGGGTTATTTCTACGTATTTAGCCAAAATGTTATTGTTACCAGTGACTCCATAAAAAAATAAACTCACTGCCTCATAGGAGTTTAGACTTGTAGGGTCCTCAGAGTCATGACTGAATCCAATTCCCTCATTTTATAGGTGAGGAAATTGTGGTGCAGAAAAAGCATCAAGTCTTTACAAGCATCTACTAGGCACCAGGTACTTGGCTAGCTGCGGAGGAGGAGGAGAGGAGGGAGAGGAAGGAGGAGGAGGAGGAGGAAGATTAATAAAATGTGAGCTCTATCTCAAGGCAGAGTCAGGTAGCCTGAGATCCCTTGGCCTGTCATTCAGTGGTCTTTCAGCTCCATAAGACTGTTCCCTTGTCTGTCTGGAAGGTATAGACAATAAACACTAAAGACAGAAAGACAGGAAAGAATGCTGAATTCGGAATTAGAGGTTTTAACCCCAGCACAGCTGCCCAGGGTCCTTGTGAAAATGACCGACAGGGACCTCAGAGGCTGTCAATGAGTAGAACACAGACCTCAACAGGAGGTCATAGAGTAGTGGGCCTAAAGCCAGGAAGACTCATCTTCCTAAGTTCAAATCCAATCTCAGACACTTACTAGATCGGTGACTCTGGTCAAGTCACTTAACCCTGTTTGCCTCAGTTTCCTCATCTGTAAAAGGAGCTGGAGAAGGAAGTGGCAAACCACTTCAGTATACAATTGCCAAGAAACCCCAAATGGGGTCATGAAAAGTTGGACATGACTGAAACAACTGAACTACAAGAGAATAAATGTTGAAATGTCAAACTCACAGCTAGAAACAGATGGCCCAGATTCTAAACTTAAATTATTCTTTCTCTCTGACCTCTGGTCCCGTCATACACACACACATGTGCACATGCATACACATACACACACACACACATGCATGCACACACTTCTATACCTCAGTGGATCCATGATGTAAGCTCTCTGTTCTCGCTCCTCTAGGTCTTTCCGTAAATACTCCCAAGAAGCCTTCTTCTTGTTCTTTTCATAGTTTGTGGGTCCTGGTGGGCCATTCAATCTGCTTGTCCCTCCATCATCCCTCACTCAGGACAGGCTTGGCTCACTGGGCAGGTCACGGAGAGTCTTTGGTACCACTTTTCATCACACAAGTCACCCAGGAATATGCCATCCCTTCCATGCCCCTGCCTACAGGGTCACCCTCAATTTGAATTCTTCCAAGACCCTAGCATCTCATAATCTGTATCTATAAAGCATTTCTAGGAGAACAATGATGCTTTAAAAAAAAATGAGCTTTTATGGCAGAGAGAAGCTGAGGAGCATTGAAAAACCTTTGAAAGTTGCCTAAAGAGTTACTAAAATAATGACCAAAAAAGGGGGGAAGGGGAGGCCATAACAAGCCCCCTGGGTAAAAAGTACATGGTTTCCAAGAGAAAATTCTGGACATGCCAACTAAAACCTTGCCATGCTGAGAGACCTTGTGAGAGAATGAATGAATGAATCAAACAGCATTTACTAAATGTTTATAATATGCTAAGCACTGGGTATATAAATAGAAAAGCAAGATGCCCCTGCTTTCAAGGAGTCCACATTCTCATGAGGGAAGACAATAAACACATACAGCTTTCAGCCACTTCTAAGGGAAAGGCCCCATAGTCACTGCGGCACAGCCGCAAAGCAGATGGCCACGGCTCTTCTTTAATGTCCTTTCAGTTGATAAAATCCTACATTTCTGATGTTGAACCACTGGCGAGGGCCAAGGACTTGTATGGCAAGAATTATTGTTTCCGTCCTCGGGTCTTGAATAGCTGTGGCTGCGGTCCTCGTAGAAGGGGCGACCAGGCTTCATGTCACCAGAGGATGATGGGCACAGGAGGTGGGCTGGAAGTAGGACTGATGGTCCAGAGGGAGGTGGGTGCTGCCACTCCCATAGCTCTAAGGCTTACCTTCCCATTGGTGCTGGTTGGTCAGCAGCTGGTATTAGAAATGATGAAGGAGGGCCCCTAGAAGTAGTATGGGGTAGGGGTAGAGCTAGGGGGACTGTTACGCCCAGAGTTCTTGGGTTCAGCCTCCTGGGCTCTCTCCTGCAGTCTGAAGGCAGGTGGTGGCTGAGGTAGCCACGGTACTTTGATGCGCTGGGCCCACGCTGCCTCTTCTTTCTCCTTCAGGGGCCCTTGGTGCTTCAGCGGGGCTACATGGGTTTGCCTGCCTACCCCAATCAATCGATCACTTCAAAAGCATTTAAGACCCTCCTCATGTGCCATGACATAAAGACAATGAGTGAAAAAATCTCCACTCACAAGGATCTCATGAAGAAGACAAAGATAGATTTTTATATATACATATATTTACATAGTTGTATATTTATATTATATACACACATGTGTATCTATACATATGTGTATGTGTGCACATGTATGTATGTATACACATACCTACATGAATATACATATATGCACGTACATGTATATATGTACATACATATAGGTATGTGTATCTACTTAAATGAACTGACTTTGGTGTTTTCCTCTAAAAAAAATTTTTTTTTAAATATTTAACCATCCTATGGACACACATGTCCCAGATCACCCAGCCTGACAGAGCAGTAGGGTCTATACAGTCCATAAGCAGCACAGATCTATCTGAGCACGCCTAGTACTGGCCAATAGCCTAGGAACTGAAATCTCTAAGTAAACTTCACCACCTTTCTCCCTTGCCATGGGCTCTGGCTTTGTATCCTGATCCCAGGACCAGCAATGCCAGTGGAAATGGCCTAGGGCCCACATGCCGAGCACAGGCCATTTGCTCCCGCCGTTGTTTCTCCATCACTGCCCGAGTCCTCTCGGTCTCAAACTCGTCGTCCAGGATCCTAGAAGAACTCTGGTCCATGAGTGTGCAGCTCAACCAATCCTGTCCAAGTTCGTGGTGGAAGGTACTCCGCAAAGGAAACGAGGGGTCTTGCTGAAGTCTCCTCATCAGAATCACCTGGATGGCCTCCTCTGGGCCCCTCAGTGTTCTCGGGAGCCAGAGTGTCGTTACACAGCTAAGCAGAGGTTTCTTTCCCTGCAGTATCTTTAGCACTGAAGCCACTATCTACTGTGCCTTTTACAGGTGTCCAGACACTGAATGGAACTCTGCCTCCCAGTGCGGATAGTTCCCTAGCAACAGGCTTCCCTCTTGCAACTAGGACATGACCCTGTCAAGTTCACCGCCTCCTAATCCACCTGGTACATGACCAGCTGAAAATATGTCGAGAGAGCTCCTGGAGAGGAGGTGGGCCTCGCGACAGCAAGACCCGAGTTGCTTCCTGTAGTCTTCCCCAGATGGCCTGGCTGCTGATCCTGGCCCCATATCACGTGGGCTAGATGGGCAGGACGGTGACCGCTGGCTCACAGGAACCGAGAGCTGCTGCAGCTACTTCTCCAAGCTCGCAGTCGCCCCTGCCAGCTCCTCCAAACTACCAGAGAAGGGGAGAGCTGCCTCCAAGACGCTGCTGATGGGAATGTGCGTTTTCCAAACCGCCATCCCTATCATCCAAGGGACCAGGGACAGAAGCCAGAAAGGAACAAGTTCAGCTGACGCGATTAACGGAAACAGTGGCAACCCAGTTCTGCCATCACCATTGCTCACTCCTAGAGCAGCGTATGGAGGGTGAAGGCAGAGAACAACCTAGCCACAAACTCTGGTGCCCAAGCGCTCTCACCTGTACCAACACCCACCAAGGTTACGGCAGGACAGAAGATTCTCCCACAGGCCCTCATCCCCTCTCACCTGGACTATTGCAATCTCTTCTCCTCTAAAATGCATCCTCCACAACAGCTGCTGAAACCCAGACCTGACCGCATCACAAATGCACATGAACACACTCCACTCAGTGGCTCCCAAATGCCTCCAGGATAAAACAAACTTTCCAGCCTGGCATTTATGGCCCTGCACAATCTGACTCCCAATGACATTCCCTGTTCAATTTCATGGCAGTCCCCTTCACACAATCTCTTCTCTGGTCAAACAGGTCTGCCAGCTGCTTCCCCGCACACGTGGCCTTCCCTCTTGGGCCTCTGCATGGGCAGTCCTCCATATCTAAAATTTATTCCCTCCTCATGGGAAGGAATGCCTGGAAATTTGGAATCTCTCAGAATCCCTGGCTTTCTTCCAATAAGAGCTCAGCTTCCACCTCTTACATAGGGCCTATAAGGACCACTTTATATTACTGTGTTATTACTGTCTACTTACCTGTGCATCCATTGAGCATAAGCTCCATGAGGGCAGAGAGTGTTTCATTTTTGTCTTATATCTCTAGCACCTAGCACACTACCTGGCATGGAGTAGACAGATGTTTTTACATGCTGGTTGGGTTGAGTTTCAGCATGAGACTGGGTAACATCCCTGTCTGGAGGCATTCACACCAAGCATGGCTTATGTCTGAATGGTAATGTGTGTCTCAGCGATAAGGCCTGCGGATGACTGTCCAGCCGACTGCTTGGCTAGTCTGTGAGCATCATGCTGAAAGCCTTCTTCACAGCACTGGTGACACCCTGGACAATGGGGCCAAATGCCTTCAGATCTAAGGTCCCACAGGCAGAGAGTGAGATGGCACATTTTCACTAACACCACTCACCCCTAAGAATCAATGACAATTCAGAGCAAAGAGAAGCAAATTATAACTTCCCTCAGTGCTAACCATCAGACATGAGTTGGATATTTTAAAAAAGAACATTACTTAGTAAAGAGTACCTGTGATATTATTAGCGCAATGGGATTTTTAAACTCAGAAGAAAGAAATCAGAATTTAAACAGGCACAAGAACACAAAGTAATTCTTTTTTAAAAAGCAAAAACTACTTCTCTTAATGAAGATTTTTTCTATTTTCCTTAAACTGTTTTCAATCCTCATCAATATTATAAGCATCTGTCCAAGCTTGAAACCTTGAAATCATCTGGGATTCCTTCTCTCTCCTTCAACATCTTGAGAGAAATGATGATTTCTCTCTTAGGTTAATAACCATTTAGTACTGGGGAGATCCAGGACTTTTTCCCTTCCTATTTCCTCATTCAGAAATCAGTCCCTTGGTTGGTTATTCATTCAGCCAGCATCTGAAGGACACTGCAGATAAGGAGACTGGATTAACCCTCTCCTCAGTCTTGTTCAGACCCCACCCAAGCGGGAAAGCCTGTGGTGTTCCACTCAGGCGTAGGTGAGGGGCAGATCTTTTGTCTGGATGGCAGGTGGGGAGCAAAAGTGACATAATCAAAATTATGTCTCCCAATCCCTCATTAGAATAGGTCTACCTCTCATTATAATACCCTTTTTCTCATTAACTGTTAACTAATCAGAGTTGATTGCCATTTGTCTGGAATATCCACCCTTCCAAGGACACAGAAGCGTCAAGAAGTCACCACAATCCATCTTTGGTTCACGAGAGACGGCCAAATGATTGAGCTTTTATTAATTATTTACTAATCATAATTAATAAAACGATTAATTACCCATAAATTAGAGAAGCCAAGAAATCCAACCCCCATACCCTTCCTCTCAGCCTCTGGGGTTTACAGGGATTACAGGCCTGAGCTGCCACATGTAACGCATTTCTTTATGCTCATTTCTACTTCTTCTTCGTCTTTGTCACTTACGTTCATCCTTAATCCTATAATACCCTGCATTGTTTTACCGTTGTTCAGTTATGTTCAATTCTTCGTGACCACACTGGGGTTTTTTTGACAGAATATCAGAATGGTTTGCCATCTCCTTCTCTGGCTCATTTTACCTATGAGGAAACTGAGGCAAACAGTTTTAGGTGACCTGCCAGGGGTCACACAGCTACTAAGTGTCACAGGCCAGATGTGAACTCACAAAGATGAATCTTGCGGACTCCAGGCCCAAGCCTCTAATGCACTATGGAGCCCCCTAGAGGCCCACTCAGGAGCAGCTCTTAGAACTTAAAGATATCTTGACGTTAAAGATAGATCTGACCCAGCCTCCTTCCTAACATCATTCCTATTTTACAGATGAAGCAGAGTTCTCTTTAATCTTAGTATTTCCTGAACTCTATTCAGATTATCATTTACAAGATGAGTAATTAGCACATGAACTGATGAATCTGGGAAATTCAGTATTGAGGCCATCCAGCAATTATGGGCAAACCCACCACCAAGTCATACTGCAGTAAATGCTCTTAGTTGCCGCTGACAGCAGGCCCAGAACCTCGAGGTAAACGGCACTCTATTTAATTTACAAACCTACTGCCACGTGGTTATTTGTAGCAGTACTTAAAAAAAATTAAGTAGCACATATGTTGGCATATTATTCTAAGCAGAGTGCACTGGGGCTTAAAATTCAAGTACAAAACTAAATAAAGTAATTATAGCAATTTCACAAAGAGAGATAATAACATTTCAATTATGGTATATATAATTATATAAGTGCCTTTCTTAAAACACAAAATCACGCATCAAATAACATCGGCTGTTGCTCCATAATGACGGGCTATTAAAAAGGAGTCTAGCAACATCCAAACGAATATCTAGTACTCCTTAGACAAGAAAATCCAGGCACCCTTAAACAGAGTGTGATTAATGTCTACCTTACAGAATCACAGAAGCTCTAAACTGGAACCGAAGAGGCCTTCGCTAGCCCCTAACAGAACACAAATCTCCACTAGAGCGTCACTGACAAAGAGTCTACCAGTGTCCAGTGAGAGAGAGCCGAATCCCGCTCAAAGTAGCCCATTTCTCTTCTGGACAGCACTAACTACTGGAAAGACCTCCCTCTCTTATCAAACCAATACCTACTATGTGTGGGGGATTTTTTGGTATCTTGATATAATTAGACTAATATCTATAGATTTGTAATTCATGTTGGAAAAATCAATGGAAACACTCCCTCACTGGCTGAGTCCTAGGGAATTCCAGGTGCCACCGTGTTTATGGACAGAATGGGCGTGGTCAGAGGAAGAGGAAATGAAGTCAGATGAAGGACTGGGAAAAGAGGTCAACAGCAAAGGGATTCACGCAGATATCTATTATAACACTCGGGTGAGGAGGAATCCAAGGTTTCCAGGAAGTACCGCTAACTGGCATCTGATGCATTTTTTTTTTATTTTAGTCAACTGGGGTTAAGTGACTTGCCCAGGGTCACATAGCTAGTACATGTCAAGTGACTGGTCTGAGGCCAGATTTGAACTGAGGTCCTCCTGACTCCAGGGCCAGTGCACTGCACCACCCAGCTGCCCTGTTACACTTTCTTAAAGCATGGTGTGGTCTGTGGGTCAGAGCTTCCATCTACCACTGAATAATTATTTTTAACTGCCAAATTTGTGGAGATACCCAATATCTGCAGAAATTCTGATTCTACAGACCTGAAGCAAATACTAGTAAAATCTACTACATATGTTTTGTCTTCAGGTCTGCACAACGATTGTATTTCAAAGGACGGCGTGAATAGAAGGCATTCCACAAACCCTCAAGACCTGTATGAATGCCAGCTTGGTGGCACCACCATGGATACAGCACTGGGCACGGAGTTCAGAAGACCTGAGTTCAAATCCAGCCTCGGATACTTACTAGCTATGTGACCTTGGGCAAGGCACTTAATCTCTATCTGCCTCAGTTTCCTCAGCTGTAAAAT
The DNA here is from genome assembly GCF_003287225.1 of Phascolarctos cinereus. Taxonomy (NCBI): domain Eukaryota; kingdom Metazoa; phylum Chordata; class Mammalia; order Diprotodontia; family Phascolarctidae; genus Phascolarctos; species Phascolarctos cinereus. Next base: position 27,137,100 of record NW_027555514.1, on the reverse strand, counting down.
GGAAATGAAATAGTGCCCATCTGCCCGATTTCTTGTGAGGATCAAACGAGATGATATTTTGAAAGCACTTGGCGCAGTGCCTGGCACACAGAGGCACTTAAATCCTTGTTCCATTGTCGCTGCCACCGTTGTTTTGTTCAGATATCATCAAGTTTTCATTTTCACTTTTTGTCAATATTAGCATGACTTGATAATTTATGGTTTCATTTTGTGGAGGTTTTCTCTTAAAGTCACAGCTTGTATTTCTGTTATCTGTACCTATTTTCTTACCATTTCAGCAGAAATCCTGTCCTTGCATTTCAAAGGAAGCCTTTCCTTTGTTGAGATTGCACTGTTATTTCTAGGAATAAGACGGGGCATTCTGGACGTCCATTCCTTTTGGCATTAATTTACCACAATATGCGGTTTTAGGATCAATGAAAAAATGCTTTCTGAAAATCACTTAAAATTGAATAACTGGTGGCCAGGGAGGTGTGAGTGGCAAACCTTTTTTAACTTTTAAATCAGAAAAATAAAAGGAGTTGAACATAAAGTAAATATCTTTTTTTTTTCTTCCTCCTTTAGCATCTCACAGGAATTTTTCTTTCTGTGGTCCCTATTGCTTAAGTCCTATCTTTTTTCCCCTTTCCTCCATTTTCTTCTTTTGTTTTCAACATCTTCTAATGTTTTCTCTCTCCTCCTGATCTCCCATGATTTCTGCAGCCCACCAGCCTCACTACCCTGTTAATAAAGCAATTAATTCTGTCATTACGTTATGTTTATAGGAGAAGCTAATGCCTTCATTTAAACTCTGAGAGGATGTGAGGAGAATGTGGGAAAAGCTGGCTGCTCTTCTATATCACACATTCCCCTCCTCACTCATCTGTTAATGCCAGTCCCGGGGCCCTGGAGTTTCTTTCCCACCATCCCTGGGCTGACGTTACTTAACTGGGCATTTTTTCCTTTTAAACTCTTCATGTGCCCAAGTGTTTTTTCCTAGCTGGATGAGATGCTCTTCAAGGCCAACAACTGTATCTGATACTTTTGCTTTTCATCCCCACAGGGTTGAATAAGCCCGAGCCTGGGCAGAGGATCTTCTCTTCCTTCCTAGCCCAGAATGCCGATAATCTCCCCAAAAGACCACTTCCATCACGTCAAGCCCAACTTGGGACGCTTGGCTGCTATCTGGTATCTCCCCAACACTAAGCGACTTTTTTGAGAACCTTAATTATTCATTAGCTTGTTCCATTGTGAGAATGTAAGGATATTTCTCTTGTCGCAGACTCAAGGCTTGACAACACATCCTTTTTACATTTCCTCTCATTTACTTCCATTAGGAAAACACAGTGTTGACTAGAATGCCTGGTATGTAAACTTGTTCAGGAAAAAAATACCAATAAATCCAAGGAGAAAAACACAAGATTAATCAAAGAAGTTAACTGGTGCAGAGAAAATGGAAAGTACCATGAAAGGCAGTGGCACTGTTCAGTTGTTTCATTCATGTCTGACTCTCTGTGACCCCATTTGGGGTTTTCTTGGCAAAGATACTGGAGTGGTTTTCCATTTCCTTCTCCAGCTCATTTTACAGATGAGGAAACTGAGGCAAACAAGGGAAAGGGAATTGGCCAGGGTCACACAGCTAGCAAGCACTTGAAGCCAGATTTGAACTCAGGTATCCCTGACTCCAGGCCCAACACTCTATCCTCTGAGCCACCTAGCTTACCTTGAAAGATGATATACCCTACATAATACGCAATATTTATGTGAAGGCTTACTGGGAAGAATATGAAAAGGTATCCGTCACAAATAATACTGGGGGAAAAGCACCACGCACAAAAGGGGGAGGGAGAGAAAAATGATGTGAAAACTAGAGGTCAGCCATCATGAGTCTCTAGGCCGAGCACGGCATTCCCGTCACAAAATCAATAGCTAGAGAAGTCCTTTCTCGTCCTAGGACTTCCAGGCAATGCCAAATAAGGAAGACGAGACAATCTACAAGGTGCTTCTTGATCTGTATGAAGCTACATCCCAACAGCTTCTGGTCAGAGCCGACCAAGGGTGGAACGTGTCCAGTGGTACAATCCATGAAGGATGGCCCATGTACCAAATACAGGATGACAGGCTGCTTCTGGTCACAGATTTTAACTGGAAGGGAACTTGGAGGTCATCTAGTCCAACCCCCTTCACTTAAACGGAGGTCCAGAAAAAGCTCAGTGACTTGCCTGAGGTTACATAATGACATCATAACTGTAAGAGGCAGAATTTGAACCCAGGTCCCAAGACACCAAATCCATCCCTCCTTCCGCTGGTTCCCAACAATATCACATACAAAACTAATACTATTGATTGTTTTATTTTTGGTGAGGCAGTTAGGGTTGAAGCGACTTGTCCAGGGTCACACAGCTAATAAGTGTCAAGTATCTGAGGCTGGATTTGAACTCAGGCCCCCTTGACTCCAGGGCCTATGATCCCTTCACTGCATCACCTAGCTGCCCCTTAATACTAATAAATTTCACACCCACATTAAACTATAACTAGTTTCAGTCTGGGGTAATCTCTTCCCCTCCAGCCAAGTTCAAAACGTCTTCATTTCAAATTCCCAAAGCATCTGTCCATATTAAGTTCATCATTACGTCAAAATAAAACCTTGAATATCTCAAAGATAAGAGATGCAGATTATACTACTTAGTCAAGTGGGAAATTACCATCTGATTAAAGAAGCTTATTAATATCTAGATTCACGGATAATATGGAAATGATGACTTCCAAAGAATATCAACCCTTAACCTCCCAAGAAATTTGCTTTCTTGGTTGCCCAATCTGCAAAACCCTTGACACGGTCATACAAAACCTAACCTACAATACTTGATGGTCTTACATCAACACTAGGCTAGGCACTAAAAGTGGGGAGGTGGGAAGAAGACAATCAGTAGAAGGCAATGACCCTGCTCTCACGGAGCCTACAAGAAGGACCCTTCCGAGAGTTGGCACGGGACCGTAGAAAACACAAGATCTGGTGGGGGTTACACTAATTAACCTCTCTACACACTGCCACTTCACAGGGCTGCAGTGAGGAACAGATGACATGATGTCTGTAAAACTGTTTTATAAACATAAAATAAGAATACAAGTAAGCTGTGAGGGCTAAGCACACACACATACAAGTCAGGAGATATTTAACAATGAAATTTTAATTGAATTTAATTAAGTCTATAATTGAGGGCTGCGATCACTCATAATTTTCTCTTCTACATAGCAGCGATTTTACTGACAAGCCAAAGTACACAAATCATGCAGGTAAATTAGTTTGTAAAAGAAAAACTGCCAAAGAGGGGGAAAAAAATCAAAATTATAGGAAGTTAGGAGGCAAATAAAAGGATGAGAGGAGATGCAAATAAATATAAGGAGGTAGGAGTGGCAGCATGGCACAGGTCAGAGAGCTGGCCCTAGCAGCCAGGAAGATGGGGATTCGAGCCTCACCTCAAGCTGAGTAACTCACTCAGCTCCTCCATGCTCGAGGCAACTCTATGATTAAGCTGCAGAGAAGGTGCTGACCAAGGTTTTACTCCCCTGGGAGTTCCATGTACCAATGAAATCACAGATCCAGTTCCTAATCCTATCTATAAATGTAAGCTATTATTATAGAGTAAGATGTGTTTGGGCTATTTGGGGGGAGGGGTGGGGAGGAGAGAGGTCCAGAACTGGCAACTTGTCTGTAACTTGTCTTAGAGAATACTGCTTACAGAGACATTAAGTAAGCTGCCCACAGTCACACAGCAATCACGTGTCAGTTATAGGACTTGACCTCATAGCCTTAATGACCATGCTCCATTGTCTCTCAAACAGAAAATTTAATCTCATCTTCTCTACCTTCATTTTAGCAATGATGCCCCAGCTTACAACAGTTCTGGAATCCCTTGTTTGCAATGATCTTCTGAGGGAGAACAGAAGTCATTCCTTTAGTCACACCTCATTTAGGAGCAAAAGTATTCACAACATCTATGTAAAACACAGTATATTCACTAAACCTGGCTCCATATGACTTCTGTTTATTTCCAGAAATCAACAGGCCTCTCGTCTTGCCTGAGAATTCCCCAAAGGAATGTGCTGTGGGCTCTGAAGGCAACTCCAAAAAAATGCTTTGAGCAATGGTGGAATTATTGGAATGGTTGAGATTAGTGTCAAAGGGCATGTTAGATGTCCTGGTAACATGAGGAATAAAATAGGAAGGCTTCGACAAAGAAGCAACCCTCCACAACCCGGACAAATCCATCCGAATTGTGAACGATATTAAAACGCCACTTTTAAAAATAAAATTAGCCTGACTTGATTATAGTTGATAGAAACCTACAATTTATTTTGAGCAACTCTCCCATCACCTCAAAAAAAAAAAGTGAAAAATAATGTAATAAAAATAAATAAATAAATTCTCCAGGAAGCTTAGCACCAGATACATTTGAGTCACGTAGTCATCTCAAAAGCATTATGGTGAGAAATCGGCAGGACAGCAAACGCATGGAACATGGCACAAACTGGTCTATCTTCATCATCTGTGGTAGCCGAACCAGCCTATTTGGACACTGATGCCTCAATCCCCAACATACCATCAGAGGGCACTGAAGAAGGCATATCACAAGATGCTGAACCAGACCCAGCACTCACCAAGGGAACCCACACGGAGGGCGACTGACCGAATCATGAAGACATTAACAGGATTATTCTGAAGGTTATCTCTGGAAGGGGAAGACGCCAAAAGCATAGGGGTCGTCGGGGGGTGCTGTACAGTATTACAGCCCAAAAAAAGCAACTCAAGAGAACTTCAGTAACTACTGACTTACGTGCCAACTTTTCTGTCTTTACAACATCTTTATGAATGTGATTATATTCGCCACAGAAGTCTGATTAAACTGTGAGACGGGAATATGCAAGCTTTCAGCAGACCACATGCTCAACATTACATGTTAAGTGTTTGCCCCTTTCAGACTTTAACATGTCGGCACGTCTGAAGGGAGCAAGTTACAGAGACGATGTGATAGAAGTTCATGTCTCAAGACGATCATTTGCACTTTGTAGAAAGTATCTTCTCAGATTTTTCTTCTCACAGATTTCTGCTCATAATTCTACGTCCTACTAGGGCTGAATCTGTGCCAAGTAGAGCAGGAGAGAGACCCTTTCAGATATAAATGGATTATCCTACACCTTGTAAAGGAAGTGAGACTTTGAACAGCGTACAAAAGGTTGGCAGAAAACAATGACCTTCCTCCCCACTATAGATCGCCTCTGTACCTTTTCCCTAACTGCTAATTTTCACAGACCGACGGGAGACCTTAGAGCTTAAAAATAACTAGAGAAATCTGAACCCCAGAACTGTCTGGTGATTACTGGGCAAATAGCTATTGCCTATTGTTATGGCGCAGATTTGGGGAAAGTATTGGATGGGTTAGGGTGAGGTTCTTTGCCAAAGAGGACCCATCTCTGAATACGGAAGAATTGTGCAAAGGAAAGGAAAAAACTGGCCGGGAGATGACAAGCTTCAGAGCTGCAGTCCTTAAGAGGCAGACCTAGAGAGGCTTCTGCCAGGCTCAGGCTACGGATCTCTGCTCTTTCTGGAAAGGCACAGCAGTACCCCAGCTGAGCCTAAATCTGGAAGCGGTGGAGTCTGCAGCCTCCTCTTAAGGAGCAAGCTCAGGAAGCACAGAGGATTGGCCGATGCGAGGAGCAACCAGACAAGCAACTTGTCCATCCCAGACTCCATGTCCAGGGATGAACTTCGTGACGATTCTAAGAAGAGAGAGGGGACATCAAGGTCCTCTAGCTCCAGATTTGTGGACTTGTGGCCTTGGTCATAGGAGTTCTTACACGGGTGCCTCACTATCAATATACTTTACATTTGTCCCTACTATTTCTGTGAACACAGCATATATTTGTGGGAGACCGTACTCCAGGCACACGGGAAGTTGATTTGTGACTACTGTTTTTACTACACAATTTGAGTAAATTATTTTGCTAAGAACTACTGGAGTCTACTGGCTGATTGTTAATAGGAAGCACACCAATGGGGCTCCTGACCTATACTTTTAGAAAAATACTGCCCTGCACCTTCCGACCCTATAAGGTTTCAGCTCTTCTGGAAACCTCAGCCCAATTCATTAGTGCAAACCACAGTCTCGTGAAAGAGCGTTCAGAATTTTCTGTTTAACCTCAGAGGGTAGAATCAGGAGCAATGGGATGGGCCGGGGGAGATAAGGTTACAAAGAAATTGAGGCTGGATGCCAGGAAAAACTTCTTTATATTCAGACTCTCCAAAAGCAGATGAGATGCCTTGAGCTCCATTTCCTTAGAGATCGTGAAACAAGAGGCCAAGGGGTCATTTATCAAGAATTCCCTTCTGGAATATGGTTTGGACTAGATGACCTCTGTGGGCCTTTCCAACTCTAAAATTCGTTGGTTTTGTGAAACTTCTCCAGTCTCTGGAATCTACTCTGAAAAGTCAAGCTGGGGTTTGCTGTGCTAATCTCCGTTTTGATGAATAGTTCTAGACATATTGCTAAATAATGAATTCAGCCTCTCGATTCAGATCATTTTTTTCCCTAAGAAAGGATAACCAAGACATGGATAATAATAACCATTTATATCAGAAGGAGAAGAGTGTCATTTTATGAATGAAAAAAAAAGGTTCTACTTTCCTTAAATCTTAAGTTTATTTACTCTATTTATTTAGCCTATACATCATACTTGTTTAGCAAAAGAAGAGGAGATACGGAATAAATAATTTATTTAAAATAGTTGATAAAGGGAACTTTCTTCCACTAAAGAGGCTGGAAACTAAAAATAAAACAAAACAAACCCGAGACTTTAAGGAACAAACAAAATGATGTGTGCTCCCAAAAGGAGACCTCAGGCTCAAATAACAGCCTGCTCCAAAAATTCCTGGGTTAATCTAAGAAGAGTCCATACTGGGGGGGGGGGGGGGTCTGTGGGACTACCAGAACTCCAGCAGAGACCTAGTGTGCTTCAGAGGGAAGTCATATGGAGTGTCATTTAGAATTGTTTCAAAGGAAATTCAGACCAAGGACTTTCTATAAAGATGCCTGTTTTAATTTTGACAAATGGTCAGCACTGCCGTCCACGATGCTTGCAAAGGGGGTAGCAACTAGTTTAGTCAGCAAAATATCTAGGGGGAAAAGATGAGTTCAGTGGAACTAGAGGCAGCTGGGCTGCACTGCCCCTGCACCAGAAGCTCAGGAGTGATGATAAGTAGCAGAAAAACAGAAGGCAAAATAGTGGGGCAGCGGCTACTGGCTACGGACAAGCCTCTCCACTATTGGGGAGGCCATGAGATTCAGCTGTTTGCAAAGGGAAATTCACACTGGGGGAAGGGGTGGAAAGGGTAGGGCTGAAGAGGGAGAACGTCCTGATGTGGGTGTATTTTTTCTGTCACCCTGTATTGAGGCTGGGAAAGATGGTGACGGAAGGAGCTGTGTTGTGTCCATTTCTCTCTCCCAAGCATCCAGCTGAGTGTTGTGGCCATGCTGGGTCCATCTCTAGCACTTAAGGTATGGGTGCTGGGTGGAAGGAGGTAGCCTTCCAATACAGGTTAGTCTATGCTGTTCAGGTCTCTGAAAGATAGCCTTGGCTGTGACACCAAGCTAGCAGCTGTCTGAACTCTGCCCCATCAACCCTGGGGTCAGTTTGAGCACTCTGCATATAATTCCAACTCCCCAAAACAAGGACACAGTCCCTGAAGGATCTCTCCTGTAGAATGGAACCTGGGCCAATAGCCAATTAAACCTATAAACCCACGAAGAGTGAAATCTTCAAGATGAGGAAACATATGCAGGTTCTCTCACAACGCCCTGCTCCCTCTTGGATGACAATAGCAAATGTTACATAAGAAACCATCATGAAAGGGAGATGAGGCTCAATGTTATTTATTCATTCATTCAACTAATATTTAAGAAGTCTTTACTATTTCCAAGGGAATACACTAAGTTCTATAGATAAATCATAGGGTAGAATTTGGGTTTACACTTAACCTGAAAAAAATCCAGGTAATTCCTAGGGATCCTCTGAGGGAGATGGTGAGAGACCACAATGTGAGATACTTTCCAAGCGAGTGCTTTCTTGTTTTATAAGCAGTGAGGACAGTCATGCCTAACTGAGTATTAGCAGAGCTCAGAAATACAATGAGTGCATCTAAAATAAAACATCTTACCTATAAAAAATAACAATTCAGCCTCTATAAGTAAATTCAGCCTCCACTGTTCTGTTAACTTTAAATTTAAGAGGAAATGTTAAGTTACCTTTATTGATTAAGATAAGGAGATACTAGTCACATTATTAATCACTTGTTGCCTTCCCGCCCACTCCACAGCCGCTGTCACAGAAAGTTGATACCGCCACACAGAGTAATTCCAAACATAACTGGCAGCCTGGGGAATAAATCTGCATTATGGCTAGTACTACTCACTGCTCTATGAATTTGTATTTCACATCATCTATTCTTTATCCTTGATTGACAATGAAACCTACTCAGTTGCATACATTACTTAAATTTTTTTAAGTCTGTAATTTTTCCCTATTTCTGAAGCACAGTACAGGATACTACAAAAGAAAATAACTTACCTAAGGGTGCAAGGGGAGAGAAATGTGTGGGTAAATCTTGATGATTGTACAAAATGTCAAAGTCTGCTGCTCAGAGACTTGCTCCTTTTAAGGAACATGGTCAATTTGGTCAACAATTTATCATAAATTTGCCTCAAAAATGAAGGTGAATGGAAAGCATGCTCCTGTAAAGTGTCCTGCCACAGCTGAAGAGTCAGCCCTCTAAGAACATTACACTTTGCATACCTCTAAGAAAGTCTTAATTTATCAATGTGTCAACAGATGTCTTTAATAATTCCAATCTGAGAGTCATTTTCTCACCAACAATGAGACTACACCTAGTGTCTGTTTGCCTATGTCTCCCTCCCCCCCCCACATACACTATATATTTAATGCACATATATCTATTTTGATTAGCCTGATGATGTCAACCAACCTTTTTTTCTCTTAAGTAACAGTGCCATTATCAATGGGTGCATGCAACTGGGGTAAGCAATGACTCCAAAAAACCACCATCTCCACAAAATCCTATTTTGATCACTTTGATCATGGCATGGAGGTGACCCTGTGTTCTCAAAGGCTGTCAACCTAAAATGACCCCAGCAGATCACAGCAACATATCAGATTTCCCCTCCAAGGATCAGCATAAGGAAGTAGAGAGAGGATCAACACCAGAAGAGATTTGGCCAATACGTGGTGCGTTTGTTGTTTTTGTGGTTGGTTGGTTGGTTTGTTTGTTTGTTTGTTTTAGCCACAGAAAAAAAGCGAAAAAAGAAAAAATAGCAAAGAACAGTCCTTCTTCCCATATGACTTCAGCAGTGACGGGGCAAAATGTCAGAAAAAAGGCCCGGCAGAGGGTGTTAATAATAATACAGCTCTTAAACAATCTACAACATTCACTGGAAAGTCTGATCTTTGTCCAACCACCTCGATATCATGGAAAGGACTGAAATGCATGCATAATTTCATTCTTACTCTAAATGAAATCAAGACACAGAAATTGCTACTAAAGGAAGGGATGGCTCACAGGTTCTTCTCAGAGAGAAGACTAAGGAAGCTGGCAGAGTTGGCTTCATCTCTTGGCCAAAGACAACAGGGAGCCCAGTGGACAGAATGCTGGGCTTGGAATCAGGATGCCCTGAATTCAATAGCCTCAGACACGGACTAGCTGTGTGACCCTGAGCAGGTCACTTAATGTCTGTTTGCCTCAGTTTCCTCATCTGTAAAATGGGGGTACTAACAGCACCTAACTCACAGGGTTGCTGCAAGGCTTAATAACTGTAAGGCACTGAGCACAACGCCTGGCACACAGTAAGCGCTATACAAATGTTAACCATTACTGTTGTTGTCACTGTTGTTGTTATTACTGTCATCATTGTTTTGTTTTTGTTTTCTTTCTTTTTTAAAGTTCATTTTGATTTACCAACAGTCACTTCCATATGCTTTTGAGTTTAAAATTTTTCTCCCCTTCCCTCCCTCCCTCCCCAAGACGAGGCACAATCTGATACAGGCTGTACTATTGTCATCATTGTTATTATTGTTACCTCAAATACCAGCTGTGATACTGGGCAAGCCACCTAAGCTCTGTCTGCTCAGTGTCCTTGTCTATAAAACAGAGATAATAATAGTAGCTGCCTCCCAGGACTGTTGTAAGGATCAAACAACGTAATATCTGTAAAGGGCTTTGCAACACCTTAAAGTACTATATAAATGTTAACTATTATTCATCTAGTTTTAGGAACAAGTCACTGCTTTGAATAGCGTGTGTTAGATCAAAACAAACTATGTCAAACTAACCTAACTCCACTTGCTAACGGGATTATTAGAACAGTAGCTTGAGGAACACCCTGGAAATAATGAATCTGGATTTCAGGAAGCATCTGACATGATTAGTTAGGATATGCTTTTGAAGAGGATGGCAAGATGTGGGCTAGACGATGAGATTATCGGGTGGGTTCAGAACTGGTTGACTTTAGAGTTTAGCACAGTTCTTGGCACCTGGTTGGGAGAAGGACTAGAATTTTCAGCCTGTATTGCTGGGGGTAGCACCCAAACTGATCAAATCATGTGCCTATCAAAGTTCCAAAAATCAATTAGGAGGGAGCGAGCTCTCTGGTGGACGGCTATGGCACACCATCTTCAGCACCAATGACCTGGATAAAGGCATAGGTAACATTTATCAAATTGACAGTGACGGTGGGAAGTATACCTAATATAGTGGGTGACAGAGCTGGCCCCCAAAAGGCTATCATGGTTGACCAGACTTAAAGAGATGAAACTCCACAGAGATAAAATCAAGAAGTCCTGAAATTAAGGTTTTCTTAAGCTGTAGAAATATAGGGAAAGTAAGACTTGGCTAGAAAACATTTATTCTGCGAACACTATCATATTTTTTAAACTACCAGAACTACATCAGTCGACAGTGTCGTATGCATGAGAATAGGACTATGGTCTTCATAGCCACAAGGTGGCAGCACATCAGTTCTCTGCCCTAACCGAATCTCACATGGCTCACTGTGCAGGATGGCATATCGAGGATGCTGGTGAAAGATGAAACTCTGCCATAAGAAGACTGGTTGAAATAACCGGGGCTGGAAGCTGAAGGGGCAGCTGAATTCAGTAACTCTCTTCAAGGAGCTGAAGAATGACCATATGAGAAAACATTGGACTTGTTTTATTTGCTGGAAGAAGAAATGGGACCCATGGGTGGCTGATTTTGGCTCAATCCAAGGGAAAACTCCCCCATAATTAAGGCTTTAAAAGGTAATTGGCTGCCTCATGGAAGAATGACAATAACACCACTAGTAACAATTCATATTTCCTGAGAGCTTTAAGATGTAAACAACTAAGTGGTGACCTCCTCATCACTAGAGACTTTCAAGGGGCAGCTGAGTGACCACTTGGGAGGATTTCATAGACGGGATTTGCTTCTTGCGTAAGGCTTAGAGTCAATGGCCTTTGAGGTGCTGTCCAGCTCTGCAATTCTATGATTCCATGCTAATTAAGAAGTCAATAAATTCCATGAAGACCCTGAGAAGATCGTCTAAACTGAGTCAGTATATATACTTGGCTACTGGGCTACTCAATGTGAAGGTGGGCATGAGGGAGAAAATACAGTACAGGATAACGGGGTGAACATGGCCCAAAGGCCTATTTACTACTCGGAGGACTCCAACTTGTTTATCATTAATATTTTCTTCAAGAAGAGTCAGAAACCATAGTTAGCACGGAAGCACATTTCACACAAAAAGAAACATATCTAGAAGAAACAGTGGGTTGCCACCAAATGACTGAGCAAATGTTAAAATCAATGCGAAATTAAAAGAAAGCATAAAGACATTGTATGTGATTATACTAACTCCTAACTGACCTACTATTGAAGCTACTGATTTTGAAAAATGGGAAATGAATACAGTCAAAGACACTGAATCTGATTATTATGCTTTTTTAAAATAGAACTTTAAGGGAAATAAAGCATTTGCCACCATGAGAAGGGCAAAAGAGACCAGAAACCACCTGAGTCAGCAAATACCAAATCTCCTTGGCAAGAAGATAGTGAGAGCAGCTAAAAGTAACAACACCATAGAGAATAAACTTATTTAAAAAACATGAAAGAGAAAGATGGAAGATTACAATCAGCACTGTTTCACAAAATGGTAAAATAATAATAATTGAGAGCTTGACATGAAATCCAACTAAATTAGACTACCCCAAAAAAGCAGTTATAGATGAAACCTGAAGAATAACAAATAGACATGAAACAGAAGAGACTGCCAGCATTTCTACATTTTTTTCTCGTTAAGTGGTAATAATGAAGTCACAATATCCTATTCTCCGATGCAATGTACTTTGTGACAGAGTGATAACAACAATGAAGTACTTGGAAGGGTGGCTAGACTGGACAATGAATAAAATACCGAACAAATTCAGGAGAGAAGGGACACAATTTTCAAGGCATTCAAGGATCAACTTTGAAGCTATCTTCAAAGAGAGGAAGAATCCAAAAGAATGGAAAAGATCATGAATAGCTTTTGAAAGCGGCAAGCGAAAAGATTCCAGTAATTACCAATCCATATGCCTATTTTCCCATCTTTGTTAAAAATGTATGAAAATGGTCTATGCAGGTACTGGGGAAGTGTTAGATAAAAGTCTGAGCCCGGCAGAGGCAAGTTTTTCTAAACTATTTTCTAAGGCAGATGACAACTTCAAAGTCATACAACCGAGTGTGACTGCAATGTCTGGTGTTTACTGAGTTCACAAAAATATTTGCTTCAGTAGATTCCAATACTGTCTTAGAAGCTGTCCTCAAGCAAGTGTACAGCCAGCTGTATGTTACAACATACACAATTTCGTGACAGATGTGACCTCTGAGACAATACTGTTCAACAGTCTTCTGAGTAAAAAATTAAATGAAGCATAAAAGAGAGAAAGCAGGTGTCTTGGGAGGCGCCCTGTGTGGAATCCAAACAGAAGCATTCCATACTGATGACAACAGTTCTTTTCACAGAACACACGCCATTAGTTGTACTAAATCCTGAAATAGAAAAGCCTCCTCAATGAAATCCAGTCGTTTGAAGGAGATTGGCCTAAGCATCCACAGTGAGAAAACAAAGTGGATGAAAAAACTAATATGGCCCAGATTATGACATGCAGCTAGATGGGCAGACCTGTGGAATTAATCAAGATCCCTGTCTCTGGCTGTTTCTCTCCGTCTCTCTGTCTCTGACTATATGTCTATCACTTTCCCTTCTGCCAAAGGACAGTAAGCAAGCCCCGAATGGAAAACCACACATCCTCGTCAATAATCCCAACCTGCTCCCTATTTACAAATACATGGGTATATGTCTGTGTATAGATAAAGATATAGTTATTTATATACGTGTACAGATGTGAATAGAGAAATATATACCATGTATCTACACTATCATTATACACACACACACACACACACACACACACACACACAAACACACATATACTCACAGACACACACAAACACACACTGTGTATATATACTCTCTTTTGTGTGTGCATGTGGGTATACACATATACAGGAAACATATACATACTTACATGGGACTACACATACATATATAGGAATAAACACACATGTATAGGATATAAATACATATATATGTAGGAATATATACACAATGATGGTGTTGATACATAACATATATGCATATATATTCTTATGTACATAAGAATATATATAACATATACACATACACACACGATTATATATACATAGTGTCTGTTCTATCAGCTTGGCTACCTCGTCGCACATCATGGACCATGATCTCCAAAGAATCAAACCTGCAGGTAACGTAAGGGACAGTGGAAAGATGCATCCTGGGTAAAAGGCTTTGACCCGTTACTGAAGAAATGGCGTCAAAGAGATCATTAAAGACCCCCGCGTCCAGAACAGGGGGTGGGCTGGGGGCCGACTGCTGCATCAGTCTCCACTAATAACTACGAGAACCAAAGGAAGACCTCCACTGAAATGGGTGTGTCTCCTATGGAGATTTCTGAAAGAAGGAGCCATCACAGAGGATGAAGGACGTGGAGGGCTTACGGTCTTACCCCGGCCAGGGAGACAGAAAATCCGTGAGAAGACCAAGAAGATAAATGGTCACCACACTGCTAGTGGAGCCCCCAATGCGTTCCCTGTGCCTCTTGGATAGCCCCCAGACGAAGAGTCCCACAAAGCTAGACAAATGTCAGCCACAGAGACCAACTTCAACCGATAGAAAATTAAAAGAAACAAAGAAAAAAGGGGCTCTTTTGGTCCCACTTCCCTCATCAGGAAGGCTGGGGACTGGGCTTGTTTTTTAAGGTGCCAGAGCTTGTCTACACATCTTGTGATGACTAACTCATCTAATACAAGTAATTCTGTCAATAACTATCACTTACCAGAGGCTGTGAGGGACTGGAAGGTGAACGCCATGACACTGAAGGCTGTGAAATACTTTATGACCTAGTGCTACGTAAGAACAAGCCGTGGGCAGAGATAATTAGAATGCCCATGAGGGCTGTCCTAAGTGGGAGTACAATGTGGGAGGGACTCAGGGCCCCAGGAAGGGCAGAAATGAAAGTCCCCAGTTTACAGGGGAAGGAGAGATTACTTCTGGCTGGGGGAAACCAAGGAAGGCTTCATGGAAGATGTGGCACTTGGTCTCTGAGTCTGGAAGAAAGGACCAACGAATGAGGAAAAAGGGAATTAAATCCAGAATTATCGTCCTGAAGAAAAAACGTAGATAGTGAGAAAGCCCAGAGAGTGTCCAGGAGACGGAAGGTGGTCCAATATGGCTGGAGCCCATGGTCTGTGAAATGGGAGATGAAGCTCAAAGTAGAGGTGGGGGCCAGAGAGGGCCTTGATTATGAAATCAAGGAATTGGCCTTTGTTTTGTGGGCTATGGAGAGTCACGCTGAACGACGGGGTTTGAAACGACTCGATCAGAATCCGCTTGGTTTATACAAAATACAGAAAGAAGCAGCTAAGCAGGTTGGGACATTCTGTTCTCCTTTCCCCGAGGCCACCCATCTAAGCCGTGCAGTCTGAGGCTGGCTGGGCCCTTCCAATTAAGAACTGTCTTTTTAAAAAGTCCCTCCCAAAGGGATGCTACGTCTGGACAAAGCTGTCTATACCTCTATTTGGATTCTCGGGATCAATGTAATTACCATCCCACTGTGTATCTATCAGCACTGTGGAACACACCCGCTGGGGTAGCAATGCCCTACATGTGATCGTGCTACAAACGGTGCACCGCTCCCCACCCAGCACCATCGTCACCCCCCCAAAAAAAAAAACGAAAGGAAATTGGCAAGCAGCACTTTTGAGAACGTGGAGGAGACTTTGCCAGCGGCTTCCTGCGGGAACAAGTGATACAATAAGGATCCCTCTGGAACAACTATTTCAAATGAAGAAAATAAATGAAAATTCAAACCAGTACACAGAGAACTCAAGAATCATACATTTTTCATCTGTCTTACCAGGAGTAGAGAATTGTTCCAACAACCGATGTGAGTTTGCTGTTTTCTTGCTTCTGTTTTGCCAGGCCAAAGTCAGCTACAATTCATGGGGAAAAAAAGTGCCATTAATTTCTTCATGACGATAGTGCTGTTCCTTAACTCTTATCATTTGGACCGATAATGAGTAGAGTTCACAACAATAAGCAGGTTGTTTTTTTTTTCTCACTTTGTCAAAATGTGCTACCTGCTTATCTTTCACACCTACCTCAGCCCTAATTAATGGATTTCACTGGAAAAAAAAAGAAAATTTTCCTTGCTAATGTAACTTAGAACATAGCAGCAAAGTTTTAGTTTTTCATATCATCTGTAATTGTTTGCCCATAAATACAAGAAATCTAAAATGAATGCAGTCATTTGCATCAGATGATAAAAGTGATTAAGTCAAGGTATATAATATGAAAGCAATAGGAAATATTAAAACCAAGGAAATTAACTAGAATACTGCTACGAAATATACTGCCTCAGAGACAAGGGCTTTAGAATCATCCCAAACTTTCTTCAACAACAACAAAAAGGTCATGTTAATTATATGTGTGTGTGTGATTTTTAACACTGCATGAAAATGATCTGCATTTTATTAGGGAAGATAAGAGTCATATTATTATTATTATTATTATTATTATTATTATTATTAATAAATCAATTCCTAGCATTTGATCACTCTTTAATTTTGAAATTCATATAATTCCTCTTTTGATTCTAACCACACAGTTTTATGTAAATAAACTATGTCATTATTATATTCGTTATATAGATGTAGAAATTGAGGCTGCGAAAGATCAATGACTCAACTCAAGGTCTCACACACTGAGTCAGAAGCAGCCTTGGACCTGGGACCCAGACCTAGGCATCCTGGTTCAGGGTTCTTTCCACAACGTTACACAGTGAAATAGGCCCAAAACTGATGAAATGTCACTAAATAAACCCCAATAGGATGGGTAATTTGCTTTTTAAAAATTCATTGGAATTTCACTACAGTCAACACTGCACAAAATAATGTGAAATATCTGAACTTCATGTTTTGCCTTTTAGTTATAGGCAGGATACCCACAGATATCATTTATTAGGCCCTTTCATAGGACCTCAGGCTGGAAGATAGGACCTCAGAAATCATCTGCCCAAGGTCACATGTGAGAGAAGCAGCAGAACTGGGGTTCCAACATCGGTCCTCTGATGATAAATCAGTGCCCTTTGCATTTTCTAGAGTCTAGGAACACGAAACAAATAAGCCATTTAATACTATATTTTACATCTAGTAACAAGAGGCTCTCTATGACACCTCTTTTTGTTAAAAGATGGAGGACAAATCCTTGGAGACTCCCCAACTTGGGCTTCCCTACGAGAGGACTTCCAGAGCTTCTGCTCCTCAAGAAATGTCCCTTCTCTGACCTGAAACCCAGATTCCAGGATTCCGCTGCCCAGGCCATTCTATCCAGGAGATAGATGGGGTTCTCAAACACTCTCTACAAACAGAGAAATGATCACACACACCAGGCTTTGCCATTTGCTTCTGCCACAATCACCACTGAGTGCTTTGAAGAGAAGGAAATTTCATGTGGACCCAGGCCTATCTAAACCCTCTGCTCACCCCCCAACATGTACGGGCCCACTCTGCTCCTCTCCAATCTGCTTTTCAATGTCCAAGAGTGAAAGAGTGCAAGCTGGTCCATTGACTTGTAAGGCCACAAAGACCAAAGAGAGGGGTGGTTGGTTCCTTTGCCAAAAGTCTGTCTTCCTCACCCTCAGTCAGCCCATCATCTTGGAGGCAGCCCCAGGGTCTGAAACCCAATCAGTGAGGTGCCAGCAGAAGCATGCTCACCATCATGGGACGGTGAACCTTAAGCTGCCCCTAAAAGTGTCCATGCCATACAATGTCATCAAGAGGATTACGGGACTCCTCAAAGTGATCATGGACGCCCTGGTCAGAGAGATAATTCAGTATGGCACAGGGGAGAGAGAAGGAGATTTCAAGTCAGAGACCACCCGTTAGTCAACAGGCATTTATTAAACACCTGCTAGTGCCTACGTTCACACTCCTGTTCTGCCACTTACTATTTGCGTGCCTTGGGACAAATTACTTTGCCTCTCTGGGCCTCAGTTTACTCATCTGTAAAATAAAGGGTCTGGACTTTAAAGCTGTTTCCAGCTCTAAATCTGGGATCGTCTGAAACTCCGCTCACTATCCACGTGGTCTCCAAAAAGCTAACTGTGGCAAAGGCATTTCTATAATTGCAACCATTAAGTCATATTACATGATTATATTAATTACATAGAACATATATATAATGAATTATGTCATCATACAAAAGAAAGTTGATGTGTACAAATGATATGACTAAAGTTATGTTAATTCACTCATTCAATAAACTGAATGTCAGTTATGTTCAAGATATTACATAACAACTCATATTTATATGGTGCTCTTTGATTTTCTAAGCATTTTCCTCATCACAGTCCTATGAGGATAAGAAAATTAAAGAAATAAGTCAATGCTAACCCAGGGTTATCCCAGTAAACTTTGAAGCCAAGACTTAAATCCATGTCTCTTTTCATGCAAAAAATATGATATCTATAAGTAGGTCATGTGCTCTGAAAGAACATATATACATATGTGTACATATGTGTATTCTCATTATGCCTGCAGACTATAATAAATGAAGCAAAAATATAGCCCTGCTGCTAATTACACAATTGGTAGCTTTAACAAGAATAATATCTTGGTGTGCAGCAAAAAAAAAAGTTTTTATGCTTTTCTGGGGATGAATGTTAGCCATGTACAAATAAGAGGAAATAATAAATCAAGCGGATAGTTTAATATAATTAACACGTATTTCAAGTATTTCAAAAAGTGCTCATTGTCTGTGTCTCTGCTTAGTTAATCTTCACTGTTCATACACAGAGAGCTCGGGCACTTCTAAAGCTACCGCACAGTGCTCGGCAACCTGGATCAGATAACAACTGATTTCGAGGAAAACTGAAGACATCAAACAAGGGTAAATGGACGGACTGGACAACAGCAGCAGCTGATATTTACAAAGCGCTTTAAGGTTTGCTAGGTCTTCCTTGCGAACCGCAGGGGGCTTTGCAAGTATCTTCTACTACTGCTGCTGCTGCTGCTGCTGCTGCTGCTGCTGCTGCTACTGCTGCTACTGCTGCTGCTGCTGCTGCTGCTACCACTACCACTACCACCACCACTACTACTACCATCACCATTATCATCATCTTCATCATCATTATTAACTTCCTCCACTGCTTCGAGGCATCGCTATTTCTGATGATCAGAAAGTTTCTTGAAAATCGGGAAACTTAGAAACAGAGAACAAAACAGCCCAGGGGCTCAGGAAGAACAGGGACAGTCTGAAGGTGGAAATCGCCATTGTGATAATGGGGATGAGGCTCCCCCCAAACCTAAAAGATGAAGAGCTTTCCCCGCATAACCACGACACTCCATTTGGTATTTAATACATTTCATGGCAGCGCTGAAAGATGGATCTACGCACTCACTTTACGCAATATAATAAATATTGTACTATAAGAACTTGAGAATATTTTCAGCCAATGGGAAAAAAAAAATTAACAGATTCCAGTGCTGAAGGAATCCCAATTGCTCATTTGCTTGAGTGATTTTGCTTTCTACTCTATCACCCTCTTTTTGGATTTCGTGTATTTTAAATGCTGATTCTTTAAAAATTTAACAAGACCCAAATTAATCACATGCTCAGATTCACATCCTTTTCATTCTTCAACATGACGTATATTTCCATCTGAAAACAGCCCGATCAAGGGCTGGCTTTGACTCCCCCTACCCTCTCTCTCTCTCTCAATTTCCACCAAGAGTGCTGGGAAACAGGAAATGCTGTTGGGCTCAGATTTGTCCAGGGTTATTAGGAGGTGCTTTGGGACTGAACAGATTGTTAAGAATGTTTAAATACTCTAATGTGGGGGGAGGGACCTGGGGTTTTCTTGGCACAGGAAACTCCTGATGAAAAGGCAGAAGACAGGCAACATGATGTTGACCCAAGGCTTGCCTCTGACACACACGGGGCCCTGGGTGAATCGTACAACTTCCCAGGCTTCTCCAACTAACCGAGGCAAACGTGCTGATCGGCATTGGAAAGGAGGGCTTAGAAAAGGCTCATAAGGTAACTTCTGCCACTGCAGCTGGACGCCTGGTCCGCAACCTGTACCTGCCTGAGGGGCTGGGAGGGGAAGTAATCTGGATCCCAGCATCCAGGGTCACACACCGGGGGCAAGATCTGAACCCTGTTCTTCCTGATAGGAATCCTAGTCTTTGTCTGCTAGGGCATGGCTTGCTCTCATTTACTGGGAGGGGAAAAAAAATCCAAATTTGTCATTTAGAAATTCAACCAACACCTTCATGACACTAGTTTTATATCTGGGTATTACCTCACAGTAGCCCAGTCATCCCGGTCAACCAATGACCCCAAGGGGCAGCTACGTGGCACAGTGGATAGAGCACTGGCCTAGAAGTCAGGAGGACCTGAGTTTAAATCTGGCCTCAGACTAAAACACTTGTCACTAGCTGTGTGACCCTGGGCAAGTCACTTAACCCCCATTTCCTTAAAAAAAATCCTGAGTTCAAATAATAACCCCAAATAGCCTTTCTGACACTATTCAGTTGAAATGAGGGGTGTGTTGGTAAATGTTTGACAACCAACTTGGGGGGAGGCACAAAACTTAATCTGCCTTAATCGACTCTTTCTCCATCGCTTTCTTAAGTCTTGACAATCAACAAAACAACAAGCGCAGCCCCAGTTTTCGAGGTGATGAACGCTCACACTGAAAATTTAATCATCAGCTCTAGCTGGTCCCGCCATGCCCGGGCTTCAAATGCTACATCACAGCTTCCCTGTCTTTGCCAAGAGGTCATTAAATGTTGGGAGAGAGAGCAACAAAGGCAACTGAAACTCATCATAAGCCACTTTAACAAATTTTCTCATGTGACTGTCACAGTGAGAATACTATAAAGTGTCAGCATTATCGGTCCCATTCACACTGATGAAACTGAAGCAGCAGGAGGCAGTAACATGACCCAAATCATAGAGTTGAAAAGAGGCGGGAGACTCCAGATCCTGGCGGGGTCAGGTTTTAGCCATAGTACACACAGCTTCCAAGCCCCAGCATTTAGTGGGGCACCCTAGCACATAGTAGGTGCTCAACCAACACTAGTTAACTAGCACAATCCTTCTCCTCACTGTCCTTTATATGAAGCGCAGTCAGTTTGAGTAATGACAGGCAATGACCCAGGTTTCATAAAAAACAAAGATGGTTGGGAAGCCTACTCAAAGACAGCAAGAATTAATGAGGGCTAGCTATTCGAAAGGGGTTTTTTCATCTCTATTAATAGTATACATTTTTTCAATTTCATTCTTCATTTATATTTGAATCACAGGAAATGTTACCTTCCTTCCAAAAAGCATTAGAAGGCCTAGGAAGTGTCCATAGATGGTTCACCTCTCATACTTCGATCCTTCTTCAAACTGTTATGAAATTAAACAACACGAGACTTCCGCTTCCGGGAGTCAAGACGGCAGAGTAAAAAGGTAGTCACTCTCACCCTCCCCTATCAACCTCTGAAATCCCAGAAAATATCATCCCAGAAAAAAAAACACTGGAACAGCTGAACTACAAGGAAAAAGGGAAACAGCAGTGCAGCAGCCCAGCAAACCGGTCTCCCAGTGCCTCAGCAAAAAGAAGGGAAGCAACACTACAAAGGACCCCAGGCGGATGAGCACCCTGCAGCATTCATCTGAAAGGAGCTGAAGAAAGCAACCTAGAGTCTTCTAAAGTCCCAGCCTTGCTGATTCCAACCCAACACCAGATAAGCTGTCAGAACCCTACAGCCTCCAACTGTCAACCAGGAGGCTATCCTGAAGCCCAGGTGGCAGAGCAGGCAAACACCAACACCTGGACTTCCCAGTGCCTCAGTGAGGGCAGGGAACCAGTGGAAACCAGCTCAGAAAACCACCAGGTGCCTTGGCACTCTACCACAAAGGAATCTCCCAGTGCATTAGCAGAAATGAGGGAGACAGCTTTGCAAGGGGCCCCAGGCAGATAAACACCCTGCTGCACCCATCAAAAAGGAGCTGAAGAAAGCTAAAGGAAAGGAAACACAGGCAACCTAGAATTGCCTGAAAGTTCCAGCCTTGCTGATTCCAGCACAACACGAGGTAAGCTGCTAGAACCCTACATCTTCCAATTGCCAACAGAAGAGGCCCCAGCACACAAAGCCAGTGACCAGGACCTAGGCTCCCAACACAAGAAGCTTGGGTCAGTGCCCTCTGTTCCCCAGCAGGAGAGCTCAATCTCTTTAAAGGCCAGGGAATAAAGAAACCATGAGTAAAAAGAAACATACCATAGATTCATATTATGAGAAGAGTGAAGATCAACAAAGAAATTCTGAAGAGGACAACATTGTCAACAAACCCACATCTGCAACATCAAAAGGGAATATGAACTGGTCTGAAGCCAAAAAGCCTTCTTAGAAGAGCTCAAGAAGGATTTTAAAAGTCTAATGAGAGAGGTAGAAGAGTCCTTAAAAAATACAATTGGCCAATTGGAAAAAAAGTACACTGAAGAAAACAAGTCCCTAAAAAACACAATTGGCAAACTGGAAAAAAAAACACTGAAGAAAACAAATCCCTTAAAAATACAATTGGCCAATTGAAGAAGGAAGTACAAAAACTAACAGAAGAAAACAATCTGTTAAAAACTAGAATTGGACAAATGGAAACTAATGACTCTATGAGAGAGCAAGAATTAGTTAAACAGAAACAAAAAAAATGAAAAAATAGATGAAAACATAAAATACCTCATTGGTAAAACAACCGACCCGGAAAATCGATCCAGGAGAGACAATTTAAAAATCATTGGACTACCTGAAAATCATGATGAAAAAAAAAAAAAGCCTGGACAGTACCTTTCAGGAAATCATAAAGGAAAACTGCCCTGAAGTCCTAGAACTAGAAGGGAAAATAACCATAGAAAGAATACACCGTTCACCATGTGTGAAAGAGATCCCAAATTGACAATACTAAGGAATAGAATAGCAAAATTCCAAAATTACCAGATGAAAGAGAAGGTGCTGCAAGCAGCCAGAAAGAAACAATTTAAATATCATGGAACCACAGTCAGGATTACACAGGACCTTGCAGCTTCTACATTAAAAGACTGCAGGGTGCGGAACATGATATTCCATAAGGCAAAGGAGCTTGGATTGCAGCCAAGGATCAACTACCCCACAAAAATGAGCATGATTGTTCAAGGCAGGAGATGGATATTCAATGAAATAGGAGCCTTCCAAACCTTCCTGATAAAAAGACCAGAGCTCAACAAAAAATTTGATCTTCAAGTACAAGATTCAAGAAAGACATAAAAAGGTAAATGGGACAGAAAGATACAAAATGTTGTTAATAAGGGCACTGTTTACATCCCTACAAGGGAAGATGACACTTGCAACTCTTGAGAACTGTATTGTTATTACACCATGTTAAAGGAGTATACATTTATGAAGGGGGTGGATATTAGTTGACTTTGATGTAATGATAAAAAAAAATAATCAAGTGGGTTAAATGGATCCAAGTAAGTGGATTAGTCTGATCTTAGAAAATGTACTGAGAAAGGAGGAGGCAGACAAGGGTAAATTACATTACAGGAAAAGACAGAAAATCCTATTACAGCAGAGGGAAGGGGGGGGTGAGCATTGTTTGAACCTTACTCTCATCAGATTTGGCTCAAGAAGGGAATAACATAATCAGTTAGGTATAGAAATCTAACTTGCCCTATAGGCAGTAGGAGGGAAAAGGGGAAAGAAAAGGGAGGGGGGATAGAAGGGAGGGAAGAAGCAGTAAGGGTAAAGGGGAAGAAAAGGGAAAGGGATAATAGAAGGGAGGAGAGACTGAAGGAGGAGGTGGTCAAAAGCAAAACACTAGTGAGGGGAGGGGAAAGGAGAAAGGAGAAAGAAAAGCATATAAACGGGGAAAAAAGGGTGGAGAAAAAGACACAGATAGTAATCATAATTGTGAATGTGAATATTTTTTTTTCTCTTCTGTTGAGTTTTGTTTCCTCTTTCTGATGGTTCCTCCTATTGGTTTTAATTTTTACTTACAACTTCACTAATGTGAAAATATGTTTAATAGGAATGTAAATGTATAGCCTATATCAGATTGTGCGCTATCTTGGGGAGGGTGGTGGGGAGGAAGGGGGAGAAAAATTTTAAACTCAAAAGCATATGGAAGTGATTGTTGATAAATCAAAATAAATTAATAAAACAAATTAAAAAAAGAAAAGAAATTAAACAACACACATACAAACACACAATATAATTACTATGTCTCTAATCTGTATCTTACTTATCTGGGGCAGCTGGTGGTGCAGTGGATAGAGCGTCAGGCCTAGAGTCAAGATGAGTCTTCTTGAGTTCAAATCTGACCTCAGACACTCACTAGCTGTATGACCCTGGCCAAGTCACTTAACCTTGTTTGCCTCAGTTTCCTCATCTGTAAAATTAACTGGAGAAGGGAATGGCAAGCCACTCCAGTATGTTTCCCAAGAAAACCCCAAAGGGGGTCATGAAGAGTTGGACACAACAACTCTTACTTATCTATGTACAACTGTTTATGTTTAAGACCAGCTGTATCCATTATGCCACACACTGCCTTCTCAGTCACATTCTCACAAAAGCATAAAACCCACTGCATTAAAGCAACTGCCCTGGGTGGCTGGGTGGTGAAGTGGATAGAGCTGTGCAACTGGAGTCAGGAACCCTCTGCATCCTGGGTAACCCAAACTTGAGGAGTTCAAAGAAAGTTCAGGTGCTCAGATTCAAATATTCCCCTTTATCCACAGGCACATCATGGTTCAGTGACTTCCCTCTCTCTGTCCACATGGGAAACTCCAGCGTCTCCACGCTGGACTTGTTCTGCTCGTGGCATGACTTCCCAAAGGTTCAGTTTCCAGGCAGTGGATGTCATTCAGGAAGTCAGAGCCCACTAGTGGATATCTGTCTCCTTCTTCAGGTCAGCTGGTCTTGGGTGAGCAGGGTGTCACTGCCCAACCAGGTAAGCCCTGGTGTACCAGAAGCACCATTTGCTTGGGGTCGGTAGCCGTGGCTAGAGGCTCTTCTCTCTTCCCTGTCGCCCCTACCCTTTGTCTCTCTCTTCTCATTCTTCCAAGAATAGCCCAACCAGCACCCTACATGCTAAGTGATCACTCTAGCATCAGATGAACTGCGCCAGCCCTTTAAGGGGGCAGGGAGCTCATCTGGCCTTTTGGACACCTGCACTATAAACGGCCTCGCCTGGCTGGGGGTTCAGGGAATAGCCTGTGTCAGAGAACACAGGTAAGCAGTTCCTGAAGCTGCTACCTGAGGGAAATGCCTTCCAGAGCTGCCAACCTGGTAAACTTGATACTATGGCAGCTGCAGAAGGTGAGGGGAATGGTGTGGTATTTCCTTGGAAGTTGTGTTCTTATGAAGATATATTGGAATTGGTTTTCCACGGCTCTTATTAATAGTTCTGGAGAGGTTGGATTCCTTACATAAGGAGGGTAAATTAAACTGTCCCTTTGCATTAGGCAATTAGGGAGAGGAAAAATGAGATTTTTGATCTCTCAAAGACCACGTCTTGAGGGCAGAAGAAAAATTAATGGCTTCACTTTGCCCACAAGTGCAAAGGAGGTGAGGTATAACCGGCTACAGGTAGAAAGCATTCCCCCCTTCAGAGGTTTCTCTGGAGAACATCTGAGGAGAACAGCAGTATGGGCCATTGGGACCTGACACAGGGGCAGGTCAGAGAGCCCTGGGCTTGTCCTATTAGGAGCCTTGTGACACTGCTTTCCAGGAAGCAGCTTTCTGTGTAAAAGGCTAAGTGGACCTCATCCAGGAACCTGGCTGTTACAGGAGGAATGTGAAGACCAAGCCAAGCAATCATGAGGACAATGGCTGCTGAGGGCGGGGCCGGCCACACGGAGGCAGTGTAGAGCACTGGTCGGCTACAGGAGATTACAGAGGATTTGTTCTTGCTGCCAGCTGCATCAGCAGGAGATCCCAGAAGGGGGCTGTACTCCGTCCCTTTCTGCCTGGATAAAAATGGGAAATCCTTAATGCGTGGCCCCGCAAGGTGGCATTCTGTCTCCTGCCAGTTCTCCAACAGCAGAGGCAAGAGAGGGGTGAGATTTTAAAGGAGAGGGCTTGACAGATTGATTTATGCTCCTCACCACGATCCCCCATCAGCTTTTATCTTGGGAGAGCTGGTCTCCACTTCTGCTCCGCACCAACAAATGGGGGGAGTACAACTCACTTCTGCCCCGCTCAGCAGGAAGTGAGAAGGCAGGTCATACAAGGCAGAGCTGGCACCGGACTCTCCATTCTGCCCAGGCACAGGTGCCCCCGGCCAGCACTCACTGCAGGCACCCGCTGGAAATCATCCACGCTGGAGCACTTTCCAACATGGCCTCGGCTTTAGCAGGTGGGGCCTCTTAGCACCCTATTTGTGGCAGGCCTGGCCCAATTAATTATCTCCAAAAAAAACTGAGCAAAACAGCAGCAAAGAGACGAAAGGAATTTCAAATAAATCCATTTTATTACTTGTTATGAGCTCCGGTAAAGAGCTAGACAGGAAAGAGGACTGAAATGAATGGCAAAAATGAGCTTTTTTTTTTTAACTGCAATTTAATGTCCTGTAGTGAGAAGAATGCTTCCAGAGGTCCTACTAGAATCCTTCTGCAGCACTTCTTGGTGGCACAGAGATGGCCTCGGGCCTTGGAAAGCATTAACAGAGAAGCCCAAGCTCTGGGGACTTCTCAATGAGCTAGGAAGGCTTCGGGTACCAACCCAGCCAAGAACTATAGTCTGCACTCTGAAGTCCAGCCCAGGCTCCAGCAGACTTATCAACAGGAACACTGGGTCTTTTTCGACCAACAGCAACTCATGCCTAAGAAAGAGAAGACCCACAATTTGCATGCTTGAAGAAATCCCTCAGGCTTGGGGAATCCAGGAACAATGGTAACAGCTACAATAGGAGGAGGCTGTACATGAAAACGCTACCTCTCACAACACGGATCTTGCTGAAGGCGGCCAACTCTGAAACACGCCATCTTCGATGGCACAAGTAGAATATCTTGCTGTATTTGGAAACAAGCTATGACTTGCCAGATTCTAGAGGAAGCCTGAGGTAGTTCATTAGGGACCCAGGGACGTCAGCAGGTTTGTGAAGATCACACAAACTTACTGGATCCTGACTAGAGCGCTAGACTTAGTCAGCAGAAATACAAATGTTCCCACCTACGTACTGCACACAGTTTCAAGGAATACATATCGAAACCAGCTTGGAATTTGTAACATTCTTCTACTCTCCAAATTTCAAGGTTATATGAACAAAGTATCTCCCAATACACGATTACAATATAATACGCCATCCTTACTATATGAAAATGACATTCCAGACCCACTCACTATTATTAGTAGAACATGACTTTTTCACTCATTTTTCCTAGAATGGTATGGACGCATTTGTGCAGACACATCACCAACGATGATTGATTAATTGCCTAATTCTCACTGCTTTCCCTCTTTGGCCAGTGGCCCATACTGATGAGAAATCTCCCAGCCTGACTTAGGGATGTAACTGCATACAAAAGTTTCCTTAAACTGTTAATTTCATCTTCTCTTGAGTTAATTACTCTCAAAGGATGAGCCTTGGGCCAACTGACTGGGAATCTAAAGATAACTAGACTAATAATCTTTTTGTTTTCTCCCATGTGATTGTACGTCACAACCCTGTTGTATGTAATCCAAGTCCAGGGACGCTTTCTTCCTAGCTGAGCACGGCCCCAGTGGCACCAGCAGCAAGCCAGTGGATTTGTGTGAACTTTTTTCCTGCGGTCTCTCTGGGTGACATGTCAAATGATGAGACTGGACTAAATGACCTAAAAGATCCCTTCCATTTCTAGATCTGTGACCCTGTGACCAGCACGTACATACCACACCTGATATCTTCAAACAGAAACCCACAGAACTTAGTGGACATAAGGGGAAGCCTCTTATCTTTGAACTTAGGGGAAATGGGCAGTTTTATCTGAAGACCTATAAATCTCTTTGCTGTGGGTGGCTCACAGACCTTGAGCTCCAAAATGTTATACCTCCAGGAGTCCACAGACTATTCTTATGATAGATAGTGCCCCCTCCGCACAACCTGTTCAGTGCACAAATGAGGAAACTGAGGCACGGAGCAGCAAAGGTCTCACAAATGCAGGTCCTGTGGCTCAAAGTTCAAAATATTCTTTTCACTGTATCAGCTCACTAACATCTACAGCTAAAGGTCATTCTCTAGGACGACATAATTTTTTTTGGGGGGAGGGGTTGTTTTTTGGCTTAACCATTAGGAATTTAGGTTACAAAAAAAAAAAGCAAAGAGTTGACAAAATGGAGACT
This sequence comes from Phascolarctos cinereus, assembly GCF_003287225.1. NCBI lineage: Eukaryota > Metazoa > Chordata > Mammalia > Diprotodontia > Phascolarctidae > Phascolarctos > Phascolarctos cinereus. The sequence continues at coordinate 27,109,034 of NW_027555514.1, read as the reverse complement.
ACAGAAGGAAGGAAAGCTGACTTGCACCAGATTTCCCCATTCTGAGGAATTCTATAATGTTATTTCATGAGTGTGATTTTGACTTGGCAGGTAGCAGGGTCTAGGAGCCAGAACCCCTTGCGTTGTGTCTCTCTGAAGGCTGCACACAGTACATGGATCAGACCCTAAGTATATATCATGTGCTAAGGGCCATTAAAAGAGAAACTTTTTTTGAAAAGCCTCACATGAATGTGTTGGTAACTCTCAAAGCTACATATTCCTAAAATACGCTTGATCCAATGTTTGTGGGGAGCTGCTTCTGACTCTCTCTGCACTCGGACCAGGAATCAGAAGGAAGCACCTCTAAGGGCAGTTCAGCCCTTTTCAGTTTTTCTAAGGCTCTTGTGTCTTTGTCCCCCATTTCATGCACATTTTTTCTCATTCCTTTTAAAATTATTCTGCATTTTTCTACCTTGCAATCACTCAGAAAATAAACATTCTAGTGAATTGGAAAAGCATGACACGAGTGCCCTCTAGTGGTAGCATGCTTTAATGAGCCCACGACTTTTTTTTTTTTTTTGGAGAAGAGTTTAGTTTCTATTTGGGGACTAAGGAGCCTGAAATTCTCCAACTTTTAAAAATTACCTGTATTTTTAAAAACTAGTGAATTTTATACAGCAAATCTGCAATCAATAATATCAAGGAAACTACAATTCCTGTTAAAAATTAAAACAATAAAATGGCCCCCACCATGACAACAGCCATAAAAGATGATACAGACAAATGTATCTCGGCTAAAATCTCGATAATATGCACATAAACAAATGTGTTTGTTAAGAGACTCTAAGTAATCCTAGGAACACCTTCTGATTTTCTAGTCTGTGGTGCTGAAGTCTGGAATCTCTTTGTTTAGAATCTAGACAAAGGATAAGAAATAGAATATATCCAGAAAATATTGCTAGTCTGAGGCAGAAAACAAGTTTATATTTTAGGCTGTGTCTGGAAAAACTAAAAAGCCTGACTATAAGAAAAAATCAGTCTATTTCTAATGATGAAATGAATGGATTTCTTATTATTACAATTCATAATTCTAAGGGTGAATCTTATAGCCTAGCAATCTTAAAGTCATAAAACCAAGGTCTGAGCCCCATCTCTGCCACTTCCTAGCTGGGAAGCCTTGGGCAAGGTGGTTCTCTTGTAGGAGCCTCAGTTTCTTTTTTTGTAAAATGTGGATAAAATTCTGGTGTCCTACCTACCTCAAAAGGCTTTTGTGAGGTTCAAGTTGGATGCCCATCAGGTACCTCATAACTTTGAAATCTAAGTAAGTAAGCCCTAAGGCTCACTACAAAAAATGTGAATTAACTCACAAAGCACCAAAGGCCATGCAACCCCAGCCACAGCAATGCTGCACTGACCGTCACAATGGTCCAACTCTGTTTCATGGGTTCAAATGCCACGCACTCTTTCTCAAATAAATTTGGCATGGTTTACCAACTTCACACACACTTTCTAGACTGGTTATCTTTAGAATTTCACAATGGCTTAAATTGGGGGGTGGGGAGAAGTTGTTGAGGTTCGGGTTTCTTTGAAGCCTACATGGAGTGGGTATAAATAGCTAAACAGTGAAATGTCATCCATGGAACTGGAGAGGAAAGGAGATAAGCCTGTTTGGAGTCAACTTTCTACTGAGAATGAGCCGGATTCCTGACCTTTGGAAGCAACAGGCCAGCTGAGAGACTGCCATATCCCATTCAGGTCAATAGGAGGTTAATAAGGGCAGTAGCAGCTACGTTATGGGTCCCACGTATGGGGCCTCATTCTCCAGAGGTACTTGGGGCAAGTCTGACTCACTGATCCAGGACAATATCAAGAAACTTTCCTCCAAGGAATCTCAGAATTTGTACTTACTGACGGTTACTTTGTCCTTATCCCCCAACATGATATTGTTTGGCGTGAGGTCTCGATGGACAATCCTTTTCTCTTTATGCAAGTAACGAAGAGCCAGGCACAGCTTGAAACAAGAAACAGAAATGGGTTTATTTTTCCACACAGAAATATAGACATAAAGACAAATGTAGACATGTAGGTGGAGGTGGAGATGCTGAAGCAGGGGTAAAGACCCTTGGACAAGGTCAGATGTAGGTATAAATACAGGTAGATGTAAATGGGAATACAGACAGACAAAGGCATAGACATAGATAAAGACTCAGCTATATCACAAAGAAAGAGATGAGACAGAGATGACAGAGAAAGAGACAAAGACAGAGATGATATAGACACAATGACAAAGATGGTAGAGATAGTGATGACAAGATGATAGAGACAAAGACGACAGAGACAGACAAAGACAGAGATGATAGAGAGACAAACACAAAGATGATGGAAACACAGATAAAGACAAAGATGATAGAGATAGACAAAGACAGAGAGATGATAGAGAAAGAGACAGAGATAGAGCTACCTCAATGATTGGTAAACTTGCATGTCTCCAAGAAAGGAACTCAAAAGAATTATGCCATTTTGTGTCTTTTATAAATAATCACATTCAACGTGAATCCTTACTTGTATAAATATATTCCATATCCTCTCCTCAGTAAAATGGTGCTGTTTCTCTTTCAAAGAACTGAAATGTTCTCCAAGAGGTGCCCCTTCTATGAGTTCCATAACTATGTACAACCTGTCATCTACACACAAAAGGATGAAAAGGCAACAGCATTCAATAGAGACAATAACCTATACAGCACCTAGCACCTGGCACAATGTTATGTTATCAACATAATAGGCACAGTAAATACTCAATGACTGAAATTGTGTAATATAAAACAATAAACATAAATATTATTAAATAATGTAGTATCATTGTTAATTAAAATACTCTATTATTCCTGGCTCCCTATTATAAACCAATACCCATGATTTTATTGTTTATAAGTTATTAATATTTTCATTAATAACAAATACTGTGGTAATATACTTACTTTCTAGGAAAGTTTTATAGTAGCGTACAACATTGGGGTGATAAAGCTGTGAGAAAAAATGAAAAATGTGTGAGAGGATGGGTTAGAAAAATCATATCTGAAAATATCTCATGGAAAATTTTAGCTAGGCTTCAAACAGGAAAATAAGAAATTTAAAATATTTTACAAGTTGTAAAGTCTCACTGAAATTATCATGATCTTTTTTATTTATGCTACAGTCAATAAAATATTATCTCAGTACAAAAATCTCCTAAAATATAGCCTTCAAAAGAAGTCTAGTTAACTATGCTGTATTGATAATCACTTAATCATATAGAATCATATAACACACAATTTAGAGAGAACCTAACCCCCTCATCTTACAGATGAAGAAACTGAGATTCATGGAGGTTTTATTTTAAAATTTGAATTTGGAAATTTTTAAATTCCCAAATTGTCTTCCCCCTATTTTATCTATCCAAGTTTCCCTATCTCTCAAAAAAAAAAAAGGTAATTACAAAACTAAAATTCTCTGAGATTCCACCCAATTTAAGCTGTAAAAAAAATAGATTAATTAACTTGAGTTGTTTGGGAAGTTATTTGGAAGCTAGGTAATCTATGGACAGCTAGATGGTGCAGTGGACAGGGCTCCAGGCCTGGAGTCATAAAGACTCATCTTCCTGAGTTTAAATCTGGCCTCAGACACTTACTAGCCCTGAGACCCTGGGCAAGTCATTTAACCTGCTGGCCTCAGTTTCCTCATCTGTAAAATGAACTGGAGAAGGAAATGGCAAACCGCTCCAGTACCTTTGCCAAGAAAACCCCAAATGGGGTCACAGAAAGTTGGACGCAACTGAAACAACTGAACAACCACCAAGAGGTAATTTGATAACGACAAATTCTATGGTGGTAACAAAGGCCAAGGTCACCCCAACTTGTCAACCACTTACATTTTTCTTGTTTATTCCTTCATAAAGCAACCTGAGCCTCATATTCAGACTCCTAGTATGGTCCCTCCCTGACCTTGACTCTACTTCCTCACTTCTGCCCTGCTCTAAGGGCATTTTCATGACTGTCTCCCACCCCCCGCCTTTCTCTCTCTCTCTCCCTCTCCCTCCTTCTCTCTCTCTCTCTCTCACACACACACACACACACACACACACACACACATTCTGCTTTCACCTGACCTCCATTTCCTTTCCCTTAATGACTTAGTTCTTTACCACCCACCTATTAATTATTGAGTTAGCAGGTTATGTAATTACAGCCTCACGTCACTCACAAGTCATGGACACCACTGATCAGGTCCTCCAAGGATCCTCTTTTTCCCCCAAGTCTCTAAAAACATTAAGTCTCACCAAATAGCAAGTGGTCAAAACTGTTTAGGCAGCCTGGGGCATGACACAGGGGAGCCAGTTGCCAGGATTATGTTCTGACAACCTTACATATTTACAAAGAGGTTTCACTCCAATGCTGGACGGACCATCACGGCATACAGAGTGTCTCTTCTATTAGTAAACAAGTCATCGTTGATTAGTATCATTCCACGGAGTGAGGAGCTAAATATGGCAACTTCAGGTGGATGATCTTGCTCATTTACAAATTTGAAATCCAACAATTTTCATTAATAATTCATAGTCTATGGATGTCATTTTTTTGTTTCAGTGTACAGAGCTTAGCACAGTCCCTGGCACAGAGTCTGATTTTTTGTGACCTCACTGAGGTTTTCTTGGCAGAGCCCCTGGAGTGGTTTGCCATTTCCTTCTCCAGTTCATTTTACAGATAAGGTCAGTCTTGGAATCAGGAAGACCTGGATTCAGGTCTTGCTTCTGTCACCAACTAGTGGTGGGACAGAGAACAAGCCACCTAACTCCTCAGTAGCCCAAACAACTCTATAAGAGTAGGAATCACAAATGAGTTGCAATCTGCACTGATGAGGGGAGTTTCCAATCCAGAAGTTCTCTACATTGATGAAATCACTGGCCCAGACTTTTAAAAACAATCACTAGCACCACCATCTAATACCTACCCCAAAGAGTTATAAGACTCCAATGAGATAATGTATGTGAATCACTTTTCAAATGGGAACTAAGAAACTTAGCATTTCTACATTGGCAAGGTCCCATCCCCGGAGCTTTGGCCATATGTCTTCTCTGACTGCTGCCCACCCCTCAAGTGCATTAGAATAGTCTCACCACTGTGATCTTGGGGTAGAACTCTAAGAGGGGGCTGCAGACAGCTATGTTCTGGGGACCCATCTGACAACTCATGAGGGGGTTGGCCAAGTGAGTCCATAACTCAGAAAGAGAAACACCAGCACCATGTGTTCCTGGCTCCATCAGCCTGGGTGAGAGAAGGACTGAGGCTTCTCCCTTACCTGGGCTTTCCTTCCCTACTCAACAGACCAAAAAGCTCCCGGAGCACATGACAATGCTGAACAGGGAGGGAGGCCTCTCCCTTACTCAGCATCCCATGTCTCAAGACACAAGTTTCCCACTGCCCCTGGCTGGGCCAGCCACACGTGTCACACAGCGTAAGCCTTCACTGGCCAGCCCTGTGACAAATACAAATAGCAAGGCCTAGAACTCAGAGCTACTGTACTGATTACATTCATTATTTAATCAATAATAATTTCAAATAATCAATAATTGATTATTTAATCAATAATTATACCCATTAGTCAATCAATAGTTTCCAAAAAATAAGGGCATTCACCTGCTCCTTAATTATCGTTAGCTCCGAGACAATGTTCTTTACACTGCTCTCTCGATCTTTCTTGTCCTTTCCAAACGCAGGGTTATGTAGGTTTACTTCTTTCATTGCTAAAAGATTTTGACCACTGCGCTTCCTAACCTGTAAAAAAAAAAAATACAAGGCAAAGTGAAAGAAAGACAAGGGATAGGGGAGAGTGAAGAAAGTTCATAAACAAGGTCTTGGGATTAACCCAGGCATCTCCGTCAGTCTCGGAGCATTTAAAATTCTTATTCCAAACCCGTCTTCAGTGGGATCAGCTAAAAGCATCCATGATCCATTCTACAGTGTGGGGTGTCCAGCAGAGTCTGACTGAGGAATGACAGGCCGATGGCCGTGAAATTATAGACTTGTGGTCACACTTTAATGCAAGAACCACTCTGCCTGCTGTTTGTGAGAATTGATATAAAAAATAATAAAAACAAAAATAAAGACTGTCATTCTCAAAACACTCCTGGCCAGTTTCTAAAGCCATCAGCTGAAATAATAGCAACTGAGACCACGGTTGGAGGAAAAGAGAGGGGCCCCCTTTCACCTCCACCCGTACAAGTGCTCTATGCCTCCAGGCCCAGCTCGCTCCCAAACACCCAACCTGTCGTTCGATGAAAGGCAAACTCACCTTATAAACACATCCAAAAGCACCACTCCCAAGGTGGTCTAAAATGGCATAGTTGCCTATATGTTTCGTTGGTGCTTTATTCTGATTTATGCTTTCAATGTTTTCAGCGATCTGCTTCAGGTCATCCTCCTGATCAGAAAACGTACAGGAAAGGAGTGACCACGGCGATTCTCCAACGGGCCACATTGCAGACTCACCCCAGTACTGATAAAGCTCTGCACTTACCATCAGGGAATTCAACTTTAATACCAGCTCCTCATAAGCGCTGATATCACGTACATAATGTCCTATATCAATGAAGATCTCAAACAAGTCAGTGGGGAAAAGTCTATGTAAAAAAAAATACATACACGCTTTATGTAGACCTAATCAATTCAGGGGTATTTTCCCCCATATACTGTCTTAGTATGTGAATTTGGGCACATAGCTTAATCTCAGCATGCTTCATCTGCCTATAAAGTAGGGGAAATAATGTCTGTTCCCATTTATTTCCCTGGAATCATTACCAGTTCTGAAAAGGTTGACATCATTTCAATAGAAAAAACAAGGAAGTGGGATGGCTGATAAGAGATACGTTCCATAAGGCAAATCCCCTAAAAGGTGGTAGGTAGGGTAATCTGAGGCCTTCTTGACAAGAGGCAGAATAGCATCCGCTTCATTTTCTTCCTTTCTCCTCCCTTCACCTGCCACTTCAATTCAAGCACATCGTGGAAACAGAATGAACGTAGCTTCTCAGAAGATGCTACATGGGTTCAAAGTCTTATTCTTAGCTTGCTGACTAGACTCTATACTTCATAGAGGAGAATGTTGGTTCTCCCCCAATCCCCATAATTATTTGGCACCTGTGCTGATATGCATCTATCGCAGAAGGTTAGAGCTACGAGAACCTTGGGATTCAATTAGCCCAACGTGACATTTTACAAATGAGTTCACTGAGGCCTACAGAGGGGAAGCAGCTTGACCAAGCTCACACATCTAGGAAGTGGCAGTCAGAACTGGAATTCAGCGCACAACGCTCTCCGTGACACCACACTTCCTGTCTGGGGAGGTTCTCTCCAAGACAGTCATTCTGAGCAAAACCCACCAACTGTTATGATCACTCATAACCATCCAACCACGTCTCTACAGAATGACCTTCTAGAGATTATTGAATCCCAAATATTTACCCCTATTTATTAAGGAAAGTCAATTAGATCAGCTTTGGCATTTTCAAATGAACAGAACACACAAAACTCAAAGACTATTTTATAAATGTAACTGTTTTTATGTGCATTTAAATTTTTACTTAAAATAAGGGGACATTAAAAGTCCTTCTAGTCATGGGCAACTAAGAAAATTTATAACCATATGGTGGCTTGTCTCTATGATTTCACAATTGACAGTTATTTATACTTTTCCATAATTAGTTATTTGCAAAAGGTAATTTTCCCAGCAATGAACCGATTTCTATCTTCATGATTCATTTTTCCTCTGGCATGAAACGTTTATCTGAAAACAGGCCCCATAAACAAGTTAAAATTGAATGCTAGCTTTAGCAAAAACAAGCTCCTTGGCATTTAAAACTCTAAAACAGGCCCCATTTTTCCTCTGGCATGAAACGTTTATCTGAAAACAGGCCTAATAAACAAGTTAAAATTGAATGCTAGCTTTAGCAAAAACAAGTTCCTTGGCATTTAAAACTCTACAAACATGTACCTTTTGAAGAGAGGTCTATTCCTTTCCATACTGAAGAGAAACCGCAAGGCTCTAAAAGCATAACACTGTAAAATAAAATAAGTAATAAGCTTTTGAATACTATCAGGTGATATACAAAACCTTTAAATCACAGGATACACCTGCTTGACTTGTCCTATCCTTAACACTGTTCCTTCTCAGCCTTCTTGGTAAGATCATCCTCCTTCTTCCCTTCCACTCACAGTGGGTGGCCCCTAAGGCTCTATCCCAGACAAAGCACAAACTTATCTTCTCTCTCTACACACTCAGGTGAACTCCAATGGGCTCCTTTATGCAGGTGACCCCAGAAGCTTGATGTGCCGCCCTAATCACTCTCTGTTCCAAACATCCCTATTTCTGTTGAGGGCATGATCATCCATCCAGGCACACAGCTATGCAACTTTCGAGTCATTCTTGCGTCCATCTCCCCCCATCACCCCATATTCAATCAGCTGCCAAATGTTGTCAATCATACCTCCACGATATTCTCAGTAGACTTCCCCCTTTTGACACTAACTTAGCTTTTACCCTAGAGCAGGCCTGCTTCACCAAACACCTGGATTTCTCCACCCAGATGCCAAACTGAGATTCCTTTGTCATAGATCTGAGCATGCCACCTCCTTTGCCCCAAAATCATTAATAGCTGCCTACTGCTTCTAAGCTAAAATACAAAACCCTCACCTTTGCTTATAAAACCATTTGCTTTTTAACTCTCACCTACCTTTCCAGTCTTCTCTCATATTTCTCCCTTTAATACATTATCTGCTTCTATCACAATGGCCTACAAGTGGTTTCCTACACATGACATTCTATATTAAAGATAACAATAGTAGCATTTGTATAATACCTCAAGGCTTGCTAAGCACTTTACAAATATCTCCTTTCAACCTTAGAACGACCTTATAAGAAAGGTGCTGTTATTCGTCAGGTGACTTTCCCAGGGTCACACAGCTAATCCACGTCTGAGGCAGAATTAGAACTCATGTCTTCCAGACTCTAATTCCATCCCTTCTCCCACAGTCACCTGGCTGCCTCACATGTACTGCATACTTAGGAGCTGCCCTACCCCCAACCCATTACTCTACTCTTGTCATTCACTTGATTTTAATCTTCTAGTTTCTGTAGTTCCTCCAATATGAGGCTGGCCTTCCCCAACCCCTCTTAATTCCAGTGCCTTCCCTCTGTTAATTATCTTCTATCTATCCTGAGTATAGCTTGCTTTTCATGCCATCTCCCCCATTAGATTGAAAGCTCCTTGCGGGCAGGCACCGTATTTTGTCTCTTTTTGTATCCCCGGCACTTAGCCCTGCTCCCCACTACCCCATCCTTCATGAGAAGGGCCAGTTGGAGCACGACCACACCAAAGAGTAAAATGTCCATGAGGAAACACATTTTAAGAATCGCGAGGATGGATGCTGCGTTTCTGGATGGCCCCTCAATAGTGGTACAGTTTACGTGAAAAAGGAAACATCAGAAAAGACGAAATATAAAATCAGATGCCGCCACATCGGCCTCAAAGTCCCCAGTCGCCACTGTAAGAAATGACATGTCCCCAAAACACACTCAAGTTCCTTAAGAATCTGACCGATGTACTGAATTGGTCACGTACTTGCCCAATGCACATCATCACAAGTACATGAATTCTGCCGACATAAGACCTGCAAAGTTAAAATTCAACAAGCACTTATTAAACTCCTACGGTGGGGCCAGAAAGACAAGCCAGGCTCTACTCCAAAAAGCATCCCAATTAGCAGAGGAAAGACGAGTACAAAAAGAGCCTGCTACAAATCACAGTGAGGTGAGGTCTGAGGGAAGCCTGCCCATCTGCTTCAGTCTCAGAATCACAGAATTTCAGAGGCAGAAGTGGACAGTATCGTTCATACAACATGACTGACAAATAGTAACTGAGTCTTTGTTTAAAGACCCCCACAGGAGGGAAAACCTACCACCTCCCAAAGCAGCCTCTTCTAATGGCAGATCACTTTCATTATTAGGCAATTTGTCCTTTCTTTTCAAATCTCCAGTGCCTACAGGGCACAGTGATTCTCATATAACAGACACTTAATTAATGCTGATTGATCAAACTGAAATCTGCCTCTCTGTAACTTCCACCCATGGATTCATGTCAGTGCTGAAAAGCATACTGTCTTATCCTAGGAGGATGTCAAAGAAGTTGATTTTTTTTTCCTTTTTCTACAAAGCAACAATCTCATTAATTCTATGCCTTCAGGTTAGAAGTTGGCTTGCAATCCCTTCCAACTAGGCAAGTCCATAATACTTATTCTCTGGTTAACCTGTATATAATAACACTTGCCTAAGAAAGAATATGGTTTTTCTATGTTTTTTTTTTTCCAACAGCAACGTATGAGAGTTGAACTATAAGGAAAGCTGAGGGCCACAAACTCGACACTTTCAAACTGTGGTGCTGGAGAAGACTTTTGAGAGTCCCTTGGACAGGAAGGACATCCAATCAGTCAATACTTGAAGAAACTAATTCAGGCTATTTCCTGGAAAGTCAAAGCCTGAAGCTGAAGCTTAAATACTCTGGCCACATAATGAGAAGATGGGACTCACTAGACAAGACTCTGATGCTGGGGAAGATTGAAGGCAAAAGGAAAAGGGGATATCAGGGGATGAGATGGAGAGACAGACTCATGGAAACAACGAATGAAGCTGGACAGACTTCAGGAGGTAGTGGAAGAAGAAGGCTGGTGTGCTATGGTCCATAGAGTTACGAAGAGTTGAACACAACCGAATGACTGAACAACAACAAAGAAAAATAACATACTTAAGCCTGGGAGCAACAGGCTTATGAGTATATTTTAAGGTGGCACACATTTCAGCATGAAATATTTTTTTAAACATAATCTCTGGGTTTTCATGTCGGTTCTTCTCCGATCTGACTCTGGACTGCTGGTGCCTTCCCTCCCAGACTACCTTGTATTTACTACTTGGCAGAGATTTGCATTTTATTCCCTTTGCATTTATTCTGAATGTGTACTTGTTATCTCTCCCATGGATTATTCCATTTCATTGTTCTTGCACCCAGCCCAACAAACAACAGGCACTTAATAAAGCTTGCTGATTATCTAATGGATCTTTCTCAGTCCCCTTTGCTGGTTCATCATCCATATTAATATCCTCTCAGCTTCTTCCTCTTCTTCCTCTACATTCTCTCATTAGGTCCTACAGGTTTCATTATTGTCTGTCTGCAGACGATTTCCAGAAGATCTATAAATTCAGCCCTCATCTCTCTCCTCAGCTCCAGTGCCTTATCCATCGCCTACTGGACATTCCAAGCTGTGTTTCCAATAAATATCCCAAGTTCAGCACCATTAAAGTAAATCTCATTTTCCCCAAACCTTTCCTTATTCCAATCACACCATCCTTTAGTTTCCTATACTTTCAAACTCAGGTTCACCCTCCGCTCCTCACTCTTCCTCAGCCCACATCTTCCATCGGCTGTCCAGTTTTGCTCCTTCTCCCTCCACATCTTTCAAAGCTGTTCTTTTCCCACTCTTCACAGAGCCACCACCTTGGTTAAAGCCTTCCTCACCTCTTGGTGGGAGGCCTGCAATAGCCTAACTGGCCTTGCTGCCCCAACACACCCTCTACCCAGCTGCCAAAGCGATCTTCCCCGAGCACAGGTCTGACCGTATCATCGCCCTACTCAATAGGCCACAGTGGCTCCCTGTCTCCTCCAGGGAGCCTCTCTTGGTTGCTCTGCTGCGTTCACAAGCTTGCCCCAACCTGCCTTTTCAGACTCTCTCACACACGGCTCCCTTCCCCCACTTTCAAGTCTAGACACCTTGGCCTTCTTGCTGCTCTTCTCATACAATACTCGATCTCTTGCCTCTGCACCTTTGCACTGGCCAGTCCTCAGGCCTGAAATGTGCCTTCTCCTCCTCCTCACCTCTACCTCACAGACTCCTTAAAAGCACAACCTGCTGCAAGAAGCCTTTCCCGATATGCCCAACTGTTAGCACCCTCCCTCCCTAAACCACCCTGTGTACATGCAACAAATGCTGCTTTCCCCCAAAGACCACAAATTCTTTAAGAATAGGGTCTATTTTGCTTTTGTCTGAATCCTTAGCACGGTACCTGGCCAACAGTAGGCACATGATTAAGTGCTCTGCTGGTCTATTGATTGATTGATTCATTCATTCATTCATTCATTCATGCATTCATTCATTCGTTACCTGCAATAAATGAGTTTTTGCTGCATTCTTTTGTTTGCTTGGTAAAATTAACTTGGCTATTATATATACACCATTTTCCTGTAAGACAAAAGCCAAATAACATTATCAGACGCTGGCGATACTGAGATAAGAGATAGAAATGTAATCATGTACAGCAACAACTTTATACATTAACTTATTCAATAATTCAAAGATCCATGATTTCTCAGGTGAAGTTATTCCTTCCATCAGTGTAGAATATACCTCTCCAAACTGCTAAGTGGTCTTCAAGACATTCTCCTTTCTGCTGATTAACTTGTCCTGTACTGGGTGATAGTGGAGGGAGGAAGGACCATGACGATTCAAATGTCTTTTAACCTCCTCCCACCCCATCTCTGCATGTTAAATTAACACCAATTTAAAAATCAGAAAAGCTTAGTAAATCAGCTTTAAACAAAGACCATGGGCTGAAAGACCATATAGCTGAAAACAAAAGATACAGCACCTTTACAAAACACAAACCAACAACATCACTAAAGAATTATAATCAAATAGCACTGAAGAGATATTGATGTGATTTTGTTTACTTCAAAGAAATTATGACCATAAATATCGCATACCTGGTAAAAATATTTTAAAATGGATCCTAATATGTATGCAGACTTGGGGGATGCGGGAGGGAAACTTTTTTTTTAAAGGAAATTTTTATGCCTCCATTGAATGGGATTAAAATTTTTCATATATTTTATAGATACATAGATAATATGCTTCTATTATTTATATGATGCATTTTATATATATTTATTATATTATATGTGTTGTATACAATATTACATATTACACATATATAATCTATATCACTATAAGCATACTTATATATTGTGTATTTTATATATTTTCTGTACATTTATATATTACATACTAATACATTTTGCATTTATATACTAAACATATTTAAAATAATGTGTTTTTATATTAAAATAAATGGATTGAAGTATTTTTAAAAACTGACTTTCTTATGAAGAAACTAATTAGTGCATATCTTTAAAACACAAAACAACTCACTGCTACCTTTATCACTTAACAAATGTGAAGGGAGTATAGGCATTCTGGCTGCTCCTTGGAGGGCTCTCCCTGTCCCACCTGGCCCTTTTCAGTGTTGCTCTCGAGATAGCTTGCAGGACAATCAGGAGGCCTCAGGAGGGTTAAAAGGAATCCCTTCCCCATGCCACTAGATGGAACCTTTGCTGAGTGCATCCCAAGGTGATTTGACAGGATTTCGGCTTCTCAAACAAAGCAATGATAGGAGGTAGGGTTATGGTTAGTAAAGCCCTCCTAAGAAGCCATATTACAGCAGGATACCAGCAGATGGCAGCAAAGAGCAAGAGTGGAAGGCCAGAGGAAATTCTTTTCCTTGAAACATGAAAGATATGACCCTGCCCCCATTAAGTCCTGGGGCCATATGCTTTCCTGACACAGGGGACTGGAGAGATGCATGTGTTTCCTGCCGAAGTAGCCTCTTGGGCTGTTGATAATCTTGGGAGAGTACACTGCTATGTCTATGGAAGAAGTCTGTCTTGTCACCTATTTGGCTATGGTTCACTTATCTCAGTCACATCCAACTCTTTGTGACCCTATCTGGGGTTGTCTTGGCAGAGATACTAGAGTGGTTAGCCAGATCATTTTCCAGCTCATTTTATAGATGAGGAAACTGAGGCAAACAGGGTTAAGTGACTTGCTCAGGGTCACAAAGCTAGTGAGTATCTGAGACCAGACTTGAACTCAGGACAATGAGTCTTCCTGACTCCAGGCCTGTCACTCTATCCACTGAGCCACCTAGATACCCTTATTTGGCTATACTATTTGCTTAAGTGTCTTTTGTTTTTAAGTAATGTGTCCTGAGATTGATCTGTTAAAAAGAAACATATCAGTACGGGCACAAGAACCACGGTTTGGGGCAGATATCCACCTATAAATTGTTTTATACTTGTATAGCTCTCTGGGGAATCAACATGGGCAGCGGGGGGGGGGGGGAGGGGGCACAGTGCTACACATTTAAATATTTGTCACAGTACAGGACAAGTTCTTCAGTGTCAATGAAATGTAAGTTCCTCAGTTAGAATTTGGCTTTTCACTTTTTATGGTACCACTGGTAATCTGTTTTCTTTCCTGAGTCATGACACATTTTGAATTTTCATACACTACGTCGATGAAAAATATTCTCTAAACAAATTTCAAGAAGTTGATGGTGAATTCAAGCAATGGAATTTTTCCAATCTAAAAAAAGTCAAATAGCACAAATTTTGTCCGGGGTCTATGATTCTAGGGCAGAATTCACTTTTAACAACTGTCACATTAAGTCACAGTAAGGGTCAGTCTATTTTACAGTATTTAACACACAAGCAAAACATTGTTACCACAACTATTATTACACTCTGCAAACTAGAGCCATAATTAACCTTTTAGCCTCACTTTCTAAACAGCCCTTGCATGTGTATAATTCTAACTATTTAAACTAACTTGAAAAAATGTATAAGGAAAATGAAAGGAGCTATTCTATAATGCCCATTCAAACAGCAGGGAGGTAAGAATGATTCATCAGATAAAACAGTGTTTGCTCTCTTCTTCAGTGTCTGTCAAGTGCACATTTGTTTTTCTAAATAAAATCCACTGGAAGCCAATGAGTGCTGTTGAATGCGTGGGGGTGACGAATATGAAAACTACTGTGCAATGCATCCTCAAATGTGTGAGGTGTAAAAATGAGTCTCGAATCTCCGATGATTTAGAAAAGACGCCCTACCTGTACAACTTGGTGAGCATTTGTGTCATTGAGCACCAGTTCAGTCAGAGCGGCACAGCAGGCTGTAAGGAAGAATAACCAAAAGGCTGTGAATAAGCACAGGTGGGAAGCAGCCTTATAACTTCAACAAACATTGTTTATATCCCTGACTCACATTTTATTGCCAACAGCCAAACAACTCCTCACAAAACCCTAAATTTCAGATTGGAAATTGCCCTGCCTATGAGACACACCCCGAGCACTGCCACTCCTCATCCTCCCGTTGCCTGGTGGCCTTTTCCCCAAACCACCTTGTATTTACATCACTTTGTATTTATCCTGCACGTACTTCTGCGTGGCCCTGTGGTCTCTCCCATTCGAGTGTAAACTCCTTGACAGTGGCAATTGTTTTACTGATGTGTTTGTACCTGACTGAAGAGAGAAGGTATTTTCTTGTATTTCTTGAGGGCTTAAATCTTCTGACAAACGAAGCTGTTGGATTCTCCCTGCTGCGTTTGCGCTAGACAAGCTTCCAATGGAAGAGCGATCAGAAACTAAATTTCTGTCTCTGAAAAACATAATGCAAATATGAGCAGGTGAGCAGGAGGGGAACCACTCATTGCTTACAAAACTGTCCAGCCAAACCTGAGAAGACTTACATGAACTGATGCAGAGTGAAGTGAGCAGAACCAGGAGAACCATTGTATACAGTAACAGCAACACTGTATGATGAACAACTGTGAGTAACTTAGCTGTTCTCAGCAATATAATGATCCAAGACAATCCCAAAGGACACATGATAAAAAATGCTACCCGCTTCCAAAGAAAGAACTGATGGCGTATGAATACAGAACGAAGCATACTCTTTTTCACTGTTCTTCTTTTTTGTTCATGTTTTCTTCCATAAAATGACTAATATGGAAATGTTTTACATGATTGCATGGGTATAACCTATGTCAGATTGCTTGCCACCTCACGGATGGGGAAAGAGTGAGAAAGAAATAGAATTTAGAGCTCAAAACTTAAAAAAAAGTTAAAAACTATTTTTACATGTAATTGGGAAGAAATAGAAATATTTGTAAGAAAAAACTGTTCAAATGTTAAAATTGTTTTTACATGTAATTGGGGGAAAAAATATTCTTTCTTTAAAAGAACTATTCAAATGTTAAAAATTGTTTTTACATATAATAGGGAAAAATAAAATGTCATTTGAAAAAAAGAACAGTTCAAGACTGAGTCCACCGAGTCTTCCTCCTGGCCGGCTTCGTTCCCTCAGGAAGCTCTCAATGTGGAACCACCCTGACCTAACCCTAACCGCGCTCTGCGCTGACAGCTCCCCTGTGACTTGAAAGGGAAGACTGAAGCCACCCAGTATGACTGTGCCCTCTTTCCACGTCTCCATCCCTTATCTCTCTCTCATCCTGCTCTCTGTCTCAAAGGAAGCAGAGGCGCTCTTCTGGGACTCTCTGGGTGATCTGGCCCTCTGCCCTCCGCCCTCTGCCCTCTGCCCTCCGCCCACCCCTTCTGGAAACCTGACTAATCTTGTTCTGTCTCATCTTCTTCCTTGCTTGTTTCGTTGTTGTTGTTGTTTTGTTTGGGCTAGGCAATGGGGGTAAGTGACTTGCCCAGGGTCACACAGCTAGCAAGTGTCATGTGTCTGTGGCCAGATTTGAACTCAAGTCCTCCTGAATCCAGGGCCGGTGCTCTATCCACTGACCCACCTAGCTGCCCCTACCGGCTTGTATTTTCAGTCTCTCCAATTCCTTTGAGACTATTCTTTCATATAGAAATTGGTCTCTCCCACATTGAAGGAAAACACGCCTTCACTTGACAGCTTTCCTTACTTTCCTACTTCTTTCTTCTCACTTCCAAATTTCTCAAATAACATGCCCTTTCTCCACGTCCTCACCTCTCATTTCCTTTTTAATTCTGTTATTTGGTTTCCACCTCATTCTTCTAGTTGAACTATGTTAATTAGGCCAGTGACGTCCACATTGAGAACGGTCTGTTCTAAGTCCACATTCTTCCTGACTCTGTCACAATAACATCGCTGGTTCCTCCTCCTCCTTCCCAAAGTTTCTCCTCCCTTGCCTTCTGTACCTGCATTTTCTCCCACATCTGACTGCTCCTTCCCTACATCCTAATACTCATCACATCTTCAGCTGTGTTTCCTGAGACCCAGTTCTTGGCCCTCTGGTTAGTTTCCTCCACACTCTTTGGCCCCAGTGAAATGATCCTTTCTGAAGGGATCACCAATTACTTGTACAATGATGAGTCTCTGTATTCAACCATTCACCATTTAAGTTATTCTCACATCTCCATCTGTCAATAGGACATGTCCACTTGGATGTCACAATAACAACCCAAAACAAACTCACCATCTTCCCCTCACAACGACACTTTCCACTTCATATAATGTTACTAACATTCTCCTAACTGCAGAAGCTGCTAGTCATTTTTCACTTTTCCTTGTTGAACTTTCTATTACTTTTGAGACTGTTGATCACCTTCTGCTCCTGGAGAATCCCTTCTCTTTGGGTTTTCATGACATTGCCCTCTCCCAGTTCCTTCCTATCTGTCTCACTGCTTCTTCTCAGGCTCCTCGACTGGATTTTCATCCATGTCATGCCCCCTCCAACTGTGGGTATTCCCTAAGGATCTTTCTCCTAGGCCCCCCTACTCTTTTCTATCTACATGCTCATCAGCTACCATGGATTTATCATCATTATCTGATAACTCACAGATATAGCTATCTATACATATAAATATAACTACAGATAGCCCCAATGTCTCCCCTGAGTTTTAATCTCACATCACCAATTGCCTATTGGACTTTTCAAACTGGATGTACTGGGGACATCTCAAATGCAAAAAGTCCATAACAGAACTCATCATCTTTCCCTTCATTAAATGAATAATTCACAGATTTTGGGTCCATAGTATCAGGTCCCCTATATGAAATACACCTTAAAAACAGAGGAAGTCTTTACCACTAAAAATACATTTAGATGAAGGGAGTGGAGAAAAAGCCCTATTTTGAATTAAACTCAATACGATACACAAAAAGAGAATAAGGATGAGTCTTTAAAGCATTAATTGAATACGATGCAATTTTGAATTAATATTTTATTAACAGAATCAGAGTGCCCAGCAGCTATCCCAGAAGGCAGCCCACATTCTACACAATGAAAAGGAAATTTTAAAAAGGAACATTAAAAAAATCAAGCAGGATGTAAGAAATTAATTCAGAAAATACAGGGATAAAGAGGCCAAATTTCACATAAAATCACTAAAATCAGCAAAATTTAAACTGGCACCAGTTAATGTTATAGCACTGAATGAAATATAATACAGTAATTTTAACAAGCAAGAACCTGCAAAGAGCTGCAAGTTTGCATTTCTTTTTCATGAGATGAGAAACATGATTAGCCAAATCACTATTCGCAGTAAATCTAAATTCTGTCTGTATATTTTAGGATACTCCTTCAGAGAAAATGAACTATTTTATACAATCTGATTTCTTAATATACCCAGGGAGAAAGGAGTCTGAATAGTATTGATTTAGCAACATCCAGTCATCTCAGTATTGATGAGTTGCCCAAGCTAAATTAGCATGAGTTTTATGGGCTGTAGATCATAACCAGAAAGGCTTTCAAGAAGAAATACTGTTAGTTAACTATGAATTATCAGCCACACAATATGCTTTATGATAATAATAGTTAATACTACTTTCCTGAAGGTGATGGTGGAAATGTTTTTATTAAATGCTTGCAGAACTACATTATTGAAAACTCTGATCTATCTAATATGCAAATTATAGGAGCCATATTGTAATGTACTTCATGACAATTTCAATTTGACTCTTCCTAACAAATTGTTCTTTCCCATTATCATAGTTTACAGGGTCACTGAATTCCTTTGATAGATTTACAGGTTTAAAAAAATGCCTAATACAGGCATTCATAATTTTATAAAATGTAAATTATGATGGGAAAATGACTAAAGATCTTCTACTTGCAGGTAATGTATTTATGATTGGTAAAGCATCTCACGGTCTTTGAACTTCACCAACATATGATTGATGAAATGATATCATGGACTGGGATGCATTAGGTAATAACTATTAATACTTTATTAAATATTGACAAACTAGATACTCATAAACTTATTCTAGAAAAAAAGAGATATATTTAGGTGGTTTCTCAAATTAAAAAAAAAAACTTAAGAGATTATAGGAATAGTGTTATTTTTTAATACAGTGATATGCCATGAAAATGCCTTTCTTCACAATGGCAGCCAGATATCCCATGGATCAAATAACTTTCACCAGAGCATCAAGGCAGCAGGTAAAGAATAGCTACATGTCTTATGTATGGCCTGTGCCCTCTAAGGAAGTTGTTATTTCTTTCTCTTAAAATTGGGATTATAAAGATTTCCCATCTTAGTTCTAATAGAAGATATCAGTTAAGAGATGGCTCTAACATTCTAAAAACACAGTCAAAATGACTGTAAGGGAAACCACAGAATCACAGAAGTTGAGAGTTGCGAGGGCCCCCAGTTACCAGCTAGTCCAACCCATAGCTGTAAAAAGGCTCGTGACCACACTATGCCTGACAGATGGTCTTCCAACCTCTGCACAAAGATCTCCAAAGTGACCAGACCTTTCCATCTGGGGGATAGCACTATTTATTACAAAGCTGTTCTTCCTGACATGGAGCCTACATTTGACTCTCTACAACTCTTTGCCAATCATTCAATCTGGTTCTGAACTCTGGGGCCAAAATAGTAAGGCCAATCTCTCATGCAGATACCTGAACAGAGCTATCATGTCCCTCCCTACCACCACCCCAAGTCTTCTCATGACTAAATATTTCTGTTTCCTTCAACCAGCCCTCACATGTAAAGAAAGAGCTCAATGTCCTTCTCCACCTCAGCTGTTGTCCTCTAAAGACTCTGTAGCCGATGTCCTTCCTAAACTGGGATACCCAAAATTGATCACGATGCTTCAGATGTTGTCCGACCAAGGCAAACTAGAAGCAGATGATCACCCCCTTGTTAGTAGAAGCTGTGCTTCTCTTAGAATATTCATTTTGCTGTTGTGATCGAGCAGTTTTTCAGTCACATCCGACTCTCTGTGACCCCATTTGGGGTTTTCTTGGCAAAGACATTGGAGTGGTTTGCTATTTCCTTCTACAGCTCATTTTACAGAGGAGGAAAACTTACAGATAGTAAGTGTCTAAGGCCAGATTTGAACCCAGGAAGATGAGTCTTTCTGGCTCCAGGCCCAGTGCTCTATCCACTGCGCCACCTATCTTTCTGGTTGCCAAGTCAAACTCCTGCCTTACATCGACCTTGCAATGCAGTAAAATCCCCAAGTCTTTTTGAAGCATACTGCTGTTTAAGTCTGCCTTTCCTGCCTTCTACTAGGAGAGCTGATTTCTTGAATCCAAATATGCTACTAAACTTCACACTATTAAATCAGCCACGTGTTTTAATCTGTCAAGAGACGTTTTTTAATCCTGACCACCATCCAGTGAGTCAGCTAGATGCCTCCCAGATTTCTGTCAACTGCAGGTCTAACAATCAGACTCTGAAAGACTTTAGAAGTCTAATGATAAACCAGGAATCCAGAGGATGGAAAATGAAACACTCCATCGGCCTGTTGGAGAAGAGATGAACTTGAAATGCAGAATAAGAAAGACATTTTTGGACATGGCTAATTGGGAATTTATTTTGCTGAATTAATGCACATTTGTTTTTAGGGTTTTTTTTAAATTATTCAATGGGAGGGTGGGAATGGGAGGGAGTGACAATAAGTGCTTGTATAAATAAATTCATACCTACACACACACACACGCAAACATCGGATAAGCATGTCATTCATACCTTTACCCAAGTCAATGATAGAATTTTAAGCAGCCCAGGCCAAGCTCCCACCCACTGGACACCTCCTGCCAGCAGCCACTGAGCTATCTGAGACTACTCTTCGAGTCTGGTACTCGTCCATTTCCAAGTCCATCTACTGGTGCCATCATCTTGCCCACACCTCCGTCTTCTCCACAGGGATGCTATAAGAGGCTTTCTCAAGCTTTGCCAAAATCTTGGTAAATAATTTTCTGCAATATTCCCTTTATGACCCAGTTTAATAACCCCGTCAAAAGAGACAAGGCCACTGTCTTGAGGACAGCCTCCTCTTGAGGAAGCCTTCCTAGCTCTTGGCAATCACTGATTTCTTTTCACCAAGCATCTTTTTTAATAAGCCATCCTTGAATTTTCCCAATCTGTTCTTGTAAATCACTAGAATACTTATCCTGTGCTCCATGACGGCAAACCATAACAGTCTCTGAAGAAGGCAACCCAAAGGGCAATGGAGAGAAGCATGGTGGACAAAGGAAGCCGCAGACCATTTCTATATGAAATTACTTGGGCACAAGTTGTGCTCTAAGGACTCTCATCCAGGAAATAACAAATCAGGAAAGAAGTGGGGTCACCCAGTCCAGAGGTTGAAAGATAATGATAGACAGCCTGAGTAGCTCACTGGCAAACCCAAAGGGATGACAGAGCTACAAGAACACATCCTAGGGGTTTGATATGGAAGGACAAAGGGGGTGGAGTGGGGAGCACAAAGAAAAGAAATGCTAAGGAGGAGAAGGCATGGGCGTTTTACATTCTAATGGCGCACACAGTGATGTCTTGGAGCCAATATGCTAACCTGTATCTGACCTCATGAATAGCAGTAAAACACAATACACCTTGATACTGCAAAGAATCTGTGACTTCATCAGTGTGGGTACCCCCCTCCACCTGGGCAGATAACTTGTCCATGCCTTTCCAGCCTGGGCCCTCCCAGACTCCCCCCAACTAAGGTGAGCAAGGCTTTCCTTCAGGTCTCTTAACGGTCCATGGAGACTGGTGGGAAGCTTGGGCTGGGCATTCACTACCCCTCCCCCATGTTCCATGATCTTCTGTGCCCCACCTACACAAGCCCCAACTGGCAACAGGCCATATCTCACTTACACCCACCATGCCTCTCTCCACTGCCCTTGGAATGCCTGCAGTTTTGACTCTAGGGATGGCGTGAAAAAGATCCTATGACAGGCAAGAGACAAAAGTAGTTCTAAACGATGAGCTAATTAATGAATCGGCACGAGGCGCCAGGACCTACCCCTGTAAAATGTGCAGAAGCTGCTTGATGCCTCCCCACGTGCGGATCTCCACGCTGGTCTCGGGGTCCTCACACACCTGCACCAGAATCCAGACGACGCTCCAGAGAAGTTTCAGGTGATCAGAATGGAGCAGACTGAGGAGGATGGGGATGCCTTCGTACACCTTCACCTGCTCCTTCACTTGGGATTCGGCACAAAGGAGCCGCAGCAACTCAGCAGTCAGCCTGAAAGGGGACACAGCACGTGCAAAGAGAAGCAAAGCTTTTTGCAGTCTGCCTTTTAAAAACGGAAGTTCACCAGCTACTCACTCATGAAACTACCATCAGGTTGTGGCTATGATCTTACTACAAAATTATACAATAGACGTGGCACTTCCTACTAGGACGCATCATCAAGAAATTACACCATCTCAGCAGCAGATTTCTTTATTGGTTTATCCTCAAGTAAAATATGTATTCAGATATATATAATATATACACACATACACATACACATATATACATATACATCTATATATATATAAGCACCTAGTATGTGCTAAGAATTATGTGGGGACACAAAAACATAAGACATGATTGCCTGCCACAAATAGCTTAGAATCTAGTTAGGGAGACAAGATACACATGCATATGGAAGAGCAAATAATTAAAGGCAATACAGAATTAGCTGGATCAGTGTGGACTGGTGACATGAAGCATGCTTCCAGAGGGAACAGACGGGATCTGGCCTGTGCCTTCTATAGGAATGATGGGACCAATTTTAGCTCCAAAGCACTTAAAAGCTCACAAACATGTAACACCTGTCAACTGACAAAATTCTTTCTTCATATCAATTCTGGGACAAAAGTCATGTACTATACCCATTTCACAGATGAAGAAACTGAAGAGGTCAGAAAGTAACTGACTTGCTCGAGGTCACAAAGCCAGTAAATAGCAAAGTTGGAATTCAAACCTAGGTCTTCTGACTCAACGTCCAGTGGGGGTTTTTTTGTTTTGTTTTTTTTCACTTCATCACCCAGGGCTTCTGCTTACATTACCTCATTGGAACATATGTGATTAGAACCTAGAAGAATATGTGGGGCTGGATACGCAGAGAGGAACAGAATGGATAGGATGCATAAAAAACCATTAAGAACTTACTTAATGGCAGGCACTATGCTAAGTGCTAGGACTACTGATTCAGGCAAGCAAGGTACTCCCTTCCTTCGAGAGACTCACATTCCAGTAGTGGAAGGCAAGAGAGGAAAAAGGAGGAAGGGGAGGAGGAGGAGAAGGAGGAGGAGGGGGAAGAGGAGGGAGGAGGATGAGGAGAAAGAGAAGAAGGAGAAGAAGAAGAAGAAATATAATAGTAGTAGTACGATAGTATTTCTATAGTGCTTCATTTGATCCTTACAACAACCCAGACAGGCAGAAGCTATTATTACCATATTTTACAAAGGAGTAAACTGAGGCTGAAAGAGAATACATCAGTGGTCACATGGCTAAAAAGTATCTGAAACAGGATTTGAACCCCATTTTTCCTGGCTCCCAAGTGTAGGGCTTTATCCACTGCTCCTTCCTGTCCAGGCCACACTCTGAGCTTTCTCCAACAAACACTTCCTAATTGCGTGACTATAGGAAGGTCACTTAGCCTCTGTCTGCCTCAGTTTCTTCATCTGTAAAATGGAGATAATAATCCCACCCACATACCTGAGGATCAAATGAGAATATCTGGATGATCTGCTAACTTTAAAACATTCATATGAATGCTCGCTACCATTATCATTGTTGTTGTCGTTATCGTTGTTATTTCTGTCAATCTTTCTATTGTCCTAGGGACATTCTTTGGAGACACCTTAAAGAAAACCGCCTTGAATGCGGCACTAGAAATGCACATGATGAAAAACTCAAGGTGTCAGATCCCAGACGAGCAGCTGGGATGGCGCCCCTTGCACTGGAGAAGAGAGTGGAGGGCATGGACGCTCACAAGAGAAGAGCCCCAACCAGCTTTGAACCGAAAGAGCTTCATTCTTAATACTGAAGACTTACTTCTGAACAAACTGCAAGGAGACTTTCTCTATGCATGTTTATGTTCCAAAGCAGACGGATCAGGGAGAAGAAAGACAAAAATCAATAGGAATAGCTCGTCTGGTTTGGTTCTCAGGAGAATGCAACCATCTATATCAGTGCCTCTTTTATGTAGTACTGCCAGGGAATTAGGTGATCCACAGAAGTAAATTTTCCAGACCCCTGAACCTCCTTATCTACTAAAACCTCTTAAAAACAAATCTTTAGATGGAAATATTTCTCATTTGGCTTAAACAGCTTCCTGACTTAAACAGAAAGTAAGCCACATAACTTAATCTTCTCTTGGTGACTCACTGTGATGAAAAGAACTCTAGATTAGAGGTCAGGGGTGGCCCTAGGATGCAAATTGAGCACCACTACCTATCTAGTCCTTATACCTCTGGGTTTCTTCATTTGTACAAATGACAGACTGGGCCAGATGGTCCCTAAAGTTCCTCCTGGTTCTCCGGGACATGATTTCACAATTCAGGATGATCATTATGAATCCTTGTTCTGATGAAGGGTTATATTTATTCACACACAGAATTGGGCACATGTAACTTCACAGGAGGCCGCTTAGGCTTGAACTAAATCATTTAATTTCTCTGTACAAATTTCCTTGCACGTACATGAAACTGGGAGTTTTCCTATCACTTGAATTTTACAATATTAAATAAACAACACGCTACAAGAAGAAAATAAAATAAGCTTCCCCCATAAACGTAAGATGGTCTCTTTCTTCCACCAAGAATCCTACCTTTTAGAGAGCAGGTCATACTCATGTAGGATCATCAGCAGGTTTTCCACGATGCTGAGTTCACTGATCTTCTCCCTACATTCTGGACTGCGAAGGGAACAATCTTAGAACCCTCATTGCCTTCTCCACTGCCTTCCCATCGCATTTTCTCAGGGTGAAGACTGTCTCACAAGCTCCACACAGAATGGAGGGATTCAGTACATCATAAAACATCAACTCCATGACTAGCAGCATAGTGACTGAGTCTTGCCTCTCCCCCTCCCACAGACAAGGAGACTCATCCTTCGTTAGGATACACGCAGATTTAACAAGTTATAAAACTCAATGGTCTGGAAAATGAGCTGGAGTTTCCCATGTACTATTTTTATTTTAAACAGATTTGTATTGATATCTTTTGTTCTTACATCATCTAAAGCTCCCCCTCTATCCCTCCTCATCCCCTCTCCCAAAGAACCATCCCTTTAAATAAATATTTTTTAAAAAACAAAGAAGAAAAAGAGAAATCAGTCAAACCAACCAATACATCAAAAACACCTACCACGTTACCTACGCCACCCCTCTTAACGTCGGAAGAGCAAAGAACGGGCTCAATAAAAAATAAAAGGACTGAGGCATAAAGCAGGACGAGCTGGAGCCTGAGAATGGCCTTTCTGAAAGTCTTTTTGAGGGCAGTGAGGTGGCACAGTGGATAGAGCTTTGGCCTTGGAGTCAGGAGGCCCTGACACTTCACACTTACTAGCCGTGTGACCCTGGGCAAGTCACTTAACCCCATTGCCTAGCCAAAAAAAAAAAAAAGAAGACTTTTTGAAAAATGTTAAAAACAGACATGCCTTTAAAGAAAGGGCGGTAAAGCGTTTTTTAAAGAAAAGAATTAAAGTCATTTCAAAAACACCAGAAATGAGGGAAAGAAGGAGACGCTGTAGACAATTCAGTCAGAGAGAAGAATCTTCTGAGGCAACGAGCCCCTCTAGCTCACGAAAAATACACCACGTTGGTCCAGGATCCTCCATAAAGGAACATCGCATGTCGTGACTGCGCCACCAGGGCTTTTTTCAAAATTAGACTAAGAAGCAATGGAGCCAGGGAGACTGTGCCCACGTTCGAGGAGGGGATGGAGGAGGAAGAGGAAAGAGGAGGAGCCTGTATCACAGCTGAGGCTGAGAGTTAAAAGTATATTAAAAGAAACTTACCTTTCAGCTAAACTGGTAAGTGCAAGAAGGGCCCCCAACAGAACATTTGTGTCTCTGGCTCCTAATAAATTTACTAATGTCTGAAAAAAAATAGATTTTTAAATTAAAGGCCAGAAAGTGTGTTTCTTGGTTGTTATGAGTTTTTTCTTTGCTTGTTTGTTTATCTCTTAAGAACATAACAAACCATTTAACACATTCAGCTACACATTGAAAATGTCTCACTTCTGCACAGGGCCAGCACCTCTCCTTACTGCCTGTTGGACGGGCCAGGCTATAACCAGGAGAGAGGACAGAAAGCCCACCCAGGACTGCCAGGTTGGTTACCCCATGTTCTAGAGGCCAGTCTCCATCTCACACCTCAGAAGAGAAGGCTGGAGGGCCTGGCCGGGAGCCTCCAGCAAACCCTGGAAACAATCCCTTCTCTGTTTCTGTCGCTGCTCAGCTCTCTTTGGCCAGAGAACTCCAGAAGGCCTGGCCAGCTTTCCTGCTTCTCCCAGCTTCCTCTGAGGTCTCCCAAAGGCCCCTGCTAGTATGCACTCTGGGCTCATTCCCCACCTGACAGGCCACAGGCTCCTCAGAAACAAGATTTAACATCCCAGCAATATGGGAGGAATCAAGACACGTAGACAATATTCAAATCGGTTACACAAGTATTAAGGGCTGTGTACACAGGGGACAAAAATTAATCCAGACTACTCATTGGAAGGACAAATACCAAAGGTAAAGTTTAAATGCTCTGGCCACATAATGAGAAGATGAGACTCATTGGGAAAGACCCTGATGTTGGGAAAGACCGAAGGCAGGAGAAGAAGGGAATGACAGAGGATGAGTTGGACAGATGGTGTCATGGAAACAACCAATACGAACTTAGATAGCTTTGGGGAGATAGTGGAGGATGAAGGTCCTGGTGTGCTATGGTCCCCGGGGCACAGAATCGGATGCAACTAAAGAAGAAACAACAAATACGAGGTACATAGAGATGAAATAAGACGTGACGTCAAGAAGCGCGCAATCGAATGGGGCTGAGGGACAAGACGTGGCTGATATTCACCCTCTCCTACTATTCCTGCCTATGGTCAATTTACTTGTTCCCAAGGCAATGGAAAGAGATGGTGGGATGATTCCAGGGACCAATGGTGAAGCATGGTGCCCACCTCCCAACAGAGAAGTGACGAACTCAAGAATCAGAAGAAGTAATAATTTTCAGGCACAGCCCATGTGGGAATTCTTGTTTGACCAAACATATGTTACAAGGGCTTTGTTTTTCTTATTTCCAATGGTGAAAGGGAGAAAGGAAGGCAAAGGGAGATAGGGATTAAGAAGAAAGAAAAAAAGGAAGGGAGGGAAGGAGAGAAGAAGGGAAGGAAGGGAGGGAAGGAAGGAAGGGAGGAAGGAAGGGAGGAAGGAAGGGGAAGGAAGGAAGGAAGGAAGGAAGGAAGGAAGGAAGGAAGGAAGGAAGGAAGGAAGGAAGGAAGGAAGGAAGGAGAGGGGGAAGGGAGGGAAGGAAAGCAAATTAGGAAGCAGGGAAGGAAGGAAGGAAAAAGGCATTGAGGTGAAAACAGAGAGAAGGCCAGAAAGAATGCCAGAAAAACAGGGCAGTTCTGAAAGCTACAGGCTAATCTTATTATATACTTCAAAAGAAAGTAAACTATACATAGAAACTGACAGCTTCATGTACAATTCTATTTTTCCATTCTAATAGATATGTACATCAAAATATCCACATATATTCAATACATAAGATACATAGATATATACAGATACACATATATATACACTTGTGGATACATATGTATGTATATGTGGATGTGTATATATGTACATATGAAATGTCCGTTTGATTCAGTATTGAAGTCCAGAACAAAATGTTTTTGAAAAGAAGAAAGAGGTGGCGAGGCTGCCAAGGAAACCCGTCCCTCCCCTTCTATGCAGCAGTGGTTTTGTTTGTAAGTCAAGGAGTGTGTCGCTGCCTTCCTATTAGTAATTGAAAGGGCAGGAATCTGAGGCCAAGGAAAATGTCCAGATTCCCTGTTTTTCCGCCTGTCGGGAATGTCTTCTCTATTCTTTGATCTCTCCCTGAGACTAAGACATCTATGTTTGTGGGGAAAACTTTGCTTGGATTTCTACTACTTTTAATTTTCCAAGCTAATACTTTCCCCCCCCTTCCCAAATAGGGCAGATAATTAAGAGATATTGAGAGTCTCAGAAACAAGTTTCCACTGACAACAATGGCGCTCCTATTCAAAATAAAGAAACGTCATCTTTGGATAGCTTGTTTGCACACAGCTGTTTGTGTGTTGTTTCCTCTGTTAGACTGTGCGCTCCTTGAGGACAGGAACTGTCCTTGGCCTTTGTACCCACAGCACTTAGCAAGTGCCTGGCACACAGTAGCCGCTTAATAACTGCTCATGCTTGCCTGACTACCAGGCAGTGGGAGGCAATAGCAGCTAGAAGAATCTGGAAAGGCTCACATAGGAGGCAGGGTTTGAGCTGGGCTTTGAAAGAACCAGGCATTCTATAAGGAAGAGAGGGGGAGGGAACATTTTCCAACAAGCAGCACGGGACATGTGAATGTCATTAGTGAGGTCTAGCGAGAGGGACAGTGTGGCTGGACTGACGGGCGCTGGAAGGGGAGGCAGGAGGCAGCTGGTAAGGACCTCGAGATGTCAAACAGAGGCACCAGTGAGCCATCCTGAAGGGAGCAGGAGTCACAGGAGTAGGAAATAACACGGACCAATCTGCATTTTAGGAAACATATTTTGGCAGCTGTTGGAGGGTGGACTGGAGAGGAGAAAGGCATGAGGAAACCAACAAGGAGGCCAGCTCATAGCCCAGGCAAGGAGGGACTAACCCCGTGAGCTGGGAGAAGGAGGGCGTTCAAGAGAGACGTGAAAGGGACAAAACTTCGCACATGACCAGATATGTGGGGCGAAGATGAGATCCTGGTGGTGGTAGAAGGATGGAGGTATCCTCAATAGAGCTTTGGGATTGGGGCACATTTGGGGAAAAGACACCGAGCTCCGTCAGAGACTTTCTGAGCTCCAGTCATCTCCTGGACATTCAATCAGATACACCCAACATGAACGTGGGGCTGAGATGCGGGGAAAGACACATGACACTCTTAGGAAAGGCCAAATCCTGAAGGATTCCAGGGCGGGGGAGGAGGGGGGTAAGAAAACATCTCCAGAATGGGAGGTAGGTGGCCTGTGCAAAGTTAAGGAGATGGAGACCTGAGGAGCACAACTACAGACCACCGGTGCTTCCTCAGCAAGAGAGAGTTAACCTGGCCAGTTATCACGTGCCAAAAGTCAAGTAGGTTAATCTGTAGATAATTTAAAGCTCTTACCTTGTGGGCTCCACTTGCTATGACCCATTCTCTCTGATCTTTGACAGCAGAAAGTTTTTGAAAGATATCTAGGAGAGAAAGGAAATCACAAAGTGGGTTTCTTGGTCCCCTCCCATCCCCCCAGTGCTGATCAGTCCCCTGAAAACACCATATCAGGGGACGCAGCACCAAGGTGGGCCATTAGCTTCATGGGGAAACGTTACAAACCATGATGAACCTCCCTGGGCAGCTGAAATTCAAATTATAAAAAGCATAAAATGAGGAAAGAGAAGACAGATCCCCCACAGACTGTCAGTGCAGGAAGGACCATTAGGAATAACTGTGGTATAGATGAGGGAATGGAGATTGGTCAAGGGCATTCAACTGGCCCCACTGGATCCAGGAGGGGAGAGAAGAGGAGCAGAGGTAGATTCTATCAGGCTAGAAACTTTCCTCTCCCCTTCCTGGGCCTTCCCGCTTTTCCGTCCTTGAGACCTTCTTGGCCTTTTCTCTCTCTTCTCCTACCTGTCCTTTAAAAGGGACTGCGGGTGAGGCAGAGAACGGAGATCTTCTCCTGGGCCTGTCCAGGCACCATTTTCTAATTAGCTGAATGCTACACTTCCTAATCATCAGAAGGTGGAAGTGTGTCGAGACAGGCAGGAAAGACTGTCCCTCTCCAGGACCAGAAAACTCCTCAGAGCTTTGTGGGATTTGACAACGGCCGAGCAGCAAATGGAAGCTTGGCTGCTTCTCTCTGGGGCAAAGAGCCACGTATCAACATGTGGAGAACCCTTCAGGACTGGTGGATATTTCAACTTCAAACAAAGGCATTACCTTGATGGTGGTAATTTTTTTTTTAATTTCATAGAAAAGATGTGCACAACCTTTGGAATGATAGTGAAAATCAATGGGAAAATAGGATTTTACCAAAACTGATGGAATGTATCCAGTTCATTTAATGAAGGCTATATATACTTAATAGCTAAATATTTTATTCAATATATCTTCTCACAAAAAAATGTTTTGCAAAAGCTCTGGTCATGACCTGAGAGCTGCTCCTCCACATTCAGTGTATATTGAGACTGGGGGTAGGTAGCAGGGAGGGCATCCTAGACCTGTGATTTCACTGGGGCAGGGGAACTCCTGGAGCAGAAAGACACACCACTAACACAGGTGGGTGACCATTCTACACCTTTCGGACTTAAAGGGTTGTTGTCAGAAGTGACTTAGGTTAAATGACTGGTCTATGTTCACACAGCTAGCTCTGTGTCAGGGTCAGGACTTGAACCCAGATCTCGTTGACTACAAGGCCAGTCCTTAATCCACCATAAGGACTATACTTCCTGGTACCTCTAGCTGAAGTTAATTGCATGGGACTCAAGCCATAAGTTTTGTACATCTTAGATACTCAAATTAGCCTCTTTTTTCCCTATCACAAAGAATCATATATGTATTCATTATAAGGAACAGAAAGTCCAATCCAATTCAACAAACATTTACTGAGCACCTACTGTGTGCAAAGGACTGTGCTAGATACTGTGGATACAAAAGTTAAAATAAAACCAGCCCCTGCTCTCAAGGAGCTTACATTCTACAAGAGGGTAAAGCACGGACACAGGTAGGTAAAAACAGGGTCATTTGTGAAGAGAGAGAGACAGAGAGAAAAGAGAGAAAGAGAGAGAGACAGAGAGAGGGAGAGAGACAGTGAGCCCCACCACCCCAACGGGATGAGCAGAGGCTTCCATCTCAGGAGGCGGCCCCCAACTAGCTACTCGCCAAGCTGTCCATGAGTTACACACCCCAATACTTACACATCATGTTGACTAACTTGTCAGCGTTATGCTGCTCTTCTCCGTATCCGAGGTACCCATCTGCTATGATTTCCATGTACTACAAGTAAGACCAAACACAAAAAAAGGTGTAAGAAGAAAAACTCTCAAAAAGGCGGGCGGCACTTTTCCACATGAACTGTAGGTGGCGCCCCATAGTCATAAACGAGTTCCCATGGCTCTTCGGACACACCTGAGAGATAAGCAAAAAGAGGAATGTTTCTCCTGAAGTCCCTCCCTGCCCTCTGTGGAGATCGCAGGGTTACAGCCTCAGAGCGAGACCTTAGAAAGCATCTAGTTTGTTTCTGCCGTTTTACAGAGGAGAAAACTGAGACCTACGGAGGGGGATTCCCTTGTCCACATTCACTAGCAGTGAGTGGCAGAGCAGGGACTGGAACCCAGGACCCTGACTCCAAATCCAGAGCTTTCTACCAAACGTCACACGTGTCTCTCCACTCAACATAATGTGCTAAAATTCACAGCAGCTGTGGAGCTTCAGGTGTCTGTCATGAAATGAGCAGAAGTGGGTGGAGGGCGGGACATCAGAACAGGATAAATGAGCACACAGAAGAGTACACGGACGTGCAGCACGTGAAACAGGGTCTAGGACAACTTGCAACATGAGCGTTATTTATCTTCTCAATATTCCTACACTGGCCAGTCATTTATAAAGAGTCAGGAAGACACAAGTTCAAATCCTACTTCAAGATTCTTAGATAAGCTTTGGCACTCTGGGCGAGTCCACCTCTGTGGGTCTGTTTCCTCATCTGTAAAATAGGGCTTACAAGAACATCTCCTTCCTAAGGTCATTGTGAGGATGAAATGAGATCAACTATTTCGACTACAGATGATATTGTTCCATGATGACCAAAATCACATCGAACACTGACCATGCTACGAAATGAATTTCCAAACACAGGGAACTGCAATCTTGGTATTCTGGCTAACTTAATACTCTGGATCCCTGAGAGGGTTATGACCAAAGAATTCTAATAAAATACACTTAATGCTAACACTGTGCTGAATGTGGGTGGTTCAGAAGGTGCTTCGTTTCCTCTGGGTCATTGGTGATAACTCAACCACACGCTTGGGGTAGGAAATTTCGGAGACTGGGCTACAATGGGCTTGACGGGGATTCCCGGGCCCGGGAATTTTATTTGTTTACTATTTTGTTTTTAATCAATACAGGACACAGGGCCTAGCAAAAAGCATTTGCCTTCTTACCCTACCCTCAAGAAGCATACAAGTTATAAACTCAAAATGCATGATGCCATATTTCGTTGCTGATTGTTTCATATTATAATTATTCATTATTGCTGAGTAAAGGACCGGTGCCACTTTACAAACTTGGGGTTTGGGGTTTGGGTTTTTTTTAATTTTTATTTTTCTTGGATCCTATCCGTGTTGAGGAAATAAATGGGAAGCCAACCTGATCAGTGTGCCTCATATTTCTTCCCTTGACTAAACTAAATTATACATGACCTTTCATACCCTTTCTAATTTCAACTGGCAGGCTCTTTGCAATCCAGTTAACCAGAACAAAAAGTCCTGGGTGTTGGCTTCCACCAGCAGGAGCCTGGTGGCTTTATCTTTCTGCATGACTGTGAGCCACACCTGCTGCCCCGTGGGCAGCCATGGGAATGAATCCACCCTGCTCTCCAGGACGCATCACCAGGCGCGTTCTTTTCTTAGGTGCTTACTGACCACCTGCCCCTGAGGTGAACGCCAAACCACAGAGGAAGAACAAGAACAAGGAAAGGTCTCTTACCCGGGCGAGGTTTTCAATCCCACCCAAGTTATGGAGTATTTCCTAATAAAAGAAAAAAACATATATTAACTTTCATGAAGAACCGAAACCATTTTTAAAGGCCACCCAGGGAAAGGGGAGGCATAATTTGCACCCTTCACTGTGCTGTGTTTTGTATATTACAATATGAATATGAAAAAAACCCAGGCTTGTATTATCAGCATCACAGGGAAGAGAAATGATTAAGGGATGACATTTTATGATGAGGGGAAGGGAAGGGAATATATCTTCTTCCCCAAAGCAGAGCTACACTACCATTCTGCTTACTCAATTTGATCAGAATAGCAATATTATTTTAAAATAATGTCTTTTTAAAAATCTAAGGCACAAGGATGTCAAAAAGAGTGTCCTGCTATTTCATACAAACTTTCAAGTAACACACACATCTTAAAGCTAAGGATTTTTACTGACCTTCTAAAACTGGCCAAAACATTGTGGCATTTAAGGATGTGAGGAGCAGTTAATGCAATATTTGAGGGAGAAAAATAAGGAAGGAGAGAAACAGCTGGGAAACGTGGCCGTCATGTTTATAGATAATCCGCTTAATTACAGAATTAACAACAGCACAATTCACTCTAATTTTAACTTTTTAAAAAGCAGTCACAAAAGGTCCTTGGCTAAGAACGGAGTGTGCTTTGGAAGGGCCGGTAAAAACAATGACGACAACAGCTCCTCTTCCTAATGCCTTGTAAGAAAGGCACACCAAAGTATTAGTGTTACAGGCATTCTTGTGGTACTGTGACCTCTGCTTTGGGGAGGAAGACATATTCCCTTCCCCTCATCATAACATGTCATCCCTTAATCATTTCTCTTCCCTGTGATGCTGATAATACAAGCCTGGGTTTTTTTCATATTCATATTGTAATATACAAAACACAACACAATGTAAAGTGCTGAAGAAGGTTTTAAACGGTACAAGGAGAGAGGTGGAGAGATTGGCCAACACAGATCTGGTACCGCAGAGGGGCGGCCCACAGAGGAGGAACAAGAGAGGACCAGTAATAAACAAGAAACAAATTCAAGAAGACAGCCGTCAGTGACAGCCAGGATGTCAGACGTCTATTTGCAAATGCACAAAATGTCAGTCATAAACAGCCTATCGCAAAAAGACAAATTTGGCCCCAAACTGAGACTTTGCAGGATGAAAATCAAGACTGAAATTTTATTCAGGAAGATTATATTTTATTCAAAAGAATAGAATTGATAAAGCCTCTGGAGAACAGCATCGTGTATTAAAGATATATTAATATGAGGAAAGCCAGGAACCTGAAGAAAGAAAGAGCATTTGGGTAAGGAACAATGGAGTTAGAAAAAGAAGTAATATGGTCATAGGAGTAGTAGACTGATACGACCGCCCAGACAGAAGAAGGAATCAAATAAAACCAAGACAAATTTGGTAATCAGAGGACAAACCTGGCACAGAAACATGATGAAATAAATGGTTATTGATGAATGAGTTGTAATAACAGGGGACTTCAACCATCTAGCTAGTTTCTAGAGGTCTCTCTGTTGAAAGCAGAGCAGTTGATAAATTTGTGACTTGACTTAAGGACAATTTCATCCTTCAATGGCAGAAGAAGTAACAAGGGAAATTTATTCTGGGCTTGATTATGAGGAGAGAGAGAGAGAGAGAGAGAGAGAGAGAGAGAGAGAGAGAGAGAGAGAGAGAGAGAGAGAGAGAGAGAGAGAGAGAGAGAGAGAGAGAGAGAGAGAGAGAGAGAGAGAGAGAGAGAGAGAGAGAGAGAGAGAGAACTGGTTCCTGAAACATCTGGATGCTTGGGACAAGTGACCATTCCATCATGGAGGTCATGATAGAGAAGGAAAGCCAAGCATAATCTGACATACAACTTTGCATAGAGGATAGAAGAGAAGGCTTAAAGTGAGGAAGATCTGGCTTCAAATCCTACTTGTGACAGCTGTGTGACCATGGGCAAGACCCTGAGTCATGGGTTTCCTCACAATAAAATGGGGCTAAGAATATGTGTGGCCCTATCTCACAGGGTTTTTGTGAAGCTTTACTAACCTCAGAGCCCTATATAAACATCAATTGTCATCACTGTTGTTATTTGTGAAAAGAAGGTGTCAAAGAATCCAGAGAAGGTGTAGGTAACATGAAGGGACTTTTCGTAGGAAAAGTTAGCTGAGACAGATAGAAGCCTTCAAAGAAAGAAATTCTAAAACACAAGGAGGAATTATTCCAATGAATAGGGAAAAGAGGATGATTTGGATGCAGGACAAAAGCAACAAAAACTGGGACCCTAACAGAGAAGATGGACATAAAGGATGGTCACAGAGGAGTAGCATGGCCCTTTAAGAATTACATCAGGAATGCTTAGGCCCAAAACAAGCCCAGGCTGGGTTTTTATCTTGGTTTCTGTTTGTTTGTTTTTTGTTCTGTTTTTTGAAGAAACATGGGAGGCAAGAGAAGGGTCAATGAAGGGTTGAAGTCATAGCTCAACATGGATGGGGATGATGATAACGTTGAGAAGACTGCTTTCTGATCCAATGATCATGTGAGTAATGGAATGCCAATGTTTAGCAGGGAGCAGAAACACAAGATAAGGAGATGATTTAGCAGTCTCCAGCTGCCCTCAAAGACCTCAAGTCACCAGGCAAGATGAGTAACATCCCAGGAGAGTGAAGGAACTGGCAGAGGCAAGTGCTGAGCTGCAGCAGATCCCGGAGGGTGGGAAACGTGCCCTGGGACCAGCAAATGGTCAAGCCCAAAAAGGGAAGAGGGCAGACCCTGCCAACCATGGCTGGACTTCTACTTCCGGAAAAATTCCGGACCATGTGGTCGAAGGAGTTATGTGCAAGTTGGCTCTGATCCTCACTTAGGCCATCTCACTTTGAGCAGGACCACAGCAAACAGGGAAGTAGCTTAGTTCTTTTGTGTGAAGTGAATCCCCAGAACACCAAACAGACCCATATTTAAATAGAAATACAAAAACACATTCCAAAGTCAAGTAAAAATGGCCTTTTTGAGTTGTCTGTCATTTTGCATTCCTGGCATCTTCATTTAAGTTCCTTGAGTTCAGGGGCAATTTTATGTTTGCCTGCATCCCCAGTACCTGGTACACAGCAGATACCTAATAAATGCTCACTGACTGACTTGTTGATTTATAATAGCAACCCTATATGCAATGGTCTTTGAACCATAGCCACGGCTTTATCTAAGCTACAATAAAACAAATAACTCCAAAATCCTGTGATTCCATGGTTAAATTCATGAAGAGAAACTGCTGTGCCCTCTTCTTGTTCTAATACTTTACTCTGAGTATGGCAATGATGAATAGGGCACATCCAAAATGAGACTCGGCTGCAAGCAAAATTCATCCTCTGAAGCATGGGGGAAACTGACTCCACAGAGGCTGCATGGTCTAGCCGGTCACATCAGAGCTTCCTCTTGACTCACGCACCAAACCCGCTGAACAGATGATGTGTCCTCACTCGGCCATGAAGGGCTTCATCCCGGGACTGAGGGAGGGCAAGTGTGAGACGCCAACCCCGAAGCTTGGGATGAATAAGCCTTCCTCAGGAGTCTGGAGTCTTGTCTGCCCCTCCTGGCCACAGATGACAGGGAGCCATCTTATGTAAATGCAGTTGTTTCAAAAATACAAATTTATAATAGTTAAAAGCTGACTGAAAGGAGATTAAAAAGATAGCCAGATAGTTAGACAAATGAGTTGGGCCTGATGTTGGCATGAATCAGGACAGGAGATGCCACATGAAGGGGACTGAGAGAGGAGAGGAAAACAACCTAATATGGGATAAGCAAGGAGCACAAAGGATAAAATTAATCAAAAACAGAAACTGACAGCTCAACAGCTTGATAAATTTGGAGTAGGCTGAGGGCCTAAGGGGAAAAAAGCCATGTCCAAAAGAGTAGGCATGAAAGCAGGGAGGATCAGGGGACCAGTCTGGACATCAACAGGGTATGGAGAGCGAGGTTTTCTGATGAACCTGAACCCAACCCAAAAGAATCTTCTTTGTTTTCTCAAGGACCCAGGGCTAAGAAGGAAAGCCTAGCTGGTCAGGGGCTAAGCAGGGCAGGGATGGGGGTGGAAAAGAGCCATCTCTGTACAAGGTTCTGGATAAAGCCACACTCTGTTGACTCTAAGGATTAGAGCTACACTCTGGTCCCGGAGTCAACGGGAAATAGGCAGGACCTTCTTTTCTATTCATAAACAACCAGTGGCCATCACAGGGAACTTTTGGTTTGAGGAAACCTTTGATTTTTTTGTTACAGGCACAACAATTCTTGTGGTCACTGTATTGCTAAAGATTTGTACTCTTCAGCAAGGACAATGACTAATCCTACACCAATCTCCTAAAATCAAGAAGATGGATTAAGATAGCCAGCATCCACTTTGGGAAACCAGCCAATAGAGTCTGGCACCAGGGTGTCATCAGCCCTACCAACAAAGAGAACTTCTCTATCCTGGAACGTCGTGTTTGACCTCCCTTGGGGCAGTCTGGATGGCCTACTACTTAGGCAGCAGACTAGAGAGGAGTATTCTAGGCCACCTATTTAACATGATTATCAACACACAGAAGACCGCCACAACCTATGAGGAAGGAAAATTGTGGAGCACAAAAAAGGGCAAGGAATAACATGTGGTGGACATAAATTGTGACAGAATAGTATAAATGATGAATCGTGTGCATGAAGAGACAAAAAAGGAACCATCAAAGAGATGTGGACGAGAGCCGAACAGGATGAGAAAGGGGTGGTTGGGTTATGACCCATTCTGGCAGAAGGAAGAAACACCTCTAGAAGATTCGAGACGCACCAGGACATTAAAAGATAGAAAAGAGAAGTGAGGGCTCTGCTTTGGTCCCAAAGTCTAACTACCTAAAGGGAGATCCCCTCAATACCTTTGGTAGTGGTGGTGGCAAAAGGCTCCCCCCAAAGCATGAGGAAACTTATACATGGGGTTCTCTTTACTGATAATCCATAACTTTTCATCAAATTAGAGAGGGTATGATCTACCAGGACCTACCGCTGATGTCACATCTAGTTTCTCAAACAATCTGATCAATACCAATTTAATTAAACATGTATTAAGTGCCCACTAAATGCAAAGCCCTGTGGACACACATATGACGCAGGCCCTGAACGACCTCCAGGAGCTTATACTTCCAGCAGGTTAAGAGGAAGGTGGGTTAGGCATCTGCATGCAAATCCTTCCACGGCACAACTAGAGTGAGTATGACCCTCCAGCAGAGGCGGGGAGAGGAGAGGAGGGGCTGACCAACCGCAGCTCCAATGGGGGTGGCAATGAAGGAAGGCAGAGATGTCAGGAGTGTCACAGAAGCTGACCCCACAAGAGTCGGCAGCAGGTTGGACAGGGTAGATGAGGAAGAGAGCGGTGTCAAAGAGGACCCCAAGCCTCTCGAGAGCTGGGAGGCTAGGCCCAGCATTAGAAATGGAAAGTGAAGGAGAGGTTTTGAGGAGGTGATGGGTCAAGGTTTAGAAGAGTTGAGATTCAGGTCTCAATCTTGAGTAGGCAGCTGGAAAGAGGAAGAGATCAATTCTATAAGGTTGCAGCGTGGTGCTTTGGCCGCCTCCCAAGCCACACTCACACCCATAGCTTCCCATGACCTGCTAGAACACCATGGGCCAACCCCTGGGCCAAATACCGCAGGACGCTCACCCCGGAATGAGCTCGGAGGGGCTCAAAAATGATCCTCTAGAGGGCAATTTGGAACTATGCCCAAAGGGCTATAAAAATGTGCTTACCCTTTGACCCAGCAATAGCACTTCTAGGGCTGTATCCCAAAGAGCTCATAAAAATGGGAAAAGGACCCACATGTACAAAAGTATTCATAGCAGCTTTTTTTGTGGTGGCAAAGAATTGGAAATGGAGAGGAAGCCCATCAACTGGGGAATGGCTGAGCAAGTTGTGGTATATGAATGTAATGGAATACTACTGTGCTATAAGAAATGATGAGCAGGCTGACTTCAGAAAACCCTGGAAAGACTTGTATGGACTGATGCTGAGTGAAGTGAGCAGAACCCGGAGAACCTTGTACACAGTGATAGCCACGCTGTGCGATGACTGACTTTGATAGACTTAGCCCTTCTCAGCGATGCAAGGACCTGAGACAGCTCCCAAGGCTCACGAGGGAAGATGCCATCCACATCCAGAGAAAGAACCATGGAGTCCAAATGCGCACCGAAGTGCATCGTTTGTTCTCTTTTTTGTTGTTTTTATTTTGTTTCCTCTTTCTTGTGGTTCCTCCTATTGCTTCTAATTCTTCTTTACAACGCGACTAATGTGAACACATGTTTAATAGGAATGTATATGTAGAGCCTATATCAAATTGCATGCCGTCTTGGGTTGGGAGGAGAAAATTTGGAACTCAAAATCTTGTGGAAGTGAATGTGGAAAACTAAAAATAAATTCTAAAAAAAAATCCTCTATCAGTTAAGAGTTAATGGCTAGAAATACCAAACATGAATTAAGAGAGACAAGAAATGCAATTGTCTCAAGAGAGAAGGTAAAAATGATAAACCACAATAAACACTTATTTTCTGTCAAATTAAAATGTTGCAGAATCTCTTTGATTAGCATGGGAGGGTTAGAGATCTGGAAAGCCCTGAGTTATGAGGAAGAAAAGCCACTCTGGAAAAACCAATACAAAATTGGTTATCATTGGCTATCATCTTAATTTTAACATCTTAATTTAACTTAAACAATTGTGATTTTTTTTCCAAACCAACCTGATAACATGGATCCCTCATGAGTAATCTCAGGCAGATTAACACTCTCAGAAAATGAATAGATGGGGCCCGATTAACCCACTCTCTGAAAGAAAATAAACAATGTTGTAGATGTCAACCAAAGGCATCCCTGTGATGACTCATATAAAAAACACAGATTGAACAACAAGGAACAGTAATAAAAATAAGTATTTGCCTGGTTCAGTCCAAGCTGACTCAAAAAATTATCCTACGGTACTAAATAGGTGATTTTTAAATATCCACCTGTAATCTTACCATCTCTTTATTAGAAGGTATCCAATATATACATATGCTAAGAGAGTCTAGTAGGAGGTAAGCTCCTTGAAGGTAGGGACTGCAGGGATTCTGTCTTTGAATTAAAGCACTAAGATCAGCATTTCCTAGTATGTGACTGTTTCTTGAATTGAATCAAATCCATATCAGAAGGCTTATTTAGATTAAAAGTCACTGACAAATACTCATCAATCAATCAGTAGAAATCAGGAACCTACAATGTCTTTACTAAGCACAGGGAATTCTGTCGCCCAGAGCCCATCCACAACATGTCATCTTGGAGAAGGGCATCAGGAACGACCCAGCTGACACATCCCAGTGTCTGCAGACAGAACGAGCCTGAGCCATCACCTGGGCCAGCCTCCTTACCTTAAGGACACCAGCTCATTGCTATGGCACCAGATGCCTGCGAAGCTCTCCACCTACATTTCTTCCCTGGACCCTCACAAACCCTGTGACACAGATACCACAGGTATTATTATCTCCATTTTACAGATGAGAAAACTGAGGCTCAGAGAATCGAGTGGTTCAGCCAAGGTCACACAGTGACTGCATCAGAGGCAAGAGTCAAACCCAAATCTCCTCCTTCTCGACCCCACTTACAAACAAAGGAACCAAGGCTCAGAGAGATGAAGCAGCCTGGCCCTGGTCACACACACACACACACACACACACAGAGGAAGCAGCACCCAGAGACCCTCCTGCCTCCTGATACCTAGCCCAGCATCCTCGCCAATCCAGCCATATCTGACGGGGCTGCTCACTTCGACGGACTTCTTGATATTCTACGATATCAAGGATGACCACTGTGCTCTCGGAGGCCCTCTCAGGTCTGCGAAGCATGTTACAGATAAGTGTCTCATTTGGTCATCGAAACTACTTTGTGAGGATGATGGGATAAGATCACAGATGCCAAGCTGGAAGGGACCTCAAAGGCCATCCAGACCAAACACCTCACTTTATAGACAAGAAAACTCAGGTCCAGGAAAGACCAAATGATTTGCCCAGGGCACACAGGTAGAACCTGTCAGAGGCTGGACTTGAACCCAGGTCCTCTGACACCCGGGCAATGGGGTGGTACAGTGAATAGAGTGCCAGGCCTGTCAGGAAGACTTATCCAGCCTCAGACACTTCCCAGCTGGGAGACCCAGGGCAAGTCACTTCACCTTGTTTGCCTCAGTTTCCTCATCTGTAAAATGAGCAGGAGAAGGAAACGGCAAACCACTCCAGTGTCTTTGCCAAGAAAACCCCAAATGGGGTCATAGAAGAGTTGGACATGAATGACACAGCTGAACAACAACAAAACCTCTGACACCAGAACAATGCCTTCTCCTTCCCCCAATTATATTAGCCTCGTTTCCAAGGTAAGAAAGCCGAGAATCAGACCATACAGCTAGTAAGTGTTGAAGGCAGGATTTGAACCCAGGTCTTCCTGCCCAGCATTCCATCCATTACACCATGTTGCTGCCTTAAGAAAGGGTTATCCATTGCGGTTCCATTATTATCATGGCAAATAGTGTGTCCATATTTATATCACTCTCTCTCCCTCTCTTCCCATGTTCCACTGTGCCAACCTTCCCCAAGAGGACGAGGAAACTGGTTCTGGCACAGGTAAGAGTCACGCAATGCCCAGCTCTTCTCTACTATGTCACAAGTGGTTACCGCCGATATTCCGGGCTCCTCTGAGACAGGCTCCTTTTCCCCACAGACTCCCCCATGACCACAGCCATGGCCACTAGCATCACCCCCTCTACTCCATCTATTCCAACAGAGAGAGCTCAGGCCTCGGGGGAACCCAAGGGCAGGCTGGTAATCCAGAGGGTAGTGATTCTGGTTGCTGGAAGGATAATAATGCTTTGATCTTTGTACACACTCATTCTATTTGGAAAAATACTGCAAATGTGAATACATTTTCAAATGCCTGAGTCATCTATGGCCAAACCTTTGAGCTGGCCTGTGTTTATGATAAGAGTCACAGAAGTAAATCTTTTCAGCTTTATAAATAGAGACAAACCTCTATTCTAGGGGCCAATTGAGCTAAAGATACCATACAACACATAGCAAAGCCAGTGTACACCCGGAGAGAGAAGACTCATCAAGTGGTAACAGCTGCTAGTAACAAAATGAGGCTTCGCTGTTGAGATGATTTTTCATTATTTGAGAAAGTTATGGAATATTTTAAGAGATGATTCACTCTGAAAACATGTGTGCACTTGGTACTTTTCCCTTTTGATATATGGAATTTTGTGATGAAAAATACATTAGCACATAAATTCCACAACCCTTTCAGTATTTTGAACATTAGAATGAATGTGAAAGGGATGGATTTTTCCTCTTTCTAAAAACAACAGCCCCAAGTGGATTTTCATTATTAGAAAGATGGATAAACGAACAGTGTTCCAGGAAAAGAGTCTCTGTGATTAAAGCTCTGTTGCAACAAATAGCTTTTTGTTGTTGTTTTTAAACTTTGGGAATGGAGCCCACGGCTATTAATATTTTGGTGAAGTTACAGGCTCTGCCATTGTCAATGTAAATAGCATTCCCGAAGTCAGAGCCGTCTGCATCGACCTCTCCTAACCTCTGGCAGGAGCCCTGGGTCCTTGTCTCCCAATCTTTAGCTCCCCACAAGGAAGTGGCATTTAAGATGGTGTTTTGGCAATTAAGGAGAGCTACGTATTCTGTAAAATGATATACACATCTGACTGCCAGAGATTTGTGGAACTCACGAGGTTGCAACTGAGCAAACGGAAAAAAGAGAATCAGAGAACCGTAGCGCAGAAAAGGGCTTACGATTGAGGCCAGCAGCTCCTAATGTGGGATACACAGACCACCAGGGTCCACAGATAGGCCAGAACAGCTTGGCCAGGAGCTTCTCATCTTGGGGGTCCCAGGGACAGATCTGAGCTTGGAATTTTTCATATTTGGATAACTATATTTCCATAACTTGGTTTCATTTGTACTTTGACCTACATACTCTATTTTACACATTTAAAAACATGATACTTACAAGGTTGTTCCATGGGCTTCACTAGACTGCCAGAGTGAGAGTCCATGATGCCAAAGAGGCAGGTGAATGAGCCTTGATCTGTTCTAACCCCTTAATATCACAGATGAGGTGACAAGACATGTCTGAGCTTATGGAGGCTCTAGACCTGGAAGGAATCTGAGGGCTGGTCCAGCCCAAGCCCTTCCTTCTCCAGATGAGGAGTCGGGGACGACTGGGACCCAGTGTCCCATCTCCTGGCATCAGGATCACTCCATTCACCTACACACTACCTCAATGCCAGATGGAAAGGAGAGAGAGAATATTTAGCCATGTTTGCTGCAGGAACACACCAGAGGGCCTCATCATTAGTCACAGTGGTCACAGGGGCAAAGAGCTCCAGAAAGATCTTCCACTCAATGAAAGAGCAGCTGCGATCCGCATCAGTGAAGGAGGTAGTCACACCAACCCCACCACTGACTGCTCAAGTATTTAAATATGGCAGCATTAAAGTGCTCAGGCCAGTTCCTGGTGGTGGCATGCTTTTCTCAGAGTCAACGCCGAAAAACTGACCTTCCTCAAGGACAACAATTCTCCAGAGGCCAGTCTCAAAATAGCAGCAACGAATTCATAAGAGGGCAAACATCCTCCTCATGACTGAGCATATAGTTTTCACAGGACTATTAATAACA
Source organism: Phascolarctos cinereus (assembly GCF_003287225.1). Taxonomy (NCBI): domain Eukaryota; kingdom Metazoa; phylum Chordata; class Mammalia; order Diprotodontia; family Phascolarctidae; genus Phascolarctos; species Phascolarctos cinereus. The sequence continues at coordinate 27,065,243 of NW_027555514.1, read as the reverse complement.
TTATCAACCCTCTTACCTTTGTCTTTAACCACAGCCCTGGTTTTTTAAAATGAAGTATTACACTATACCAACACACAAGGTATAAGAAAAAAACTATGTTCTACTAAACAGTCAACATTTGAAAAGAAAGCACAACATCTGTTCTTGCTCAGAGGGAAAGAAGCTGAATCATGACAATTATTTTCCTAAGCAATAATGTGCTTCAGTATTTTATGAACCCATGATTTCCTGGTATGGTTTGTTTCTCCACAAACACACATTCTCAACTCCTCCACACCTGAGCAGAGAGTCTTGAAAAGATGCTATGGCAAAAAAACCCAAGTCGTCTGACTGACCTCAGCTCAGGTCCCATTTCATCTCGGCAGAACCCCTCAGTTCACTGGGGGAGAAGCCATAACCTCCTGGGTAGGGCATACCATGACAATGCTACAATGGTGTCTGAGAAGAGGAGGCGGCTACCAGACAGCCTCGAACGCCCTGCACTGACCCCGTGTACAGTCAGGAGATCACAGTTTGTGGATGCAATTCAATTCAACGAGCCTTGATTCAGTGAGCACCACGTGCCAGGTCGTGAGGACTACAAGGCAAAAGGAAAAGCATCCTTGTCCTCAAAGACAGGAAACAGCCTCCACAGAGACAAGCAAATACAAGGGAAAGGGACAAGGAGAGGGGCTGGACTTGGGATCCCAGGGGTCAGTCGGTCAAGAGCGTTGATTAAGTGTGCCTGGCACTGTGCAAAAGTCAGCCCCTGCCCTCTAGGAGCTCACCATCTAGTAGGAGAGAGAACATGGAGACAACTATGTAAAACAAGATCAATGCCAGACACACTGGAAGGCGACCCCCTCTTATCAAAGCAGGTCAGCAGCTGCTCTGCAAACTATAATCTTAGAAAGCTTGACCCAGAACCCTAAACAGTGACACAGCACTTGACCCCCAATCTGCCTGGTTTCAGGGCCATATCTGCCATGACAAGCAAATGCAAAGTATGGAAATAATTACAAAAGGAAGGAACGCTAACCAATGGGAGCACAAGGAAAAGCTTCACATACGTGGCGGGTGGTCTTGAGCCACATAAGGAAGGGCACCAGGAATTCCAAGACATGGAGAGGAGGAGGGAAAGCATTCTCGGCTTAGGGCCGAGCGGTACAGAGTCATGGAGGTGGAAGACGTCCCCTCTATGACAGACAGGGAACAGTAAGGAGGCCCCTGAACCTTCTCAAGCAGGATCGTCATAGGATCAGAAGCCAAAACCATGTGTGTTAACAAGTTAACGCTGCGTATCCCTTGAGACTTTGGAAAAGCAAGTCACTAACTGACCTCATACATCCCACTTGCTAAACACGGACCAAGCGCTCTCCCTAATCTCTGCTTTGGTCCCATCACAGTCCATTCCTCGCTCCCCGTCCTTAGACCACAAGCTTGCTCAGGCAAGGACTGTTTTGAGTTGTCATCCTTGGAAAGCTTCCAGAGCTTAGTGCAGAGTCTGACACTTAGTGGGCTCCCAATAAATGTATGACTGGACTGAATCGATCTCAATGGTAGCTCTCACCTCTTTCCATTGATGATGACTACACAGATTACCCTGGAGCGCGACAGGATGAGAAGACAAACAGGGAGATCAGAGCTACTTGGTTTATACAAAAAAACCAGATTCTTCCCATGATCTAATCTCCTTGGTTTGATAGCAACTGCCAAAACAATCTAGAAAAGTTGTCAAGAAATTACGAGAAATGGAACTGAGTTAAAGCCAAAGATATCAAAGACACATTAAGTCCAAATCCTACAAACCCATTTATCTGCTCAAAAATGGATTACAAAAGATACCAATGGGTGGCTTTCAGCTCAGCCATCAGAGGTGTTAACAAATGTGAGTCCCATGAGACTGCTATTGAAACCCTGTTTTTTTTAACAAAAGCACAAACTTTCCTTTGACAACAGAAGAAAAGGCAACATGGAGCAACAGAGTCAGAAGACCGGGGTTCCAATCTCAGCTCAGGCACTTATGGCCTATGACTTGGACAAGTCACTTTTCTTCCTGGTTCTCAGTTTCCACATCTATAAAATGGGGGGAATCTCTAAGTGACCCTTAAATAACCGTCCAGCTCAAAATTCGGTGGTCCCATAAGACAGAGTGCTCCAAACTGGGGGACAGGGGAAACAGCATGCCTCTTCTCAGCATTCGAGGCTCAAATCAAAGTTAACAAAGGTGCAAACACAACACTAACTTGGCCGATCTGTTGCAGCCAGCTTCTGATGGCATGAGGAGAACACAGTGAGCCCTAGAATGCAGGGAGGAATTCCCCTTCTCCTTCCCTCTCCCAGTCATCAGCCCCTGCCCCTTTTGTCCTCTGCAGAGGCACTGCAAAAGACAGAGATATCTTCCCCCATTAGACAAAGGGAGGGCATGCTTCCGTCAGAGGCACACTGCTATCCCCATCTCATGCTCCCCACCAGCCCTGCCCACCCCTGGCCTCCCACTACCTTATAGATGAAGGAGGGACCCAGGGCCAGGTGAAGGCCAGATGGCCAAGGCCCTGCCCTGCAACCTACCTGAGGATGTCACCCCCATGCCCTTCCCCCTCCCTAATCGAGGTGCCCCGGGATGGAGATGTAAAGAGTCTGAGGGCCATCCACCATCATCGGTTTTTTCTCCTTTCTCTTTGCAGGATATCCTGGTAGAGTGGGAGAGTGCACTGGACTGTCAGAGGACCTGGGTTCAAATCTTATTTCTGTTACTACCTGTATGACCTGAGGAAAGTCACTTCACTTCACTGGCCTCAGTTTCCTCATCTAAAAAATTATATTAGCTACTGTCTGAGGGTCCTTTCAGCACTAGATCTATGACTACCATGCAACGACTATTTTATTTTTATTACATATTTAAAAATTTAATGTAATGTTATTAAAGCTAATAAATTCTCAATGGTATCTGAATAAATTGTGAGCTAATAAAATTATTTGCATATATTGTTTTATGAGAAGTGGAGACAAGGTGACGATATTCTGGAAGAAAGGAGGAAGAGAATCACCAACACTTGGAAATCCCAGCCTTAAGCAATTCCATTCAAATATGTAATAGAGAGGCGCTGAACAGGGCAGAAAGCAAGCCCTGGAATCTTTGAGATCAGAATGCAAATCCTTCCTCTGACTCCGCCTCTGAGACTCTGGCTGGATGACCTTGGACAAGTCATGCACCCTCTTGGTGCCCCAGGGAACTCTCTAAGATGATAAATCACAGCAAAGTCGCCTATCTGCATGGTAGGATTTCTCTCTGGGAGTTCCTTACACCAGTGACATCACACAGCCGTTTGATGGGTTCTCCATATTATAGAGATTCCATTTACCCTTCTGGCTGACAGCCAAGAACTCTCAATCTGAAATAATCCATCAATTACTAAAAATTGAAAAAGACCCCTGGGAAAAATCACTTGGCACCAGAACAGTTTAGAATCTGCCCTGAAGGGTGGACTTCAATCTTTCCTAAATAATTTAATTTAATTAAACTCTAGTTGGTGATGGACTCTAGATGCAAAAGGGGAAATATAGAAGGGTTTTGTTTTTCTTTTTCCAATGGGGAAAGAGTAGGTGAGAAGGAGAGAAAATGTATTTTTTTGTTCACTGAAAAATAAATAAAATTAAATAAAGCCTAAGAAAAATATAGTCAGAGTTTGCTTAGGAGTGGCACCAAGCGTGGTTCAACCCATATTTAAAAAGAAAAGTAAATGTTTCCCCTAAATTTATAGATAGATCAGTCTATTTGATGTCCTTCTGAAACCTGATGAAGGCTTTCTGGGCAACCAACTGAAGGAGGACTTCCTTCAAAACTATTATGTGATAAGCAAGAAGGCTTCAGGCAGACTTACTACATCATTAATCCCATCGTTCTACCCGGATTTTCTCATCGAGAAAACAGTTTAGGACACTTAGGACTATTGGCAACATGCATTAATATTTCTTCAGTCTTTGATTTCAGAGAGGAGCCACCAATCAGTCAAACAATGCACTCCTGAGATGGGCTGGGGGCCATTAACGTATCTTAAGGGCCTGTGGTCATCTTGCTGCTGAAATTAAGGAAACTGCCACTCCCTTCCTTGATGGCATCCAAAAGACCTACATTCCAACCTTCCTCTTTTTAATTTAGATCCAAACCATGGGGGAATGCACTGCACCTGGAGATGCACCCTCCTCACCACTGACCCCAAGGCTTTATTGTGCATAATGAATAGGCTTAAACAGCGGCTAGTGACCATCAGAAGGGATACGTCTGGGTCAATTATGCCAAACACAAAACTGTTACATCCAGTAAAGATTCTCTGACATTTTGATAAATGATGCTAAATAAACCCATCCCACAAGTCAGTTCATTTACCTAGGCAGTGGTGTGTCATAGAGCTGACTTTCCACTCAGTCCCATGAGGAGAGAGCCCACCTGCCTTAAAATCAGACACCCCACAGCCAGTCTTTTCAGAGAGATTCTTTCACCACCGCTATTCCAGAACTCTTGCCCTACACATCCGTCCAGGCTGCCGTGGTGCTCCATGGCACGGAACTCAAGGTTCTTGGCCAAACTTCGTACAAATGCTTGAGAAAATTCCTGAGGAAAATATGTGCCCTGCTTCAGCAAGCCTGCCAGCTGTCCACAGAGGTCCTGAAGCATGCTGGGCCTCTGCATGGAAGCTCTAAAATGTTCACAGCAAAGAGACAGCTGGGCCCACCTAAAAACTTGGCTCTTTCAATACAAATACGGAAGACCCAGAGTCATTCACTAAGAGATGAGTGGTCAGAGGATATGAACAGTCAGTTTTCAAAAGAAGAAATGCCAATACCCACAAATAGCAGGGAATCCCTAATAATAAGAAAAAGGTAAATTTAAACAACTCTGAAGTTTGACCTCAGCCCTCCAAAGTAGCAAAGACGTTAACAGACAGAAATCATCAACACTGTGGGAAAACAAACACACTAATACACTGTGGGTAAAAGTGTGAACTGAAACATTCTGGGAAAGCAAAACCAAATTTCATGAGGAAAATTGTACATGCCCTTGACTCAGCAATCCCACTGCTGGGAATATACCTGAAGTAGGTCAGAAACAGAAGAAAAGGCCCCCCACACATCATAACATGCACAACACAATTTTTGTCATCACCAAAAATGGGAAATAAAGTGGGTGCCCGTGGGGTGGGGAGTGGCTAAGCAATAGATGGTATATGAATTTAATAAAATCGTATTACGTTTAAGAAATAACTACTGCGAGGGATTCATAAACACATGGGAAGCTTTTAATGGGTTCCTGCAGAACAAAGTTAATAGAGTCCCGAGATCAATAAACGTGGTGACTCCAGTGACGTAAAACCATCAAAAGGCAGCTGAAGGAACCCTGATTCCCAATCTTGGTCCCAGAGAACTGACAACGGAAAATACCTCCCTCTTCTAAGAAGAAAGAAGTGGGGGACTACTGATGTGGAACGTGGCATGCACTTTCAGACACTGTGATTTTGTCTGTGGATTTTGTTTAAATGTTTTTCTTTGTCACAAGGCATGGTTAAATGGTACGGAGAAGTTAAAAGGAAATGATGTAAAAAAAGATGCCCCAAAAAAAAAAAGCCTGGCTCTAACTTTCATGGAATCTCTGCATTATAGGCACTTGTAGAGAATTCCATCTTACATACAATCTAACACCAATAAATGGCTCAGTAAAGCATTTGATGTCTCCTGGATAGATTAAATGTTTCTTCTTCTAGACTCTTTTTTTTCACTTTCAGTTTTATCAATTTTTTTCCATTACAGATATTTACAGCTCATTCCCATTTATTTCATGAGATGGCTCTTAAAACAAAGTAAAATAATTAAGTAAAATTAATAACACAGTGGCCTCATCTGAAAGTGCACGCAATACTCCATATCTGTAGCAATCCCCTACATCTTATTTAAAAAATGAACAGAATTCAGTTTTCTCTCCATCCCACCCTCTGCCCCGTTGAAAGAAAGAAAGAAAGAAAGAAAGAAAGAAAGAAAGAAAGAAAGAAAGGAAGGAAGGAAGGAAGGAAGGAAGGAAGGAAGGAAGGAAGGAAGGAAGGAAGGAAGGAAGGAGGGAGGGAGGGAGGAGGGAGGGAGGGAGGGAAGGAAGGAAGGAGAGAGAGGGAAAGAGAGGGGAAAGAAAGAAAGAAAGAAAGAAAGAAAGAAAGAAAGAAAGAAAGAAAGAAAGAAAGAAAGAAAGAAAGAAAGAGGAAGAGAGAGGGAAGGAGAGGGGAAAGGAAGGGAGGAAGGGAGGAAGGAAGGAAGGAAGGAAGGAAGGAAGGAAGGAAGGAAGGAAGGAAGGAAGGAAGGAAGGAAGGAAGGAAGGGAAGAGAGAGGGAAGGAGAGGGGAAAGGAAGGAAGGAAGGAAGGAAGAGGAGGGAGGGAGGGAGGAAGGGAAAACCAGAAAAATTCACATTCCTTATAACAAATATGTAGAGTCAAGAAAAACCAACTCTCCCTGTGGCTGTACACAAGAATAACCACACTGCTTTGCATCCTGCATCTATCAGCTCTCCGTCGTGGACGGCATGTTTCATCCTCAGTCTTCTCAGATCATGAATGGGCCTTTTGATCACAGTTCATACAATTGTCTCAGTGTAGCTGTTGAATAAATTGCTCATTTCATTTTATATTAATCTACAAAAGTCCTCAAAATTGTTCACGTTTGTAATCTTGATGTTATAGTATAGACTGATCTCCTAAGTCTGCTCACTTTTCTCGGCACCAGCTCACCTAAGTGTCTCCGTGTGTCTCTGAAATCACCCATTCCCTTATTTCTTACAGCACCATCGCACTCCCTCACATTCACACCCCACAACGTATTCAGCCATTCTTTAATTGTCAGACTTCCTCTTAGCTTCCAATTTTTTGCCTTAAATGTTGTCTAGATTCTCTGAGCAGTCTCCCTATATCATCACATTACTAAAAGGTAAATTCCCAGGACTCTAGGATGTCAGCACAGCAGAGAAAAATATTCACAAAGCAAGAATCCAATGCCTTCACTCCTCCTAAGGAATAGAAAGATGCATCCATTCGAACAGTGTACTATGTTACCCAATGTTCTTTACACAAGGACCAACCTATTCTTCCTTCACTTTAGAACTGAGAGAAAGGCTCTCTAAGGCCAAATGTGCATACTCTTTTCATGGAATTCAACGTTTCCCTTTTTTCTTAAACTTCCAAATACAGTGCCCAAAAGTAGCCAAAGGCAAGCACCTGAAAACTATCCTCTCCTGCTTTCCTTTCAGAGACTTAATCTTTATTTTATCTTATCACTTTGGCACGTAGGTAGCACAGTGGATAGAGTGCTGGGCCTGGGGTCAGGAAAACTCATCTTCCTGAGTTCAAATCCAGCGTCAGACACTTACTAGCTGTGTGACCCTGGGCAAGTCACTTCACCCTGCTGGCCTCAGTTTCCTCATCCATAAAATGAGTTGGAGAAGGAAATAGCAAACTATTATAGCATCTTTGCCAAGAAAACCCTAAATGGGGTCATGAAGAATCAGACATGACTGGAAACGACTGAACTGTTGCTCAACATCTTATTACCAATTGCTCTAGCATATAAAATGTTTGATTCCGTAAACTGCCCTAAAACCAAGTGGCAGAAGTCAGGGTACACATCCTCCATGCTCCCACTCCCTTGTCTTCTTAGTCAGCCTTACCTGCATATAAGTCTGTTCTTCACCAATGCTGTAAAGATCTCTTCAAACAGTTTATGTTGTGGATGTTTGCTAAAATTTCTTTCATTCTTATAGTTTATGCTGAAGCAAAACAAAGAGAAAAACGTCTTAAATGTTCATCTGCAGTGTCTTTGAAGGAATGTATCACAGCACAAAATCCAAAGGAATCTCGCTCTTAATAGGCCACAGGTAACAATTTGGGTGAACATCTATTACCTGGACAAAGGATAACTGACCATGCAATGACCAAATACCATTCCATTCCCTACAGTATTCTTTACTGAATTTAATCAATGCTTTGCCTCTTTCCTAGAACAAAATTTAGCTTCTAAAAATGGCGGGAGGGAAGGGATGGAGGAAGGGATTAGTGGGTGGCATTGCTTCAGCCACTCAGAATCCTAACACTGTTCTGTCCTTCGACAGAATTTGCACCTGCCTGGCTTGGCGGCTCCAGCTATGCCCCTACCTCTTCCTTTAAAAACAGGGCTCCATTAGCTCCAGTTCACACCTCTTGAAAGGACTCATAACAAGCCTACCAGGGTCAGAATTGTGGGTGACTTACAGTCACTGAACTACTTTAATTTGTCACAGGGGAAATTATAGAAAGAAGACATATTTCAAAGTTCTATGAAAATGTGAAAAAGAAGAAATTAAGTGGGGGAGAACAGTGGCGAGAGGAGGGGAAAGGCTTCAGGGAAAAATCTATGGTTTTACCCTGTGGGCATCAAAAGAAGAAAGGAACTTTAGTACTCAGGGAGGACACGGTCATTCCAAGGACAGAGGAAATCAAGAAATAGGAGACGATACAGAGATGGTTCAGGGGCACGTAGGTGGTGTGATGGACAGAGGGTTGGGCCTGGTGTCAGGAAGACTTGAGTTCAAATCCAGCCTCAGATACTTAATAGCTATGTGATCCTGGGCAAGTCACTTAATCTCACTTTGTCTGCCTCAGTTTTCTCAACTTCAAAATGGAGATAACAACAGCACCCACTTCACAGGGCTACTGTGAGGATCAAGTAAGATATCTGTGAAATGCTTAGCACGGCACCAAACATGTAGCAGGTGCTTAGTAAACACTTATCCTCTTCCCCTAGGAAAAGAAGAGAACCTGAGAACAGTTATAAGATCATATCTCTAGAGGTGAAAAAAGGCCTTTAGAAGACATAGAATCCACTCCCCTCATTTCCTAGTTCTAATTTCACTACAAAGAAAAGGATATGGAGGAATTTTGGACCATGGAATTAACCACTGTGTGGGGTTTGGAAGTCAACTAGGCTAACACCTTCATTTTACACACTTACAGGCAAGGAAACTGAGGCCTAGAGAAGGAAAGGTCTTGTTTAATTCATATGGAACCCAAATACCAGGCTTCTTGGCCAAAATCCAAGGTTCCAACAAAGTACCATAAAACACTTCTCTTCTAATAATCTTAAGATGTCATCTTATATTCGGTAAGGAATGGGAGGCCATTACCAGTTTTCTGAATATGGAGGGTACTAGAAAGATTACTTGGAAGTTGCCAAGATATAGATTTCAGTTAATTAAAGCTGCCTGCCCACAAGTCCCAGAGGCTGGCTCAGGAAGTAATGGGTTCTCCATCACTGGAGGTCTTCATATCGAGCCTTGATCATTACCTGTTGGAGATGCTGTACAGGGGCCTTCTGCTCCGATCTGGGTGGTTTGAGGGGGCCCCCTTCCAACTAGGAGGGTCTCGAATTCCATGAAATACAGGAAGGGAGTTGTGGGGAAAACTTAGTATAGAAGAAACAGATCTGGGAGTCATTGGAATCAACAGAAGTCAGTGAAAACCTCGGCAACAGAAGATACCCAAGTTCAAGGGTGGAAGGAAGATGAGGAGCTAGAACAATGACCATAATAACAGCTTTGGTATCACAAGAGAAAACAGTGTCGAGGGGTGGGAGCGGAGAGTTGCTGGTTATCCAATGAGGATGAGCCATCATGGAGGCTGAGGACTGGGCAATAAGGATATCTGTGCTTTAATGGTATGGCGCAAAAACTCCCATGAAGTCAGGGATGAGATCTTCATCTCAGTTTTGTATTGAGATCAGTGCGCAGCACAGTGCCCGCAACACAATCAACAAACATTTGTGAAATGAACACTTTGCCTGCCTCCATGATGACCCACTCCCTAAATGCCAGAGTCAAAGGCAAACCACGGTGAATTTTCCTATACTTAGCTTTGCCCATCAACTATTAACAACTTTAAGACTAAGATGGAAAATGAGCAGACTATTAAAAGTGTGGGCTCCAAATTCCTTGTGTGTATGTTCCCTAATTTTAGAAAGAAGGTTTAAAATGAAAGCACCTGACCCTCTCAGACCTTTTAGGATTCCTGTACCTATCACACGGAATGTGCTGGACAATTACAAAATTCTCTCTCAGTTTGAAATGGACATCCAAGGCCATTCCAGTCCGTTCAATATTTATGTGGCACTTAGTGACAGGGCGCTTAAGCACTTTAGAAAGGCTAAGAGAACTAATTTTTAGAAGAGGCGTGGCCTCTAAGAATGAGAAGTCTCCAGGAGGTCTGAGTGGTGATGGGGAGATAAACATGGAGACAAGGGAATCACAGTCTAAGTCAGTGATGAAGAGAGACCTTTTCTATAGCTACCAGTGGAAATTTTCTATTGCTGTGACAACCAATGTATTTATTAACCACATCTACCCAGATTAACTGCTTCTTTTTGTTCTACTTTGTTATGGATGGGAAATAGATTGTTCAGAATAAAGGTCAATTTTAAATTGGACCCAACCAGATCAAAAATTCCTTAGTGGAAGAAGGTCCCAATGTGTATATGGCAACACTGGGTACAAAAACATTCCAGCCCTGTTCTGTCATTGGTCCCTGAAATGACTCCCAATTTTGTTCCCAGGCCTGGATTAAAGTATTGCTTGAAGCTACCAGAGAAGGCTGGGAAAGCAAGGCCACACAAAAGCGCATTCCAGTCTCAGCTCACTTGATGAGTCAAAGGCTCCCACCTGTGGGTCGGGCAGATGTGGCCTTCCTCACCTGAAGTTTTCCAGTTCAATAGCCTCAGTTGACTCTTGCCATTGACCGCGGCTTCTGTGTCCACCAGCCTTGATGGCGTGTTCCAATTTTGTCACACTATTCTGGGCACTGTCAAAATTAATGGCTGGAAGCTGCAGAAAAGATAACAATAATGAAAAGGACAAAAGCTCATATTTATTTATTATATATATGTGTATGTGTATGTATATACATACACATATACATATGTGTGTATATATATATATACACATACATTATACATCTCTCTCTGTGTATATATATGTGTGTGTGTGTGTATGTATGTATATATATATATATTTATTTATACATAAAACACTTTCTAATTTTAAAGGTCTTCATGTCGCCATAAACAAAATAAAATACAGGAAGAAATAAGCTGCCTGCAGAGTGGGTGTTTTCCATGAGAGCTGTTATTTTCTCCCGCCCACTGTTTGTGCTTTTCCTATGCATAAAACTGACAAAATACAAAAGAAATCAAATAAACCTGTTTGGGTTCCTTAAAATTCACCTGTTTTTATCATTGAAAAGAAGTCAGGAAAATTGACGATGCTTTATGACTTCCTGGCCTTTGATAGTTATTGATTTAAAAGATTGCTTTTTTACTATTCCGTTACAAAAAGCTAAAAATGATATATTATATGGTGACGTACTTTGGAGCTCTTCCATTTAAAGTGAACTCACACATTTATTATTGCAGCTTTAATTAGCTTTACAATACTCTGGGCTTATTATAGCCCTGGAAAAAGTTTAAGAAAAATCTTCATTCTCCGACCTAGGTCATATTGTCACCAAAACAACAGTGAAACCACAAAAAGTACATTTACCTCTTAATTCTTTAACAGCATTTAATTTTAATGATTTTCAAAAACTTCTAGAGCATGTTAATTGGCTCCGACCACCACTTCAAATTACTACAGAACATTTGTGTAATTTCTTTTTTACATTAAGAGAAGATCCTTATTTAAAGTCCCCTAGCATATTAACTCTTAAAGCAAAATATGAGCTTTAGTCAAACAGAATAATTCCTAAAACTCATTTCACCCACAGTTCTTTACAGAAGTGCAAGGTGCTATTCTTAGTACTCCAGTGTCCTCTACAATTTTTAATTTACAGAAAATGTATTTGCAGTTATTCATCAACCTTATAATAAAAAATAAATAGACACTCTTGTTTCCTCTTTAAAAGATTGCCAAATTGCTGTTATTATTTTTTCTGGTCATATTGGTATTGATAATCACTAACCATCTCTTAAAACACTAACCTTTTTTACTAATTATCCATGATTATTTCAAAAAATTGTTAAAATTTAACCTCATTCCTTCAACACCCACTGCGTTCAACAATGGGTTAAATACAAATATATAACAGGATTTTGCTGAGCTATTAATATTGTTTCTACTAGCAAAAATAATCTATTTATGTCTCTCAAAATATAGAGACTGCAAAGTTAAAATATATTACTAATACACAATTCTATACCCCTTTATACAAACTTCAAAACTCACTTCGTTCATGTTATTACCTTATCTATATTGCCTACATACAAGTACATTTTAATTTGTCCAGACTTTTTACTGAAAAGTAATACCATTATTGATTCTTAATTACAATTCTACCCAACACTTTTACAAGTTATTAATTGCTAACACTTGACCTTTTATTAAGTTTTTATTGAGCCTTTTATTGACTATATTCTGCCAATACAACCACCTTAACTATTGAGAAGAAAATATTTTGGGACTATGTTTAAATAAACTCCTACAGTATTACAAACATTGTATAAAGAATAATGACTATTTTTTTAAAATTAATAGCCTATTTCATAGATATATCAAAAGGCTTTTCTCCAAACATAATTGACAATCGAATGTAACTTACATGCCTTCTGTTGAAAAGCTTTCTTATATTCATGTTATAATTGATATTTTTTCTTCTTTCATTTTTGCCACTTTTCAAACAAGTGAAGCAATTAAAACATGTAATCAATAATATTTTATAAGCCTTCACAATTTTTGAGTGTACTTACACAAATTAAAATAAATAATACTCCTACATATGTTACTAAACATTTTCTTCTATTTATTCTTTTTATTACATTTCTCTAATCACCAATATGTTATATAATTAAAAACAAAAATATTAAAAATTTTTTTTACAAAAAAGGGGGAATCTGGGCTATTGCCCCTTATCGACAATTGGCTATTAATTTTTGATAATTGGTTATATTTTTTACAATTGGCTATTAATTTTCTAAATATTAACAAAGATGAGTACACCTTAGCCTAAAAACATCCAGAGGCCCGGATCCATTACCGGATCCACTACTAATGAGGGGATGAGGGTGTGCTTTTATATTTTTCAGAAAACTTTGATAAACCTGCCTGGATACCAGAGAAAAATGTCAGAGCGTATGTAACAACTCACAGCTCGAATGCAGAGTATGAGAATTCAGGGGAAGCACAGAAAGAGCCAATCTACAGTAACGAGTCGCCGTCCCACTTAGAGGTCAAGTGAAAGCTCCCTCTCATCGAGTGATAAGAGACTCCTGAACTTGTATTTTTAGCAATAGTAGCTTTACTTTCTGCTCAAGTGTGTAATGTACAGAATGCTCAGCACTGGACTTCTTTTTCCTTTTCCATCCTGGTTGCAACCTATCACAAATATGGACAAATTGGGACTATATATATACTAATAACACCTGTATATTAGGAAGACAAGAAGATCCCTATCTCCAGGACAAAGTCAATGTTATTGATTACCCTCAGATCTCTAGCATCCAGGACACCTATATGTTTTTCAAAATTTAGCAACAATATTGAATCATGTCTTTTCTTTGTTACATCATTTGTTAATACCCGTTTGTCTAATGGTTATGTAAATTTTATTCAATCTAATGCTATTTTTGAATTGGAATGTTACTTGTGTCAATTGTACTCTCAAACAATATATTGATCATAATGACTATATTGTACTTTTGGTAAAACAATAATCATTTATTATTTTCCCTACTAATATTTCACATGAATAGTTCCAGAGCTCTGGAAAACATGCTCCTAAATTATTATTTCCTCAAGTCAATCAAAACAATTTATTGGTCTCCTTATTATTGGTTCAATCATTGTTGCTTCTTTTATTGCATCTACTACTGTTTTATCTATTGTGCTTCAATCTAAAATTTAAACTGCATAATTTGTATATTACTTAGCAATGTTTAATACTTAAAGCTTAAGAAGCTATTGATTTATTGTATAAAGTCAATTTATTAGAGCAATCAGCATTGTAAGTTAGAACCCTTGAAAACAAGGTTGCGATTGCAATGTGATTATAGAATATTTACATTACCCTGCTACCCTATGATGCTTCATGAGACAAGAGACTTACCCGCCTCTTGAGGGCATGGCACAATTCTAATATTACCCTCAATATTAATACCCTTCATGATATTACTGCCAATTTTGAGCTGCTCAGTATGCTAACAATTGGCCTACGATTTTACAATATTAAATTTATGTAGATACTATGGTGCAACAAGAATTGGATCTTTTAGAACAATCAGTAATTGCATTAGGTAAACATAACAACAATTAGAAATACACTTCAATTTGAAATGTGATTATCTCTACTCATTTATCTGTGTAACTCCATATGTGTATTCAAACTTTACTAATATAACTATTGAACAAATATTAAATAAGCTCCAAGGTGCATGGCACTGTGACAATATCACCTGGGACAATAATCAGCTATCCAAAATACAACATGAAATTGCTGATTCTCGTATTGACGGTATTGATCCTAAAGATATTGCAAACAAATTGTTAGATTGGATCGGTCAACTTAATCCTTTTAAGAATGTATTAAGTTTGCTATTACATTTTTTACCTTGGCTATGTTTTGTATTAATTTTGTGTTTCCTCCTTCCCTGCTTGTTAAAATACACTCGCCATACTTTAGGTGAGATTTTTTCATTCCTTCATCTTCTCAAGTTAAATAGTCAGAGGGGGGAGACTGTTGAGGGCTTGCACTGATGGGTTTGAGGATATAGGTCATGTCAGGATGTTCCTGTTCCTGTCCATTATCTAAGAGCCCTCTGGTCAGAACGTAGGCTCTCCGACCTCTTCCAGGTGCTGTCTGTCCCTTGAGAGGATGAAGGATTTTCAATAAACCTTGAAAGATAATCGGGAAGCAAGGAGTCGACTCTGGGGGAAAACCCCCCAGTTACCGTTACCATGAGAAAAATTAATTGTTGATACTTGGCTTTTTCCACTCTGGGTTCTGTTCCCATGAATGGGGTATAATAACCCTAACCCTCAGATCAATAAAGGAAGCTTGTTCATAACTTGCTACCCCCTGGCCTGCATGATTTTTCTCTCTCTCTTTCTCTCTCTCTCTCTCTCTCTCTCTCCTCTCTCTCTCTCTCTCTCTCTCTCTCTCTCTCTCTCTCTCTTTCTCTTTTTCTCTCTTTTTCACCTCACTGGAGATTAAACATCGTAGTGGACGCAGGAGTCTGCTACACCAGAGAAACTCAGAAGAATAGCTAATAAGAGCTACAGTCATCATTTCCATAAGGCTGCATCACTTTACATACGTAAAAGTAAAGCACTTTATATATGTGATCTCATTGGATCCTCACAGCCTCGGGAGGTAGGTGCTACTGTTATTCCGATTTTACAGATGAGGAAGCTGAAGATGGAAGTGTTTAAATAAAGGACTTATCCAAGGTCCTATCGAGGCAGGATATGAACTCAAGTCTTCTTGACTCCAAGTCCAATAGTCTACCTAACACACCACCTCGATACTCCCAAAGAAGGGCCTCATTTGTAGCAAATAGAGCTGACGCCAGAAGATAAGAAAAGAAATAACACTAGAGAACTTTAATATTGAAAACTCCCCTCCACTGTCAGCACCCTCAGATCCCCATCACACCCCATCACACAGCAGGCAGGGTCAGCCAACCTCACAGGCCTGTGTCTCAGGATCCAGCTGTGGGAATACAGATTACTTTTCTCCATAACAGAGATTCAGGTCTGAATCCCACCCACAGCCCTAAGGGACAGAAAACTCTGATTCTGGCTCGCCACTTGAAGAAAAATAATCGATGGAGGGGACACAGGGGCAGAGATGGAACAGGCCAGAACTGGTCAAAGGGAAGGGGATTCAGTGAGTAAGGGAAAGGAAATCAGCAGCCTTAGCTGAGATGAGTTTACTCTGGGCAAGGAAGGACCTGGACCCCCAAACCATCCAAGGCTGGGCAGCTGAGGAGGTGCAGCCTCAGAGGCTGGACCAGGAGAATGTTAGACAGGGCAGTGAAAGAAGGAAGGGTAGGTCCAAGACAGAAGAGGAACACCAGAGGCAAAGAGGAGAGGGGAAAGACCAAAAAAAAAAAAAGCCCAACAGAAGAAGATAAACAAACAGGGAAATTCACAAAGACAACAGAAAAAAATAATTAAAATGCAAATCGAAGAAAGTCATAACACATTGGAGAACTTTACTTCCTTGGACATAATGCCAAGCTTTTTAAATGGGTTTGCCCTTCCACGACTTCTCTCTGCTTCTATGACAATACTATTCATAGTTATCCATCATTCTTCTTCATAAGACTTTTACATAGACATTAATATTCTAAACCAGTGTTACCTTTGACCACCGTCTCTATTTAGCAAGGAAGTCTAGGTTATGCTGACTAGGCTCTTTTGGTCTCCTTGTTATAACAACTCATTTATATTAGTTAAAACTGCTATACAAAATTATTGTAATCAGCATCGATGTCATTTCTGCTGTTCATTACTCACTGATCATTTAAATAGCTACTAAGTAACTATTTAAATGTTCAAATAGCTATAGATTGAACTGTTTCAACTGCATGTGATATCGTTTACTCAATATTATTCTTTGTTCTAATTTTTTTTACTTATTTTTACTAATTTCATTATGAATGACTAGTTTAAATACCTAAGGACTGAGCTGTTCCAATTGCATGTGATATCTTTTTCTCATTAATACTGTTTTGACTTTTTACTAATTCTGCTCTTCGGTATACTGAGTTAATGGCCCAACTATAAACAAACAGCTGATTCAGGAAATTAGTCAATTATCTGAATAATAATGTTATGATCTGCTATCTACTTCTCAAATATTTTTGATCATTGAAATATGGCATAAAATTAGTCCAGGTGTGAAAACACCTGAAGTTAGCCTAAGATGGGGCTCAGAGTGTAACATGCTCAATGGGGGGACAAATTACCTAGCACTTCCATAAAATTAATCAGGATGACACCTAATTGAGCTAAGGCATTATGCATAAGGTATCCAAAATACAATATGTTAACTTTTGGTTTCTCAGCAATGCAATGGAATCCTTATAGGAAGCTCTCTCTCCAAGGTATCAGTTGAACACACATTGGGTGGCATATGCTTATCTTATTTCTACTGAAGCCTGTGATGAAAATACAATATAAACATGCCAATCAAATGGCCTCACAATCTTTGGGGATACATATTTCACTAGGGAGCATTTCATTTATTTCCTTGTAGGAACTCACTTTCTGATATAGGTATGGTGAAATGACTATTAGAAAGAATACAAGGGACAGGTAGGTGGTGCAGTGGATAGAGCACCAGCCCTGGAGTCAGGAAGACCTGAGTTCAAATCCGGCCTCAGACACCTAACACTTACTAGCTGTGTGACCTTGGGCAAGTCACTTAACCCCATTGCCCAGCCCCCCCCCAAAAAAAATTAAATAAAAAAGAAAGAAAGAAAACAAGCCTCACTTCTCTACATGACAACCACAGATGAATTCTGTAGGGGAAGTTCTTGTGTCTGCTGGGAGATTGGCTTGGGGAGAAGATGCTAGAATCTGGGATATCAGAGCTACAAGGGACGATAGTTTTCATTTAGATATTCATGTACCTAGCTAATATGGAAATTTGTTTTACATGACTATACATATTTGTATGAGGCTACATTTGTCTTGCCTTCTCAATGGGTAGGAGAAGGGGAGGTAGGAAGAAGAGAATTTGGAAGCAAAAATAAAATAAAATTTAATTTTAAAAAGATACTAATGTTCCCTACTCCCACAAACCCCTCAGATTTCTTTGTCTAAATTGAAAATGCAGGAGTATTTCATTTAAGGCATACTCAAACTGTGAAAAATCCAGGTTTAAGAAGTAGGGAAACATCCTGTTTACAAAAGGATTTACCACAGATTTCTTTTACTGACCTTTTTATGATAGTTTTTTACAAAAATTTAATTTACATAAAAATTTCATTTTGTGGAAATTTATTGTGTTCTCTGCAGCAATATCTGTGTGTGTGTTTTGTCAATGTAGCTTTTGGGGCATCCCCTTTACAAATGAGCGTCCAGAAACCCTATCGAGCAGCAAGATGCTCTTTGGGTCAACACTCATTTTGATAATGATTGTTAAGTTCATCATGAAAAAGAAAATTTTACTTTTAAAAATAATTTTTAAATTATTTCTCATTATTTTATATATACTACAATATATTATATACATCATGTAACTTTAGAAAGTTTAAAAATTCAAATTATTAATAAAATTCACAAAAGCTCTGAGGTACCAAGTAATTTTTTATGGGAAATGAGGTTTCCCAGCTTGTGTAAATATCCACTAGATATAAATATTAATTTTAAAAATAATTTTTTTTAAAAAAAGGATTAATTAGGAGGGGAAAAAGCATCTACAACTCATTAGCCTCCACCAACATATTGGCTTTTACAACTGAACCAAATGACCTGTTATTCTAAAACAACAGACTTTTAACCAAACAGCGATTAAACTGAAAAGCAAAGCCACCCCTCCACCATGCTCACAGACAGGATGCTCTTCCACAGGTTCTCCCAGCACCAGGACAGGAGGGTATACATGTGGGAATACATGTGCCCAGGGAACACGCATGAAACACATGCAACAAACCCATGTGGCCAGGGAACACAAGCGGCTAGGCAACAGCTCACACCCCTAGCTGCCAGACAGCTGGTGTCCTGCAACAATATTGTCGTACTGCTCTCTGCCGATCTCTGCTAGGTGTGTTGTTTGTGACAGGCGGCACTCTGCTCGGCCCATGGCCTCACCATCTCTGCTCCCTGCTGGACACTTCATCTGGTTTCAGCGTTGCCGTGTGTCCTTCTGCTACCAATTTCTAGACTTCATCTCCCCGGGATGTCAATCATCATCAGCTCCCAGGTGCTAGGGTAGAGTGACTAAAAAGTCTCTTTCCAATAAGCTAACACTTCTTTTAATCATATCAGAGCCTATGAGCCATCATAACTCAGCTAAGAAGGAGGAGAAGGAAAGTCAAGAAGGTGAGCTCAAGTTGAATTTAAGTAATTTGATTCTCTGTGTCCAGGGCAAAAGCAAAGTCCTTTATTCCAGATAACTATTTGACTAAGGTTTAGAAATTTCTTATAACACATTTATTCCATTATGGGGATCTGGCTCCCCAAAAGTGATTTTGAGGGCTCTGTCCAGGAACACTGGGGAAAAAAATCGTTCCCAAGACTGTCTCCAGGTTGGCATATAAGTTAATTTAAGCCAGAACAAAAGCTAAGCCAAGAAGGCAAGGTCTGACCTCTTAGTCCACATCCCTGTCTTTATTATGTATCAACAGAAAATAAATAAATAAATAAAAACCAAGCTTAGGAGCTCTATTCTGGTCAAAACACTTTAGATACCCAGCAGTCATTCTCACAAAGCTTAGAAGGGCTGCCTTGTGAAAGAGGGGATCAGTCAATAGAGAGGGAGTGATAATTCTGCAAGGCCCACGAAGAAATGAAGCTATCATGAGCTCAAAATGGCAGGGAGGAGTTCTCTGCTGCCACGGCAGTTCTAAATATCCCTCCTCCAGAGACCCAGGAGAGTCAGAGCAATTCAGCTTGGCAAAGGGGACAGAGAGCAGGGTCTACAGGAGCAGCAGCAGCAGATGAAGGCTGCTTTCCAGGAGAACTGAATCTAGGCCTTATTTACAGCAGCTGGAGCTCATGGCTCCCACTCAACTTACTAAGAGAATCAGAGGAACCCTTGGGACAATGGTGAACCTACTCCCCTATCTACTTCTCCCTTATGCTTTCCTGCCAAACCCAATAGGCAACATTATTTACTTCTAAGAGTTTCTCTGATCCTTTAAATTTGTGGGATATTTATATTTTTAACATTTTTCTAGAAAAAGAGAAGATACTTGTAATTGTATTGAGTATTAGTATCTAATACAAAGAATGTGAATGTGGAAAGAAGCCAGTCGATATTTACTGACTATATATAATTTAACAAGCTGGGAAAACTCATTTCCCATCAAAAAATTATTTGGGATCTTAGAGCTTTTGTGAATTTTATCAATAATTTGAATTTTTAAGCTTTCTAAAGTTGCACAAAAAAGAAGCCATGTAAAATTGAGACCCATGCTCCACACTCAAAATCTCAACACATTTTTGGGTTTTCTCCTTCCCCTAGTTCAAGAGGTTTTAACCTATATCACTAAAGGCCTATTCCGGCCCCTGGGCATGGAGGGAACTGTATGAGCAGCCTATAGAATCACAGACTTAGCATTATTTTCAGAGCCAGCAGGGACCTCAGTGATCACCTAGTATAATCCCATTTTAAAGGTGACAAAATGGAGTCCTAAACAGGTCATGTGACTTGCCCAAGATGGCAGTTATCATCTGGAATATGCAAGGGGACCAGGACCTGGGTCTGCTGCTTCCCACTGAACACTCCTTCCATGAAAAGTAAACCAGCCAAGTGGCCCACAGATTCAATCACAGATACTACCTGACATCAGCACCTCTCTGAATGGCCAAAATGGCAAAAGAGGAACGACCAAACCACTTTTTCTTGTTTCCAGACAGTTATTCCCTCATCATCAGCCTCAGCTCCACCCCTGTAGAGGGACTTGGGAGCCACTTTCAGAGTGCAAAGAAGACAACTCTGCCTCCTTCAGACTACATCTACAAGGGACCTATAATGCCACGCTGCATCTCAAAAGCCTGCTATCTTCACTTATGATGAAGTCAATAAGAATAAGACATTAGGCTATAACGGCCTGATGGAAATACTACTTTGAACAATTCAAATTCCTTTTCATTGATCTTAGGGTCACCAAACAACATTAGAATCTTAATTTGTCTTCTCAGTTATAACGGACAGAGAAGGATATACCCAATCTCTGGAAAGGTATTTCCTCCACTGTATATCAAAAAATTAGCACTCAAGTGTATAAAACAGGCCTTTCTAACTTTCAGAAACACACACAGATCCTCCACAAAGTACTGTGAAAAGCAGAGAGAGATAGAAAGACAGAGAGAGGAGAGACAGAGACAGAGAGACACACACACACAGTGAGAGAGAGAGAGACAAAGAGAGAGAGAGAGAAAGAAAGAGAGAGAGAGAGAGAGAGTGAGAGAGAAATCCAGCAAAGAGACCATCGATTCCACCTTTTCCAAAAAGATAACTCTCATTCTTTCTTGGATTTTTTGGGTACAGCTATGGCAGGCTCCATCTAATGATAACTACATCAGCAGTACTAATAACACTGCCTGTTCCTCATACAGCATCTTCCTGCCATCGTACTGAACAATCAAAACGTTAAAAGATAAATTACAATACAGTCCTGTTATCTATCTTCCTTTAATTGTGGAACAATGCAGAATGAGCACCAAGAGCAGTGTTATGGCATGGGAAAGAATGTGATACACAATGCTTTGGAAAAATTCATTTCCCTAAAGTTTTAATAAGCCAGTATGACAGGAACTCGACAGGAGATAAGAGTATATGTGTCTAGACTAAGCAGTAAAATCTTGGATAATTAGGAATGATTGAGTGTAAAGGTCAGCCTGAATCAAGAACAAATAGAATTTTAGAATACAGCAGTGAGCTGAAGATTGGGCACTCAGGCACCTGCCACCTTCAACCACCTGAAACAGACCCTGTGGATCAAGAATTAAGTAAAATGCTTGATCCAGCCCTAGAGCGTGAAAGGAGCCAAGATGAAACTCAAATACACAAAGGGACCTGTAGTCTAGCTCATCAACTCGGATGCCCTCTCGTAAAGAAATCGAGCACAACCTGTCCACAACTGCCTGCCCAGTGATGCTTGTCTACATCCTCTTTATTCCATGCAGGAAGGCCACCCACTCAACAGGCTGAAGGCCCCCATTCTTGTCTCCTGGGAGGCCTCAGCTTGGATACCTGTCCTCCTCTGCCCTTAAAAGGGATCTCCTCCGTCGCAGTGGCCAGATGTTTGTAGCTAACAAGCATCCCCCTGTTTTCTGCCTTGCCTGATGTTTCTAAAGAGAGGGTTCTCAAACAGGGTTATTTTTATTTTTTTAATATCTTCCAAAGAATTGCGAATGATTTCAATTTATGGATGGAATGCAGCACAACAGAAGAGAGGCTTGAAGGCAGCATTTTGCTCTCCTAATTCAAATACTTTTTCATCATCAACAAACAATGAGTGCAGCAGGGCCTTACACTCTCTACATCTTTCAATCAGTTGCAAAATGATAAAGACATGACCCATTATTGAATATCTCTTGTGAAAGCCGATTTGTTCCCTACTAATGCTCTCATTAAGGATGCCCTTGATTTGTATATACATGATTCTCATAAAATATTTCATAAAGATGGAAGAATGATCATCTGTTGGTAGTTGTTGATATTTCGGGAAGGCACCAATTATTTTATATTAACAAAAGTCCAAAATTGTTTCCACACTTTCGGTATCTTTCCCCCTTTAGATATCTTCACATTGGTCACCAGTGCCTCACAGCTACTTCTCCTACAGCACAGATCACATCCATAAACCTTTGGCCCAATCTGGCTTCTTTCCCCATCTTTATTCTGCTTAACACCATTTCTACATTTCCTACAAGCGCCTCCTGGCCTACGATGTTAGGCGCCGCTGCCCTTGAAGGTGAAGGTATGTTTGTCATGGAATTCTCCGCAGAACATCTCCATTGTTTTGTCTACTTATTGTCCCTCCATTTTTGTTTTTGGACATTCCTGGGATAATTTAACTTAGCTGGATCTCTTGCCAAACTTTCTTTAAATTGGACTTGTGCTCTGCTGCTACTATCTAGTTTATATAAGAACATTAACCATAAGCATGCAGCTTCCTTCTTCATCATATTTTATGAGTAAATGTGTACTTTAATATAGTTTGGCATGAATAATTATTTCAGTAAATCAGGCTATGGACCTTTTTATTGACCTCCCCTGTGCCATATCTTTTTTCCTCATTTTTAGTCTTTCCTCTAGCTTTGCACTAATTCTGATCTTTCATCTAAGAAACCAGTGGTGTGACTATACCCAAACAGTTGATTCAGGAATGACTCCAACATCAGCAACAAGTCATTTCCTGCCTCTGAAAACATAATCAGGTCCATTCTTTGTAACGTTATGGTGAGTTTGCCACATCCAGTGTTTTCTGACCCACTTCATTTTAAGAAAGAATTTAATTATGTAAAAGAGTATGAGGTTTCTGTGGAGCCGATAAGGCTTTGGCCTCTCTTATTCCTGATTCCTATTTTCAAAAATATTTTCACCTCCCCTTTGCAAACCAGCTCCTGGCCTCATCACTCAAATGAGCCTGCTCTCTTAATTGTCATTGGGTCTTTTCTCACTTTTCATGCTCCTCATGCTGCACTGGACACTTCTGACCGCTTAGTCTCTCCTCTATGGATTTCTGCGACACAACTTTCTTCTGGTTGTCCTTCTATTGTCTAACCACTCCTTTGGGCCAGCTCCTCATTCACATCTAGCTGCCTAACTGTGGGTGTTCTCCCAGGTTGGTCCAAGGCCTTCTTCTCTTCCCTCTCTATGATCTCTCCATGACCTCGTCATCTCCCAAGTGTTTAATCACTGTCTCTCTGCAGATGACTCCCAGATCTACAGGGCGAGCCTCAGTCTCTCCCCTGAACTTTAGTCCCACAACACTAACTGCCTTATTGAATATTTCAAAATGGATGTCCTGGAGACATCTGAAACTCAACTCACTGTCTTTACCCCCAAATCCTCCCTCTTTCAAACTTCACTAATTCCACTGAAGGCACTGCCATCCATCCAGTCTCTGAGGTTCATAACCTTGGCATTATCCTCAATTCCTCACTCCTCTTCATCCCGAGTAACCAATCAATTCCACGACATATCTCAGGCCTCCTCCCCAGTCAGCAACCGTCTTGTTACCTCTGACCTCAATTCATGCAAGAACCTTCTATTGGTCTCCTTGCTTCAAGTCTCTCACCACTCCATTCCATCCAACAAATTACTGCCAGAATGATTTTCCTTAAGCACAGGCCTGGCCACATCACTCTCCTCCTCAATCAATTCCAGTAGCTCCCTCTTCTAGGATCTAAGAGAATCTCTGCTCTAGGATCAAACAGAAACTCTATTTGGCTTTTAAAGCCCTTCACAACCTGGTCTCCACCACCCTTTCTAGTTTGGCTGGATACTGACCCTTATTGCACTCTTGTGAGCCAGCCAAACTGGTGTTCTCTCCCACCTCCATCTCCTTGTCCTGCCCTCCATTATACCTAGAATGGACTCCCTCCTCCCCTTCACTTCATAGACTGTATCTTCCTTCAAGTCACAGCTCGAGCATTTCCTTCTACACAAAACCTTTCCTGCTCCACCCCTCTTCCCAATGGCTGGTGCCTTCTTTCCCAAGCTAGTTTATATTTATCTACTTGGTTTTTGTTACCTTTTACACTCTACATACACTTTTACACGTGCTTTTTGTCTTGTCCTTTAGGACGCGAGCTCCTTGTGAGTTGGAACTGGTCCAGTCTTGGTGTCTGTATCCTCAGTGTCCAGCACAGTGCTTGTGGATTAGTTGACTGATTGTTCTCATGTCTGCATTGAAGATTTAATTTGAAAGTTCTCACCAAATTCATGAAGGAAGCGTGCTGGTACTCCCCCGGTGATCTTTTTACAAACGCTCACCAGGAGCCTCACAATGTGAGGTGGCCCAAATGTTACATAAAATGTGTTCTTGTTATTCTGGTCTGACCCCCAACTCCTGCACTTGCCAGGCAGGGAGATTCTGGAAATCATCTTTCCACGGAGCTACATGTTCCTCTTATCATCTGGTTTTGTAACCGTAAGAATGTCAAGATGGAGATGCTTCATCTCCCCTAGGATTATGTCCATACACTAATCGCTGGATCAACATACTATATTTAGATTTTTAAGAACTATGTTTCCAGGCAGTCTAAAACGTGAGATTCTTTGAGGCTTCTAATCTCTTTCTGTCACTAGGCCATAAAAAAAGGAGCCAGGAGGACTGAGAGCCATTGTGCATTTGTATTTGTTTCTTGGGTTGCCGGAACCAAAGAATTAATTACCAAATGACCAGACTAACTGTGGCAATTTCCCCCTAGTGTGCTAGGTGAGTGCCAGAGTTTGTCGCCAGGAGCGGACTCCAACACTTCCCCGCACAGTAGAATCTATCAGAGCTCACGTTCTGTCAGCAGAGCCTTGAAGAACCCAGGATCACAGGCAGCTAGGTGGCGCAGTGGATAGAGCACCAGCCTTGGATTCAGGAGGACCTCAGTTCAAATCCGGCCTCAGACACATAACACTTACTAGCTGTGTGACCCTGGGCAAGTCACTTAACCCCACTGCCTAGCCAAAACACAAAACCAAAAACAAATAGTGTATATCAAATTCAAATGTACAATGAAAAGACTACTTGGCTTAAAAGCATTTCATGTGAGAAAGAGCTATGAGTTTTAGCAAACACTCAGCCCAAGCTGACAGTGTGAAGTGGCTTCCCAAAAGTTAATGTGAAATTAGGCTGTGTGACTAGAAATAGAGATCCCAGAACAAGAAAGGCAACAGTGGGTTCCACACTCTCCACTTGGGCTGTGGGTTCCTATCCGGAAGCTGCTTTTGAAGAGGAATACAAAACAACAGGCACCAACTGAGAAAGCAGAGAAGATGCAAAAGAGGGACACCAGGAAAGGCAAGGACGCCATGTTACTGAGTCACAGATGAAAGAAGGGAGGGTGGCAGGCCTGAGACAGGAAAGACCAGCAAGTGATGGAGTAGCCACCATAACCATCCAAAGGCATGCCAAGTGCAGAGCTCCAAAGGCAGCAGTGGGGGTGGGATTTTGTAGGGAGCTAGATTCCAGCTCAGTGTCAGAACATTTTAGTAATTAGGGGGGTTTAAAAATGGAATGGGCCACCGTGGGCAGTACTGAGCTCCACATCACTGTAAGTATTCAAGGAGAAAGTGGCTCCCCGTTGAGGAGGCTGTGGGAGGGGAGGACAGGAGGAGAACACTGCATCTGATGTTCTCTAATGTACCTTCCAACCTCTCTCTCCGGTCTCTACCATATCCTGCCCGAGTGACCCCGGTCATTTCATGTCTCAGTGCCCCCAGCAACTCTCAAAGGTTCATGTTGTGGAGCAGGGACCAGACTGCACTGGTAGAGGAAGGACCTCCCTGGGAACTCCCTACACCAATTAAACACAGTCTGTTTAAAATAAAATGCATTCTCTCATGTTACCATAGTGTTCTCCAGATCACTAGTGAAAAAATACCTGTTGTTTGCTTGATTGAACGTTTAGCAGGCACCGAAGTCTTTTAAGATCTGAGTAGTCCCTAGGATAAAGAATAATAACATAAACTTAACAAAGCTGTGTCTGTGAATAGCTGTAAAGGTCACATTACCAATTACTGATGACATTACCCCCTGGCATGGTGACTTTGTACCTTCAAACTTGTACGCATGTTAGGACGCCTGACAGCAGCACAAGTTTCAGTCACTTTGGTGACCCACAGTAACAGCTGCCAGGTGACTCTAACCACATTTTTCATTAAGGAACCAAACTTGAGCAACTGGTTTCCTTATCAAGGAGTAACTGCTTAAGCCAAGCCCTTCCGGGGCTCAGTGTACTGTACCTAGTGGAGATTCCTTGTTGCTTCTTATCTGCTGATTTCTCTGTGGTCTTCACCTTTTTGTCTTGATCAGGCATTGTAAAACATCAGTGCCCCAGGATTAACATTTCATTCCTTTAAAAGCAAGAAGAGAGAAGAGAGAGGAGAGAGGAGAGAGGGCAGAGGAGGCGGGGGGTGGGGGGCGGGAGAAAGAGAGAGAGAGAGAGAGAGAGAGAGAGAGAGAGAGAGAGAGAGAGAGAGAGGAGAAGCTATATGTATGTGTCTACCAAATAATTCAAAATAGCAAGCAAAATCAATTTAATAAATAAAAAAACAAATTTCAATTCCAAAAGAATAAAAAAAACCAATCATTTCCAAAGCACTATATAAAGTACAATATTGTTACTACCAACTTATATTTACTTTGTATATATTGCATAATCGTCTCTTACCACATCTACAAATATTATAGGATGGTCTATGATATTATGATACACAATGCTTACTGGAAACTGAATGTTGCAATTACACCACATCTCCTGTTACCACCTGCCCAGAGTATGAGCTTTCTCTTCACTGACCACCTCCAGGCTGTTGAGAAAGTATCTAGACTACACACAACTGGAGAAAAGTTGAGACACCTAAGAGATGTAAATGCTAAGAAGTGGACTACCTGATAGGCCCTCTCCTGCTTTGCCTTCA